>NC_071390.1:15176227-15876097 GCF_022682495.2 Desmodus rotundus
GGTCAAGTCCAGTCAGAGGAAAGAAGTTTGTCTCCATGTGGAAACCATGTGTCTCTAGCGGGGAGGGGGAGGAGGAGGCGGAGAAACTAAGATCAAGTGATTACAGGGGAACTGGCTGAAATGAAGGCGGGGAGGTTGTGCACCTGAGCCGGCCAGCAATGCCCTTTGCAGTAGTGACCTAAAATAAAAAACCCAAAACTTGCCCAACAAACAAAACTTGAGCCTTCCCCTCATTAAATTAATTAAAAAGCCAGGATCCCTACTTCCTCCCAAAAAACAGGGACCTGGGAAATGCTGGAATCCTATCGGAACGCCCAGATCCCCATCCCTCCTCCCAACAACTGAATGATGTAAGCTTTTCGGAAAGCCGGGCTCAGAAGCAAAACAAGCCCCGCGCGCGCGGAGCGACCCGCAGTGCCCGAGCCGGGAGCACGCACGACCCGCCCCCAGACTCGCGTTTTTGCTGTGCACACGCGGAGCGCCGTGACGCGCGGGCATTGTGTGCAGCGAGCAGAAAACAACGGCGTGCGCCGCCAGCGCGAAGAAGCGCCCCCAATAAAATAAGGCAGATGTAGGGTCCGCCGTTTTCCATACCCACACTTGGGGAGGGGGAGAGGATGGAGTGGATAAAGTGGCCACCGTGGGTCGCTCCAATTTGCAAGGGGGATAATAGAGGGCCCGGCAAAGGGTCGCCAGTAGTTGCTGGAGGTCGCCCTCGACCGCGTGAGCTATTGGGGAGGGGGGCGAAGGCCTGGAGTAGGATCCCGGTATCCGAGTCGGTCACGGCGCAGCGTCCCACGCTCTCGGGGAAATCTGGGGGCCGTTGACATCACGTCATGCAGAGCCAAACAGCGGCGGCGAAAAGAGGCAAGAGAGCTAAAAATACTCCCGCGGGGAGCCGGTTGGAGGGGCGGGCAGCGAGGCCCAGGGACTGATTACGTACTCGAAGTTGACTTTGGAGCGTTGAGGTTCCGAGCCCCTCTCGGGGGCCAGCGGACGCCTCGGGAGAGGGACCACGAGGAAGCCCCTAGGCTTTCTCAGCCTCGGGAGCCCAGCTCTGCTGCTGCCGTCCCGCCCCATGCGGGGCAGCCGGCCCAGCGCGCCGGCCCTCTGCTTACGTGACTGGTGGCCACGCCGGAGCCTCGGCACGGGGTAAACAAGAAGGTGGCGGCGGCCAGGGAGGACGGGGTGGGGGGGCGGGGGTGGCGAACGTCTCCGATTGTCTGCTGTTGAGAAAGGGTGGTGGGACGCGGTGGAAGCTCCTTAGTACACCGCGCTGGGGGAGGGGGTCAAACCAGGTTTGCCACACACTTCCAAGGTGCTTTGTTAGGGTTGCACCCCCAGCAGGAGCTGGCGCTACGGGACAGACTCCAGAGAATCGGGGACCCGGGCGCCCCCCGCCCCCGCTAAAAAAAATCTCCCCCCCCCCCGCAACAAAAGCAAACACCAAACAAAACCATGCCTTCACCCAGATCCCCACAGGCTCTGGCTTTTCATAAACTACTCTCCTGACGAATGCACAACCGACACGACCACCGGCCCGCCAATAATCAGTCTGATTCGGCTACACGGCCGACGATGCGCCTTTCTCGAAACCGAGGCAAGCACTCCGGGAAAACAAGAGAGAAGAGAAAGAAAAGAACGCACCACCGACCTCCCAACACAAATCCTTGCTTTTTTCCTTACGGCTTCTGCACACTTGCGCTGCCAAAACACGCTTACTTTATCCCGGGAGAACTGGCGTGTCGGTCTACTAAGGTGTTTTTGTGTTTCAGGGTTGTTTTTGTTGGGGGGGGGGTGGATATCACAAGATCTGACACGTTGTAATCGGACCATTTTTTTTTTCCTCCCCTCTTTTCTCATTGATCTTCCTACTAGTTCGGACAGATTAAACAACCTGGTTTTCTCTAGCCTGTCGTTCTATCTGCCCGGGCCCCTTCCCCCCTCTCGCAGCTATTATTTGTGAGGACCGTGCTGGAGACGCCGCACACGCGTGCCCCCGTTAGGACGCAGAGTCAACTGCCCGGGGAGGGCTGGGAGACCCGGCAGGCAGGGGCAAAAATGAAACAAACAAATACGAAAAAGGAGACCAGGCCGGGGTGGGGCTCCCAGCCCCTCCCCCCCACCGCACCGCTCTCCACCTGAGTCGGGGGGGGGGGTGAGGGGGGGTGAGGGTGGACGGAGAAATCGAACAGAAAGGCGTTCGCCTTCCTAGCACTGAGCGCTCGCTAGGAAAATAAAGAAACTGCACACAACAGCCCACACCTTCTTCCCCAACTATTGTTTCCTGTAAGATCCCAAAGTTTCCTTCTAGCTGCGTCCCCCTCGCCAAGTTTCCCCGTAGGACTGCGGGTCCCGGGCGACCTGCTGGCGCTGCTCGGCCCAGCCGGCCAGTTGGGGGGTGGGGGGGAGGCGGAGTGGTGGCACCCCAGGGCAACAGAGGCGCTGGGGCACTGTATCGGAGGGCGCGATGGCCTGAGCCCAGCCCTGCTGCGAGGAGAGGAAAAAGCGAAGTAGACAGAAGGGATAAGCATAGCCGAGCCAGCCCGAGCCCACGCCGCGAGGGCTTCTGGTGGCTGTTGTTATTGTTGTCGTGTGTATCTTGTGTTTTCTTTCTGAAACCGCTGAGCACTGCCTACGGTTTCCAACTTTCGGCTTCTAATCCTCCCCACCCCACCCAGGAACGAGCGACAGAAAAACAACACTTGTCTGTCCGAGAAGGCTCCGGAAAAAAAAAAAAAAAAAAAGGAAGAAAGGCGACCTCGAAGAGATGAGCTCTCGGCTCGGTTGTCAGAAAACAACAACACTCCCCTGCCTCTCAGCTGGGCGATCCTCCCAGCCTCAGGGAAACGAACAGACAGACGCACGGACAGAACCCCCTTCCACCCGCCGCCCCCCCCCGCTCGTCTTTGTTACATCTTTAGCAGCTTTGTGCGTGCGTGTCCTTTCTCCCGTGTCATCGGCTTTACTGCCTAGTGCTGGATGTGTGTTGGGGGGAGGGGGACGCGGGCCGAGCAGGCGACAGGGGTCGCCCAAGTGGGCGAGAAAGAGAGAGCCGGGCGCCGAGGAGGAGTGGGGGACCCAAACTTACTTTTGTTTTCTTTCTCGATCTGCTCCAGGTAGCTGGCGGCCTCAAGCAGAATCTGCACGTTCTGCAGAAAAGTGTTGATGTGCTTCTCCATCGAGTTCTCGCTGGTGTTGAAAATGTCCGAGAAGGGGCACCTGAGCTTGGCCCCCGCGAGCTCCTCGGGCTGGGCAGGGGGCTGAGGCGCGGCCACAGCCGGGGGCGCGGTGGGGGCCAGCCCTGCGCCCTCGCAGCGCGCCTCCTTGCGCGGCCGCCCGCGTTTCCCCATGGAGGGACCGGGGTCTGCCGAGCTCGTCCTCTTCTAGGGCTGCGCGGCCCGGTCGAGCTCCGGGCCCCAGAGGAGACCCGGCTGGCTGGAGCGGAGGAGGCGCCGAGGCGAGGAGGCGATCTGACTTCCCGAGCCTCACTGAGTGCAGTTGCGTGCCTGACTGCGAGTGAGTGTGTGTCGGTCTCGCAGTAGGTCTGTGTGTATGGGAGATTGAATGAACCTACAGGACAGACGGAGGCGCTCTGGCGCCTGGGTCCTAGTGCGAGCCTGTCGCCCTCGGACGGGTCAAAGTAAAAGGTGGAGACAAGCGAGGCAGGGACCGCCCCCTGCCCCTCCCCGCACCCTTCCCCGCGTCTCCCCAAATCTTACCACAGTGTAAAGCACTGTATTTTAACCGGAAGGGAAAAAATATTCGATGTCTTTGATTGTACCTGCATGGAAACAATTCACTAAGCTATTTTTTCTTCACATAAAAATAATACCTCTAAAGCAGCCAGCACAATTCTTGGCACATAATAGGTCCCCCATAAATGGTAGCAGCCATGACGTTCATTTATTTCAAATAAAAATCCAGTTTAAAAAATCACATGTAATCTCCCCTCCCCCCAATACACACACACGCACTCACGCACAGACAGAGGCAAGGCCTTGTGCCTTTAAAGGGCCAAATGAAATCCCCAGGCCAACAAATCCTGGTTACAGATTTACTCATTCTTTCTTTCTCCCTTCAAATGCAAAGTTATTTTTCCAGGAAGGGGAGGAGATGTAAGCATCTCCCTCCACACTCCTCTTCCTAGCCTAGGTCCAGCTGTGCAAAGCTCACACTAGGGTGCCATCACACCTGGCCCCCTTTAATTTGGCAGAGGCAGAAGTGGCAGCGCAGGACCACCCCACCCCAACTGAATTCCACCTTTTGGTTCTGAAGACCCCTACCCCAATTGGCATTGTTTTCACTGCTGCCCTGCCACCTAGTCAGGATCTGCAGGAACCCTGGATGCTTTCCAGGCCTGGGAAGTGCTGTGGGAGTGGAGGATATTTGAAGGCCTCTGCAAAGTATAGAGAAGGATTCAGTTCCCACTCACCTCTGCTGCATACAGACTGTGTGAGCTTGGGCAGGTCCCCTAATCTCTCTGGCCTAAGTTTCTCCACCTGTGAAGCCTCCAGTAAGAGTCTTGTCCTGATTAAATTATATCTGCTCTGAGCACACTGCCTGGCCCATAGTAAAATATTTTTCTTCCAATCCAGACCCAGACAAGAGCCTGGGTCCCCAACTTGCATCCAAGAGAAAATATGTTGAGGAAATAAGACTCTTCTGCACTTTGTTGGAAAATGTCTCTGCAACAAGCCCATCTAAATATTATCACCTTGCAAGGCCACCTGGAGTTTTCCTCCAGAGGAACTATTTTCATAGAAGATATAAGCATGCTGCCCCTTTATAGAGTTGATATAAACAAGATATGAAAAAGATATAACTTTTGTTTATATCAATTAGCCAATGAAAATTTTGGTTTTGTTATATGTCATTTTGCTTAAAGTCACAGAACCCATTGACAACTTAGGTGAGGACTTACTCTATACTAATAACATCCTGCTGGTATAACAGGAACAATCAGTAATTGACATTTTGAAGCCAATATACTCCTAAGAGCTGAGAGATAAAAGTTCACCTTCCATTATCACAACAGTTACCTTTTTTGTTCTTTTTTTTTAAATTTTTATTGTTATTGAATTACAGTTGTATGCCTTTTCTCCCCATCCCTCCACCCCACCCCTACCTTTTTCGTATTCATGTTTAAAAGTCTACAAATGTGTAAGGGCTTTAGGAAGGTACAGTTTCAAACAAGTCTTATCTAGTACCATTTTGCAAAAACTGGCACTTGAGTGAAACAGCTCTGATCTCCCTGGCCCTAAATGAAAGATGATAGACAATGAACCAGGGGAGCCCAGACCCTAAACACCTTGGTCTCTCAAATTATCAGGTACAAGCCTGGGCCAAGGTACATATATGCAGTTCTGTGACCAACATGTGTGTATACACACACATGCACACACACATCTGAGATAGGCACAGCCCACACATCAGTGCAGGAGTGAGAGTAGGGTGTTGTATAATTATTTATTTATCTTTATTTCATCTCTGATAGGTCTGTGAGCTTCAGAAAGCCCGGTGGGAATCTTCACACTGGGCCATGGGTCTGACTAAAGCCAAAGTAAACAATGGCTTGAAGAAAATCTACAAAAAAGTGCTGATTTGCACTATTCCCACAGTCGGCCACAGCCCCCACCATCATTCCCATGGAAAACACCCCTGCTGGTGCCAAATCAAGTTTTCCCCCCATCATAGGGGCATTGTTTTTTGTTATTATGTGAGTTCTTAGCATCAGACAATGGCACCACAAGAGACAGAGTGGAGGCAGGAGAAATGCCTTTTTGTTTCACAAAGTCTGTGCTATTGTGCCCCAGAGTCTCACATATAGTTTAGTTGCATACATGCATTTTGGTAACACGTATGTGGAATGATAAATGTGCCAAGCTAAAGCTCAAAGCCCCTTTCTTATTTTTTCAGAGCCCATCAAGTGTTAAATCATGTTAGCATCATATTGCCCTCCCCCTTCTTCCCCACTACCCCCCAAAAACGGATTTCTCCAATAAAGTTGGCCTCAACAGAAAGAGTGGTGTTTCAGAGGTTATATCATGGGACAGGCATCCAGGATGCTGGGTTACAAGCTCAGCTCCATTCCTGATTTGCTTTGCTTCCCAGGAGAAGCCATTCAAACCCTTTGCACCTCACTTTCTCTGGGGCTTTGACTCCATAAATAACTAGGCCTCTTTGGAAACTGGTTGAGAATTTCTGCAGAGAACAGGTAGGGGAAGAGAAGGCAGCCAGCCAGCCTGATAAGGACATGTCAACTCTTTGAAAGGAAAGCCCTGGCTTTTTGCAGTGCCGAGGAAGTCCAGCCACGATGCTCCTAATGACCCAAGGCTTCTCTGGTGCCTGCTCAGCATGAATCTTATCTTCCCCACCTTCTTTTTCTTTGTTTGGTCTATTTGCCTGTTTGGTAATATTCTTTCCACCAGCCTCGTTTGCATATTAAAGCAATGTCACTCTCTCTTTTGTTTGCCCCTCTTTTCCCCCAGACATTCTATATACTTTTACATCAAAGGAGTTGTTCTGTCTGTAATTGTGTCTTCAGGTGCACAGAAGCTGGTTAATTACTGAGATGGCGCTAGGAGAGTTGCCCCCAGACATCCCCATCCTGCAATTGGATGCGATGCCCTTCCCCTCCTGGACAATTCTGGCTCTCCTGGGCTCCTTATTTTTCTGCTTTTCCTCCTTACCTGTTCTCCCCTCACTACAGGACACTAGTCTTTTCTGCCTAAACCTCTCCCTCCAACATCTAGCTTTTCTTTGGACCTTGCCAGCATGGGCAATTCAGTTTCTTCCCTGCTCTGTGACCTGTGGTCTTTGTACTCAGGCTTGGTAAATACCATCGAGAAATCTTCTGGCCCTGCAGGGGTGGCTGGCTAGGTTGGTTGGAGCATCGACTGTGCACCAAAAGGTTGCAGGTTCGATTCTCAGTTGGGGTGCACACGAGAGGCAGTTGATGTTTCTCACATCGATGTTTTTCTCTCTCCTTTCCTATCGCTGTAAAATCAACAAATATATCCTCAGGTGAGGATTAAAGAGAGAGAGGCAGAGAGATCTGTCCTCTCCATTGTCACTTGAGTCTTAATCCCCAGAGCTTCCCCAGCCAAGTTTTTCCCAGGAAACTTTGTCTCTGGAAAGAGACCATCTAGCAGCTAGCTGAGGAGCTAGCTCAGGGCAATTTCTCTCCTTAGCAGTCTTCATCTTGTCCTCATCTGTTAGAAGGGAGAAGTGACTTTAAGGTAAGCCCCGGACTCGAGAGTCAGGAGCTGTAAGACACAAACAGCGTGGCAGGAACAAGGAGAACTGTGGGACTCTGCCTATCCCTGTGGCTCCTGGAACAGCCTTAAAAGTGCTGACCAGGCCTCCTTCAACCACTCCCCAGGCCCCCACCCCCACCCACACACTCATCAGCGGGTGTAGACATGGGCAGAGGATAAATAGCCTCCACCCTACATTGGAGCTAGCCCGGGTGTCACCTGCTCCTGAGGCATTATCTCTGCTCTTCTGGACTCTGCCCTCCCTCCTCCTGGACCTCTGAGGTTGGCAGGGCCTTCCTGTCTCAGCCAACTCCTGTGCTTCTCCTATACAACACCCAGTACTTACAGGGTTCATTAGACTATGAGCTCATCAAGGACAGGAAGCACGCCTCGCTTCCCTGGCGTTCCCAGCCCCTGGCACTTGGCACAGCTCGTGCATGACAAACGGGGGCTGAGGCCATGAGGGTCGTAGGCAGGAGTGCCCTTTCCCTCCTGGCTGGAATCTTCGTGCTGGACCTTCGTGGCTTCCTGGTTGCTGCATGGCAAGAAGAGGCATTTGACACTGTCTGCAAAACTATTTCTGAGTCACTCGCATTAAAGTTTAAATATCAAGATGTTGTTTGTCTCTGTGGAGAAGCCAGAAACCCACTGAGCCAGATGATTGAACTTCCCTTCCCAAAAAGTACAGAGGCTCAGCCACACTTTCCCCTGTCCTTACTGCTCTGCAGATCTGGTGACAGGATGGGTCTCCCCTGTAATAAGATGCCTCTAGTGGGGAATTTTCAAAAATCACCAGGCAATAAAGGCCGTGGCCGGAGATCAAGGTGGGAGTCATACACAGCTCTTTTTTTTTTTTTTAACATCTTCTCACTCTGGGGTGTGTTCTAGATGGATCCTTCGGGCCCCTACTTTCTATAACATCTCCATATTTTTTAAAAGGGAATTCATCAAACATTCTAAATTCATGTACATTAAGGTACCAGTGAATGATATGAGCTTAAATATGATCATTCCCAGAGGCAGTTGGCCTGAAAAGGTGGCCAATGCCTTAAGCTAAAAGAATCATTTTCAATTCTCACCCGAGGACATGTTTCTATTGACTTTTAGAGAAAGAGGGAGGGGGAGAGAGCGAGCACCAGTGTGTGAGATGTGAAAGAAAACATCAATTGGCTGCTGTCTGCGCAGCAACCAGAATCAAACCTGCAACCTAGGCACGTGCCCTGACCAGGAATTGAACTAGCAACTTTTTGGTGCACAAACCCGTGCTCCAGCCAACTGAGCCACGTGGCCAGGGCTACAAGAATAAAATTTTAGCGATGAAATATTAGGTATCAGGGCATGGAAGGGAAAGGCATGTGCAGGTGGCAAAAGATCTTCCTCCTGATTGTTAGTTGGATGAACTTGTGTAAGTCACTTAACCTCTCAGAGCTTCACTATTCTCATCTACAAAGTGGGAAGAACAAGGTTGCCCTTGCTGAAGGAGTATATATATATATATATATATAAAGGACCTTTGAAAACTGTAAAGTGTTGTGCACACGTCAGGACAGCATTAGGCTAGGAGAGTCCTGGAAGATTTTCAGGGAAAACAAAAACAATGACAAAATGATGGGAGCGAGAGTTGGAAGCCCAGAGTTCGGGCCAGCTCTTCCCCCCGCGCTACTGTGTCGTTTTGATGAATAACCTGGCCATCTTCAGCATCAGGGTCCTCATGAATGCAGGGAGAGTTCCTTCGGCACAGTCTACCTCTCCCCCATTCCAAAAAGCATCATTAACTAATTTCCCCCACATTCATTAATCACAGACTGGGATGTGACTGCCCACTGAGGCTTTGGATTAGCTGTGGAGAACCAGCTCGACCACACTGAGCTGGTGAAATTCTAGCCCAAAGCAAAGAAACTGACATTTTAAGTCACCCAATTTGCCTTTCCTCTGGGAAACGCCTGCTTCCCATTTGTTCTTTTTTGGAAAACAAAACAAAACGTTGGAGGAGCCCCTTTCCTGTCTTCAAGGAGGCCCAGGGCCCCAGTCTAGGAACCACTGAATCAATATTCTTGCAGGCAGCCCCCACAGCGGGGGGTATGCAAAATCTCCAGGTTAGTTTCTGACTTTCTAGAAGCCGGGACACCTGCGCACCACCCCCATCCTCTCCTCCCCTGAAGCCTCTTTTCTCTTTCTCTGTTTCCAGTTCTCCCACCTGAGCCTTGTGAGTAGCCCTCTCCCTTTCCTGACCCAGAGCTCAGTTCTCATGGGTAGGAAGGCTGCTGAGCACTGAAGTGGGTACATTTATCAGGGATAACAAGCATGAGCACATACTCAGCATACACATTAATTCATTCCATCAGAAGACAGAATCTTCCATGTGGCAGGCTCTTCTAGGTATAGGGACGCAGCAGTAAGCGAAGAGCCAAAACCCCCATTCTCACGGGACTTATTTCTTACCCAGGTACACATGTAGACATAGGACCAGGTCTGCGCATGCAGATATGCAAATGGGCACATACATGCACTCAAAGACAGTTTTCTTTACTCCCGTTTCTTTCAGAAAATGAAATTAAACTCTGAGTTGGAGACAGAGTAGTTGGGATTCATCCAGAGGGACTATGACATCCTTTTATACACCACAGAAACAGTGATAAAAGACTGAGGAAGGGTTTGCCTCCATGCTCCCCTTTCCCTCTTCTTGCTTACATAAGGAATTATTTTTGTTCGCATTCAACTGACCCTTTGCGTGTTTCCACAGTGGGAAGGCATATGACATTATGTATCAGAATAGTTAAATTTTTAATAATTTCATGTCATTCTAATTGACAGAGTTCTGATGATCTCACAGACATGTGTGGCCTGCCAAGGAGTCACGTCAAAACAACTGTCTGAAATTATAACCTACCTGAAAAAGTCAGAAACGTAATCAAAGGCTATTTTCATATAACTACACCCTAAAAACACCCATCCCAGACAGGCAGGCACATGAGAATAACATGTTGGCATACAGTTGCAAGAATCTGCTGTAGACTTTTGATACTTAATTGTGTCATTGTTAAAATGGAATTGAGTAAAAAATCCCAGACACAGAAGCTAGAGTTGGGATGTTCTTCTTCATTTCCTGTCCACGTTTCAAAGCTGTGGAAGAACTGGGTTCTGTCAAATCTCTGGCTGAACAAATGTTCAAAGAAATGTCTTCTCATCTTGTTAATTTTATTTCCTTTGGACATGAACACTTTTGAGTGCCTTCCTCATGTGTGTAATGTGGTCCCCGATTGTCCTAGAGACTCTGTTTACTATAAGATCTACTGTTCATAAAATGCTTATAATGTTCCAGGCTTCGTTTTCCAAGCCCGATTTTATTTCATCCTCATAATCATTCCATGAGGCATTATCATCACCCCCCATTTTACAGATGAAGAAATGAAGGTTGAGGAAAAATAAGTGCCTTACCCCAGATGGCACAGCTAGCGAGTGACAGAGCTGAGACGCTCCCCGGTCCCAGGCTGGCAGAGCAGAACGTTCCTTCTTCTTGTTTACAGCTCACTTAGCTTCATTTGGTTCTGTTCAGCCACACATGCGCTGGGTGTAAGCTTATACTGTCTGGCTAACTGGGTTTCTGTGCATAACAAGGGTGCTTGTTCCAAATCCTCCTTAGATAGTAGACTGAAAATCTCTCCAGTAAAGGAAACGTGGATTCCCCCTTCCTGGGCTGTGGTTGTTCTGAGCTCCCACGCCATCTCCCAAGTACCTAACAAGCTCCCTGTATAACCTGCGTGCAATAGACGTTGTTCAATTACTAGGAACTCAGCACAGGACCAACGCAGGGAGCAGGCAGCACCTTCAGTGCGACGTATCAGACGTCACCGGTCTCCCACTGGCGCCTCGGCTAACCTCTCATAATTTGCCCTCCCCTTCACGCAGTCAGCTCTGCTGCTGAGTGAAAGGCCAGGCGCCACGGCACAGAAGGCTCTAAGAAAACACACAGCTTTGCTGCCTGGGACAGAGGTGGTGAAGCTGAGAGCAACACATGAGTGCACATGGAAGGACTGTCAGCCTGTGCTTTAGGGTAACCTGAGGACAGGAGTACCAGATTCACCAAACGAAAATACAGGATGCCCAGTTTAATTTGAATTTCAGGTAAATAACAAATAACGTTTTAGTATGAGTATAACCCATGTGATATCTGGGACATACTCATGCTAAACATTTTTCATTGTTCATCTGAAATTCAAATATAACTGAGTGTTTTGTATTTTAAGTGGCAACTTTAACTGGGGAGTTTCACCTAGTGCAATTAAATTAGAATCCCTGGAAATGGGCTTCAGATACTGGTAATTTTAGTAGGCTTCCTAGGTGATTCTCATGCATACCTGTACTTGAGGATCGTTGGCAGAGGGGATCTAAGGTCTGGGGGAACAATGGGGCTTGGCCCAGGGTAGGAAACCACCAAGCAGGAAGTAGTGGAAATGTGGCAAACTTCACTTACCCAGGGTTCTGCCTTTGCGGAGCTCTGCTGGGCCATATCCCAGTGATCGAGCAAGGCAGAGTCAGAGTGGAGCTGGACTGTGCAGCCAGCTTCGCATCCTCAGGGCCACCCCCGGGCACTCCACACCATCTCTGTGGGGCTTGATGCCTTCCAGAGGCACCGGTCCTCCCCCTACCACCTCCGTCCTGAAGCAGTGAGGCTAGCATGCATCAAATTTCATTTCCTTTGTGCATCTGAGTTAAGCAGGCACCCAAATTCTTATTGTGACTTGGGGAGCTGAGAGTGCAGTCTGCCTTGAGAAGTGATACAAAATGGGTTAAAAGCTTGGAGTTTGGAGCCAGACAGAGATGGATTCAAATTCTGCTTCTGGCATTTACTTAAGTGTATCAGCTCGAGCAAGTTACATTACCTCTCTGAATCTCAGTTTTTTATCTGCAGAATGGGAATAATAATGAGACTTATCTCACAAGGTTATTGTGAGAATCAAATCAGAAAATGCCTACAAAGTGCACAGGGCCTAACATGACAATACAGGATGCTCAGTTTAATTTGAATTTCAGATAAACAACAAATAATGGTTAGTACAAGTATAACCCACCTAGTATCTGTGATATACTTATGCTAAAATTTTAATAAGTAGCTGTTATTATTATTTCATTCAATGAGTAGCTTGTATTATTATTTCATTCGGCTACCTTTCCCAGGTGCCCCCTGCAGATCTTCCTGCCCCAAGGCTTGGCAGCAGCAGAACCATCTGGTGCTCCCCAAGGAGTCCCTCTGCTGGACAGAGCTTGGGCTCAGTCTCTCTCGTTCTCACCTTTCTGGCTTGGAGCCCTTGACCAAGCCTCGTAAGATAGGGTTACTCATAGCATAAAGAAGATGGCTTCGACTGCACAATGGGGACTTGACTTCCTGAATTCCCGCTGTGACTTTGTCACTAATGGTCCTGATCTTAGGCAGGTCAGTGCCCCTCTCAGGGAGGTTTCTTCATCTGTAAGATGAATCCAGGCCAGATGATCACGTCCATCCTTCAAAAAGCTCTGTGATCAGCTTCCTTGTAGAAATTCTGGCCTCGACTGCATGGCCACTGTCTCTCCCTGGAGAATTCAGATTCTTTTTCTACCTTTTCCCAGGGTCTTGAAATTGAACATCGGGGTCCTATAGGGCAGAGAGCTTTGAGAGTTGTGGATTCCCTGTCTTCTCTTCAGGTACCTATATACTTCTGTTTTGCTAAAAAATACAACACGGCTTCTCCCTTCGAGTTGTGCTTTCCCTTTAAAGAACAAAAGGAAACTTCTGCGCTTGTTCTACCTTTTGCCCTTCTTTAAGACGGCTCCAAACTCACCAGCACTGGCCGCAGCAGAAGTCCGTAGGTACAAATAGAACTGAAATGTGAAGGGGCTGTTTTGAGGGTGTCATTCAAAAGCTGAAGTCCACCCCTCAAACTGGAGCCTCCTGGACATGTGTGTTCTTTTTCTCTCAAGTCACCCTTTCCTAATCCTTTTCCAAATTTCACCTGTCATTAGAGTCCACTGCTGTTGTCATTTCTGAAGGACAAACTTGTTTTCCAAGTGGTGACTGCATGGCCCACCTGTCACCATCAGCCATCCTCCATCCCCCCATCTCTCTCCAAACCCCGAAATGACTGAAATAAGAGTGCAAGAAAAGACTCTGGTTTCAGCAGACAGCGTTTTGTCTGTGTGTGTTCAATATCACGATGGACCCAGGAGCAAACCAGGTAACAAAAGGAAAATTCCTCTTTGGGTTTCCAGAAGTTTTCTTGCCACAGGGCTCAGAGTTGGAGAAAAACCAACTCTCACCTCTGATAAAGAAAATCATTTCATGAGTGGGGATCAGGAGGGGTTGTGTTGCTTATTTTTACCAGGGAACATAACTGGCTAATGTTCATGCTGATGGATAGTCAGAGAACACGCCTGTCTTCATTAGGGCTTGAGATAAAGTCCTAATCAAAATGGCAGAGACTCCTTTTGAAGCTGCACAGGAAACTTCTAGGAAACACAGTTTAAAAGACTCTTGTTCAAAGGAAACTCCTCCTTTATTAATAATATTCAGAGATTTGTTCCTGATTTGGGTTTCGTAACTTGCTGTGCTAAAAGAAACATAATGGGAATTTGGACAGTTTTTCTGGGAGATCACATCAAAAGGTTGGGGTGGAGGTTACAGATAATTAATTTGGGGGGCCATTGTTAGCCCCAAAGCATGGTAAAGCAAGACCGAACAGCTGAGCGTGTTGGTGTCTTCAGGATAGCCACGCTAGGTATAAAACTCTTTTTGCCTCCTCCCTTTGAACGAGCAAGAATTAACATCATTTGATGGGATTAATTTTACTGTGGTAGCAGACTTACCCAGAGATGATCCTTGCATAATTCAGGCCTGATTATCTCTCTAGAAAGATAGGCCCAAAATATCTCGGAGACATTCTATCAGCAAAGGAATCTGATCACTTAAAAATGCTGGTGAGTTATGCTAGAAGTGGACATGATACTGAGATTCCAGTGGGTTGTTGCTTTGCCTAAGAGGTGTAAGTAACTGTCAGAAGGAAAGCCTTTCACCTCCAGGAAGGTGAGGGAGACAGTTTTCTCTATTCCTCCCACTAAGCACAACTAAGAACCTGCGACATCATATATAAAACAAACATAAGAAAACTGTTAAAGGCGGAGAGAGAAAGGCAGAGCAGTTAGAGATCTCAGGACCCAAGGAACAGCACAGTGGTGAATGCTCTGGGTTTTATTTTGACCTCATTTATCCCAGGCTTGGAGTTAGAGAAGCCAGCAACCTGGAAACATTAAGTGAAGACAAAAAAAGGGCAAGAAAAACCTGTTCTCCCTTTCTAAAGGACCAGGAGAGGGGCAGTCTAGCATGACAAAAATCTCTCAGATAATAACCACTCTGCTTTAGCCAAACACCACAGAAAAATAGTGCAAGTGACCCCACCCACACTCAGACCACTAAAGGCCAAGTGGAGAGCCTTGACTTTCACCCTAGCCAGGCTGTAAAATGCTCCCCAACATCCTCCCACAGAGTGGTGTCAAAGAAGGCAGAACAGACAGCCAGGACCTTGAACTCCACCAGCCTGGAATGAGGCACACCCCTTTGCAGTGTAAACGCAGATCCCACTGGGAACTCCCATCCCTGCACAGCTTAGCAACGTGCCCTGGTCCTCAGGTGTCAATGGAGGCCGAGAGGGGAACCTGGACTTTTATCTCCGCCCAGCAGTAAAAAGGCAGGGACTCCTTCTTCCTGCCATGGTGGTGTCAGGAGAAGCCACGTGAAACAAAAGGTTAAATAGGATGTGGAGTCTTATAAGATGAAAATGTCAACCTTTCAATAGAAATCAATTCACCACTTCAAGAACCAGGATGCTCTCAGACCGACAGAGAAAAAGACAATCAACAGGTGCCAACACCTAGAACAGAGAACTAGCCACATAAAACTGTTTCAGTGGACAATTAGAAAAACATGCTTGAAAAAAGGAAAAAACAAAAATAGAAATTCTCAGCAAAGAAATCTAAGATATAAAGAAGAACCAGATTGGAATTTTAGAACTGAAAAGTACAATAACCAAAATAAAGAGCTCGGTGGATAGGCTCAACAGCAGAACAGAGAGGAGAAACAGGCAGTAAATGGGAAGATAGAACAATAGAAACTACCCAATCTGGACAACGGAGAGCAAATAGACTGGAAAAGAACATGAACAGATCCTCAGGGACACATGGGACTAGAACAAACTATCTAACATTCGTGTCATTGAAGTTCCAGAAGGAGAGAAGAGAGCAAGGCTGAAAACAGTACTTGAAGAAATAATGATTAAGAATCACCCAAAATTTGTGAGAGTGGGGGTAGGGTGGGGTGGGGTAGGGTAGGGTGGCTGGGGCAGGGGACAGAAATGGGGGAAATATTGGGACAACTATAATAGAAAAACAATTAAACAAAAGAAACACCCAAAATGTTCAAGAGACTTAAACTACAGGTTCAAGAAACTGCGTGAACCCTTTATAAATTTTGACTATGAATCCCTTATCAGATGTATCGTTAGGGAGTAAGTTCTCCCATTCATTGGGTTGTCTTTTCATTTGTTGATGGTTTCCATTGCTGTGCAAAAACTTTTTAATTTCATGTAGTCTCTTTTGTTTATTTTTTCTTGTGTTTCCCTTGCTGGAGGAAATATATCAGGAAAAAATATTGCTCTGAGAAATGTCTGAGATTTTACTGCCTGTGTTTTCTTCTAAGATCCTTATGGTTTTGAGTCAAACTTTTAAGTCTTTAATCCATTTTGAGTTCATTCTAAGTGTATGTTGTAAGAAGGTGGTCTAGTTTCAATTTTTTGCTCATATCTGTCCCATTTATAAAGAACTTATAAAACTCAACACCAAAAAAACAAACTGAAATTTAAAAAATGGGCAAAGAACCTGAATAGACACTTCTCCAAAAAAGACATACAAATGGCCAATAGACTTTGAAAAGATGCTCAATGTCACTATTCCTCAGAGAAATGCAAATTAAAACCACAACGAGGTATCCCCTCACACCTGTCAGAATGGCTGTCATCAATAAACCCAAAACAACTAGCGATGGTGAGGATGTGGAGAAAAGGGAACCCTCGTGCACTGTTGGTGGGAATGCAGACTGGTGCAGCCACTGTGGAAAGAAGTGTGGACTTACCTCAAAAAATTAAAAGTGGAACTGCCTTATGGCCCAGTGACTCCACTTCTGGGAATATATCTGAAGAAACCTGAAACACTGATTTGAAAGAATACATGTACCCCTATGTTCATTGCAGCATTATTTATGAGTACAGTAGCCAAGATCTGGAAGCAGCCCACGTGACCATCAGTAGATGAGTGGATTAAAAATCTGTGGTACATTTACACCACAGAACTACTTGACTGTAAAAAAGAAAGAAATCTTACCTTTGGTAACAGCACGGATGGACCTGGAGAGTGTTACCCTAAGTGAAAGAAGCCAGTCAGAGAAAGACAAATACCATGTTTCACTTATACGTGGAATCTAACAAAGGAAATAAACTAACAAAGTAGAAACTGACTCACAGATAGAGCACAGACTGAGAGCTGTCGGAGGGGTGGGGGTTGAGGGCTTGGTGAAAAAGATAAGGGGATTAAGCAAAGAGAAAAAAACTCATAGACACAGACAAGAGTATGGGGATACCAGAGGGAAAGGGGGTCAGGGGAAGTAGAAGAAGGTAAAGGGGGATAAATGGTGATGGAAAAAAGACTTGGCTTAGGGTCATGAACACACGATATATAATACAGATGGTGTGTTATATAATTTTATACCGAAACCCAATGTTATTAACCAATGTCATCCCAATAAATTCAATAAAATGTCCTTAAAAAGAAAATTGAGTGAATCCTAAACAGGATAATCTAAAGAAATCCATGCCAAGATGTATCATAATTAAATTTCTGAAAACTAAAAACAAAGAAAAATATCTTGAAAGCAGCTGGAGAAAAATGTATGTATAAGCAAGATTATTCTAAAGTGTATATAGAAAGGAAAATGAATTAGAATAGCTAAAACAGTTTTAACAAGAAGAATAAAGTGGGAGGACTCAATCTGCTTGATTTCAAGACTTATGCAGTCTAACCCATACCTTCACCACTTAGAAAAATTAACTTGAAATGAATTAAAGACTGCCATGTAAGAGCTGAAAATGTAAAACTCCTGGAAGAGAACATAAGGGAAAGGCTCTTTGAATTTGGTCTTGGTGATGGTTTTTTGCACAAGCAGCAAAAGCAAAAATAAACAAGTGGAACTACATCAAACTAAAACACTTCTGCACAGCAAAAAATAAAACTAAAAATTCCATCAACAAAGTGAAAAGGACACCTACCAAGCAGGAGGAAATATTGCAAATCATGTATCTCATAAGAAGTTAATATCCAAAATAGATAAGGAGCTCATAAAACTCAATAGCAAAACCCCAAATAATCCAATTTAAAGATGAGCAAAAGACCTGAATAGACATTTTTCCAAGGGAGACATACAAATGGTCAACAGGTACATGAACGATGCTCAACATCACTAAACATCAGGGAAATGCAAATCAAACCACAACGAGATGTCACCTCACACCTGTTAGAATGGCTATCATCAAAAAGGTAATATATGCTGGGGAGAATGTGGAGAAAAGGGAACCCTTGTGTACTGTTGATGGGGTTATTCATTGATGCAGCCACTATGGAAAACAGTATGGAGATTCCTCAACAAACTAAAAATAGAACTACCACATGATCCAGCAATTTCAGTTCTGGGTATATCTCTGAAGGAAATGAAATCGCAATCTCAAAGAGATATCTGCACCCCCATGTTTATTGCAGAATTATTTACAATAGCCAAGACATGGAACCAACTTAAATGTGAGTCCACAGATGAATAGATAAAGAAAATGTGCTACATATGCACATATATAGTGGAATATTAGTCAGCCCTTAAAAAGGAGGAACTCTTTCCATCTGCAACAACACAGATGAAACTCGAGAGCATCCTACTACATGAAATAAACCAGACAGAGAGAGACAAATACTGTATGATCCCACTTACCTGCGAAACCTAAAAGCACCTGAATCCATAAAAACAGAGACTAGATTGGTGGTTGCAGGGCCAGGGGGGGAGGGGGAGGTGGGGAAAATGAAGTGAAAGTGGTCAAAGGGTACAAACTTCCGGTTATTAGATGAATCAGTTCTGGGCCTGTAACGTACTGCACGGCGGCTGTAGTTAATGACATTGTGCCGTGGACTTGAAAGTAGACCTTAGAAGTACTCACCACACACACACACACACACACACATACACACACACGTAAATATGTGAAGTGATAGTGTATTAGCTATCCTCACTGTGGTAATCATTTCATAATATATACGTATATCAAATTATCACACCGTACGTCTTAAATTTACACAATGCTGTACGTCAGCTGTATCTCAGTGAAGCTGCATGTTTATACGCACGTGCACATACACGAGCGTACTTGCAGGATGGTAACATTGGGGGCAACCAGGTAAAGGGTAGACAGGATCTACAAGCATATCAATATAAAACATTTGATCTCAAAAAATAGGTCAGGGGGAAAAATCAGAATCGCCTTTGGAAGTCATACCGTGTCCCCCATTCGTAAGTGTAGAGTTCAAGTACATCATAACATACCTCATTCCACTTCAATATGCGTAACCACTGGTCCGAAAAGAACTAGAATTATCTTACTGTGATGTAAAATTCAAGAAAAGGAAAAAAAATCCGTTAGCATTGCATGCAGCTTCTCTAACGCAAACGTTTGGTATAACGTGCTTATCATTGCTTTATGTTCTAGTAAAGTGATATTTTTATTAAATAACGGCTGCAGCTAAACAGAGCAAAACTGGCAGACGCTCTGTCCTAGGAGTGTCTCCACAGTCTCCGGGTTGGAGCTCTCTTTTTCCGGAGTTCGGCCTCGAGTTTCCACCCTCCGCTCTCCTGCACAGCAGCAGTTTTGGTTTCATTTGTTTTTTTTTCTTTTTTCCAGGCCTCACCAAAAATGAGGTGACCACGTGGCAGAGTCAGGCCGAGGAGATCCAGTGTCTGCCCAGAAACGGAACCTAGCACGTCCAAACGATCGACCTAAGGAGACGTGCCTGCAGAAAACAGCGCCTGGCAATCGGTGGCACGTGTCCCAGGGGCCCAGGGAAGGCCATGGGCATTGTTCCTGAGAGACTGTAGATGAGAGTCTGAAGCCACTGGAGTTTGCTTTGCTGGTCTCTCAACTCCCCTTTCTCTCCTCCCAGCTCTTGTGATACTTCAGCCATCTAGCTTGGATTTCTTTTAGTCTTTTTGAAAAAATAAGTTAAAAATTTTTAGTAAGTCAATAATCATCATAGAAATACAGAGAAGAAAAAATAAGACAATCCAAATCCCAGCTGCTACTGATAACGTTTTTGTTGGTATATAATGGAAACATCCTTATTTTCCCACTTCAGGCCCTTAATTTGTACCACCCTCCCCTCCAGGGTAAAGTCAAAATGTGTTAAGTGAAAAAGCTGTATTATCGTAATGCAAAAGGCACTGCATACAGGCACCTGTAGCAAAGTCTTCCCCAAAGCAATGTTCTCCCAGCTACTATCCGCACACATCCACACACATATTTTAATAAAAATGAAATCACACCGTACAGGCTGTTTTGTAACCTCTTTTCTTCTTTTTCCACTCCATAATGAATCAGGAACATCTTTCCAGGTCAATAGATATGCTTTTACAATATTATAATGGCTGCGCAATATCCCATTGTATGATTGGACCATAATTTAGTTAACCAGTCTCCCACTGATAGACATTTAAATTGTTTCCAAATATACATATATATTTTTGCTGCTGTAAACAATGTTACAATAAACATCCTGGAGCAGAATCTTCAGGCACATGCTTACTTGTTTCCTTAGGATACATTCCTGGAAGGGAATAACTGGGTATATGATTGCACTTTTAAAGGGTCCACAAAGGTTTTGTCCAATCGTCCTGCAGTTAATTTGCTCTCATTTGTTGTGTATGAAAATGTGTCACCTCCTCTCCCCAAAACATACACAGCATCCCCATCACTTGGGTGCCATTCTAATTCTCAAGGAGCTGCCAACGAATTCCTGATTAGCTCTTAACTGAAGCTAAACGTTTAAGCTGAAGACACGTCTGGACCCGTTTGGACCCTTCCCATGGCAACTTGCACTTTCGATGCGGGTGTCTGAGAAAAGTGGTGTGGGTGGTGTACCCTTTAATGGACCATGCTTCTGTGACATCTGCTAGCACTCAGAGATCAAAGGAGGTGTCATTGGGATGTCCCCAGCTTACCGCCCACCACGTTGGAGGGTGGTGTGCCAGGAGCTCTCCTCTCCCCACCCATTTTGGGAAAGAGTGATTCCATTAAAAACAGCTGAGCCCAAGTCTTTCAAGATGCCGACCCACACCCTCTCCGCTCAGACTTCCAGGTGGGCCAACTTCAGCGGTGGCAGCGTGCCCTTCTCAGCCAAGTCTAGTTTCTGATTCCACACAGAGGCCCCACACTCACCATCCTCGCTCTCATGGGGCCCACTCAAGGCTGCCTGGCAAGGGGGCATGCAGTCCACGTCACTGACTGGCCAGGCTGCCCCAGAGTCACACGGATCAAAGAGAGTTAGTTGGTCCTGAAACCAGGGCAAAGGGGGTCTTGGATCTCAGCTCTCTGGCAGGGCAGCTGAGGCTGTGGAGTAAAACCTTCTCTCATTGTTTCATCCTTCCGGGTGACAAGAAGAAGGGATGTCCTGTTCCATATCTCTTCCAGCTTCACAGGCCTGGACAATGAGAACAGGTTGGTGAGGATAAACACTTGGAGCCCTCAGGACATGCTTGCCTTGGGTTTGTGATCATTGTCATCATTAGCAGCCCCTAATATGTACCAAGTGCTGCGCACCATGGGTCAGGCACATACAGTTTGACAGGAGTTAGCTCCTTTAGTCTTCGCCACAGCTGCGGCTGGTGAGCTCGAGCACTATCCCCATTTGACTGTAAGTAAACTAAGACCATGAAGGTCAAGAAAGTATCCAAGTACCAGAGCTGGTAAATAGGGACGCTGAAATCTGACCTAGGGGGCCTGACTCCATAGCTCGTGTCCTCTGCCACCATAAAGAACTGCCTATGTGATAGTCACAGTGACATCAGCCACCAGCCACTGAGCGTATAAACTAGGACCCTGGCACCGTGCTGAGAACTTGAAATGCAGAGTCTCACTGGATCTTGTCCACCCCTGGGGAGATAGGGATTACAGCCGCTGCTTTGCAGAAGAGTAAACTGAGGTCCTGACAGATTCCATGGCTTGGCCCAGGGTCTAGGGAGCCTAGACCACAGTCGCTCACACAGCGCTTCTCCAGCAGCCCAGCCGCAGTGACCTTGGGCCCCCAGGACGGCATCTGAGAACCAGCAGCCTGAGGATCCCGGCAAACAATACTCTCTCCCTGTTCTCTGGCTTATCTCCTAATTAAGCATTTTTGTCCAGGCAAGTGGCTCTTTGTCCTCAAAACAGAACTCCTCCAGGTCAAAGTTGCCAATATCTTTTCATTGTTGGTTCCTGGAGGGCGGTGGGCTAGGTGAAGCCTTCAACAATATGGCTGTTAAAGCCTCCATGGCCCTCCCACCCCCTCTGGCCTTCCTGTGGGCTCTGGTCTTATCTGCAGGTTCAGCATTATCAGTTTTCAAAGCCAGCAGGCTTCCTTATTTCCAGAGAGGAGAGGGGAGAGCTTTTCCACCGGATTTGGGGTGCTCATCCAAACCTGGAGCTGAAGTGGCCTCCGAGGACAGATGGAGCCTCACCTCCACAAGGGTCCATGTTCTGAGTGAGACCAGCTATGGCCTCAGGGTCTTGGAGTCTTTTTTTTTTAATCTAAAAATTATATATTTTTACACATAAATGCATTTGAAATGCTGCAGAATAGTGTAAAAAGTACAATTCTCATTCATCCTTCCCTTGCCCAGATCAGTCACCACAATTCTTCCAGATTTTTCTCTATTTTTACATTCATCTATGCAAAAATAAACCTAAAGAATTTTGTAGATGTATACTTTTTATGCACCAAAAATAATAGATAAATTGTGATTTTTAACAAAAAAATATATCCTGGTATTCTTTTATTCTTTTGAGCAGGTATATAATATTCAATAGTATGAATGTGATTTCCCCCCTCTATTTTAGTTATCAAAATGGTTATTTTTCTTTTGAAAGGGAAGTGTACACGTGGATAAAGTCAAACGGTACAAAGGGGAATAATATTGTGTCTCTCTTGTCCACTGATGTAATCTCAGCACCTAGAACAGTGCCTGACACATAATGACCCACAAACAAAGGACGTGTCCATCCCACTCTTGAAGAAGTGCCACCCAGCCTCCTGGGCTCCTGTGTATCTCTCAGGAAATGCTCTGCTCACACAAGCATAGCTGTCAGTATAGTTTGTGACGTAAATGCAGCCCCTCACCACCTCCTCTCTTCCCTCCTCCTGTCCCCACGCACACTTGCAGGAGGTAGAGCTTTGAGGGACAAAGTGAACGGTCCACGTGCGTGCCGGTCAGCCCACAAGCAGTAAGATGGGGTGGAGAGAATTGTGGCTGGGGTGCAAGCAGACATGGAGTGGATTCCAGCCTCTGAGGCTGACTGGCTCTTGATCTTATAGATGTGATTAAGCTTCAGCTGCTTCACAGGCAAAGGGGGCCAATTGCATGGACCGCACGGGGGGTTGTTCTGCAGAAACTGGGAGGGATCTTGTGTGAAAGCAAGGGACACGTGGTAAGCTCACAGTTCATTGGTACAGGTGACGGGATGCCGAGCAAGCTGCTTTGTGAGCTGCCCTGGCAAGGGAGATTCAGTTTTTCCAGTAAGTGGGGGAGAAGTCCAAGTTTTACTTTTCCGAAATCAGACGAGCCTCTAGAGCCATCTCTATTTTTTGAACCATGGTTTACTGCTATTAGTGAATTACTCAAGAATAATGTTTGAGGAGTTACTAGGTCCCGGGCTTGAGATACAAAGAAGGCAAAGTTTGGCACCAGCACCCCCCATTCTGTTGGGGAAGCCATTCAGCATAAATTAACTGAGTGCCTACTATAGGCGTAGAAGATACAGCAGTAAACAGAATGGACAGAAATGCATAGAACCTACTTCAGGTACTCGAGTAATGGGAGACAGACACACAGTGGCTGCAAGAGGGGCCACTTGATCAGTCTGAAGAGGCAGGAGTAGTTTAATGTAGAGATGACCCTTGAGGTCAGTCACCCCAAAGGAGAAGAGAATTTGGGACAGAGGGAACAGCCTTTGCAAAGACTAGAGGTGTGAAAGAAACCGGTGTGTCTGAGGGAAGTCCTGGTCACTGGAGGACTGAGTGGCTGGGCCAGGTGTGGGAAGGGGATGTCACCAGCTGGTGAGGTTGGCAAGATAGGTCAGGCAAAACTCCGAAGGGCTGTGTATTAGCTTCCTGTTGTTACACAGTACAGCGAACTTAGCGGCTTAAAACAATGCCAGTGCCTTATCTTACAGATCTGAACGTCAGAAATCTACAACGGACTTCACTGGGGTAAAGTGAAGATGCCCAGAGGGCTCTATTCCTTCTGGAGGCGTCTCTTTCCTTGCTTCATCCAGCTTCTAGAGGTGGCCTGCATTTCTTGGCTTGTAGTCCCTTCCTCCATCCTCAAAGCAAGCAGCATAACACCTTCACAATCTTTCTCTCTCCCTCTCTCTCTCTTTCTCCCTCCTCTCTCCCCTTTTTCACGTATAAGGACCCTTGGGGTTATATTGGGCCCACCTGGGTAATCCAGGATACTATCCCCACTTCGAGACCCCTAGCTTAATTTCATCTGCAAAGTCCCTTTTGCCATGTAAGGTAATTTATTCACAGGTTCTAGATTTAGGAGGTGAACATTTTAGGACGTAGCCCTTATTCTGCCCAACCCAGTCCTCTTACTTGAGCCACATCAGAGACGAGACCCCAGCTGAGCAGATGGGGCCCTGTTTGTGATGTGGGAGGGGGTGTGGCATGTTGGAAAGCTCACCCTTTGATCAGCAAAGAGGATGGGCCTGAGTCAGGAGAGAATGAAGATGGGACAGCCCTCAGGAGGCTGAGGAGACGGTCCGAGAGAGAGAAGTGCATGGTCCAAATGGAGAAGATGGTTTTGCAAATGGAACAGACATTGGATGGAGAGATGTCGAGATCTTTCTAGAAGTGTAGTGCAGGACAGAAAAGGAAGATGAGGCTGAGGGAAGATCTTTCTCATTTGCTTTTTGGTTGATTTTGTTCTATCTTTTACAGTAAAATAAAGTGCTTCAGCGTGATTTTTGACTGAAGAGATAAGACAATGGATGAAAAGGGAAATTGAAAGGAATTAAAGATCAAACTTAATATATAATATTGTAAGTTAAAAAAACTCATGTTTGAGGGCCAGAGAACCTCTTTTATTTTT
The DNA here is from genome assembly GCF_022682495.2 of Desmodus rotundus. Taxonomy (NCBI): domain Eukaryota; kingdom Metazoa; phylum Chordata; class Mammalia; order Chiroptera; family Phyllostomidae; genus Desmodus; species Desmodus rotundus. The sequence continues at coordinate 15,200,942 of NC_071390.1, forward strand.
CTTTTATTCTGCCCCAAACTTCTAGCGCTAAAATAAATATCCATTACAGGTTTTTTCTAAGGAACGTTCATCCAATGTCAGCTTCAGAAAAAGCAAATTCTTCCTACTAGGGGAGACCCAGGAAAAACTGGAATTATCTTCTGGAGGGCAGGCCCCTTGTAGTACAGGCTTCCCCCACTAGGTGAGTGTCCTCGGAGCCCATCTGTACCAGTGTACCAGCTGGAGTTATTGTGAGAGGCTGTGTTTTGCTTCAGTGAACTTTTTTTGAAGATGTATTTGCCCATTTCATGATTGGTAATTTACAAGTGCCCCTGTTCACAACACACTGAGTGTTTAGCAGTTTTTGACACAAAACGACATGCCCCACCCTTCCTATTTACTAGTTCTCACCCCAAGTGACTTTTTTTGGTTGTTGTTTCCCCAATGAAAAAAGTCCTCAAAGGGAAACATTTTTGCCAATGTGGAAGCGGTGAAACAAAAAATGGCAGAACCACTAAAAGGCATCAAAATTGACAAGTTCAAAAACTATTCTGAGCAGTGGAAAAACATCTTGATACGTGTATTACATAAAATGGAGAGTACTTTGAAGGTGACTGAAGTTTAAACATGCAAGAATAAATACACGATTTTTAAAAAATAAATTCTGGGCCCTGGCTGGTGTGGCTCAGTGGATTGAGCACCGGCCTGCAAACCAAGGGGTCGTGGGTTTGATTCCCAGGCAGGGCACATGCCTGGGCTGCAGGCCGGGTCCTTGGTTGGTTACGTGCAAGAGGCCATTGATTGATGTTTCTCTCCCTCTCTTTCTCCCTCCTTTCTCCTCTCTGTACAAATAAAGAAAGAAAGAAATTCTGGGTCTTAGGGGGTCACCCCTTATATATATGTTGTCTTTTTGTATTGATGTCTTCAAAAAACTTGAGCCAAAGGTACCCCAAGCCCTCTGGTTCCAATGGCATTGTAACATCAGAGCCGAAAGACCAGTTTATAAAACCACCTCAGACACCCTCCAGGTCGAGAGCTCTGGAATCAGAATTGAACACCTGGGTCCAAGTCTCAGCTCCACACACACATGCTCGACCTTGGATAGGTCACTTATTCTTATAGCCTCCGCCTCCTTTCTGTGAAAGGAGAGTAATTATAACCCCTGCCTGCTTACTTCAGTGTCGTCGCGAGAGAACCGTTGAAATGGTCCACAAACAGCTCTGTAATGGGGAAAGCACCATACAATTACGGGCACCATTATTATTTTTTCATGCCCAGACACTTATTTCGTTATTTTTCCTGAAGATCACATTCTATTCCATCTGTAGGTGGGGAAATGAACTTCAGGCAAAGCCAGGTAAGTCTCAGGTAAGTGGCTGTGGCAGCCGCTCCCCTTCCCCCTCCTCAGAAGCCCCAGCCCCCACCCCATCTCCCGAGTCACCCGCAGGACTCTGCCCTCAGGGGCTTACAGTCCAGTGGGGGATGGGAAAAGTGGCCAGACAATTACCATGTGTTGTGCTGAGTGTTGCAGAGGTCACCAGAATCCGTGGAGAGCAAGTCTCTCCAGAATAGGGAATCTATCACAGGAGACTTCTGGTGGTCAGGACTGACTTCTTAGGGAGGTAACCAAATGCTGAGTAAAACAAACAAGCAGTTAAGCCAAGAAAGGGGAAGGAGAGGGTACTCCACTTGGAAGAACAGCAGGAGTCCAGGCACGGAAGTATCAGCGGTCTAACAGGTTCACGAGCCTTGGATGGGACAGCCAAACCCACAAGGCTGGGGTCAGCTCACTTGTATCTCAGAGATGTCCCAAAGCCAAAGCCCCTCTCAGTTTGTTCTGAGCTGGCCTGGGGGTCCTGCAGACTGCACCCCTGTCCTGGACCCCAACTCCACATGATTAGGGAACTTAGGCTGCCCCCAACAGTGGGCCCATCCACCTGCATCCACCTGGACTCTTTCCCTGTAGGAGGTTCAGGCTGCAGCTTCATCTCCTGGAAACCATCCGCCTTGCAAACAGCCAGTCTGCCATGAAAGGGTTTCTCAGTGAGGTCAGTTTTGTTATTAGAAAAAAAAAAAAGAGCTTTTCTGTGCCCACCCCCCTTTCTCCCTCGACTCCCTGACTTGAGTTCCTGCCATCAGTTTCTTGCTTTGGTAGTTTTATTATGGAAATGACATATTGAAATACAAATTGGGACGTGTACAGTGTAATTACTGATACTGCGTATTCACTTCCTCCCTTTGTTACTGCTGAGTCCTGTGAAGCTCTCTCAGCAGCCCTGTCCCGTCCCAACCCCGCAGGCAGTCGGTTCTTGTCTCTTTTCTTCTGCGGGCCAGGCGAGACTGAGAGGGAAACATGGCCAGAGGAAGTACCCGCCTTCCCCAAGAAGGGCTATTTTTGTGACAATACTGAGCTGTCCCAGCCTCTGAGGTCCAAGGGCTTCCCAGCTTTCCCCACACAAATAGTTTGCAGACCAAGCCAGACACGGGAAGTCCCAGCCAGGAGACCTTTCTAAAAAATTAAATGCAACAAAACAAGTATTTTTAGCGATGGCTCAGGCTGGACTATGCCATCCTCGGGGCCTGATGCTTGTCTTCCCTCAGCACCTTCTCGGGAGAAGGTCATATAAATTGGTTGACCAGACCATCAGCCAGAGCTGCACAGTCAGGCATTCAGTGCTGTGTGACCTGTCCCATCTCCTTCAAGTCTCATCATCCTGTGAAGCACCAGTGGCTAAGAGAGTGGGCTCTGGGTTCCAATCTTGCCTATCACTTAGCAGTTGTATTACTTTGGGCAACTTTGCTTAATCAATCTGTAACTCAATGTCTCTATCTGTAAATGGGGCTTCCAGTGGTTTCCATCTCAAAGGGATGCTATGAGAATTAAATGCCTTGATGGAGATCAAGCACGTGGAGCAGAACTCTTGTGCTGTGTGGACTTACTACACTGATGCTCAGTTAATGCCCTCTCTGTACAGAGCCCTTTGCAGGAACCCCCATCAGCAATAAGAGTCTATTTCTCCACTCCCTGAATCTGAGTCATCTTGTTTCTCTGGCCAGAAGTGACAGTGGGCCAGTTCTGTGCCTGGGCCCCGAGAGGTCTTACTCACTTCTGCTCTGTTGGAACCCTGGCTCTGCCATGAGAACAAGCCCAGGCTAGCCTGCTGGGTGATAACAGACTACCGTGAGGGAGAGGCGAGTCAGCCTGATTGTCCCAGCAGAGGCCCCAGCCATGTGAGGAAGTCCAGCAGTGATCAATGAGCCAACCCACAGGCAAACCACCACTGACCACAGGAGCATAAGTGAGGCCGTCCTAGACCAGAAGAACCACCTATCCAACCCACAGACTCCAGATCTAAATACATGCTTGTTATTTTAAGCCACTCAGTTTGGGGGGTGGTTTGTTATGCAGCAATGAGCAACTGGTGCATATAGTAAGCTACTGTACTTTCTCCTTCCTCTAGTACTCACTGTCTACATGTGTTGACCCATTGCCCATCTGCACTACAGTCCCCAGGGACAGAGAGATAGAAGGTATCAGGGCAAGAACATGGGCCCTGAAGTCAGACAGACAGGGTTTAAATCCCAGAGTTCAAATCCGACAGTGCAGAGATAGAACCTTTAACAAGTAACTTCTGTTCCATTACATGTAAAATAGTATCACAAAAGGTTGTAGTAGGAACTGAATAAAATAATGGATGGGGAAGGGTCTGACACCCAGATTCTCCTTCTCTTTCCACAGGAAGCTCAGCGTCTTGCACATAAAGGAACATTCAATACATGGTGATTGAAATCACATTTTTCTTGACAAGGTTGAGCTGTTTAAGCCGGGTTTCCTGATTCTCTAAAGAGAAGACACAGGTCATAGCTTCAGGCAAAAGCACAAAGGAAGTGTTCTCCAACAAGCAATGATGGTGATCCCAAAGCCAGTACCGAGAGAAGTTCGTGGCATTTGCTCAGTGTTTGCGAGGGGAGAGGCTCACTCTCTTACACGCTGAGTTTCACAACAACTTCGTGAAGCCCTTGAGGACTGGCATTGTCCCTGCAGTCCAGCCTCCAAAGAAATTGTTGAGGTCAGTGCCCCCTGAGGAGTCCTGCTAAGGGGACACTGGCCTCTGCTTTTCGGTTTCTTTAGTGCATACAGCTTAAAGTGAAGTGTTCTTGGTCGCCTGGAGGTCCAATCTCGCCGGGGCTCAGCACCCAGCTCTTGCTTGGGCTTCTTCAGTGCAGGAGCCTTTTCGTTGAGGTGGAGGACGTTTCCTTGTCCTCATCACTCACTGCCAGGAAATAAAAGGACCCAAAGTAGTTCTCAAGGAGAAGGATCCCAGTCAAACTCTGCGGTTGACCCGCCAGGCTACTGCACTGAGGGTCCTTCCTTCTGCAATTGCTGGGAGGGTCCCTTCAATGACCATGGTACAATGTCTCAGCAGCTGAACCCTTCTAGGATTAGGGTATTTCCTTAAAAAAAGAGCATCACCTCCTTTCTAAACTCCTTTCCAGTAGGAAAGTCAGGGCTTCCTTCCCCCTGCAACGTCAGTCAGCACATGCTCAGAGTCCTCCCAGTGGGCAGATGTCTGTCCTGGGTGAGACCCCGGGTTGGGAGGTGGGCGAGGAGGATGCAAAATGTCAGTGGAAGAGTCAAGTACCCTTTCTGCCCGCCAGGAGCTTGAAATCCAAATCCAGGAAATTGACCAAAAGTTCAAGAGCTATTTGTCTAGAGATATTTATAGCAGCATAATTCAGAGTGATGAAAATTTGGAAATTGCCCAAATACTCAACAAAAGAGAATGGGTTAAGCCAATTTTGTTTTATCAAATTGAGGAACTATTACTTTGCCATTAAGAAGGATACTAATGAAGTTTGAGTGGATCCCTGGGAAGCGTATATGAAATAATACTGGCATAAAGGAAGAATGCTAACAGTTTCCAAGCCTTGGCTACCCCTGTGTAAAATCATTTTTGCACAGTGACAAAGTCTGTAGGAAGACATCACAAAATAAACGGAGCAGTCGTTGTAAGGGAACTGGGCATGACGGTAATTTTGGGGTACGTGAGCACGATATGCAGTAAAAAAAATCTAGAAAGTAGCAAGAGAGACATGCCATCTGGCGTTCAGAACACTGAGCAACACACCAAGAGTGCAAACGAGAAGAAAATAAATGCACAGTAGTGGGGGAATGAGGGAAAGTTGTGATTATTCAAGAGTTGGACTTTGAGTGGCTTAATGATGTATCACCGCTGAGGTGGCAGTCCCAGGGACATTTAGTCACACACAGAGAACACACAGCAGTAGCTGTGATGGAATGCCAGACACGGGGCCAGCCTGCTGGGGGAGGGTTTGGGAGTAGGGAGGTCTTTTTGGTGCTGCTCATTCAGCAAGTGGAAGGCAGGTCCTTGGCCTGCATGCAAGTTTTTAAATTTTTTTGTCTTGTGTTTTAATAAAATTAGCACTGTGTAATGATGAGAAAGAACAAAGGTGATCAATGAGAAGGTGATCTGTGCATCCAATTTGCTTCGAAGAAGCCAAGTTTTATTACCAGGATGTCTAATTTAGGATGTTTCTGGGGGTTCAAGGGAGGCCCGTGCATGCATCCCCTCTGAATTTCTCCTCTAGCCGGAAGTTTGTGTCCCAAAATGCACAGCCTGAAACTACCTGCCTGTTCTCAAACCTCAGTGTGAAATGTACTTCAGATGCATAAATGTGCAGATTCCAGGGCCCCAGTACCTGGTTCTGATTCAGACGGGGAACTATTTGTCAACAAGCCTGCTGGGGATGCTGGTGTCTGTAGTCCTAGGTCGAGAAGCATTGAACTGAAAGACTTTAATTTTAAAGTGCAAATCCTGCCTTTGGGTGTGGCTCAGTTGGATGGAGCTTGATTCTGTGCACCAAAACACTGGGGGTTCAATTCCCGGTCAGGGAACATACCTAGGCTTCAGCTTCAGTCTCTGGGTGGGGCGCATACGTGAGGCAACCAAGGTGTATGGGCCATTTTCACGTTGTAATGGGGGAAACAGGATGGAGGAGGGAGAGCAGAAGGGCACAGGATGCTGAGGAAGAGGGGACAGGTCCCTCTCCTCTAGCAGGGAGGCCAAACCAGGGAGCCAAGGACTCACACCCAACTCTACTGATGCTTTCTCTGCCACCATCGGCCCATGTGTATGACTCATTCCATCTTGTCACGAATGGGTGGGGGCGTGTGTGGGGGCGTGTGTGCACAGGCAGTTGCATGTGAGTTTGGGGGCTCAGGCTGGGACAGGCACCAGAATGGGATGGGGCTGTAGGTGCCTCTCTGATCCCCTAACTCTCTCAAGGTACTAAGGAAGAAACAGACTTAAATAAATTATCACTGACCTGGCTGGTGTGGCTCAGTGGATTGAGTGCTAGCCTGTGAACCAAAAGGTCATCAGTGTGATTCCCAGTCAGGGCACATGCCTGGGTTGTGGGCCAGGTCCCCAGTAAGGGGCATGTGAGAAGCAACCATACAATGATGTTTCTCTCCTTCTCTTTCTCTCTCTGTTCCTCTCTCTAAAAATAAATAAATAAAATCTTACCATAAATATACATATAAAAATAAATAAATAATTACAATACAATAATGAAAAATGCCTCGAGAGAGAGATACAAGTATTGTGGGAACCAGGGCAGAGACGGGAGTGACTGAAAACTCTGTGTGGGGGTAGAAGGAGGGCGGGGCTGCTCAGACAATTTGTTGTTGGCCTATTAAGGGCCAGGTATGGTAAACAGTAATTTAATCCTCACAACAACCCTCCAAAAGGGGGTATTATTTACATGGGTAAATGTGTATCTCAGAAAGATCGGTTGTATTCCAGCATCATACAGCCGTGATTTGGGCGCCACTCTGTCCAACTCTGAAACAGGAGGTGCAATTTCCCCCTAGGACTCATTTGGCTGTGATCTTGGGTGAGTCATTTCCCTGCAGGTTTCTCATCTATGAAAAAAAGGTTGGGCTCCCTGTGTGCTGCCCAGGTTCTTCCAGCTTTGAGCCTTGAGGAGCCTACCAAAACCTCCAGTGGGAAATCGCTGGACCTGAAAGAACACAAAGATTCCACTCTCCAAGAGGGTCCCTTGCCTTCCGAAGAGTACTCACCATGAGACAGGACAGCACCATCACCTCCTCCCACCCCCACTGCCCACTCCTACCCTCCTGCTAGGCTTTAGCGCCTCCCAGACCTGGGCAGGAAGCGAGCGTGGACGTTCCAAAGCCAAGAATATTTCAACAGGTTGCAGCAAACCCACCAGGGAAATAGGATGAAGAGTTTTTTTCCTGGTTTTATATTTTGACTCCTGATCTCCCATCTCTGTTAGAAAGTTTACTGATCCTCATTGCAGTGTGGGATAGAGGAAGTCTTCTTTGTTAGAAGTTGAAAAAATACTTGTGGCCACCGTCGGCCCAGCAGCCTTACGGGGGCTGGGAGGACAGCAGCAAGGTGGGATTTCCTCTGGGAAGCCCCGGGAGGACCAAACTTCAGGCTCTGCCTCCCATAGTTCAAACAAACAGGAGGAAAGTCAGTGCTGGCTGTGCAAGTCCCTGGCCTTGGCCGTTAGGGAGAGAAAAGAGTCCTTCTCTCCCCCTCCCCCAACCTCTCAGGTCACACCCTGTCCCAGGGACAAGCCTGAGTATGGGCCCCCAAAGTCGCCTACCACATGCTGGGAGCAAAGGACATGGAGACTGATCATCCTTTTCCTGGGGGAGCAGCCAGGAAGAGAACCCAGGGTCACAACGGTGCTCATAGGCAACTCCAGGAACAGTCCCAGGTGACATCAATTCAACTGTCTCACACTGGCAAAACCCCAACCCTTGGTCCAGAGGTATTTGTTTCTGTCCATGGACACAGCAGCTCCAGTCTCCCCAGTCGGCCTGTAGGCTCTAGGGGACCCATGTGGTGCTTTGACACCTAGATGTTAGACCAAGTTATTTCCCAGCTGTGGAAACAGACAGCTGTAGCTGGTCAAACCAGGGGACAGCAAAGCAAAAAACCACCTCACATTTGTGCCATTCCCCACCCAGCTCAAGAGTAGCTTTATCTTCTACTATTAGTAACAGTGGCAAAGGCTTGCTAGAGACCTTTATGTGGGTTGTCTTATGATTCCTCAAAGTAACCAAGTGAAGCGGATACTAGATATTATCCCTTTTTTTGCAGATGAACAAACGGAGGCTTAAGAGAGGTTAAGTGGCGGAGGTGAGATTAGCACCAGGGCAGTCTGGCTCTGGAGCCTGTGCTCTCGACCACTACACCCAGGGGGCATCCTGGGCTGTCTCAGAGCAGCAAAAATACACGGTGGCCTCCAACCCATGATGGTAAGTCAATGGAAAGTTTTCAGGGGCCCCTCTCCCTCCTGGGAAAGAGGAAGCTGTTACTCCAGAGATCATGGGGCACAGTTATCTCCAATGGGAGGGGAAGTGGGAGGGGATGGCGGGTGGGGGTGGGAAGGGAGCGTGTTTAGCACAAGGAGGTCACTTGGGATCATCTTGGTTGCCGCTGCTGCAGGCCCTTGGATGCTGACCCCAGGCAGCGCCGAGGCCCTGGGCCCTTTCTCTCAGAGGTGCTCCAACACTCTCCTCCTCCAACACATTCTAAAGCTGAGTTGTTCTCAGGGGCTACTGGCTGCCACTAAGTCACCTCTTTCCTTTTTTGGGTTACAAACATTTTTACAGGGCCCTTGTAGAAGTAAAGATGGGAAGTGTTGGGGGGCAGTTTGGGCACCATGGGAGGTCTGGGGGATATCTCAACTTCCTCCTCAAATTTAGCCTAGGAGGTTGCCACCAGCCTGAGGAGTCTCACATTCAGGGGGAAACAAAAACCTTTGGGGGCGTGGGGGAAATAATTGGGGTATGGTCAAGAGTTGGAAACAACCTAAATGTCATAGACACATGAATAAAGAAAATGTGGTATATTGTGTGTGTTACATATATATCATGCATGCATGCATGTATATTAGGTGTGTATATTTTGTGTTTATATAGTATGTATAATGCTATTGCATGTTTTATGTATGTTATATATCTCTATATATTTATATATATCCATACACACAATGGAATATTATTTAGCCTTAAAAAAGGACATTCTGCCATTTGAGACAACGTGGGTAAACCTGGAGGACCTTATACTAATTGAAATAAGCCAGCCCCAGAAAGCCAAACACTGCATGGTCTCCCTTCTATGTGGAATCTAAGAAAAGGCCAAACTCATAGTAACGGAGAGCCAAGGTGATTTTTCAGGGTCCGTGGGGTGTGCGTGGGGGGAAGAAGGAGATGCTGGCCAAAGGGTACAAACTTTCAGTTACATGATGAGTTCTGGAGGCCTAACGTACAGCACGGTGATTTTCATTCAAAAAACTGTAATGTGTACTTGAAATTTGCTGAGAGTAGATCCTAACTGTCCTCCTCACCCACATGCAGAGATAACTTTATGAGCTGATGGATGTGCTAACTAGCTTGATTGCGGTTGTTTCACCGTGTACAGGTATATCAAAACTAGGGTTTCCACCTTAAATGTATACAATTTATATTTGTCAATCATCCCTCCATAAAGGCGGGGGGAATGTGGAGTGTGGCGTCTGCTGAAGGGCTGTCACAAAAAAGAGATCAGGGACAGGGGCTTCCGAGGGAGGGTGCTGAGAGTGGTGGACGCCCAACCTAGGGAAGCAGATGTCAGCTAAACTAAGAAAGACCCTAAAACTACTTTTTTGTTATTATTCTCACAGCTGCCGCCTATTGAGGACTAGCATCGTGCTAAGTACTTTTACTTACACTGGTTTAAGTAAACATCCTCACCACCTGGGGAGTGGATGCCTGCAGTTAATTAGTGTCCCTGACATTACAGATGAGAAACTAAGCAGGTGAAGTTAACTGGTTAACTGTGGCTGAATTAGCATCTGGGGTAGCTGAGATCCCTACCTACATGTGGCTCCAAAGTCCATACTCAGCCTAGTTATCTACCCTCTCCCCAGTCCTCTAGAGAAGACGGTGAGTTCCCCATTCCCAGAGGTATTCAAGAGATGCTGTCACTTGCCTGATCATAGGAATCTGGAAGATGCTCTTCCACATCCAGCTTCACAGGCCTCACCCTGGAACCACAGCTGAATCTCTGTAGAGGGGCCCAGAGTCTGTTTTTGGCAAGACTTGGAAGCCTGGCTTTAGGGAGTCCTGTACCCAGTGGGAGCTGGACCAGTTGAGTTCTCGGGGCCTAAGATTTTGTCATTGTATTTTTAGCCAGGGCCTCCCTAAAACAATGTGTCAGACTTTCTGGCACCTTCTGATGACTCCAGGGCACCTGAGCTGTCTTCAGAGCCGCCCTGATGCCCCAGAGATATGTGGAGCAGGGCTGGGAGGAGACCTGGGAGCCAGGGGAGAGCAGAGAGTGGAGGGGAGGGGCGAGAGGGAGAAGGCCTTCCCTTTCCAGCTCTGAGGGGCGTCCCCCATTCTCCCACACCTGTCCTTGCTGCAACCTGCCCTTGCAGAGAAGTTATCCCTTATCAGAGAGCAGGGGTGGAGGGAAGGAAGTTCCCGGGACCATTTTCTCAGCGGCTTTGGTGGATTGGAGGACTGGAGGGCAGCTTTGTGGCAAACAATTAGAGGAGATAATGCAGAGAAGTCTTGTGCCCTAGAAGCGACGTGATGGGGGCGCTTACTTTGTGCCGGACACTCTGCTGAGCACGCTGCTTGCAGCCTCTCAGTCAGTCCTCATGGAAGTCTCATAAATGCCCCAACGGCTCCCATTCTGCAGATGAGGTTGTTAGGCTTAGGGAGGTACGGGGACTTGTCCCCAGCCCCACAGGAACTGGCAGAGCCTCCGGGGCTCACTGATAGTGACAACCACTCCTAACCATGCACCCTACTGTGTGGCCCCACAGGCCCCCAGAGGATTCCATGTATCTTAACCTCCTTTTGGATCACTGACTTTTGAAGATGTGCCAACAGCTATTATTTTGTCCTAACAGCTAGTGATCAGTAATATTGACACGGGCCCTGCACGGTTTCAGGTGCCTCACATGTACGGACTGACTCAGTCCTAGCAACAACCCTAAAGGGCGTTATCGTCACCCCCACGGAACAGGTGAGAACTCAGAGCCTCAGAGACGTTGAGTCACCTGTGTCAACAGTGGTAAACCGATGGGGCCTCGCTGCAGACTCAGGGAGTTTGACTCCGGAGTCCGTGTCGTTACCTGCAATGGTTGGTATTCTACACAGGCCGCCCCGTTTTGTTGCATGTCACTTAATCGTGCATCACATTTTTTTCACAGATTGAAGAGCAGACCCTCCACCATTAAAACGATTACGGCTCATTCTATTGCGGCACACGGAATGAACGTGTTGGTGTGGGGCCACACCCGCAGTATCTCTGATGCAGCGTCTGTACTGCCTCGCTCCAGGGAAGCTCCCCCCAACAACAAACACAACTGGGTACTCCATTTCACTGGATTTGGGGCGCTCCTGAGATCCTGTTTTGGGGTCTAGGTTAATAATAACTAAGGATTAATTTTTAAAAAACTGAAAATAAAGATCTGGCTTTATACTTCCAGGGAGACCATGGGAGAAGGAAGCACAGGCCCGGGGCCTTCTGCTGGGCTTCTCTGAAGCTCTCTTTTTCCTTCACCAGGCCCACATTCTGGGGTCTACCTACCCCAAGGCTCGGGAAAAGGTCAGTTCTGGCCACACCTTTCGGGTCGTTTGAAAAAGGACCTTGTTGTTGGGCAGCTCCATCTCACACCTGCCCCCTGCCCTGAAATGACTGGGCCTCCATTTGCCTTTCTGGTGGGGTATGAACTTGGGTCAAGTCCAGGAGGGTGTCTGGGAGTGGGCCAGGTGAAGGAAGTACTACCACTAGATCACAGGGGTCTTCGACTTCAGTTTGCATCAGCATCACCTGTTCAAAAGCAGATTCCTGGGCCTCACCCCAAGGATTCTAATGGAGTCCACCTGAGGGGTTTTAAATAAAAACTTCAGGTGGTGTGGATGGGGTGGCCTGTTGGCCAAGAATCCGACCAAGGTTGGAGCCCACATTATCCTCCCTGTCGGCAGTTGCAGTCAAGAGGAGGACTCTCGGTTATTTCTACTTGGGCAAAGGCATAGGGGGAGGATACCAGAGGATGGGGCCAAGGCTCCTGGGGGTGTGGTCATTGAGCACAGACAAAAGGAGGAGGTTGTCCCCCGAACTTCTTCCTGGCTGCTGCCTCCCTGACTCCCGGCAGCTTGCCTGATACTCAGTCAGCCTCCATCTTTCCTCCCTCACCTGCAACCTCTCGCTGGCCTTCACTGAGCCTCCTGCTGGGTCTCTACCCTGAGCTGTGAGAGCTGCCGAGGGCCACAAAACTGAATTTGATAGGACAAGACATAGTTCTGGCCTCAGGGGACCCAGAGTCTAGTTGAAAAGGCGGCAAGTCAAGCGAGAAATGTCAGTGAACCTGGGGCATTTGAACTAGGCACTGTGGGAGCTGGAGCTCGGTCCAGTGGGCAGGACGGGAGAGGCTGTGGTGGAGGCTGGTCAGGGGCACAGAGGCAACTGCAGGGCAACCTGGGATGTGAGGGGGCTAACCTACCAGGTTTGCCAGGGCTAGAGGGGATCGCCCTGGAAGCAGGACTTCCAGAGAAAGTCCTGGGTACACCCCACACAGGAGGCAGGTTGAGATCACCTTCACAGGCTCTGAGTGTTCCCCCAAGGCACAGAAGGGCCACCTGAAATCTTCATGACATCAGACGCCCTCTCCACCCAGGGAGGAGATGAAAGAAAGCTGGAAAGTCTGGAGGTTTGGGGACACCTTCTGAATACTCTGGGCTCTTTTACAAATCTTGAAAGGTCTCTTGAAAGAGGCCTGGCCCAGATCACCTTAAGTTCCAAGTAAACAGACGACTTACCCTCTTACAAGAAGCAGGAGGGGTGGTGACTAACTCAGTTCTTCACTGAGCTGTTACTATGCGTCAGGACTAGGATGAATGTCCAATGGAGTCCGTCTCATTTAATCCCCTTACTTTCCCCGTGAGGCAGATTTTATTTCCCCCAGTGGACAGATGAGAAGCAGGGCACCTGCCCACAGTCACGCAGCTCGTCGGTGGCTGAGCTGGGACTTCAACGAAGCACACTGCAATTGAGGAACGAGGGCCCACAGGATATTTACTCCAATTGGCCAGGGTGAAATGCTCCAAAGTTTTAAACAATACTCACCTGTCACAGAGAATTAGAACCAGAATGAGGAAATGACTTAGTTTAAGGCACAACATTAAAAAAAAATAAAACTTCAACATCTGGAGACAAAGTTAAAATCAGTCTTTGGAGTTGATGCTGCATTCTGAATGTCGAAGTTGAACCAAGGAGCGTAAGCCTGTTTTCCCAGGGGAAGGTGCTTTCTGCTTGGGGCAGTAGGCAGCATTTGCAAAAAGGAATGAAAGATCAGTGGCATTTCTGGAGCACCGTGTATAACAAAGGGGGCCTCTGTCATTCTCTGGGTCCAGCAAGGTGACACTGCTAATCCTAAAATCTATCCTGCAATCACAGGGCCAGAGAGAGGCCCCTGTCCCCACAGACCTCACCAGACAGTCATTCACGTTCAGGCGGAAGGTGGGGGTGACCCTCTGGCAGCAGTTTCCCCTCTATCGGGAAGAGGACAGAGTTTTCCAAACGTCTGGTGACAAGCCACAGTAAGAGATACATCTAGTGTCACATGCCCATATGGGTGTCTCAGGGGAAAATACTTCCCCATGTTCAATGCAGTGTGCACTCTGTTGCATTTCTATTCTACCCACATTCACTTGTTTTAAAGCTGGTTGTGAGTTGCTAAATTGATTTCACTCCCCACTAATGGTTTATGACCCACAGTTTAAAAACACCTGGAGCCGGGAAACTGAACAGGAGCTGTTAATGACAAGAATTTATATGGTAGTCATTATCTCTACCCCCCTGCCTTTCAGCCTTTCAGCAGCGTTTGGAGTTTACCCTACTTTCATCTAATCAGCATTTCTCAAACATGTTCCATGGGTTACCTTTATTCTGAGAGATCTGAGTAGATGTTTTCCTCCCAGGTGGTTCTGGGGTCAGTAACGTTTGGGAAATAATTCTTCGCAACAGCCACACCTGACAGGTCACGAGGCCCTGAGCATGTGCAAGGCTCTGAGAAGGTCTGCAGGGAAGGACCTGATTAACTCTGTTTACCCAGCCTTTTCCTGACTTTTTTTTTTTTTTTTAACCACAGAGCCACTTACTCCCTCATGGGAGCATTGGTGTTCCCCAGAAACCAGGGCCTGGCTGCCGCGCATTCTCGGAGATCCTTGCCCTGTCCCTGGCAGTCAGGGAGGCAGGGGCTCCAGGACTACTGCTGAAAAAGACAGTTCCCCTACTTGTCTGATCTCCCTGTTGAGTCAGGGCCAGAGCTCCACCTCCTGACTCTCAGTCAGATGGGAGAGGCCTGGGCCGCCCCACAGCTCCGAAAGGGACACCTCTACCCTGAGCTGTCCCAGGAGGCCAGACAGAGCTCAGCCTGAAGAACCTTTAGCTTCTCAGCCTCCGTGGAAACAAGAAGAGGACGGGGGCCTTGTCCTCCCCTCCCCTCCCAAACAGGGGTTAAGTAACTCGCACAGCAATTACTCCTGCAAAGCAGCCATCCAGTCCTCCGACGTCCGGCCTCTGCCCTGGTTCAGGTCAACCTTGGCCGAGGGGCCTGTGTTCAGGTTTGTACACAGCTCTGCTGCTTTCTGTGGGTGATTTTTTGAATATGTCATGTATTTCTCTGGATGCAAAAGAAACACAGGGATATATAATGCATTTTTTTCTTCCAAAAAATAAAGAAATTTCTTCCCTATCTCAGTTGTCAAATTGCCCAGTTCCTCCCTGGAGTCAACAAATAGCACGTTTCTAATATCTGTGTATCTACAAAAAACATGTGTTACATACTCAATCCCATATCCAATATTTAATACAAATTGACATACTCTGCACACTGTCTGCACCTTACTTTTCAACTTAATGATGGAGTTTGGAAATTGTTCCCTGTTAGCACACTGTTTTCTTATTTTTATTTTTTTTTTTACTGCTGTATCTACTACAGCCACTTATGGATGCATCACAGTGTATCTAACTAGCCTCCCCTGGATGAACATGCATTACTTCCAGCACTTTCTACTGGAAACAGTGCTGCAGCGGAGAGTCGTGTGTCTAAGTTCTTGTGCACACCTGTGAGAGCGTGTAGGGGGTAAGGTCCTCAGAGTGCACCCAGGAAACACCGGGTATAGTTCTGCCCTGTCTGTCGCCAGCTGAGTGACCTCAGGTAAGGCACGTGCCTAACTCGAGTCTTTCCACACCCTTGTGAAATCAGGATGTGAGCACGCACCAGTTCCTTGTTCTTCGTGATTCTGATCTGTGTTCTCGGTGAGTTTCCCAGTGGTGGGTAAGGGCAGACTGACTGAACTGTTCTTACTCCCCTGTCTTACCTCCATTCTGGAGACGCTTCCTGTTTATGAAGTCACTGGCTAGGAACAGGTGTTTGGGCTAGTTCTTCGGGAGAAGCCAGCTGAGCTGTTGACTTGCCTCTGTTATCTCCCTCCACACCAGTAGGGTCTCCGCATGGCTGGGATGCAGTGGGTCACACTGCCGTGTCCCCGTGTCTAAAGCAGCCCTGTTTAATGAAAATACAATGGCATACCACTACACACCTATTAGAATGGCAACAATCTGGAATGCTGACAACCCCAAATGCTGGCGAGGATGTGGAGCAACAGGAACTCTCATTCTTTGCTGGTGGGAATACGCGGCACTCACATTTAGAACAAGCCAGCCCCTGGGGGCCTCTGAGAAAGCCGAGTTTGTGCGGAGGGCAGAAAGGAGACCTGGCTGAGTTCTGGAAGCTGAGCCCTGCCTGGTGCTGCGCTCCACACGCCAGGGAAGGAGAACGATAACCAAGACTCACTGAGAGCCCACTTGTCTCGGTCTTTACGTATGACATCTCATTTTGTCTTCAAAGACAGATCCCCCGAAGAAGGTCCTCTTTTTTTAAGTTTATTTTTTAAAATATTTATTTATTTTTAGAAAGAAAGGAAGGGAGGGAGAAAGAGAGGGAGAGAAGCATTGACCAGTTGCTCCCTGTATGCATCCCAACTGGGCACACTGAACTCACAACCCAGGCTTGTGCCCTGACCAGGGATCGAAACAGCGACCTTTCGCTTTGCAGGACGGTGCTCAACCAATTGAACTATACTGGTCAGGGAGGAAGGTTCTCCTAATTATTTCTATTTTATGGATTAAAAAAACTGAAGCTCCCAGGGATTGAGTGCCCTGAAGTCTCAGAGCTCAGGAGAGTCAGGCTTCAAGCAGGTCTGTTCCACTTCATTCTGCTCTTTCCTCCCAGGCCATCTCTTTACCCTGGATGCACTCACGGTGTCCTGGAGGAGTTCGGACACAAACTCAAACATGTGGGAGCTAGAAGGGCCCACAGAAAGGAGCGAGATGCTCGGTGGGCCGGTGTACGCAGTGGTTCTGGGGGAGATACTGCCGGAGAGAGGGCAGGAGGAGGACAGAGAAAAGAGGCGATTCTCTGGCGGTGCCTTTGCAGTGTAGAAGTTGGGCACCTGACCCCGCTCCTTCCTGCTGCGTGGCCCCTTGGCCTGGCTTGCCCCAGAACTCTCTCTGGAGATACTCGGGTACAGCAGATATTCCTTAGCACCTCAGCATTGAGGGGAGACATCCTTTCCTGATGAGGAAACCAAGGCTCAGAGACATTGAATAACTTGTCTCAAATCACACAGCAAATCAGCCGCAAGACTGAGATTCAGACTTTGTGTTTGGCTCCCAGTCCAGCGCTTTCCCCCCATCATAGTAAATTTTAATGTGGGGCAGGTGGTGGTCCCTTGAAGACTCTGATGAAAGCTGTCTTCCCCAGGTCTTAAGTGAACATCGCGTGGGAGTGTAAGTGTTGGGGGCTCACTGGCAATGCTACGATTTTAGGGGACTGCTCAGACCCTGGTTAATTTAACTCACTCTGCTTTGCCCATGGTTTGAGGGACCCCTGGCAGTTTCATGAGAATGTTTTAACATGTCTCAATGAGAAAGGCAACTTAAAAGGGCTGGTTTATCAAAAAAATGGGTCCCTGCTTTGCAGGCCCAAGGAGGGGGCCCGGAAACCATCAAAAGCTGAGGCTGGGAAACCCGGCTTCCTGCTTCTGGCCTCAATTACCCACCACCTTCACCACCATGACCACTAAAAATAAGACCAAACCCAGCACATGCCCTCCCCAAGTCATTCTCCTTGTGATTTATCTCCCTGCTTCCTGTTGATCTTGAAGGTTGTTTTAATTCACAGCCTCCAACTTCTTTTCACAGCCCACTGGGCACTTCCCCAGCTTGGGAGGAAACAACATTAAAAAAAAAAAGACCAAGAGGAAGAAAGGTGGGAAACAGTAAGGTACGGAAGGTCAGTGTCTTGCCTCTCTTCATCCACTTTGCTGGGAAGGTGGGGACCCCCTCCCACACACCAAGGTGGCTGCCCAGGGAACCCTGGCCCAGAACTTGTTCAAACACTGCCAGGACCAACCTGGATGAATGCTTGGCTACTGGCCTTAACAAATGTACCCACTCTCCCACCAATGGTTATGGAAGGCGGGACTGCTGTCTGGAATTTTTCACCCAACACTGGGGACAGCAGTAGGGGATGGGGTCATAGGGTGCAGGACCTTTGGAGACCGTTGATGAGAAATGCACATTTGTCCTCTGAAAAACCAAAACCATGGACCCAGTTTTCTGGTTCTGCTCCCAAAATGCCTTTTTCCAGCCATAATTTCAAATTCCATCTCCTCCAGGAGATCTCCCCGGAGCACCAGGAAGACTTAATTCGACTTTCTCCCAGCCTGTTGAGTCTCTATAACATTGGTATCTGTCTTCCTAGATTGTGAGCCCTTGGTGGGGGGGGGGGGCGGGGACACAGATGCCCTCTCACTCTCCCTTTCGAGAAATTACACGAGTAGTATATATTCACTCTGTGGAAATATCAGGAAAATCAAAGCGCATCCCCTGTCCCCAAAAGAGGGTGACATTTACCCGTGATGCCCCGGCTGGGACTGTAGCATTTGGGGGATGTTGCCATTTTCCAGGTGCACACACACACAGACACCCACCCTCGGTATCTGAGAGAACGGAGTCGAGCACTCTTTTGTGTTCTGTAACTCCTTCTTGTACCTGCTCGATAGTCTTAACACGTTCTCACAGCAACATCTATAGCACCGCAGATCGCTGTAGAATATTCTGCCCAACAGTTGTACCCCAGCTTTCTTGACCAGTCTCCTGTTGTTGGCCACTTAGGTTGTATCCGTTCTTTAAAATAACAGTTTTATCGAGATGTAATTCACATACCAGAACCTTAATCCTTTTGAGGTACAATTTAGTGGTTCTAGTGTATTGATAGAGTTTCACAACCATCACCACTCTCTAATTTTAGAACATTTTCAACACCCCTGGGAGAAACCCCACAACAGCCATCAGCAGTCACTGCACCCCTGGTCCCTGGAAACCTCTAATCTCCGATATGTCTTTATGGATTTGCCTGTTCTCGACATCCATATAAATGGAATCATACAAATAAGTGGGCGGCTTCTTCACTTAGCATCATGTTGTAGCATATATCAGTCCTTCATTTCTTCCTGCTGCTGAATAATACCTCCTTGTATGGATAACACAACATTAGGTTTATGCATTCAGCATTTGATGGCTATTTAGTTGTTTCCTCTTTTCGGCTATTATGAATGCTGATTCTATGAACATTTGTGTACAAGTTTTTATGTGGGCATATGTTTTCAGTTTTGGGGGGTAGATACCTAGGAGTGGAATTGCTGGATCACGGGGTAACCGTATGTGTAACTTTTAGAAAAACTGCCAAACTATTTTCCAAAGTGGTCTCACCATTTCCCATTCTCATTAGCAATGAGACTCAAATTTCTCCATGTCTTCGCCAGCATTTGCCTTTGTCCACCACCTGGTGTGTATCCCCACACAACCCCCAGACCTGTCCTTTGAATGCAGGAATGCCTGAGCCCATGTTTCCTGGGCTCAAAAGGCACTGTCCCTGGACAGAAACGGTTTGCTTCTCTGAAACCCATCTCCACACTCCGCCTCACACACCAAGCAGGATCCAGCCTCTGCACTCGAGTGGGGGAAGGTTTTGTGGAGGAGGAAGCATTTGAGCTGGTAAACAGCTGTAATCGAAGAGCCCAGATTTGGGAGCACAGTCAACTACCTGAGACTTTGTCTGTCGTCTGTTTAATAGAGGCTGATAACCGTGCCTCTGTCCTGAGATAATGAAAACGCTCAGCACCGTGCCTGCCACAGAGCAGGTCCCTTCCCCTTTGCCCTAGGAGGATGAAGAGTTGGCTGTCAGAGGAGCTGGGGAAGGACAGCCACTCACTCCTAGGACAGAGTGTGCGTGCAGTGACACTGGTGTGAAAGCATGTGGCTGGAGTGAGGCGAGTGGAGGGAGTGGGGGGAGAAAGGCAATCTGCAGTCCCCTCCAGCTCTAAGTGACCATGGCGGTGGTCTCTCTTCAGTCAACTGTTTCTCCCAGACCATAAGCAGAAGTCCTGGGGTGGAGGTCTGGGGTGAGCAGCAACATGGCAGGGTGGCTGTGAGTGAGGGGGTGGGTGTGTAGGCCAGAGGTATGGGGTGTGGTTGTCATGCAATACATACTCCCTGATTGATTGGGGCCTGGCTCAGTTGACCTTTCTGGTTGGAAGGGTTCTAGGCCACCAAACAGGAATGTCTGGTGACCCCTCCCTGAGTATCACTGGACACTCAGTCCCACCCTTCTGACCACTCAGAGGCCTCGGTCATGAAGGCAGAAGAAGGGGAAGGAGACAGGAATAGAAGGGGGGTGGTTGGGGTGGGGCCAGAGGGAGGTCCCAGGAGGGGCCTCACCTGCCCTTTGGGGACAACTTCTGGATGCCTGGAGAGGGCCAGCTCAGGGCCAGGCAGTTGACTCACAAGTGTTTCATCCCCAGCACCAACCCCATGAGGCAGACAGGCTCAGCACCACTGAACAGCTGAGAAAACTGAGCTCAGGGAAGAGGTTTCCCGGAGGTCATGCAGCTGGGCTGTGGCAGAGCTTCTGGCTCCAAGGTTCACAGACTGGCTTCCTTCTCCGCCACTGGTCCTGCCTCACTACATTCCCTCACTCTGGGATTGTCAGTCTGTTAGCAGTGACCACAGGCCTGGGCACCCACAACCCAGCTCCTCACCAAGCTGGGCTCTGCCTTCTGAAGGGACACACATGGCCCTGCTTCCAGCCCCAGACATGTTCTGGACAAGATCACATCACAGCGGGGCTCACATGAGCATCCCTAACAGCACCCAAGGCCAGAGGGCCCAGCCTCCTTCCTCAGAGTGGGGTGGAGCTGAGCAGAGACAGAGGAGAGGCAAGAATGGGGGGCGTTTCCAAGCGCTGAAGAAGCAACTTCGCTCAGGAGCAACTCAGTGGCTCAATGGGCTCCAGGGTCAGAGGGAGCAGGCTCTGAGTCCAGACCCCACTTACTGATTATCGTCTCAGGCAAGTATGCTAGCTGCTAAGGGCCTGCGGGTCCTCACTCAGAAGACAGGGTAAGTGACATTGGTCTGCACTGGGGGCATCGTCAGGAGTGTGATCATCCCTGTAAAGCACCCAGCACACCACCTGAGACGTGGAGTTTATCATTCCTGTACTTTCTACCCTTAGGCTGATTCCTCACGGAGCCCACACTACACACTCTTGACACATCAGGCAGCATGGCTAACAGGTCAGCAGGCCACCAGGCAGGACTTCCCCTCACCTGCACATGACACGGACAGGCAGAACTGTGCGCTCATACTGCTTTGTTCATCACTGTCACAGGTCCTGGGGCTCACCGGTGAGGTCAGCCCCCACTGCAGGGAAGAGGAAAATTCAACGCTAAAGCCAGGAGGATCTGAGGGGAAGGTGGATAGCCAGCAGCGCCTCCGGGTTCGGCCCCTCCCAGCGTCTCCTTGTATCCTAGGGGGTGCCGGCTCTGACCCACTGCAGAGAAGCCCTGCTCAGAGGGTGGCCCCCATAACCACATTGCTCCAGCCAGGGCATACAAGCCCTGGGTCCTTCTCGTGAGCTAACGACCTGATAGTGTTCCCCAACTGATAATCTCTCAATATTTGTCACTCCTACACTTAGAGAGGAGGCTGAGCAGAGGGAAGGGTGGAGGACCAAGAGGGGTGGGGTGGGGTGGGAGCAGCCCTGGGTTTCGAATGCATAGGCCACACCCAGGAGAGGGCTCTGCTGTTAACCAGATCTTCATCACCGGCCATAAACTGGCTCAAGAGCTCTCCATGCCCTCCCGCACCTCAACACGGCGCATCGGTTTCATCCGCGGACATTCGGGAGATAATTCATGAGAGGAGTGCTGCTAAGTCGACGCTCTTCGTCCTTCTCATCTTCATCAAGATGGCCTTGTGTGCCATAGAGGCTGGCGCCCTGGCCGCCGGCCCAGCTGACCTCCTTCTCACCCCAGCTCTGCCTCTGACAAGAGCGCTGGTTCTGCAACCTCCACCCTGCATGAGGACCTGTGCCTGACAAGCTGAGACGCCGGCGACCCCCCAGGCCTGAGCTCTCCGCACGCAGAAAGGCCAGCGCTGACCAGAGAATCCATCGGGAAATCTGTTCACCAAGAGGAATGGAGTGGCCAATGCTGAGACATGGGGGCTGAAGAGCTAGGAATTCACAGCCCCTGGCCAATAAGCCTGGCACCCCAAGGAGATGGTCCTGCCCTGGATCAGGTCCCATCTTGCAGCAGCAAAGAGGCCGCCAGCTACCTTCGGGGATAAGTAGCCATGTGACAACCAGTGGCTTAGGAGGGCAGTGTTGGGAGAAATCTACATTTGGAAGAGGATGCCGAGTTGGGTGGGTGGTTCCTGGCCTTATCAGGCCCCTGCAGTCCAGCATGGCACCATGGCAGATGGGCTGTCTCATCTCCACCCTATTGGGCTTGGCTCAGTCCCCGTAAGAGGGAGGGCCTTGTCCTCACACATCCCTGTGCTCTGTCACCCTGCTCCACTGACCCCACTGGCCTCTATGTCACAGCCAGCTGCAATGGGAGGAGAAGTTGGCTGGCTTTCAAAGCCAGGGGTGAGGAGAGGCATGGCACTGCCCCGACTGGGCAAATACCAGCTATGGCAGAAGGCAGGGGAAATGCTTTAAAGGAGAATTATCACCTGTTTGATTCCAGAGGAGTTAGAGAGGAGTTAAACAGCTCTGTTAGAATTCACTCAGTGTGGGGGGATTAATGGGGTTAACCCCATTTCTCCTCAGCACAGCATGGCCATGGCTTAGGGCAGAGGAGCTAAGAATCGGGAATGCTCTCCATTTCTCACCAGGGTAGGGTGATGGCACACCCGGGACTTCAGGCCGACACGTACTTGCCGTGATCCTGCACACTTTCTCGCTGTGTGACCTTGGACAAGTTACACATCCTCTTAGGGTCTCCTTTCCTCACCTGTAAAACTGAGAATAAGTTTTTCTGAAACTGAGGGTAATACTGAATATGAAGTACAGGGCCCAGGATATAGCAGGTGGTGTCCCCTCCAAAAAATGACCTTCCTTTTACTTCTCATTTCACTACTTTGATACTAATTCTGATTACTTATTATACCCTGTGGTGGTTTTTGGAAACAAATAGCCCTCCCCTCGAAGAGTGGCTGGACTTCGTGACTCGCTTCTAATGAAGGTGATATGGCAGAACTGAAGGTGTGTGACTTCTGAGGCAAGGCCATAGAAGGCAATGTGGTTTTCGCCTTGTTCTCTCTGGGATCGTCTGTTCTGTGGGCCACCCTGTAATAAGGACACTCAAGCAGCCCGTGGAGAGGGGGTGGATCGAAGGTTCCTCACCAACAGCAAGCACCAACGTGCCAGCCTCTGGAAGCAGAGCCTCTGGCCTCATGCAGCTCTGGCTGATGTCTTAGCTGCAGCCTCTTGAAAGACCATGAGTCCAAATGTTCCTGAATTTCTGACCCAAAGGAACTGTGAGATGTAGTAAGTGTATACTGTTGCTCTCAGTTCCTTTATTTTAGAGTGACTTGTTTCACAGCAATAGGTAACTAATATATATCTACTTCTAAAAAGGGTTTGAAACTGCGTATAGAGGTAAACGCATAGCTCTGACTACGTGGGAAGCCATTAGAACAAGATTTGAAAGGTTAGAGTAAAGTAGTGAATGGGGTGGGTATAGGGAAGAGTGTGTGGCTGCTCCCTTTGACCAGAAATCTGGTGGAAGACAAAAAATAGCCTTAGGCTTCTGGGAAGTTGAGGCAAAAATAGAAACTTGATGGGTCATATTAAAACTATTTTTTCCTTTGGCTGTGAATGAGGATATGCATTTGACATGTGGGCCTTTAGATAAATAAATGGCGTCACACGGTGTGGTGAATGGCAGCTTGGAATCTTGCAGACATTGTACCTGATCATGCTGAGTGAACATGCTTTCAAATGGGGAACACAGATCACTCGTAAGGATGTGCTTTCTGATGGTTTCCAGGAACTCTTGGTGTTACAAAATTAGGGCAAAAACATGAAGTGTATTTTAAAAACTTTTTACATAGTTACTAGATGAAAACCAAGGTATGAGAGGATTTATAGTGCTCTGACCGGTGTGGCTCAGTGGGTTGGGCTTGTCCCACAAAGTGAAAGGTTGCTGGTTTGATTCCCAGTCAGGGCACAAGCCTAGGTTGTGGGTTCAGTCCCAGGTCGGGGTGCGTATGAGAGGCAACCAATCAGTGTTTATCCCTCACATTGATGTTTCTCTCCCTCTCTTTCTCCCTCCCTTCTCCTCCCTCTAAAAATAAATAAAATCTTTAAAAATGATTTATAGCGAAAAGTCTCTCTTTCACCCTGTCCCTCACAGGCTAGTTCCTGTTCCCGTGGTCACCTCTCTGCGACTGACCCCTGGTTTAACTTTCCAGCAATATTTTATACCTGTACAAACTAATAAGTATTGTGTGCTCCCTTTATTACATGCATGGGAGCACAGTATAGGTATCATCCTGCACTGTGCTTTTTATTATTCAATATTGACATATGACTTAAAAATAACGTTTCCTTCATTATCATGATTTTTTACTTTTCTGAGTTTTTAACATTATTCAAAGTTTGGAAACATAGCCCTGCCTGGTGTGACTCAGTGGAATAAGCATTGGTCTGCGAACCAAAAGGGTGCCAGTTCGATTTCCGGTCAGGGAACATGGCTGGGTTGAGGGCCAGGTCCCTGGCTGGGTGCATGAGATAGGGAACCGACCAATGTTTCTCTCACACATTGATGTTTCTCTCCCTCTTGTTCTCCCTCCCTTCTCCTTTCTCTAAAAATTAAATGAATAAAATCTTAAAAAAAAATTGGAAACATAAAAGAGAGTCAAGTATATAAAAAGTACTTGTAACCCCCCCCACCAGGAAATCGCCGCTGTTAAATACATGCTGTTTGGGTGTCCTCTCTTGTCTTTCCCCTGTGAATACAAAAGTGTGTAATAGGTGTGCTTTTTCAGATCACAGAAAGAAGTTTACCCTCTTCCCCCGCCCCCCATTTACTTTTACATACACCCTTTCACTCTCTTCCTCTACTAACCGTTCTACTGTAAGTATCTGCAGGCTTTTCTTAAGCAGCATATTTATTTTCTTACTGCTCTTCCCAGCCTAGACTTGATTATGAACTTGCCTCTTCTGGGTATTCTCCAGGCTGCTGTGAGAACAGCTCAGAATAACCTGTCACCAGAGATCCCTAAGAGAGAAAACTGAAATTGTGAAGTTTATTTAAACTTGTTCATAAAAGATTTTCTTAGATTGCCAAGATGAGACTGTTGGGGCCATAGAGCCTGCAGGTGACCAACCCCCTTGTGATAGATTCAACTTCCAAGGGGAAAAGAGAGCAAGGAAATGGAGCCCTTTCCAGCAAGAGCCCTAAAGACGGCTGCTTCCATTGAACACATCTTGGAATCACAAAGATCTTTCATAGTCCTTCAGGACTTTCCAGGAAGCTGCCCGAGGCCCGGGCATCCCCACTGATCTCTCGGGTATCTTATCTGGGAGGAATGAGCATAATAATTCCTTCATCTATCCCCTTCCCAGGGCACAAACCCCACATCCCAATAACAAGGTTTCTTACTGGAAAAGAGCAAGTTATGTAGGGTTATCTGTTCCTTCCTCCTCATCTTCTGCCCTTCTTTCCCGAAGACTGGAAATCTGGTCACCGTGGTACAAAGGATTCTGGAAAGAATAGGAATGACATTTCAAGTGGACAACAGTGAAAAGGGTAAGCCAATCAGAGTTTAATCTCCATCCTAATACGCATTCTCTTCTAGAGGATAAAGGAGATCCAAAAAAGGGGTGATACCAACACCACCAACATTGAGGGCTTACTGACACCGAGCTCCATGGTAAGTTTTTTGTATATTGTAATCCTGCTTAATTCTTATAACCACCCAAATTTTCACACTCCTTTTATAGAAAAGTAGAGAGCTAGGAATCCCACTCAGGTCTCTATGACTCCAGAGCCTAAGCTCTTAACCACATGGTCCCTGTGTTCCCAGAGCTCACAGTCTTGTAGGGAGACAGATACAGAATCAATAATGTTGACTTAAGACAGGCTGAGATAAGTATGATCCTAAGGTGCTACTGGAGTTTGGTAGAGGAAAAAAGTCATTTTTGAAAACAGATTTTATTTATTTTTTAGAGAGAGGGGGAGGGAGGGAGAAAGAGGGAGAGATGTTTATGTTTATCTTTGTGTGGTTGCCTCTTGTGTGCCTCCTACTGGGGACCTGGCCCACAACCCAGGCATATGCCCTAACTGGGAATTGAACTGGCAACCCTTTCATTTACAGGCCAGCACTGAATCCACTGAGCCACACCAGCCAGGGTGGAAGGAAGTCACTCTGATGAGAGAAATATCCTCCATCATCGGAGAGTGCCTGGAGAGCTGGGAAGGCAGCAAGCCCTCTGCTGGGTATGTAGGTGAAGGGAGGTGGGTGGTAAGAGGCTGTCTGCCAGGGAGTGGGAATGGGTGTTCTACAGCAGCTGCTGGAATAGAAGGTTGGATGATTCACACAGACGATGACGACACATCCCGGCTCCTGCAGGTGAGGGCCCCAGGAAGCCATTCTCTTTAGTAGCAGGCTGAGGAGTGAACTGAGAGGTCATTATCTGCACAAGTGTGGGAAGACGAGTCAGAGGGGTCTTGCAACTCAGGGGCAAAAGACTATTCCCACAACCAGAGGGTTATGGAGGAAATACCATGTAGCATTAAAGCTGTTTTTCTAAGTCTAAAATCATAGGCTCATTTACTCCATGAGGAGGAGGAAACACAGACGACCGTCTTTGGTTCTTTTCTATCCAATTAGTACTTTGAGGAGCATCCTACAGTGACTCCCCGGGGGGAGCCAGAGGCATCACTAGAGCTCATTTTTCTGTGGTGAAACTGCTTTCGGATAGGGACCATTAGTTTGCAAGAAACATAAGGTCATCTGTGCAGCTAGTATCTGAGTGGCACTGGGCCCTTGTTCATTAGTTGTTGTGTCCCTTCCAGGTAGGTTCCACTGTGAAATGTTAGTGGCCCGTTCCTGCTGCCCTGGAGCACTCTTATGAAACTGAGGCTCTTGTCATGTGGGGCTGCTTTTATTGTGGAGGTCAGGTTCCTTCTTCTCCCCCAACGGCTGGGACCACTTGAGCCTCGTACCTGGTTGTGATCTCTGTGGTCCTGATGAGGCAGGAAGAACTAAGGCAGCTGTAGCTCTAGGCTTCAAAACTTACTCAGCATCAAGCTGTACTCGTCTCCAGGCCAGTCATGACCTTGTGTCTTGGCTGCAAGCACTGAACTGCGGCTGGGATTCTGAGCAGTGTCACGTACCTCAGCTCTGACAACAGGATCCCCATCTGTCATTCTCCTTACATCTGAGTTCCTGTCCTGATGAACTGTTTTCGGGCCCCTGAAGCCTGAAGTCCTGCCCGATCTTGCCATTGCCCCACAGGAAGTGGAGGAAGCGCTGCTCTTGAAACTTGGCCTGTGGCTGGGGCTCCTACATGCACCATGAGACTTGTGCAGTCCTGCTTTTATGTCCCGGATTCCTGATCGGGACTTCCACTTCCCCAATACAGACTACTTCACCAGATTGTGTTTGGTTGACTGCCACGTCTTCCAGATCCCGTGTTACACCTGCTGGGCTGGACTTCCTACTAGCTGCTTCAGCTCAAGCAGTTCCCCCAACGCCTGACTTTGCTCCGTGGGTAGAATTCCAGAGCTTGCCCCACCCAGTCTGCCCTGTTCCTCTGTAGTGAATTGAGCCATGCTCAGCTTGGCTTTAGCAAGTGTACGTGCACATAGTCTTGCTCCATATTAGCCTAAAGGTCGAAATGGAGACAGAAGACCACACGTATACAAAATCATTTCATACATGTGGTTCTAAAATACAAAACTATTTAAAAGATATTTTAGAAGCCAAACACCTCACAATGACCACACAACGTATTTTAAAAGGCTTAACACACCCAAACATCCGGGTGCAGAGGGAGCCCCTCCCCTCCCTCTCCCCACGGTGGACCAGTAGATAATATTTAGAACGCATTTTTGGTTGTCTTAGCAGCCTCAGATGACCTTTATTTCAGCTGAAACAACTGAAGCAAATATCCAAAATAGAAAGCAGGTGGGAAGTAATGTTTAACCTTAACTTGTTAGTTCAGTAAACACCTTTAGAAGAGTATGCCTTTGCCTATGCCTGCCAGCAAACTGGCTGTATCTCCTGTGCCCTCGTAAAGCCGTCAGGAGGTCATCTATTCTGAAGTCAAAGTCTATCAAAGCAGTCCCCACCGAAATCCAGCTGCTGGAGCATTACTCAACAGGAAAGCGGTGAGTTATAGAGCGCAACGACGACTTCCTCCATAGCTCCTGCTCAATCAGAATTATCAGAAGCTACTGCTTTTAGAAAAAAACAATTCATTTAAATCCTGCTTATGAAAGAAAACGCCCTATGTAAAGGACAGACACGAGACGAGTATGGCAAATCGTTGAAAAGCATTTAGCGACACCGCAGCTCCAGGTCCAGGCTGGCATTGTCACCACCAACTTTACTTTTAAACCCAGGAAAGATTATTTAAGTAGAGAGAACCAGTGGGAAATCCACAGCACAGTCTACCTCTCAACTCCTGGGTTTCATAACCACACCACTTCCTCATTCCATCGCCATCTATTAGGATATTACAGCTTTGGGAAATCCAACATTTTTCTTGAAAAAAATCTCAAGTCTAAATAGCAACCAGCTAGGACATTGTTTGGTCTAAGAAGTCCAATTAATACCCCAAATTGGTCTTTCCATAGGGCTCACACATTTCCTGGGTTTTTGAGGAGCCGTCTAATGTTAGCAGACACACAACGAGGGAAAATCTCATCTACAAGGTTTTGTACTACGTATTTGTTCTTATTTGTCATTTCAAAAGCACATCTAAAATTTTGAGAATGTCTTAGGAATTTAATATTCTTCTGTCCATATCCAAATTAGGTTGATAAAATCAATACTACTGATTTTAAGGTATGGAGTTTAGCAAGGAACTATTACTTTGTCTAGTGACAGGAGTTACCTGGACTGAAAATATGAGATTATAAAAAATAAAACATTATAACATATGTCAAGGCTGGCCCTGGAGAAGGACAAAACCTAAAGTAGCTTGTGTAGTAACAAACAAAAACTAGCATAATCAGAACCTTCACCAATGCTTTGGTCAAGTCTCACCCAACCAGAAATTATACAGGCCTTCAAAATAATTGTGGACTGATTATATCCATGGATTTTTCTGCGAAATAAAAAGATATTACTTTTTTTTTTGCTATGGGAGGAATTCCAAAGGTACCCATATGTCATTTAAGGTATAACCAGCATTTAAAATATTATAGGTTGCAGCAGTAACTCAACATCATGGTTAACTCAAGAAAATACACAAAAGACTTTCAAAGATCATCTCACAGACTTTAAGTTTTATGAAAAACGATTATTGATAAATAAGAATCAGGCTTAGTCTTGCAATGTTTCTCTTAATTATTCCCATGATAAAGTACTAAACATGAATTTGCAGAGAAATTTAGAAGAGTGTATTTATCTACATGTCTCCTATATTGATCTATTCCTAGGTCATGACCGATGGGTGTCCAAGGGAGACTGTGTAGTAGAAAAGCTTCGGGTGCAGACCTTAGACCTTTGCTTGAACCCTGGTGTAGCCACCTCTGAGCTGCGTTGTTCCGGCAAACACAACTCCTCCGGAGCACTGACTCCTCCTCAGTCAGCACAGGGCAACTAGGCTGTAAGGAACGAAGGACGTCATTTGGGATCTATAAACTCTCCTCAACCTTAAACTGCATCCAGCATCAGAATGAAGTTCTCAATCCAAGCTCAAAGGTATTTTCAAGGAAGTTCCCTCAATAAACCAAAACTAAATTTAGGTTGACCCAGGATTGCCCCCTAACGGTCATCTCAGAAATAAAAGCTCTTTTAAAACAAAATACTGAATTCGCAAGTTAGTTTTTTCTATGAAAAGTTCTCAAGAGGCTTATCGTTGTTCTCATCTCTGGCAAGTACACTAGGTTTTTCTCCAAGAAAGATCATCTCCAAGTGTATTCATTTAAATAAAGCTGTAAGTAGATACAGTGTATTTCTCATCTTTAAAAATACTTCATTAACTAAACAGTCTTTTCAGGTTTTTAAAATAACACTTTCCATAGAATCTCTCTCTCTGCCCCCAACATTGGAAACAAAAAGAAAAAAGAAAGTTTAAGAGATAAAGGGCTTCTATCCAAGTCTTTTTGCATCTTAAGCAAAGGTACAGACACCTCGGCTTCCAGGTGTCATGCCGAAGATTCAAGAGCTGGCCCCATCTTAAAGGACGGTAGGTATCGCCACCAAAGGGCATTCCCACTCTCCAGGTTTCTTCATTCACCTGTTTTTTTCATTCTTGGAGTAACTTGCTGAAAAAAAAAGTCTTCTAAATCAAAAATTAATGTTTTACCCCCAATCTATATCCCATCTTATATCAAAACATGAAGTCGTCATGGCTGGACTTACAGTCCAAGCTAAGGAGACTGCCTTCTCCTAAAAATCCCCCTTCAGAATGTACACTAGAGCCACATAGGGTCTGGCTCACAAACAGCACTAGAAGTTTTAGAAATCTGAATTTCTATGGGTGAAATTCTTGCAACTCGTTATTGTTTTCTACAGGCCCTGGTCTCATTCTCTTCAAAATGGGGATGGCATTTTGCTGGGATTTTGGGAAGGCTAATGACACAACCCAGGAAAAACAGCATGATCTTCGGTACACACAAGGCATCAAGTGATAGATGTTATCAACCCTCTCTGCAGGAAAAGAATGCCGGTTATTTTGAAAGAGGTATTACATTGCCACTCAGAGGCAAGACAACTGCCTAGGAGTCATTTTCTGTCCTGGGTTCTTTCTGAGACTACACCTCAAATATTTTCAACATGTTCTCCATCGACATCAGAAACCCTGCTGGTGGTTATCTGTACTGGTGAGATGGGATGACAAAGTTGAAAACAGTCCAGTGAGGAGAATGATAAGCAGTGAAAGAAATGTCTTCTGTTCCAAGTTCTGGGAGTTTCACAAACATGGTGGTGTCTACAGACTAACCAACAAAAGTTAAGTGCAATGACTGGAAACACACTGGATTGTTAGGTCTATTGCACCCTCTAGTGGCCACAAAGGCTTCTTTTTTAAAACCTGGTTTAGCCAAGATTGCGACTTAGATGTGTAGGCATCACCCATCAGTTAAAAAAAAAAAAAATCAGCTTGCCTTTATGCGTTTCCTACGTCAAAAAGAGTTATGGTTAAGAGAAACCAATGCAGTCACAATTGATCCATTTGGTTCTCTTTATTCCCTGCTGAATGAAAAGAATAATCGATAGAGAAAAAGGTACAGGCAACATCACCTTTCATGCTATTGACTCTCAAGTGAGTCCTGAAGATAATTATCTTTGTTGCTTTATGGAGGGGACTTTTGAAATGAGCATCTTTCTAAAACTGCAATTTCTCACCACAGGCTTATTTATAAGCCAAGGTAATAATTAAATATGCCCAAGACTATGAATCTATTCTTCTCTGCCCCAACCCTTCATTTTTATAATGGGTAATTGTAGTAGAAACTTCAAATAACCAGAACCCTCAATCAACATGATTTCCCCTCTTGCACTCTATTTTTAAGACAAAGTGGAAAAAAAATCACAAGAAATCACTTATGTGAGGGATTTAGTTTGAAAATCTTCTAGGATGGATTATGCTACGTTAAGAAGGGGAAAAAAACAGAATAAAATTACATTAACATCATGATAACCAATATACAGGTAATACAAATATAACTGAACAAGAGCTGGAAAGGAATAAAAATTTTTGAAAAAAAAATTTATTTTCAGAGGGAGGAAAACGGAGAGAGGGAAACAAGAGAAACATCAATTGGTTGCCTCTCACACGCCCCCTACTGGGGACCCACTGGAAACCCAGGCATGTGCCCTCACAGGGACTCAACCTGCGACCGTTCACAGGCTGGCGCTCAATCCACTGGGCTGCACCAGCCAGGGTGAAAAAAATTTTTTTAATGTAGTGGAGTTATAATCTATTTTCTATTCTTTGCTATTTTCCCTATTGTTGCAGTTACATAAAAGTCAAAGAGAACGGCAAATGTATATAAACTCAGCACATATTCTGTAGCATTTTCTATTCTATATCCATAGATCTGAAGAGAATTG
Source organism: Desmodus rotundus (assembly GCF_022682495.2). Classification (NCBI taxonomy): domain Eukaryota; kingdom Metazoa; phylum Chordata; class Mammalia; order Chiroptera; family Phyllostomidae; genus Desmodus; species Desmodus rotundus. The sequence goes on from NC_071390.1 coordinate 15,232,687, forward strand.
AGACTGAGAATCCTAAATCCTTCAAAGATCTTTAGATCTCAAAGACATAGTTAAAGTCACCATATTCTATATCAAGACAAAAAATAGGTCACTAGGAGTATATTTCTTTCAATGTAAGCTGAAACAAGAAGGCTTTTATATAGCTAATTTTAAACTAATTTGAAAATAAACTTATCAGGGCATTCCTTATTCAGAAGCATCAATCCTATTCAAAATCTCATTACAGTATAAAACTCAGTCCACAAAGTAATTCAGGCTAAGTTACCACTCTGAACTGAAAGGTCATGATACCAAATCCATCTATTTAAAATACTGTTTATTTGTGATTTAACATTAATTAGCATTACATCTAAGAGCAATATCAGATAACATTTATACATTTTCCACAGGACACAGAAGTTCATTGGCTCATTCTTTATGCCAAAGCAAGTAAATAGAGGCATTAGCAAAAGGTGCAAATAGTTCACTGTTGTAGTTTAAAAAATATTAATGCACACTGCATTCATTTAAGATATATATATATTTTTAAAAAGTTATGGAAAAGCATAGTTCACAGGTTACTGTTTCTACATACATTGTAATACAACATAAATGACAGAGAACATAAAGAAAATCCTCGAATACAGAATTGAACTGAAAGTATTCCACTAAGAGATTAAAACACTGATTCCAGTAGTTAGGGAAATCTAGAACGAATTTCCGGCTCTGTTTCAACTTTGCATAATCAGCCACGTACAGTCAAACAGAGCCAGCCCAGAACACACTGTGATCAATGGAACGTTTTACATGCCAACTCTCCCTCCAGAAACACTTCGGATTATTTTTACCCACTGACCATTTTGGATCATTGATTTTACATTGATTTGTGACATCACCTGGGTGAAGGGGGAAAAAAACTATATTAAACCTAGGTTTAAATTTGTATTTACATTAGAAAGAAAGTTAACTGAAAAGATAAACATTTGTAAAAATCAACAAGTGGTAGTTTCCTCACTGGAGGAGGGGGTTAGACCTGCTGGTTTCCTCTAGTGCTGCCTTCTAAATGTACATCAGTTAAAAGGATTTGATCCTTTCAAACTGAACTATCAACCAAGAAATACAATGATTTTGGAAGAGAAGCAGAATTTCAGAAATTTGGGACGTTTCAAATAAATTACACTTCAAATCTGTCGTGACTATGAGTCCTTATCAAACTAGAACTTTCCTATTCGTGACACCTCTTTTGTTCCCTTCATTTTTCACTTTCTCATTCTTTTCCTTTGGTTATCATGAGAGCTTTTTCATTCGTGAGCAATACTAAGAGAAAAATACATCATATGGTTCAAAAATGGATTCAGTTAAGGTATACCTTTAAATCCTCTAGCCCCGTTTCATACCAAGTCCCTGGATTCCTGAATTATATTTGAGAATACTTAGTACCAAGCAGCCTCAAATTTGCTCTATTGTTAAATGATTGGCTAATAGGCTTAACATTTTTATACTGAATGGTATACAAACATCTCAACATACAAAAATCTTTTTTTTGCCAGAATTAAACTAAATAACCCATGTTATGTGTATAAAATCCCCTTTGCTGAAAAATAAGGGGCTTTCTAAACTAATAAAAAAGGAAGTTTTTCAAAAATTATATTTTAATAAAATGACCTTTTTTTTTGGCAAACAAAGTTACTTCAGGTGAGGAAATTTTATACTATGAATAAAATTTCAAATGAGTCTTTTCTTATATATTTTTTTAAAAAAATTATGTGCCAGTGTATACTAACGCTATAGATTCTTAGAAGCTTTTTAAAGCATTCTGTTAATGCCCATTGAACCAATGGGAACCAAAAAGGTACAGTTGATAATCAATAATAAAAAAGTACAATCTGATTACCAAGTGAAGCAGGTGCGGAGAAATAAAAAATTCTCCCCCTTTCTCACTGGTAATTTCTTTCCAACAGACATTATAGAGAAGGCCTGAAGTACTTCAGACAGATGTCTATCTGTTTGTGGTGAACTGTAACACTTCATGAGGGTAGAGCTACTCAAAACTAGCAGTTGTTTAAAAATTCAAAGCCTTTTTTTGACATATAAAATCAGAGATGAATTTGAAAGCTTTTTTTCATAATGTGTGTTTCTTTTAGTAAAACTCCTTTCCAGTTCTCAGAGTCCAGTTTGCTACGTACCCCCATCTGATCTACCACTGCATTTTAATGATCAACTTAAACGTGGCATTTAAATGTGCAACGTCACATTGTAATCACAACTACCAAAAGACTTCATTTAGGCTTCGACTTTCTCCTTTTTTTTGTTCTTTTTCAGAAAAGAAGGAGTGCGGAATTTCTTCTTTTTCTTGGATGGAGATTTTGAAGGTGAGCCTTCAGGTGACAAGACTTCTTCAATTTTTTCTGGAGACTTGATGGTAATCTCGATGTTTTCGATGGTCGTGCTTGTGGTTAACCTACTCACTCGCTGAGCGAGCTCATCGTCAACAGCATGGACGTCATCCTTGCCATTCATGACCATGACAGGCACTTCCATGGAGAGGAAGCTCTTGGAAAAGAGCTCATGGTTTTCTACAAAAGGGGAGAGTTTTTTGGTTATTTTGCATAGTTAATGTGTTTTGTTTTATTTTACAAAACTCAAATGTTTTAGCAAGATACTGTCATTATTTAATTCCGATAAAGATAGATCATTATTTTTTAATGGACAAAGGTCTATTAATGAGGCAAATTTTCTTAAGGAGTATAAAGGGGAAGGGAACAAAGTTGTTAGACCAAAAAATGAAGGCGAGATTAAGTCCAGTTTGATGTCTTGACAATTTCACTCTAATTCAAGTCAATATAAATGAGGAAGACAAGATATATTTTCCTTTAATTTTGGGGTCATTTGGGAATCAAAATTGAAAAGATTTCATGCTTCTGACTGGAAGACCTATGACAACCAATTTTAATTTCACAAATTCTTAAGAACTATGAGTTACTGAAATCAAGACTAAGGTAGCTCAATATAAACACTAAACGAAAGTAGCACCCGACTTCATAAAAACGATAAAATAATTGGGAGCTTTAAGTAAAATCCATGGCAAACACTGCAATCATGTTTTCAATTTCCTTACATAAACACAGACAAAAGAGGAACAGATTCTTAAGTTTAACTCAGTGAATGCTATGGGAAATTACATGGAATACCTTCTAATTTTTCAGGGATATTTTGCGGTGACTGAGTTTGAGACTGAATTTGTGAAACAGATGAAGCGTCATCTGAGAGTAATTCCTGCTCAGCATCTGTTGGATGAGAGTTTAGTTAAAAGCCATGCAAAACAAAGCAGCAAAGGATTTCAGGGAGGTTAGCGCATACATCAAATGCCTGTGTACACAGGGGTGAGAGACTCAGCAATGGCTGAGCATGCATCAATAATTGTGCATTAGGAGAAAGGCAATGTGTTAGAATTTCTGGCTGCTAACAGTAATTTTATATACATGCTTACTAAGGAAGCATGGCTACCGGTAGCCCAGGCAAATAATATGTACGCATTCAGCTTTTGCTAGGGTGTTAGAGAACAAAATATATTGAGCAGCCAGGTGAAAGGAATTATGAGGCCTCACCAATGATGCTGCATTAGTGAGGCAAAATGCTTCACTGAATTTCTGAACAATGTCCAATTAGTGATTCCTGCCAGAGCAGTATTAGTGAGCTGATTCTGAAGGTCATAATGAATGTGGAAGAAACGATAGAGATATGTAAAAGGTGATGTGCTAGAGTACAATATTTGTTACCTGGCATCTTTAGGCTTTCGAAAAACAAGAGATTAAAGAGGGACATTTTATAAAATACAGAAACAGAGAAAGTTTCCATCCTTACGTTAGAATAAACAAATTCAGTAATACCAGAGCTCTTGGTACAATTACACTGAGTCAGGATGGCTCCCTTTGGTGACGAAGACACTAACACAGATAAAAACTGTTCTCTGGATGATCCAAATGTCCTTAGTTCTTCCTCCCTGATATCTAACACGGACAGAAATTCTTTAACTACTGGTTCTGTTTTGTTTTGGGTAAAAAATAATTCAACTGTATGTTGTGGATGCTCTAAAGCAGAGGCCCATACTCTCCTTTGGGGCCACAGACCTCTTGACCCCCACCCTGAACCCTCTTCCCCCAAATGTATGTCACACACAATTAAGCATGTATTTTTACGATGGTTCGCAGACTGTCTGAAGTTTATCCAAAGGACCAAGATTTGAGAGCCCCTGCTTTAAAGAATCTCTTATTCTTGAGAAAATGGGACCTAGGATTCTAGCTGGGTGTTTTCATGAACAATTCTAAAATATAACCCCTACCAAGGGTCCTGAAGTCAGAAGAACTCAACCTAGAGTGTCCATGTGCTTCAGGAAAGTCAAATCAAAATTCTAGCAGTTTGCTTTACATTTTGAGATTACAATATTGGCACAATGGAAATTTTACAGAGCATTAAAGCCACATACTTTTGAATCGGCCACATACAAAGTAAAAAGTTTTTAAAAAGCCACAAACTCTGAAATGTTTAAATTTATTAATATATCTACATCTACTTTAGCTAGGAAATTATTCATCTGGGGATTTCACTTCACTTTAGAAGACTTTTTGCTACAAATCAGACTGTTTTCTGCGGAAACAGTTTTCCCGACATGTTAACATACAGGGTGGGTGGTAGCCCTTTGGAGTTCAGCCTTATCTACACTCAGGACTGAGAGAGATGACTCGGAACAATCGGCTGTCAAAGAAACACTTCCAAAACCACTGCCCACCTTCTATCATCTAACTCAGGGTGCTCTGTTGTTAACAATATGGTTATCCCGGGCTTAATCTAAACATGAACTGACCTTCCAGGCCTTGCTGTTTACGTTCAATCGCCTTCTTATACTCTTCCAGTTCTCCTTCTGTGAGGTGGCTGAAGGGGTTGGGCGGAGCTGGTGGGCCAAGATCGTCATCTTCAAACTGCATGGTCTTGCAGAGAAAAACACGGACTGGTTACCAAGAGCTTCACTTTTATCTGTATATTTATGTATTTATTTACATAATATGTATATGTGCATATTTACACATATACACAAGTTCACACACACACACATATAAATGCATATATGATGTCTGTGACATCTTGTAACAATCATAAAAATGACAGAGCGACATACTTTGTTTAAAATTTTCTTATCAGATTAGTGCTTTCACATTATTGATCCAATGGACTCAAACTGCCAATGATGTTTCCTCAATAAGCCTGTAGATGTCAATTATGATACCTCTTTCTTAAAAAAACAAAGCTAAGCTAAGTTCTAGTAAGCTTCACATAAATCTGAAATATCTTAAAAACCAAGAAATGCTGCATTTCAAAAAGCCTTTGTGAAAAAGAATTAGAAAAACATAATGGTACCGAAAGAACTTCTTTAAGTTTGCTATGAAAATAAACTTGTATTTGCTGTAGGAAAGGAATTAATGAGACTTCACCTGGCAGATTGAACCCACGCATTAAAAAAAAATCCTCTCCAAAACCCTACTAAAATGATAGTAAAGGAACAACAACAGACCTGGCGTAAACTTTTAAGGACAGAAGAATGGGAGAGGAAACAACAGAGGATGAGAAACACACATTTTTGGAAGCTGGAAAGAAAGCAGGTGGAAGAGTGGGTAGCAGAGCTGAGAATGTAGAACATTAGCCCTGCAAAGAAGGATGCAAGTAAGATGCATCCTCACTTGCCCTGCAGAAAGGCTCAGAAACTAGAGGTATCAGGTACCACAGCAGGTGGTGGTGAAGAAAAGCTGAAAAGGGCGACAAATTAAAAGTCTGAATAAGACACAGATGCACAGGTCTTCTTCCCTATGCCACACAGCCAGGCCTCTACCTCTTCTCCTACATCTCTGCAGGAGATCAGGGGCTCCTTCTTCAGAGCAGCTGATCAGGGGACATAAAGCACCGCTGAGGGCTCCCAGAACACTGGTGGGAGACTAGAGATTTCTCCAGATAAGTAAATGGTCCCAGATAAAAGGACTGCAGATAATAACATTTGAGAATTCCCTAGAAAACAACCTGACCAACATCCAATCATCCTACATCGAAGCTCACCCATCCCCAAGCTCTGCACATGCCCAGAGCTTCTGACTGGCCCTCAGTATCTCACTCTTAAGTATGAACAGACTACCACAGATTACCAGACACTTGAGGAAAGTGTCCAACATGGAAGAGAGAGAGACCGGAATAAATAAGAAAAAGGGAATGCAGAAGGACCAAAACAAGGCAGCTGAGGAAAATTTACATTTGATTTCCTAGAGCAATAGGAGAAAACAGTGTAACTGTAAAAGACCAAGATGTTATTTTTTTAAAAGAAACACTCAGGAAATAAGTCTTAGAAATTAACAGAAAGACACCAAAATAGAAAATTAAATAGAAAGGTTAGAAAATGAAGTCAAGCACATCTCCTAGAAAGGACGACAAGATAAAGAGATGGCAAATAGGAAAGAAAAAATCAGAGGTTCAGTCAAAGAGGTCCAGCTAACAGTATATCCTGACAGAGAAAGAAACAGAAAGGGAAAAACTATCAAAAAAATACTTAAATAAAGTCTCAGAACTGAAGGGTATGACCCTGCAGATTAAAAAGGGTTACTAAATGCTAAGAACAAAGACTAAAACAAAATCTACTACAAAGCATACCTCCATAAAATTTCAAAAAAGTAGGAATGTAAAAAAGGTCCAAAAGAAAAAAAAAGTGACCAATACAAAGGTACACAAATCACTATACTCTCCAACTTCTCAACAATAGCATGGAGTTAGGGGACAACGGAGTGGTATTTTTCGTATTTTGGGGGAAAATTTTTTCTGATCTACAATTCTATATCCACGATGTGCACATTTAAAGGTAGAATATTTCAGATGGGTGCCTCCCATGTACACTTCTTTAGAAAGCTGTGACAGGATGTGCTCAGTGACAAAAGAGTGAACCAACAAAGTGGAAGACACGAGGCACGGGAAACTGGATACTACACAGGTGAGCAGCACAGTAATCCTGAAGAGGAACCTGGGCAGCTGCCTGAAGGGCCGCCAGTGCAGGTCTGGACCGGAATGACAGGGGGCTAGAAATGGGAGATTACCTGTTATCTTTGAACCCGTGGAAAATGATATAAAGAAGAACTCTATAGTTCTGTTGAAAAGTTTGGGAAGAACTAAGCCAATGCACTCAAAATACTAAGCCAATGAATAAAGAAGATAATTATTAACTCCAGGGGGAGGAAAGTTGTATAAGAAAGGAAATATAATCACAGGATACTATCTCAACCGTCAGTAAATGTTAATAATATAAACAATAAAAGCTGATTTAACTTTAAAAAAAACCCCAAAACTGTATACCTCACTGGGAGAATGAAAAAGGGGAGCACTGTGTTAACAGGCTAAACCCTCATCTGCCATAAGAGAAGTCACTATTGTCTTCCATTGAGTCTAAGATGCACGTTTCCCCATCTCTACTGCTGGGATTCATCTTATAATTGATGGCTTCCTCCTGTTACAATTGTCAGAGTTGTTTCTCTTTTACTGATGCACAAAACAATGGTACAGTTGATGACACAGATCTGATGAACTACAGATGAGGTCTAAAGTTGGCAAACTGAGAAAAAGCAGAATAAAGTGGCTCTTTAGAAACATGAAGGTAGTAAGTGCCAGAAGAAAGTCCTTGCTCTTGGAAATGAAACTGAAGGCGGCATTTTAAGTCTCGTGGATTATTGACTTTAGTAAAAATATTCGAATTTAAAAAGCAAAGACATTAATGTGGTAGAAGGAAAACCAAGTTCATATTGCTTCGTGCACTTACAGAAGGAGGCTTGTCCACAACAATTCCAGCAAGCAACTGAGACTGCGGTCCTGCTGTTTTCAAGTCGTATCGGTTTTGTTCTCGAATCTGAATTGAAAAACAGTAACAACAAGTTCTTGGGGCAACTGCGCAGATGACCTTTACCACCTCACCATAGCAGAGTAAGAGCCTCTTTAACTCTCACCTCCTTAAAGCCCTCCTTCACCATCCTAACAACTCACAGTAACCCCCCACCCTTCTTGTAATGTGATTTTCTGTTGTCTTATATTGTTAGAAAACTACATTTTTCACTAATACAACAGCTCTTAACAGCAGACATATATTTAATACTTATTCCCCATGAGGCCTGCTCACCGGTGACTAGCACAGAGCCAGAACTATTCCTTACAAGCTAAAATTATACTGAATTAAATTTTAAATTTTTCTGGATTCAAACCCAAGCTTGGTATTAATCAGGTCCAATCGCAAATGACTTAAACATAAAACAGCATAAAAATGCCTCTCCTGGGCACAGAAGACCACGTCTTACCTTATTTCTCTTTTCTAGCACCTCATTTGGGTTCGTGTTCAAAGGAACAAACTGATTTGGATCTTCAATTTTGATGGGTGTTCCACTGCTAACTTTAGAAGAGTCTTCCGCTTTCATCCACTAAAGAATAAAAGACTTTTCAGCATGAAGCTTTGTATTAAGGAAATATGGCAGATTCTGTTTACTGACTCAAGGAGGGGGGGCACATACACTGCCAATATTGTAAAGAATTCCACACACCAGTATTTAGTGGTCAATTAGTACATAGCTCATATCAGTTAGAAAAGGGCTCACAATCAGCATTCACTTTTAAAAAACTGTTAATATTCACATGAATACTCAATTATGCTATGTAAATTTTCTCCTTTTGGCATTTTAAATATGATGCTGAAAATATTTCAAGCATAGACATAGAGCTTGATCTAACATCAACTCACATTCAGAGTTGTCACTTTCAGCTGAAGATGGCTAAGGAGTCGCCAAAAAAGGACCCAAGGATTCTCTTAGAGTTAGTTTTCCAGACTTCAGTGCTTATTTTTGGCTGACAGAAAATGCCAAGGCCTGACCAGCATTTCACAAAGGGGATAATTAGGTAGTAATCTACAGTATAACAGAACCATAGGGATTGAAGAACCTCATAGAATTCTTCTCATTTACCCCACATTCCATCCCTTAAATGCAAAGGCTAATATTCATCAAGATTAATGATGAATGGCCATCAGTCTCTGTCAATAAAATTAATTTTACAAAATGTACGAGTTTAATTATGTTCTTTAACTAGGAAATAACCAATCTTACAGACTAGGGGAAAAAACACTGATGCCTAGGCATTTCCACATTAAATACTGATGTATACTCAAAATGAACTAATTTTAGAGTATCTAGGGAATATCTTTGCTCTAAAACTGAACCAAATCTGAAGCAAAATGCTGAAAAAGGTTTGAGAACCCATTTCCCTATCTACGAGATGCTGTTTAAGGGCAGCCTTGTGCAGCGATTCCTGAAACGTTGGCGCACTGGTAGCTTCTTCCGTACTGACCGCGGTTACAATATGAACTACAAAGCGCTCTCATGTAGTGGGGAAGAACTGGGCTCCAGACTCAGAATGCCTGGACCCAAATCATGACTTTCCCACTGACAACTGATCTCTCAGCCCCTCTGTCCCCACAGTTTCTCATCTATAAAATGGGGGAGAGCAACATCCTCTCCATATGAGAATTAAATGAGATACTTCATGTAAGGCACTCAGAACAAAGTGCCTTGTACAAAGTTAATACCTGATAAATGACAGTGATAAAATTATTATTAATATTATACCCCACTTCCCCAATATTTTTGACATAGAACATTCAATTCATGAGTAACTGGGCAAGACATTTTGTAAAGGCAAACCATGTAAAATAGTGGCATACTGTGATTTTGGTCCTGGGACTGGTTTCCCCATTCCGAGACTCCTCAGGCACATTGACTTTCATGTAAGTATTAGGTGAGTTCAGCCATCTGGTTTTCTCACGCTGCTGTTTCTGTGCCATGTATTTGAGAGGGGAGAGTGGCACTGTGTCGTCTTCAAATGAAAAAGCAGTCACAGTTGCTGGGATTTCCACGTCACTCTTGTGCCTAGGCTTCTCTCGAACGAGAGGATGCCTATAAGCATAGCCTGTTCTATATCCCTAAGGGAGGGAAAAAGCAAATTTGAAGCAATCAGACCTGTACCAAACACAGCATCTGGATTCCAATTCTTCAAACAAATCATTCAAAAGACTCCTTTGTTGAAAAACAAATAAAGGGGAAAACATCCTTCCAAACCCCATATTATATACCAGAGTTGAAATTAAGCAAATTTCAAGATCTGGTCAAAACTGATTGCAGCTGACAATGTGATTTCCACTCACACAACTGTTTCTGACAAAGGTAATTGCAAAACTGCTGACCAGAAACATTTGCCCTGGCTATAAACCAGTCTTCTGGAGGTCAGATCACAGCGCTCATTTAAGTTTTTGTTCCACCTGAAGGCAAGCTGCCCCTGACCTTCGGGAGAAGAGGGTAAAATCTAAGATAGGATAACATTTGCAGGTTTCACCGTTTGATTCTTAAAAATGTGGTAAGACTACACTTGAATGCCATCCTAGGGTCAAACTCAGGTCCCAGAGGAGTAAGGAGCATGTTCCAAAAGCAAAGGGAGATGGAAGCATCTGCTCTTGAACCTGAAGGTATGAAATCCAAGTTTACATTCTGTTTTTCACCTACCAAATTGTCCAGAGTCCTCATCAGCCCCTCATACTCAAGCTCGCCAACCTTCCATTTTTGCTGGGAACCCATGTTCACTCCTCCTCCTCCGGATCCTGCGATGTTGTAAGTGAAAGGTTTAAACTTCTGAAGATCCAGTATAAGCAGATTGTCTACTCCGCCGGCTGCTGCTATTGCCCGCACCTGCGACCAACGCAAAATACACGAAGGCACGAGACTGTGAAGACCACAAGGAGTATTTTACTTTCAAACAGGCACACTTTTGCTCCAGCATGTATCTAATACTTATTCCGGCTACTAACATCAAAAACAAGGCAACACATTTCTGAAAGGAGGCAGCGGAAGGTTCTTTTTCCGTCTATCTGAAAAACATACTTGCCAGGCCTCTGATCCTCCCTGACGGAATACATGCCTTTTAACACATTTCAAGAAAGTGAATTCTCTTGCCAAATTTTAAAGTCATTTTCTTGCCGTCTTCCCATGGCTATTCAGTTCATACTTTTGCTGACAGTTATAATTTTAAAGGAATACAGACACTATAGTTTGGATTTTTAAGGATATTGAAGCAGAAGAAGTTGGCTCTTATCTTGACATTTAAGCTCTTCACAGTGTCATTTGAGAAGAGGAGGGACCATTAAAGCAAAAAAAAAAAAAAAAAAAAAAATCCAAAAAATCCCCCTGGTTGTTAATACAAGTTAAAGTTGGTAGAAAAGTCCCCCTTTTTGTGGCCTTTCCAATAAATTAAGATTATTATCACTTGCTTCAAGAGAACCTGCTTGATGTTCTTGAAGAGGGAAACTAGAGCCATTAAATACATTCGGGTTTTCTGAGGAAAGAACTGGTGAATAAATATTCAACCTATTATTATAATAATGAGGCTGAGGCTGTGGACTAAAGGTTGAATACTGCCTGAGTTCTTAAAACTTCTGTCCCAACAGATATTTTCATAGACGTGGGCACAACACGTCTGATCTTGGATGACGGGTGGCTGCCTTCGTGTCTTAATTAGCACCGCGCCACTGGAGGGAGAAAACGGAGAACCGTGCAATCATCCTCTTAAGAGTAGAGTCATGGGGAAGATAATCTTTGTGGGGCACTGAGATTTGCACATGTGGGGGGGTCTATATGTGAATTTGAATTTTCTTTCCTATTTTTATCTCAAGAGATAACTGAGTCGACCCTTTTTCCTGAAGTAAAGCAGAACTGCTCTTAAAAGACAAAACAAGTGTCACCAATCAATAAGATTTGGAAATAAGAAAACATGAAATCCAACTCAACAAGCCAACTAACAAAGCAGAAAAACAAAGGGAGGAGGGCTGGGTAATTATTCTTACCTGAGTCTCACAGGCAATCTGCACATTAAAAATATAAAAAAAAGCCTCCTCAACTGTTTCTCCCAGTGCCACCACACCATGATTTCTGAGTACCAGCACCTAAAATAGAATTCCAAAGCAATCACTTTAAATAACTGGCACAGCTCACACTGTTTTCATCAACAGCAACAGCAACAAAAATAGCTCCTTAGATAGAAACTCTACTGCATACCTTACAACTTGGCCCCAGAACTTTCTGCAGTTGAATTCTCTCCTCCTGCTCATCAAGTGACCCCTGGTAGTCGTAATAGGCGACGTCTCCCAGGATCAGGGACTCTTGAGAAATTGGAAGGATTCCACATTTCATGGAGGACACCTGTATGATTGGGTGCATGCCAAGATAACACTCAGTTACTAATTACACTTTCACGGGAACCTGATTCTTTGGTCAGCTCAGGAAACATCAGCCTATTCATTGTGTTCACCATTCTAACCCACCTCCCACTTTAGTTCACTTCTTCCAAGAAAAAAAAAAAGGGACTTAAGGGATACAACACAATTTAAATTCTGTGTCAAGTATTATGCAAGAAGCTTTGCTTCAAAGAACTCAATGACCCAATTATTAAACTGATTAGTTCAAAAATGTAAGTGCTATCTCTCCAGTTGTTTCCTATAATGGTCGCATTTGGACCAAAGGGCCTTTTGCTTTCTGGGTATGCAAAGGATTACTATTTCATACCTAATTTTAACTGGCCGGGTCTGAAAGAGTGCAGATAATAGAGTATCACGTAAGGGAAGTCATGAAAGCAACACATGTCCCAGAGTCATTGCCGGTTTGGCCCCTCGGTGACTTACAGCTGCTGTTGCAAGGGTATGGAGGTGCACCACACACTTAACATCAGGACGTGTCGAATAGATCGCAGCATGCGGACTAAATCCCGTATGGTCAATTTTCAAGTTGGTACTTCCCTGATCAACCACTTCTCCTATTATATTGACTTTCACCTGGAAACAAATCAGAAAGACACTGAATTGGTCCACATGGAACAAAGTCTGCCTGTGTTCCCCAAGTTAAACCAGGGGGGTGGCAGACTTTTTTGTCAAAGGTCAGAGAGAAAATATTTCACTCTGTGAGCCTCTGTTGCAACCACCAACTGTGCCGTGTAGTACGAAAGCAGTCAGAGACGATTACGAGAATGGGTGTGGCTTTCTTTCCATCAAACTTTACAGAAACAGGTGGTCTGCAACAAAACAGTATTTAGCAAGAAGCACAGTTCCAAAGAAACTGAATAACTAAAGCTCTTCCCCAAAGGTCTGGACAAGTCTGGCATTTGCTGAACTGGCTGGAAAATTCCCACTTGCTAGCACTGCAGTGCACCGGACCAGCGCGGTTCCTGCTGTGCTGGAGGCCGATGGCAGTGGCTAGGAGAACAATCATGGAAAAATGAAACACTAGAAGGTCAGACCCTGCAGTCATACCAACTGCACTTTGTTTAAATCTATGTAACACAGATGGACTGAGTGTGTATTTAAAAAAAAATTCTAGAATGCACAGAGTGGAAAAAAACTAAAAAGATTCCCTTCAAAACATGGACAGGTTAACTGATAAGACCAACTCATTATTAGTCTCTTCAACTACCCTGTGTTTTTTGAACCCTAAAAATCAACATAACTTCCCAACTTTTCTCTGTTCACTAGTAAATGTTTTCCCACCCATACCTTTTATTGTTCCATCCTGTATTAAAAGCTAAAAAACTGTCAGAAAAGAACAAGGAAGCAAAGAAAAAGTAACAGAGGAATGAAAATTATACCAAATTGGAGGCTGTGGCTTCAGAAAAAGACAGGCCTCTGGGAATTATTATAATGTGGTCTTGCTCCTTACTTATTCTTACCTGGGAGAAAGAAAAAAAAATAGGGAATTACTGTGAGGTGTTCATATTTTATAGTATAAACATGACTAGGAATAAATATAAGAGATCTGGGGGAGAAAAATAAACAGAAATTAAAGGTGTGCAACATGAAACTTTCCCTGAAAGGTTTTCTTCCCTTGAACCTCATGTACGTGCTGAAAAATTCCGACATTAGTTTCTCATTTACTAGACTTATCTAAAGTGTTATTTGGGGTCCTACGGTTGCTCAGGCTCAACTACATTCACGCAAAACAAATGCCAACATTATTCACCTGAAAGTGGTCATGACTACACTCTTGATTTACAACATGGAAATTAAGGTAAAATGTGCAAAGGACAGAGAATACAGCCTCTGCCTGGGAAGGAATTAAGGTGGGGATGGAAACGGAAATGGCCAGGAGAAAGGGAAGTTGTAGGAAGACTGCATGTCCCAACTGTGCTATTTTCATCACAAAACATTGTCATACTTTTTTGCTTCCAAATATTGTCTTGCTATAAAGTGTGGCAACATGAAAACAAGATGATCACAACTGGGAAAATATATTAAGAAAACAAAGACCAGGGAGGACACTTCCCTTCACTGACTCCCTCTATTTTCCTTGCCCCAAATACTTTTTTAATGTCACTGATGCTCAGATATAATTAGCACGGACAGACAAAATTCTGCCAGAAGGATTTCTTCCTGTATAGGTACTACTACTGGTCTTCATTAAAAGACCTCCACAGATAATAAATGGAGAAGTTGCGTTAATTGCAGCCTCTCCCTCAGAAATGAGGTTTAAATTAGGATTAGGCTGTGATCTAGCATGCTAGGGTTAGAAAATGAAGTCTGAAAACTGGATTTCCGAGTAAAGGTGAGAAGAGTATAGTTGCCTTCTAGTTAGGATTAAAAAAAAAAGGTGGGGAGCAGAATAGAAAGCCAAAGAACTCACTGAGATGTATGTGTTTGCCAAGTGTGCCCATCCAAACAAGTCCACAAGTCTGTACATGCTGGCAAGCTTACAACGAGTAAGTTTTTCGCCCTTCACGTAGGAAGACGTATCTGTCCCAGGAAGGTCATTGATAGGTGTGACCATGCCGAGACCTAAAAGAGGAAAAATTGTGGAAAGAGACTTAGTCAAGTAATCCCTTACTTTGAAATTAGCATCCAGAAAACAGCCTGAGTCTGACAGTGTCCAGCTTTGTAAATAATGGTCCGAAACTTATCAGCCCACACAATATTTCAGTAGCTTATCTTTCTTGGGAGAAATACACGGAGAGTAAAAACTCAAATCAGCTATCTTTTTTGCTAGTACTATCTTTTATCTAGTAGCTATCTTTTATCTAGTACTTATTAGGGAGTGACTTGTTAGGGAGTTAGGCTCACACTATTGGGGAAAAGTAGTCTCATGACCCCATTGTTGAAAGTGTTAGTAATACTGAAGTTATTGCTAATTTTATGATTAAAAGACCACAACAGAAAGCTACATTTCAAATATCTCCTTTCACTTTATTCAACCCCAAATATTTAAGACCCTGGTTGAGTGGTTCAGCTGGCTGGAGCATTCTCTTCACCAAAAGGTTGCAGGTTCAATCCCCATTTGAGACACCTATGGGAGACAGTCAATCAAGGTTTCTCTCTTTCTCTCTCTACTCCCCTCTCTTCCTCCCCCCACCCCCACCTTTCTCTCTTTCGAAAATCAGTAAACATATTCTCGGGTGAGGATTAAAAAAATATTTAAAATGGAAAACATCTTAAACATCTAAATCGTACTCTGGCTTAAACTACTCTTAGTCTCTAATGACTCAATGGCTGAGTTCAACTTTGACCAAGTTCAACTTTTGCTCAGTCTTCATTCCCTTGACACCATTTGCCACCTACTCCCTAGAATTCTTCTCCATGCCTGTGTGACCCTGTCTTGGACTTCTTGTTCCCTTTTCACCTGCTTCTTCCTTCTCCTTCAGCAAGTTCTCTTCCCTTTCTTGTCCCTCGTCCCCAGCTGTGGCTCTTCCCAAAGCTCACCCCTTCATTATGTTCTTTTCTCATTTTACTTCCCCCCCGAAAACATCATATACTTTCAAGTTTCCAAACTGTTATTTCTGTGTGACACCGTGATCTTCACCTCTGACCTTCTCTGACCCTCCTGTCCCTTCTTCAACCTACTGTTTCTAACTGCTCGCAACATAACAACATAAAAATTAAAATGGTCTAAAAGTGATTTTATTTCCTCTAATTTTTATCTTCTCTCTTCTCCTTACTCTTCTGATATTGATGGCATTACAATTCCTACAGGCTCAAACACTCAGTAGCCCATACTTTTTACCCTTTTCTGGGCTACCATAAGTAACTGATCACCACATGCCATCACTTTTATTCAAAGGCTGTAATTTCCAAACTTGAGTTCAAGCCTTACCTTACAAGTAACGCTTGCAATGATGTTCTCTTTCATGTCCTTGCCCATAAGCCCTCTCTTTGTAAACCATTTCTGTATAAAGCCATCAGATCGGTTTCCTAAAGCACTACCTTTAACCTCACTGTTATTGTGCTTAAAGTTTTGCAGGAGCCCCAAGACGGAAGGCCTCCAGGGGCCAGGAAATTTGTGTAAGTGCATAAACTGGGACTGGTGCAGCCTGCAGGCTACAGAGAGCACATGTCTGGTTTGAAGGGGCAGCTACAACTCCTTGGTCAGGTGTTATCATGTGAGAACCTGAGTCCAGGACCATCAGAACATTTAAAGAGAAGCCCCAGGTTAGCACTCTAATGTGATATCTTCTAATTCTTAAATGCTGCAAACTAATTCAAAGAAATAGTTTTAACATGTAAGCCATACAAAAGAATGTAATTTTTTGGCAAAATTTCAAAGTCAACCATTAACCTCCCACTCTCCCTGCCCTTCCAACTTTAATGTACAGTTTTCACGGCACAACATACATATTCCAGCCAGACTGGCTGACTTCTGCCCCCTGACGTCTGAACACTGGGACGTGGCTTTCCTGCTGCCACACCTTGTACATCCCAGCCAGCACCCCTTCCTGCCATGGCGTCTAGGAGACTCACAGGATAGCTCTTCTTGTTTTGGTCTTCCCTGACTAGCCTTCCTCTTCCCACTTTGGAATTCTCTTCTTAGACTATTTTCTTCTCTGCCTATACCCTCTTGTATGACTATTTAATTGACATGCAAGCTTTGAGTACTACTTCTCCATGCCCACTGGCCAAGCCACTCTAGGACTACATTTCCAATTGCTGCAATGTCCTGGCAACTCTCTCGGCAACTTTGGCATGCCTAAAGTTGAAATTCCTCCTTTTCCCAAGCCAAACTAGATCCCCAACTTTGGAGATTCCTACTTTTGTCTAATAATGCTGTGAAATCTCCCAGTTAATTTACAGAGAACCTATAGTGGTCTTTCTACATCATCCTCCTGCTTCAGATGGCTTTCCAAAGCTAGAATAAATTCCCCACTTTTAGCCCTGGCTGTGAAGCCCTATGTAACTTAGCCTCTGCCTATGTTTCTGACCTCACTTTGTTCTGCTTGTTCCTTCAAAAAACAAGCTCTACACCATAATCTTTATTTTTGTTCCTGAAGAGGCGGCCAAACTCATTCTTACCTTATTCTCACCTGACACTTGTACTTCTACTTCCTTCTGCCTGGAATGCTTTCTCTCGATCTTAGTATATATTGCTCCTTCTTGCAATTCAGACTTCAGTTTAAATGTCACCACAGAGAGGCTCTCTTTGATCACCCAGTCTAAAGTAGTCACCTACTTACTCCTATCCAATCACCATATGTTAATTCTCTGCATAGCACTTCCTGCTATCTGACCATTTACTTTATTTACTTGGTCTATTTTCTGTCTCCACAAGCACAGGAATCTTGTCTGTCTTGTTCATCACTGTATCCCCTATTCCCAACAGAGTGTTTGACATATAAGAGACATTCAATATTACATAAAGAACAAACCAAACTAGCCCAAACTTAGAATTGTTCAGTTTCTTGTGATAGAATGTTTCTCAAGCTACAAGAGTGGGTGATCTGGGAAGTCATCATTCTTCCTGGGATCCCCTGTCCCACCACATCAAACCTGTTGTTGAATCCTCTCTGCCTTTCCTTGGTGATACCTTTCTCATTGATCTCTTCCTTCTTGTAACCACAACGACTCCTTTCGTTTAAGACTTACACCTCACACTGAGAATCTTTCGAAGACTCATTAAGCAGCATGTCTGTGCCAACACTATGCCAACACAAGACTTCTACAAACACACCCACACCATGCGTGTTTCCACCACCCAGTCTCTCTTTATGCCATTCCTCTGTTTGAAAAGTACCCAAAATCATTGAACTTCTACTTATAAATGTTGAGCCAAAGTGATAAAAGGTAAGGAAAAACAAAGAGAAGAAAAATAAAAAAGAAAAGGAAAAAAAGAGAAAATCCCTAGACTCTGATATGAAGGCTCCTCCCGACTCTGATGTGATGTCATCGCTGACGTCCCATCTGACACTCTGTGTACCTGTCCTTGTACTGCAGTTAAGTCCACACACATCTCACTGAGATGTAAATTGCTTGAACTCAACGTCTCATGATTCTTGATATCCGTAGAGTGTTCAGTTCACCAACTTGGTGCCCCCACGAAGAAATGTTAATAAAATAATGTCCTAACTCCACCTTAATACCACGTTCCAATGACCCCATCCTTTAAACATGGTTAGTTTAGACCTCTTTTCTTCCCTGAAGTTTTCTCAGTCCACTTCAGCCAATAATCAATTCAGTCTCTCAGTCTGTAGCATGATGACTTGTTAAGGATCATTAGACAACTGCTTATGAACCGCTTTGTAATTTTCCCTCTACAGTTATCTTGCAGTTTTAATCTTTTGTACATTCATGGTATGTGTCCTCAACTAAAATATATGTTTATGTAGGGCAGCGACCACATCTTCATAACTATTTTGTAATCCTCACAAAGTCCAGTAAATGCCTGGTTAATATGAAAACGTAAGAGATACTAACAGTATGTTACTCTAAGTATCACATGTTTAAACTGAAGGACTGAACCAGAGCAGAATATGCTGCCAGAGAGGTACAGCATTCAAAATAGAGATAAAATTATAATTTTTTAAAACTTTCCAAAACTGACATACTGAGGGGAGGTGAAGTAAAGCCCGAAAAGGAATTGGCCATGATGTAATCTGCAATCTGCTGTAACGCAAGTAATCCAGTTGGGTTGTGGCCTTTCTTCATCTGTTCTTGAATAAGGCATTCCAGATCTTCCCGAAAGGTCTGCAATACACAAAAATAACCACTGAGCGCACACATCTCACTCGGGGCAGAACCACCCAACGTCACCTGCTCTGACAGAATATAATCCATCTTTCCTCCATCCCTCTTTTGAATAGGTTTCATCTACACTATTTTAAAACAAATATGAAACACAAAATAATAACATTTAAAAACTGGAAGAAGAAGCTTGTTTTCAGGGGAGAAAAAAAATTAAGCATTCTTAATCTCAAAGAAAATTAGCTAGTATTTATAGCACCTACAATAGACAAGTATAGGTATAGTAAAAGCAAGTCTGTTAACAATTTGCACCATGTATGGACTGATAACTAAAAGAGACCCGTTCCTTGCCCAGCAGCCTCACTGTCTAGGTTAGAATAGACTCCCTATTTGAATGGGGAGTGGCTTGACTGCAGAGTGCCTCACAGCAAGTCTTCACGAAGTCACACTAAACCACGGCTTCCATTTATGACTCCCATGGCTGTGCCTTAGCTCCATGAGCTCTGAAAGCAAACTGATAAGGAGAGCTGAGAACCGGTTACTCCCCTTTTGCAACACTGTGCTAAAGAGAGAACATTTTCCCCCCAACTTTGGATACTGTATGTTCCTGTTCTGGAACTCTGCCATATCTTTTCTTTTCTTTTTCTCTTTGGGGGTGTGAGGTGGGGGGATTTGTGTGCAGCAGAAAGTGTTTATGTAAATAAAAATCCTGATCATTAAGAGAAAATCTCTATTCCAGTAACCATTGAGTTGCTAATATGATTGTTCATTTGAAACCCCTCCCAATCTTTCACAGTAGTTGAAATGGCTCATTTTGTTATTTCCAACGCACCCAACCACATTTATTTTATTAAATTCATCATTTGTTCTCTTGCTCATGTCTACTTTCATTCATTTTAAACATGAAAGCTTTTGGAATGTAAATCATCTAAACCATGTTCTTCCATTTGAGATTGGTTACATGTGTAGCAGAATGCCCTGCCAGGAACTGAATTCAATTTCCCCCCCACTTCACTGAAGAGGGAGGAGGCAGACAACTGCTTTGGAATTACTGCTACCAAGAGGGGTAGGTATGAAGACCCTGGAGATCTCTGGGCAATTATTCCTTAGAAGAGTCAATCTACTCTGAGTCACAGATAGTAGTAGCCTTTCTCATACAGCTGGGAATAAGATGCCCTGGAGTTCTTAGATGTAGCTCCGCTTGGAGTATGGCTGAGTAACTCAGAGATTTTCAGAAAGAATAGCTTAAAAGAAAAATGGCATAGGAACCCATGGTGGCTCCTATGTGGTTTTGAGGCTATGAGGTAGTAGATATTGGGACCAGTCCTGAAGCAATGCTTGTGTTGCTTTTGAACAACAGTTGAACAGCATCTGTGATAGGAACTCAAACAGCTGAGTGCTGATAGCTGTAACCTTGGGAACTCAATCATGGGGCATCCTGCAATACCCTAACTGAGCCTAGCACAGGATGAGGGTCAGGGAAGTCATCCTTTCCTGATGCACATGGTGGCCTGCACAGGCATCTGGGTCTACAGTGAACCTGTATCTTCTGTTGGACAGGGTAAGACTAGTTTCCAATACCACCACCATGTGGCAGGGACGGGCAATGGCAGTGGTGGACTCGACAGACTTCAGTGGGACTCTCTCACATGCGCAGACAGATGTGTACACCACATCTTGAATATGGAAGCCACTGATGAACCCTTTTGGACTAGGCAAGCTGGTGAAGTTCTTGGGACAGTTTAGAGGAAAGTAGAAATTCCAAGAGGAAGATGCTGTACTTTCCACAAATAAGCAGGTGGATGTTAGAGTGATTAATTTTTTTAAAAGATTTATTTTCAGAGAGAGGGGAAAGGAGAAAGAAGGGAAGAGAGAGAAACATCGATTTATTGCCTCTCATATGTGCCCTGACTGGGGACCAAACCTGCAACCCAGGCATGTGCCCTGACTGGGAATAGAACTTGTGACCTTTTGGTTTGCAGGATGACACCCAACCAACTGAGCCACACCAGTCAGGACTGTGAATAATTAATTTAAAATATACTAGCTGTGACCATATTTGAATTCTGAGTTCATGGAGCAGTTTACACCAGTTAAATATGGTTTTTCTTTCATAAATTCAAGGCTTGTTAGATGAAAATCATTAACACAATTATAAAAATTCTAAACATCTGATTCCATTGTCTCTATCTAGTCCATTTAAATACATGATTTAAATCAGAGAAACTACCCTATAAAATCTCTTCTACAAAGACACATTACATCTATCAGAAAACTCCATTAATATATTTCTAAGACCCTGTGAACACAAAGCAGTTGTGAGCTGCATATAAGAAGGATGGATGCCTTCACAGAGATGAGTAACCTGAGTATTTTACCACGTTTAAGGCTGAAAAGAAAACAATCTTCCAGATACCCTCATTTATCTTTATATAAACTATAGAAAACTTCTATACACCTGGCAATGGGCCAATCTGCTCTTCTGAAACTTCACCTTCTCTTTGAAACCAAATTTTATTTAATCTTTTCTCAGTTCAAAGTAGCTATAACCAATATTCTTTCATTCAGTTAAAAAAAAATTCAGGATACCTACTACATCACTCATTACTCACATTACAATAGCTCTGAGAAGTAGGCGTTATTTATTTTATTGAATGTTGTTCCAGGAAGAACTGAAGGCAGATTTCTTAGATTAAAATGATCCAAAAATAAATTAAATACAGGTTCAAAAAGCCAAGCTAAAGAGAAATACAGAGCCAGGAATGAGGTTCAGATACAAAGTGCATGCTATAAAATTGTATGTGCTTGCTAGAGATGAGTCAGATTTTATCTAAACATCCTAGCAGGCGACATGAATCAAGATAATCTGCTTGGTGTGCTGATTTACAATGGCTTTAAGATTAAAATTAACCTTTTGCTCAAGAGAATCATAACCATTTGTAAAACTGATGAGAAGTTTCTGCTGGGTGAGAGAGCTAAATAAGAAAGGTTGAAAAGTTTGTCCAAGGTCACATAGCTGTCACGTGTAAGAGGCAAGGACTGGGGTCAAACGCATTTTTCACTAGAAAAGTACAAGTCGTGATCACATATGGTGAGTACCGTCCTAAAGCTTTGGGATGATCCATGGTATCATACAGGGGAATGTATCAGTCCATCTGTGATCAATTAAGAGAAAAATATGACTTCATCTTTAAGGCTAGTGAATAGCTTCTATAAAGTGTAAGAAAAGGAAAATTTCAAAGTAAATGAAAATTTCCAGCCTTTTAATATAGTTGACAGTGCTTCAGATAAGAATTATTCTATACCAAAAGACTTAATATTCTTGTCATATTCATAACTCATTTTTAATGTTTCATATATTTTTCAAATATTATTCAGATGTTACCTAATTCATAAAAGTCAGTGTAAAAATTACTAATGATATAAAATAGTTTCAGCTTTCAAAATTTATCAATAAACTTATTAAGCTTTAATTAAAATATTAAAAAAAATAGCCCTGGCTGGTGTAGCTCAGTGGATTGAGTGCAGGCCTGCAAACCAAAGGGCACCAGTTCAATTCCCAGTTGGGGCACTTGCCTGGGTTGCATGCCAGGTCCCCAGCAGGGGGCGTGTGGGAGGCAACCACACACTGATGTTTCTCTCCTCTTTCTCCTTCCCTTCCCATCTCTCTAAAAATAAATAAAATTAAAAAACAAATAGACCTACTTCTGGCCAAGATGGAGGTATAAGTAGACACACTGTGCCTTCTTGCACAACCAAAACAAGGACAACAACCAATTTAAAAATAAAACACAAGCAGAACTGACAGAAAATCAAACCGTATGTAAGTAAGTCTGACAACCAAGGAGATAAAGAAGAAACATTCAACCAGACCAGTAGGAGGGGCGGAGATGGGCAGCCGGGTGGAGAGGACTCGTGGGGAGGCAGCGGCTAGAGGACCAGAGCGGGCAAGGTGACAGCCGGCAGACTGGCCAGGTGGTGGCTTACAGACTGGTCAGTCCCACATTTGCGTGCAGATAAACCCAGAGGAACAACTGGGGAGCGAGACAGACTGAGCAACCCAGGGTTCCAGTGAGAAGAAATAAAACCTCAAAGCCTCTGACTGAAAACCCCTGTGGGGGTTGAGGTGGCAGCGGGAGAAACTCTCAGCCTCACAGGAGAGGTCGTTGGAGAGACCCACAGGGTCCTGGAACCTACACAAACCCATGCACCCAGGAATCAGCACCAGAAAGGCCCAATTTGATTGTGGGTAGCGGAGGGAGTGACTGAAATCTGGCAGAGAGTGGAGCAAGCGCCATTGCTCCCTCTCGGACCCCTCCCCCATGTATTGTGTCACAACGCAGTGACATGGGTTGCCCTGCCCTGGTGAATACCTAAGGCTCCGCCCCTTACTACGTAATAGGAGCACCGAGACAAAAAAAAAAAAAAGAGGCCCAAATGAAAGAACAGATTAAAGTTCCAGAAAAAATACAACTAAGTAACAAAGAGATAGCCAACCTATCAGATGCAGCATTCAAAACACTGGTAATCAGGATGCTCCAGGAATTCACTGGGTACTTCAACAGCATAAAAAAGACCCAGACAGCAATGAAGGTCACATTATGTGAAATAAAGAAACATCTACAGGGAACCAGCAGTGCCGGGAAGGAAACCAAGACTCAAATGAATGGTTTGGAACAGAAGGAAGAAACACTGAACCAGAACAAAATGAAGAAACAAGAATTCAAAAAAATGAGGAGAGGCTTAGGAACCTCTGGGACATCTTTAAACATTCTAACATCCAAATCATAGGGGCGCCAGAAGGAGAAGAGGAAGAGCAAGAAATGGAAAACTTATTTGAAAAAATAATGAAGGAGAACTTTGCCAATCTGGCGAAGAAAATAGACTTTCAGGAAGTCCAGGAAGCTCAGAGAGTCCCAAAGAAGTTGGACCCAAGGAGGAACACACAAAGGCACATCATAATTACATTACCCAAGATTAAAGATAAGGAGAGAATCTTAAAAGCAGCAAGAGAAAAGGAGACAGTTACCTACAAAGGAGTTCCCATTAGACTATCAGCTGATTTCTCAAAAGAAAACTTACAGGCAAGAAGGGGCTGGAAAGAAGTATTCTAAGTCATGAAAGGAGAGGACCTACATCCAAGGACCTCTGTCCAGCAAAGCTTTCATTTAGAATGGAAAGGCAGATAAAGTGCTTCCCAGATAAGGTCAAGTTAAAGGAGTTCATCATCACCAAGCCCTTATTATATGAAATGTTAAAGGGACTTATCTAAGAAAAAGAAGATCAAAAACATGAACAATAAAATGACAACAGACTCTCAGCTATTAATAACCGAAGCTAAAAAAAAACGAACAAAAACAAACTAAGCAAACAACTAAAACAGGAACAGAATCACAGAAAGGGAGATCACATGGAGGGGTATCAGTGGGGGAGTGGGAGGGGGAGAGAGGGGGAAAAGGTACAGAGAATAAGAAACATAAATGGTAGGTAGAAAATAGACACAGGGAGGTTAAGAATAGTATAGGAAATGTAGGAGCCAAAGAACTTATATGTATGACCCATGGACGTGAACTAAAGGCGGGGAATGCGGGTGGAAGGGGGTGGGCAGGATGGAGGGGAATAATGGGGGGAAAATGGGACAACTGTAATAACATAATCAATAAAATATATTTTAAAAAAGAGAAAAAATAAAAATAAAAAAATAAATATTTTACTGATCTTTGTAATGGATAATTATTCATATTCCTACTAAAATCCAATGTTAAGAAAATAATCCTTTACAGCTGACTTTTGAATCTCACTACAACAAAGTCCGAGACAGATGTATTGCTCAACATTGCTAATACGTAATGAAATGAAGATTCCAATCTGGACTCTCAGTTGGGCATGTGATCTCTTCCTAATTTTATC
Source organism: Desmodus rotundus (assembly GCF_022682495.2). Lineage (NCBI taxonomy): Eukaryota > Metazoa > Chordata > Mammalia > Chiroptera > Phyllostomidae > Desmodus > Desmodus rotundus. The sequence continues at coordinate 15,257,669 of NC_071390.1, forward strand.
AGAGATGGGTTGTATCACTGAAACCAAATACAGCTAATAAGGCGGCAGACATGTCATCAGAAATACTGAGTAAACATCTTAGGCTCGATTAGAGCATTAGGTTGAAATGATAGAGGAAAAACCTACATAGCCAGCAGATGATGATGATCCTGGAGTACCTGCTCTCTTACAACTAGGAATTCTCCCCTCAAAGCAGACTGAGAGACTAACTGAGGGCAGGGCAGCAAGGGGACAGGCTGGCTTCTGAAGTCACATTAAGCCAACAATTCCCCAGAGTCTCCACTAGAGAGGAATCAGGTTAAAAGATCAAAAAACACGTATACAAAACCACAGCATGAACTGTAGCTTCCATCTGGGATACAGAAGAGCAGAGAGGAGGAAGTAGTGGGGATCGTCACACCCTGAATACGTGAGTACATGACCGTGAGTACGCTGAGTCCATCAGGGTGATAGACTCTCTGAGACCTTTACAAAACTAAAATGCAGTTCGAGGAATTATGATTATAATCTTCAAAGTATTGCCACAAAAGCACAAAATGTCTTAAATTAGCAATATTGTATACAATTATGCATACAACTTTTACAAAATTACTTGGCTACTATATGCTAGGTGTTGTACTACATGCTTTTACGTTACTTGTCACAACCACCATATGAGGTCCGTTTTACCAACAAGGAAACTGAAAATCAAGTTAAGTGGGTTTCTCAATGTCATGTAGCTAATAAGTGGTGGTAAACCCAGGTCCAAAACAACCACTGTGTGCATATATGTATATAGAAAAATGACAAACAGATTAAAATGGGAAATGGTAAGAAATGGGCTGAGCCCTCAGCGAGACCCAAACAGTCTGGTATTCAGAATCTCTACAGTCTGTTAGTAATTTTTCGTGTGTGCCTACCATTATTACTACCTTGTGCTCTGGTCTAGCCTCCGAGGTTTGCTCAAGCACTGTCTGATCACAGCTTGTACTTTTCTGTCCTTCTCCAATGAGAATGCTGGCTCCCACTGTTCCTCCACCTAATGAATTACCCTTTATTCAACATTCATCCTAAGTGCCACTTTCTTGCTTCAAGTCTTTCCATTGATGACCCCAGTTAAGAAGGATCTACGTATTTCTTCTCTTTCCACCCCATTCTGAATTCTTTGAACATTTGCCTATAATACACTTAGGGTACCTGCCATATGATTGTAATTTATTTTTCCTACTCTACCATACCACAGTATCTGATCGCTGGGCTGTCTTTCATATTCCTAGAGTCACTTTGAGTGTCTAGTTCAGTGCTTAATTAATAAAATATTAAGTTAGAGTTTTGTTATTTTCCTGGATAAAAGGGAAAAAAGAATCTGATTTCAATCTTGACTGAGTTAATGAGAGAAAAATCTACTTCACAGGTTATTAGTACTGGAATCTGAAGCTCTAGAAAACAGTCCCATCAGTCTACCACTTGAATGGGAAATTTCTCCTACATAATTAGGCCTGTCCATCATGTAATGGGATACATTCATCTTTTTTTTTTTAAAGAAATGAATTTTATAAATGAATGTTACAGATTTTTAAAATGTGATTTCATTCTTCAACTCAAAATCGTACTGGAAAACTTGCTTTGTCCCCAGAGTATTATAGTTTGGTCAGCTCCCTCATCAAACACATGTCTAAAAAAGTATGATACAAAAAAATCACTAGGTGAAAAACAGAATGTTTAAAGTTAGAGAGAGGGTGCCTTAAAAGCCCTATCTGAATCTCCAACCTTTTTATTTTATACATCTTCTGTCAGTGTTGAGGGAGTGATCCTGTAAACTTTGAATTCATAAGGTATGAATAAAAATAAGCTTATAAAACCATGAAAGATTCAGAGATTTGAGATTCATGTAGGATAAGAGTGTACTTTTAAACACATACATAATCATTTACACTATAAACCAAAAGTAGAATTAACTTGAAATGTCAGATCTTATGGCTTCTGCATCCAAGATCAGAATTTTCAGGAGAAAGTGGCACTGGATGAAAAAATTTTAATTCACCAAAAAAGAGGATCACTTTGATACAAGAAACTGACTGGATGCATTTATTTCGGTTAAGGCTAAAAAAAGCATATAGGCTAATTTATGAGTAATTCTAACTCATGGAAATCAAGTAACAATACTGATAAATATCAGAGATGGATTTAAAGTATCCACTTGTGGATGGTTCTACCTCAGTAATTACTAGAGAGAAAAATTGGAGCAAAAAGAATAAAAGATTACAGACTGGCTGCTCCCAAGGCACCCTGCAATTATGTTATTAGATCTCTCCTAAAGTGAGATTAGGAGCATAACAAACTTACTTAGACATTCTCCATTAAGAAATGTATTCATTTGGAAATAGATTACCACTGGTCCTGTTGAAAGGAGAAAAAACAAATAAACCAAATTTTCTTCTGGATGGTCTTTCTCCTGTATCTAAGTCTTAATTAATATGAAGCTAACGGTTAGAATAACATCTTTTCTTGAAACTGGTATATAACAAAAATGCAAACGGTTAATAAAGAATATCTGCATATTACATTTCCAAAGTGCCCTGATAAAATCATGGTGATATTGAGCAACTATTCTAATTAAGGCACCACTAACATCTTAGGCCTTCATTACAGTGATATTCTAAGAGGTATACGACTTTAAGTTTCTCCTGTCTTCAGAATAAGCTTGTAGCATTACACATTGGCCTGTTATTATGAAATGTTAGTGTGTCTCATGCCTGAACTCTTACCATCTATACTCCTGTTATGCTATCTTTCAGAATAACAATGCACAATTCTGTCAACCAGTCTAAATTGCTTCCTATAAGCCATTCGACTTTCATTCTTGTTCTGAAACTCAACAACTGTTTTCCATCTTAAGCAGCCAAGTTCGGTAGGAGCTGGCTGGACAACACTCAAGTGTTTAATGACTCAAAGCCCACCCAACTATTCATATATCCATTCATCCCTCTATTTAGAATGTACTAAATGTCTACTACATGCTGTTAGTTTTTCAACTTACATGCTTCTTTAACTCTGAGGAGGAATCACTTAATTCCAGTGTTTTGCCATGAACACTTCATTCTGAGACAAGGGAGTAAATGACAATCCAGGGTTTCCATAGACACATAAATAAGGAGTCAAAGAAAACTTGTGGATTCTCTTTACTGTATTAATAAAATCTATAGCTAAATCAGTTTCCTTACCAGCACTTAATTTCCAAGACAAATACTTTCTTAAATTAAAAAAAATTATGAGAAAAGGAAATGAAATTCCTAAAAAGAAGTAGGATGGAGTCAGGATGAGACAAATTCTATACCAGATTGAGACAAATCCTATTTTCTCTTATTTTCTCAGCTCAAGACAATACTGTGCTGTGTTTGTCATTCAAATTTACAAACGCCAAAATGTCTTTTGACCGGAAACTCTTGACTTGGGAGGAATTAACACGAGCAACAGAATTTGAAGATGAATGAAACAATAATACATGGGTGGAATTACTTCGTTGTTATTGAATGAGTTAAGTGGTACAGTTTAGCGAAGTTTGGCAGTTTAAATTCAGACCCCACCATTTAACCCAACTTTTTAAAACTTCAGCAAGTTAGTTACTGTCTCTAAGTTTTAGTTTGTTCATCTGTAAACTAGGGATATTAATAGTTCTTTGACTGAGCTTTGAGGATTAAATAGGATTCACCACATAATAGGTGCCTACACAGTAGGTGCTTAATAAAAAAAAGTATTATACTTCGCTTATATTAATTTGTCTCCTGATTTCCTTTCTTCCAAAATGAACTCATCATTTTAAACAGAAGGCTTACAAATCTGTTTCTTACAAACACGAATTAGACATATCATTGGTTTTTTAACCTGCGTGGGCTATAAGTTTTGTTTAACGAAGTGAACCCCAATACTCATAGGAGCCCCACAGGTTTGAAGAGTTATATAGGCAGAAACAATGCAAGTTTGGGCTTAAAGGAACAAAGGCAATACAAAAAAAAAAGAGGTCTCTGAACCCCGAAACCTCCCCAAGAAAGAAGCAGCTGAGGAAAAGCAAGGGCAAACACAGGCTGCCTTCAGTAAGAAGAAATGACGATTCGGAGGAGGGAACCAACAGTCCAGGGGGCTGAGTCAAGAGCTAAGAAAACTTGCCCCTAGTAAGTAAAGGATTGAGTCCTCACCAGGGGAACTTCCAAATATTTGTCCAGATGGATTTCAGAACTGCTATGGATGAGGAGTTACTCTGTTATAACCCAATTTTTCCCTTTTTTGAACAGGAATGCTACAGAAGTTATCTCTGCCTGCCCCTCCACTGGGGTGGGGAGCAGGTAACTTGTCTCTTTAGTTCTTTTAGGTCGACAGACTGAGAGAAGGAGCCATACTGAAGGAATTATACCCGAGGAGCACCATCTGTCCCTGGGCCAGACTGAGATGAGATTCTGGATTCAGGCTAACGTGGTACTGGAACGAGACTTTTGCAGGGGTGTTAGGAGAAGATGAGTATAATTTGCATGTGGGAGAAGGTAATAAACTCTGGCAGACTATGGTGCTTTTAAAATAAATTAGATCAGAGAGTGAACAATCCTCCCCTCAAAAGGTGGAGCTTAATGCCTCTCTTGCAGGAGCTGAACTGAGCGACTCACTTCTAACTAATAAATGTGGTAGGTATAAATGGTAGTGTTTAATGTCATAAAAGCACTGCAGGCTCCTGTTTGCTGACTCTCAGATACTGACTCTGGAAGGGAGCACTCAAACAGCCTCAGGTAAAGGTCCGTGCGGCAATGTACCCTGGCCTTTTGCCAATACCCATGTGGGTGGCCCATCTGAGGAGCGGAAACCACTGGGCCAGTCGAGCCATCAGATGACAGCAGCCCTGGCTGATGTCTTGACTGCAACTTCATGACAGACCTTGAGCCAGAACCCCTCAGCTAAGGTGCTCCTAAATTCCTGACCCCCGGAATGATGAGACAATTAAAGTTTGTTAATACGCCGCTAAGTTTTGGGGGTAATTTGTTGTTTAGCAATAATAACTAATACAGGCCACTGTGTGTAATTTCTTTGGTGAAAAGTTTGTGTGTTAAATATGGCAGGAAGACAAAATTTTATACTTCCCCAAATAAGATTTTATTTTTTAAAGATTTTATCTATTTATTTTTAGAGAGAGGGGCAGGGAGGGAGAAGGAGAGTGAGAGAGAAACATCAACGTGTGGTTACCTCTCACATGCCCCTTACTGGGGACCTGGCTTGCAACCTAGGCATGTGCCCTGACTGGGAATTGAACTGGCGACTCTTTGGTTCGCAGGCTGGCTCTCAATCTACTATGCCACACCAGTCAGGGCACAAACAAGATTTTAAATTCACTAGCAAAGGCCTAGGGAAAAAAATGATCAATTCACAATTCTTTCAAACTTTTTTTGTTAATACCTGGGCTTAAGATTATCACTCTTGCTACATGAATATGGAAATAACAGTCTATATATCTATATATATCTCTGCCCTTTCCCATTATTTTATTAAGTTCCCAAGGCATAAGTAAAATTGATACTTTTAAGCCAAGTTATAAATGAAAATGTATTAAGTATTAAAATATTAGATAATCTACTCAAAGCTATGCTGTCTTTAAGTTTAATGGGGAAATTATAAAACAAAAACCCTGGCATGAAAATGTAGTTTAAGTATATTTTCCTTTTAAACTTTACAGTTAGAATTAAACGGTCCTCTTTGAAGCACTTTCCAAAGAAATCTCAATATTTAACCACCCTGAACAAAATCCAAACTGCATCTTATTCTTTCAGTTACTTTATATGTTACATAATCATTTAGCTGATAAGTTATATCTTAAAAGTGGGGTTTCTTTAGAAGAGGAAATGTATCTATTTTGATCCAAATAATTAACATGCCCTTCAACTATTTCTAAACACAGAAACTCAGGCTTGCATGAAAGAAGGCACTTACTCCCTCATGATGAATTCTCTGGTTAATCTCTTTTCCATTGGGGAAAGGGTTTCTTTCAGGGTTTATTCATTAAAATTTTTTTTAATTTATTTTTTAGAGAGAGGGGAAAGGAGGGAGAAAGAAAGGGAGAGAAGTATTGATGTGTGAGAGATACTTCGATCTGTTGTTTCTTACAAGCCCCCAAGTGGGGATCTGGCCCACAACCCAGTCATGTGCCCTGATGGGGCATCAAATCAGCAACCTTTCAGTTCACAGGCATTCAATCCACTGAGCCACACCAGCCAGGGCTCTTTCAGGGTTTATTTAAAGGGTAGTTTTAAAATTAAGCTAATTTAAATTCCTCAAAGCTTGCATTGTTTTATAACTTTTACTTGCTTTTATCTAGGCCACTGGTATAGGAGAATTACTCAGAGTGGAATTCCCCTTTGGCTTTGGACTTAACCTCTGTGATTAAATTCACAAGGGCACAACAAAAATGATTTACCAGGGCCACCCCAGGCAGTTCTATGCCTTGGTGCTTATTTTAGTACCTAAGCTGGAAACCTAATATAACCCTAACCTGGGCATCATGTGTCTTTGTGTGCTGAATTCTGTCTGCCTTAAGGGGCCCATGACCTTCATATGTATAAAGTTATGAATTAATTTTACATCTTTAAGATTAATTAAGCTGTTCTCTCACTTTCTATCATTTTTATGTGGCTTTTGCAATTCTACTAAGGGTAAGAAAACTAACAAATTACTAGAGTATGATTTGTCAAGGCTGGATGTTACTGTGCAGACAGAATTTTCAGCTTGTGTTGAGGTTAAAATCCACTTTCAAGTAGTTAGTTTGGTGTGTATGCACATGTGTGAGCCTGCATTAGGTGTTACATGACACGAGGCTGCCAGATCATAGACCTCAAAAACCTTAAGCCTTCCTACGCTGCCCTGAGTGTCAAGGTATCCAAAGGAAGAAGAAAATATGTGCACGAGGTGTACCCAACTCCTTTCTTGGTTTCTGATACTTCAGTCATGGCTTTCATTTCTTCATAGACATTCAGTCCGAACTGGGTGTCCCTGAGCTCAGGAGCATCTTTTTTCCTCCTTTAATGAAGCATTACATTCAGGAATCACACAAAGAAAATTTACACCACCAAGACAACACTAGTTTGTTATTAAAGCTTTGCAAACTAAATATATAAAGTAGGTGTGCACTTTGCGTCTGCAAGAGTCACTCTTCCTCCACCCCTCTTCTAAGCTGAGAATTAAGATATCTCCTACTTCATTATATCAAGGTTTCTGAAGAAGAAAAATTATAGCCTTCTAATTATTTCAACTCACAGGACTTTGCAAGATTTGAGTAACTCGTTTCCTCTGTTCCATCATATTGAAGTCTTGCCGTAGATCGGGAGACATGTTCCTCTCCCTGATGTAGTCTGGGTCATTTTCATTGATGCGGTCAAAATACCTCTCCTTGTGAGGCATGCTGGGAGGAGGAGGAGTAGTGATCACGCCTGGGCTGGCATCTGAACTCATGCTTCAAGCCTGCCGATTCCCCTTATCTGTATTAATAAACACAAAGGACATTCATGGTAAATTCGTTATAAAATTCAAATATTACATGGGTCTAGTAGAATTTTTTCCTCCTTCAGAGTTACATTGGTAGCTCTCTTTAAAACACAGCTTCTCAAAAAAAAAATACTAGAACAATTTCTTAAAGTAAATATATCTTAGATTATAACACTAAATTGGAAATTGATATTTTCAGGGCTAATGTAAATGTGTGGTTCAATTATAACAATGTCATCAATTGCTGTTGAAGTTTTAAAGGAAGCAGTGATCAAAACAATACAAAAGTAAAATGCCACATCTAAGATGGCAAATTTTCACAGTGAGTACTCTCAGTAGAGCCCTTCTCTCTCGTGCTCACAATTTTATGTTAGACCAAACTTTGGTCATACTTAATGGCCACTACATTTTGTAGTGAATGTAATTTACTAACATGAGAGAAACACAGCTTTAATTTTTAAAAATGACTCAACAACTTCCCAGGGAAAATATGGGAATTATTAACGTTGCTAAATTACATAACTTCAGCAGATCGTGCTTCGAATCCAAGCAAGCAACAATGAAAAGCTATTCAGAAAACACACGGACTGCTGATTCATCTAATTATCATGATTATCACCGATACTTAGGACTATCCTTGATTTTATGCTAGGGAAATAAATTCATCTGGGCTTTGCTACAACTGAGCACCTAACCAACTATAGGTAGATCAACAGGATAGTCATATTAAATGAAGTTGAAATCTTCTAGCTTGGTGCTTCTCAAATTGTCTGTGGTGACTTTCTCCAGTTTGCTGTGGGCCAATATTTTTGTAAAATACAAAATTATGCATTTAGATGTCTTGGCAATTGTCAAACTGAAAGAAGTTTCTGAACTCGTAACACCATAGTCTTTAGTCTGCAGACTGGCACCAGATCCTGAACCGCACTCAGAGGAACAACGACCCAGCAGAGAGTGACAGTCACTGCTGACCAGAGGAATGCTTCCCCGAACTTGTAGACGTGAAATGGGAGTGAACCTAAACCAAGAAAGAGGGAGACCGACCACTGGTTGGTATGTTCCTTTCCCGAGCTGTGCTTTTGAACTGAGTATAGAAAATGCAAAGACGTGCAACAAGGAAGAAGAAACGGAAACAAAAAAGAAGAAATGGTAAAAATGGTTTTGCTTAATTTTTTTCCACAGGCGGTGACTTTCATTCATGCAACCTTTTCAATATAAATGATTGGGTCACAGAAAAACTGTTCTAACTATAAAATTGTATTTTTAAGTGATTATTTGTCTGGTGAGAAGAATCACTTCATAATAAGGGGAGTTAAATGTAAAACATCCAAGTACTCTTTTTCCATTTATGTCGAAAACTAAGGGGAGAGAAGTTTCTGTGGAGCCCGTAACAGCAAATTCTTCACCACCTCAAAGTCCCAGCAGAACACTTTCTAGACGGATCCACAAAGGGAAAGCCCAAATAGGTCACGTTCATCTTATGGGTCTGAATCTCTGATAAAGACCAGAGACATTGGGTCTCAACTTTTAAACACAGTAACAACCAATTTGTTTCTAACGATAGTCTTCTGCCTTGACCCAGCTTAGCCCACGCAAACTAATGATAAGACAAAAATTCTTGCATTAATTCTGGTCCTGGATGTGTAAACTCATTCTGTTAAAAATAATTTTTGCAAAACACATTAAAACTGCTTCCTTCTTGCCAATGTCAATCTCATATGTAACAGCCCGTAAGTTACCTAAATTAGTTTAGTGTACTACACACAAAATTCAGGAACTGTGGTTTAAAACAGTTTATATCATACTGCTTTAATAAAGTTATGACTTTGTGACTACAAAGCAACTAATTAGTGAAGGAAATGTAAAATATGAGCTTTTATATAATTGAACCTTCCACATCCTAAGTCATTAATTAGAAAATTGAGAGAAAACACAAGGATGAGTGTGTGATAATTAAATATGTCTTTACAGGTTTTTTTTTTTTTTTAATACACCATCCACTACTAATGGAATGACCCTAGCAATATTATATATTATTCAAAAATTAGGTTTTGCTGTACTGTGATTAGTTTGGCTTACCAACCTATGGTATTTACCATTATCTTGCTATTACCCAAAAATGTGGTACAGAACACCAACTGTAAAAAAACTTTTCTTTTTTCATATCCAGCTGGGTAGTCAAAAGGCTAGAGGCCTAACCAACCTTTGGAACCTTATTTTCTTATAAGCTGTTTATGTCATGCTGTCTTTTAAATGGTCAAGTGCAGACTAAGTGAGTACTCAATAACTGGGATATCACTTAATGAAGAAATTCGTTCTATTTTAGTTTATCACAGTAGGCCACTGGCTTAAGTCATTTTAAAAAAGCCAGTCTACAACTATTGCCTTCAGCTGGATTCTAGCTAATCCTCAATTCCAAAAGCACTATTTAATTTAATGGAAAATACAGTTAGATAGCAAGCTTGTGTCTAACTAAATTTCTGATGTTTACAAAATAATTTTATGAAAACACAGCAAAAAGTAAAGAGCTGTGGTGGTAGATTCATTTCATTGTCCCAGCATTGGTTTAAGAAGCTGATAAATGAAACATTGATAAGTAAAATCTTATAGTTTGAAGAACTCTTGATGATGAACACACTTTTCAATGAGTAAGGTAAACAGAAAAATACATCTAACCACCCATTTTAATAATAAAAGAACATACTATATTGGTATAACCCTTTGTAGTTTATACCATCTCTTATACCTTTCTACATGATTTTATCTTTGCAGCTACACGATGAGATTGAGATTGATAATCGAGAGGTTCAGTGGATTAAACATCCTGCCCCAATCCACACTGCTTATGTCTTAGGCAACATTCTGAGCCACAGTTTTCTGTCTCCTACTTCACAATACACATACTATTTCACATATCATAAAACGTAAGAGCACTACAAAATTTTAAAGACTTTTAGTCTACATTCTGTCCCAAATATTTAATAATTGGAGCTTATGGCCTTTGTCAAAAAATGAGGAAATGACACCAAAAAAGGGAAATAAGATTAGAAATGACTCAAAACACTGACCTTTTTAAAACTTCAAAAGCTCATTATTTAACTTGGCCTTTTAAAATGAGAAGTTTCAAAGTTTTATGTACTTGGAATAAGAATTAGGAATTTCTATAAAGGGTACAGAATAAAGAATAAGAGTAGTAACTTCTCATTTAAGTGTTCTTCTATACATAGATGCTGAACAGTAACAGTTTTACATAGATGTTAAGCCAATCATAAGCACGATTGATTATCTGCAATTTTGTACACCAAGTACTACAGACTGAACTGTGTTTCAAGCCTTGAAAACATTTAGGATCTACGAGATTATGTGAACATAAACAATTCAGAAAAATGTGGAAGAAGCTTGCAGCATTACTTACAATAGCAAAGATAATGGAAACAACCTAAGTGTTGATGAATGAATGGATCGTTAAAATGTGGTATATACACACAACGAACTATTATATGATTATTCAGCTATCAAGAACGTGGATGCCCTTGTCAACAACATGGGTGGACCCTGAGGGCATTATGCTAAGTGAGATACGTCAGACAGAAAGAAACTTGAACATGAAATGTTCACAGCTGCACTTACTCACAATAGCCAAAAGGTGGAACCAACCCCAATTCCATCAACTGATGAAAGGATAAACAATAATTGTAGTATATCCACATAATGGAATATTATTCGGGGGAAGGAAGAATAGGGAGGGACTGCTTAATGGGTACTAGATTTCTGTTTGGGGTGATGACAACGTTCTGAATCTAGTGTGATGACTACACAGCATTGTGAGTATGCTAAAGCCACTAAATTGTACACTTTAAAATGGTTAAAATGGTACATTTTATGTGATATGTGTTTTACCACTATAAAAAAATGAACTCAGAATGGATCACAAGACTTCATTGTAAAACTATAAAACTTTTAGGCCCCAGCTGGGTAGCTCAGTTGGTTAGAGAGGTGTCCCAATATGCCAAGGTTGCAGGTTTGACCCTCAGGCAGGGCACATACAATAATCTACTACTGAATGTATAAATAAGTGAAATAATTAATCAATGGAGACAATGGAAACAATCAATTAACCAAGGAAACAAAAATTCTCTTTCTCTTCCTCTCTCCCTTCCTAAAATCAATGAATAAAATTAAAAACAAAACAAAACTATAAAACTCTTAGAAAAAAGCATGAGAAAAACTTCAGATCTAGGGCCAGGCAAAGAGTTCTTAGACTTGACACCAAAACATGATCCATAAAGGAAAATTGATGTATTGAACTTCACCAAAATTTAAAATATTTGTTGTAAAAACCTGTTAAGAGGATTAAAAGACAAGCTACAGACCATGAGAAAAAATTTAAAAACCACACATCCCAAAATGGACTAGTGTGTAGCTCAGCAGTTAAAAAAAAATAAAACAATTCAATTAGAATATGGGAAGAACATACATAGAAGAAAGTAAATAAGCATATAAAATAATGTTTAACATCATTAGTCATTAGGGAAATGCAAATTAAAATCACAAGATACCACTATACACGTAGCAGAATGGCTAAAAAAATAATGACAACCCCAAATGCTGGAGAAGATGCGGAGAAACTGGATCCCTTATATACACTGCTGCTGGGAATGTAAAATGGTATAGCAACTCTGGTAAACAGTTTGGCATTCAAAAAAACCCCAAACTAAATATGCAATTACCATACTACTCAGTAATTACACTCCTATCATTTCACCCAGAAAAAGGAAAACACATGTTTTCTTATCAAAATACAAAAATCTATATGAAAATTTTTATAGTAGCTTTATGTGTAACAATCAAAAATTGGAAACAATCTAGATGTCCTTCAACAGGCAGATGATTAAATGACAAATATTATAAATACAATAAAAAGGAATGAATTACAGGTAACACACAACAGCCTGCATGAATCTCCAGTGAATTATGCTGAGTTAAAAAAAAGCCAATTACAAAATGTTATATAGAGCATGATTCCATTTATATGTTTTGTTATAATGTTGATAAGATGCTGTAGGAACTTAACTCTTGTTTATGTAAAGTAGCTTATGGTAAAATTGGTTTTGTTATATGTCATTTTGCTTAAGGTCGCAGAACCTATTGACAACATTAAGTGAGGACTTACTGTATTCTTTAAATGAGAACATTATAAAAGTGGGGAGCAGACTGGTTGGTGGTTGCCAGGAGTTGGGAAGGGATATAATTAAGAGGGAGGGATATGGGTGTGGATATAAAAGGGCAATAAAATACTGTAAGAAAAAAGCATTTCATGTATACTATTGAGATTTCAGTATTAGTCTTTATAACCCAGAAACAGCAAGTGAAAATATTAACTCTACTGTTGGACTCAAGTCTTTAAATTTCTACCAATTGTTGTGTGACAGAATGGCCATGGAATATTCATTCAACAAAAGTTTGAGCATCTACTATGTACCAAGTCCTACTATGTGGGGATACAATGGAAAATAAGACATAGTTCTTCCTATGTAAAGTACACAGGCAATTACATTATACAGGTTCCACAACCAAGTATAAGATAAAAGGACTATCTTAAAAGATGCTTCAGATTTCCTGATTTCTTACATCCTATGATTTTGCTGGTGTCCTCTGACCTATTCCCACAATAAGGCAGATAAAGACCCTTGATATGGGTTAGTATTCTTAACAGCTAGGATTTTCTAACAATAACTAGGTATCCCTTACTTTAGTGATGGGTTATTATAGCATTTAAAAACAATAATCAGTTTTGGGCCATTACTAGCCACTGGACTTTATATACATTAGCTAATTAACTCCTTAAAATCCCATGAGGCAGGTGTCATCTCCATTTTGCAGGAGGAAATAAAGTCACTGAGCTGGTCAGAGAGCTGGGAAGTGGTGCACCAGGGATCTAATTCTAGTCTGTAGATCTCTACAGCCCATGATCTGAATCACAATCCAGACCTGGGGGTGGCAATAATTTCTTTTATTCTTTTTAATAAACTTTTACTAAATTTATTGGGTTGGCATTGGTTATAGGGTCATATCAATTTCAAGTGTACATTTCTATACTAAGTCTGTATGTTGCACTATATACCCACCACCCAAAGTCAAACCATCTCTGTCACCACATATTAGCTCCCACCCCCCCCACCTCTGGTAACCACTGCACTGTTATCTGTGCCCATACATGTCAGTTTTACATACCACATATGAGTGAAATCATATGGTCCTCAGTTTTTGCTGCCTTTTTTCACTTAGCATTATATTCTCAAGGTCCATCCATGTGGTTGCAAATGGCAGAATTTCATCTTTTCTTAAGCTGAGTAGTATTCCACAGCATATGTGTACCATGTCTTCTTTGTCCAGTCCTCTACTGAAGGACACTTCAGTCAGCTCTATATCTTGGCCACCGTGAATAATGGTGCAATGAACAGAGGGGTGCCTATAACTTTGCGAATACCTGTTTTTGAGGGGTTTTTTTTGGGTAAATGCCCAGGAGAGGGATCGCTGGGTCATATGGTAACTTTATTCTTAATGTTTTGAGGAACTGCCAGACTGTTTTCCATAGTGGTTGTACCAGTCAAATTCCCACCAGCATTAATTTCTTTTCAAATGCCAATTCCAGCTATTCAGTATATACAGCTAGTCAGCTATCCAGACTTTAACCAGGCTAAAAATAAATAAATAAATAAATAAATAAATAAATAAATAAATAAATAAAAAAAGAGTAATTTTTAAAGTACCAGAATTACCGTGGCTTAGATGGGGTCATACATCTTCACTATACTACCTCACAAGAAGAAGTGTTTAAGGGAAGTATTAATAAATAGTAGATTGTAGCTCCTCTTCACTCTGAACGACAAAGCCTAATGTAAATATATTTTGTTTCCAGGTGATATGTTCAACAATTCAGTTTCTGAGCTCCTTCTATTTAAAATTAACCAATGCTATCTGTTTTTAATACCACTACTGTGCACAGTCAGGCTTTCTAGAACTTCAGAGCAATAAAAACCAGTGCAAACCAGTATGAATTCCATTAAAGAAAAAAAAAGATTAGCTTTTTTAAAAAAAGATTTTATTTATTTTTAGAGAGAGGTGAAGCGAGGGAGAAAGAGAGAGGGAAAACATCAATGTGTGGTTGCCTCTTGCGTGCCCCCTACCAGGGACCTGGTCCGCAACCTAGGCAGGTGCCCTGACTGGGAATTGAACCAGTGACCTTTTGGTTTGCAGGCTGGCACTCAATCCACTGAGCCACTCCAGCCAGGGCAGAAAAATGAATTTTTTAAAAGTAATATTATACAACTTTTCAACACTATGGGTTTCCCTCTGGCCAATGCAGATTAGAAACAAGATATCAACCATAAACAAAATTTTAGTTTTAAAAATCTTATCCAAATATTTATATAGTAACTATTCAACATGTACGCTTAAAGAACATTAGGTTCAGGACACAAATAGATGAAACATTCTAGAGCAGTGGCTTTCAAACTTTTTAAAAACGGCAATCAACAATAATATACTTTATATTATACCCACATATAATACATGCGATATATAACTGAAATAAATTTATGACATGATACTTTCCCTTACTATGTGGTACATTCTGATATTTTCTATTGTAATCTATTCCATTGTTTTTAAAAATGTGGGTCAAATTGATTCATGATCTACTAATGAGTCATAACCCACAGTTTGAGAAACACTACCCTAGAAATTCAATTGATGGTCAGATGGGAAACAGAAAAGAGGTGTGTCTGTGAGACAGAGAGAGAGAGAGAGAGAGATGGGGAAAGAGGGGGAAATGAATATGTGCTAGAGAGGTAAAAGAAAATAAGAAATGATTCTTTGATATATATATATATTTCTCGATATATGTATATATAAATTCTTTGATATACAGATATGTAAATTCCTTGATACATACACACATAAATGTTTATGGCAGGTTATAGAAATAATGTGTTAGTGATTTGTGGGATAATTAAATTTTCCTCCATTTGGGCACTTAGAAAGTGCCATCTGTATAACTCAATGTCAGATTTTCCCCCATTTTTCCTGACTCTTGTCTACTTCTAGTTTAATTGTCCAGAACTCTTTGCTCAGGTTTGTAGTTCCCACAATGGCAGACTACTCCATAAGTGGCAGCTGAATTGAATTACTTACTACATCAGAGCTCCTTCCAAATCAATCTGGTTTGCATTATTTCTAGGCTGGGAATGGTAAAAACAATCTTATGAAAAGTTACTACTTATAATAGTCTTTCCAAACTTAAAATTCTTGGCAGTTTTAACAGTTTTCTCTACAATATAAGCAACAAAATGACTGTACTTTCAAGTACCAGGCCTAAAGTCCCACATTTAAAACAATAATCAAAGATATGCCAAGACTTCAAAGCAGCATATTTGGTAACAATAACAACAACAGCTTGTTTACTGAGTTAGAATTTTTCTTGATGAAAGTTACTATAAAACTGTGAAGGTATTTAAAGTTTTAGAACACGAAATGGACTTTGCACAAACTATAACAAGCCACATCCTCATACTGACCAGTGGGTTTTTATTCATTTTAAATCCTAAAAGGCATGAACTACTTTCAACTGCTAGCCAAATTTTTATATACAACTCACATTAAATTGATAGATCTGAAAAAGTAGATAAAAGTCAAGGAAAATGCAAAAAGAAACCAACTGGCATTGAGTAGAACTGAGAAACAGAAATGACATTTCTAAGTGCCCAGTGGAAGAAGATTTAATTATCCCAAAGAGCACTTATTGCTATAATGGCTATTGATTCTGTGACAGCTGTCCTGGAATATTTCATACTCGATTCAAGGATCCCATTTTACTACTGATGAGAGGCAACTATACTCAGAGATGTTGAGTGATGTTTCTAAGGCTACAAAGCTCAAGTATCATATTGCTTTAAAATCATAATAATGACATTTATTAGCACTACCATGTCAGTCACAGATTGCTCCATGGTCAGTATTACTTCTTCAATGAAATATAAGAAAAAGCCAGGCCCATTGCACACAGTTTGTGCAAGTGTTTTGTTTTTACTTAAAAAAAATTTTTTTTTTATCCTCCCCTGGGACCTTTTGGTTTACAGATGATGCTCCAACCAAGCCACATCATCCAGATCCAGGGTGTGTAGGTATTTTATAAATACCTTTGACTGAGAGGAACAGGGTATAACGAAGGGCTAAAAACTCTAGTGCTTATGAATGGGCTTAATGTGATGATTGCCTGTCTGTCTAGGTTGCACGGAAAAATAGATGTATGAGGTGGTTGCATGGCGCTGGTTTATTTGACCTAAATCCCCAAGAAATACATTTTCTTTAAGTAACTAGATTCTTAAAGATTAAGAAGTATCTACTAACATACTACTTTCAAGGATGTGCCTTCCCGCTTAGACTTTTTGAAGGCTTTGAAGCAAAAATTAAGAGAACAACTGGTCCAAACCCCCTTGTTTTCTAGATTAAGTAACTAATAAAAGAAGTCTTCATAAAAAGATACATCCAAGATCACACGCTTGGTATCACCAGGGGTGATCTAAGTTCTCCTAGTTCAGGGCTCTTGCCTGATAAAATGTCACTTCCTCATAATTCACCACCCGGTACCCTTGGTCTTCCTTTCCATCAGTACATGGCAAACCAGATAAATAAGATTCACAAGGACAAGGAGTATTAGCAGATGGGCAGACCAAGAAATTCAATGAGGCAGGCAATATGAATATCATAAAATACCATAGAACGTTCCATACAATTCTGAGTGGCAAACAGAAAGGAACTATTGGTACATACAGGGTGAAGGCCCTTAAATTGGTTCAAGGCCACCTGAAAAGACCACCAAATGGGCAATGATCAGTATTTTGGAAGTTGTAACTGTTAACCTAAGAGATGACTGCTATGTCTTAATTAGAGGTTATCAAAATGACATTGATTGTACCCTGAGTGACAATAAATGATGTTCAAGTTTACACTTTTATGACTCAAGTTAATTTGACATCATTTTGAAAGAGTTGAGGGCCTTTAACCCTCAGAAAAAGACTGTCAAGCAGCATCCCCCACTTCATAGATAAAAAACTGAGGTTTATCAGAAAACTAAAAATGGAACTTCCTTTTGACCCAGCAATTCCACTGCTGGGATTATACCCTAAGAACCCTGAAACACCAATTCAAAAGAACCTATGCACCCTAATGGTCATAGCAGCACAATTTACAATAGCCAAGTGCTGGAAGCAACCTAAGTGCCCATCAGTAAATGAGTGGATCAAAAACTATGGTACATTTACACAATGGAATTCTATGTAGCAGAAAGAAGGAGTTCCTTCCTACCCTTCATAACAGCATGGGTGGAACTGGAGAGCATTATGCTAAGTGAAATAAGCAGTTGGTGAAAGAAAAATAGTATATGATCTCACCTACAAGTGGAACCTAATCAACAAAACAAACAACCAAGCAAAATACAAACAGAAACATTGAAATAAAGAACAAACTGACAGGGACCAGAGAGGAGCAGGGAGGGGATAATAGGGGAAAATAAGGGAAGGTCCATCAGGGGACATGTATAAAGGACACATGGACAAAGCCAAAGGGGGTAGGTTCGTGGGTGGGAGGCGGAGATGGATGGGGCAGGGGGCTGTGATGGGGTGAAAATGGAGACAACTGTACTTGAACAACAATAAAAAAAACAAAAACAAAACAAAAAACCCCTGAGGTTTAATAATTTGCCTCAGATAACCAAATGTTCTTCAAATATGGAATTATTCACAGTTACAGATCTTAATAGGTATGGAAGAGTTGACTAAAAAACATGGAATGGCTTAAAGGACAGGTGTTTCTCAGAAGTATATATAGCTACTACAACCTTGATTGTGGTGCTTGGAAATACAGGATCACAATATTCAGCACCAAAACAGAAATGGTAAACGTTCTCAAAATAGTAAAATTAAAAAGCCTTGTATGGCTATAAAACTGGTATAAATGTAGAAACTTAACTCTCTTTGGCCTACAGCCAGAATCTTAAGATTGATCCAAATCATTCTTAAATATCTGAATCCTTTTAAAATGACTTCTGTTAAGTATATCTTTAAAATAAAACTATAAATTCTAAACTTCAATTTAAAAATCTATGCAACTATGAATCTAGTTGATTAGTGAAAGATAAAATTAATCCGAGCCTTACTTAAAAATATAATTTAAAGGAAAAAATACCAAAATAACAAATTAGTAAGAGTAGCAACAACCCATTAGATGACTAAGTGTTTGTTACTTAATGGAAGTTGACAGCTGGATGAACACGCATTAGAAAAAGAGAAAAGAAAATTTAGTTGGAGGGCAGAGCTACGAGAGTATTTTGGTATAACACTGCTCATTAAGATAAACTTTTTTGAATTCTGGCCAAGATGGAGGCATAGGTAGACACACTGTGCCTCCTCACACAACCAAAAGGAGGATAACAACAAATTAAAAAAAAAAATCAGAACTGCCAGAAAATCGAACTGTATGGAAGTCCAACAACCAAGGAGTTAAAGAATAAACACCCAGACTGATGGGAAGGGCAGAGATGGGCAGCCTGGGCAGAGAGGATGCATGGCAAGGTGGTGGCTGGAAGACCAGGAAGGCTCACATTCACATGCAGATAAACCAGGAGGAACAACTGGGGAGCGAGACAGACTGAGCAACCCAGGGTTTCAGCATAGAGAAATAAAACCTCAAAGCCTCTGACTAAAAACACCTGTGGGGGTTGAGGCGGCAGCAGGAGAAACTCCCAGCCTCACAGGAGTTCACTGGAGAGACCCACAGGGTCCTGGAACCTACACAAACCCATGTACCCAGGAATCAGCACCAGGAAGGCCCAATGTGGTTGTGGGTAGTGGGGGAAGTGACTGAAAACCAACAGAGAGCGGAGCAAGTGGCACTGTTCCCTCTCGGACCCTCCCCCATATACAGCACCACAATGCAGTGACGTGGGTTGCCTTGCCCTAGTGAATACCTGAGGCTTCGCCCTTTATCACATAACAGGTGCATGAGACCAAAACAAACAAACAAACAAAGGCCCAAATGAAAGAACAGATCAAAGCTCCAGAAAAAATACAACTAAGTGATGAGATAGTCAACCTATAGATGCAGAGTTCAAAACACTGGTAATCAAGATGCTCACAGAAATAGTTGAGTATGGTCCCAAAAATAGAGGAAAAAGTGAAAGCTATGAAAATGAAAGAAAAATATACAGGGAACCACCAGTAAAGGGAAAGAAATGGGTACTCAAATCAATGGTTTGGACCAGAAGGAAGAAATAAACATTCAACCAGAACACAATGAAGAAATAAGAATTCAAAAAAGTGAGGAGAGGCTTAGGAACCTCTGGGACAACTTTAAACATTCCAACATCTGGATCATAGAGGTGCCAGAAGGAGAAGAGGAAGAGCAAGAAATGGAAAACTTATTTGAACAAATAATGAAGGAGAACTTCCCTAATCTGGCAAAGGAAATAGACTTCCAGGAAGTCCAGGAAGCCCAGATAGTCCCAAAGGAATTGGACCCAAGGAAAACACACCAAGGCACACCATAATTAAGTTACCCAAGATGAAAGATAAGGAGAGAATCTTAGAAGCAGCAAGAGAAAAGGAGACAGTTACCTACAAAGGAGTTCCCATAAGACTATGAGATGATTTCTCAAAAGAAACCTCACAGGCAAGAAGGGGCTGAAAAGAAGTATTCAAAGTCAAGAAAGGCAAAGACCTACATCCAAGATTCCTCTATCCAGCCAAGCTATCATTGAATGGAAGGGCAGATAAAGTGCTTCCCAAGTAAGGTCAAGTTAAAGGAGTTCATCATCATCACCAAGCCCTTATTATATATAAAATGTTAAAGGAACTTATCTAATAAAAAGAACAAGATCAAAACTATGAACAGTAAAGTGACAACAAACTCACAACTATCAACAACTGAACCAAAACAAAAACAAACTAAGCAAACAACTAGAATAGGAACAGAATCACAGAAATGGAGATCACGTGGAGGGTTATCTGCAGGGAGGGGGAGGGAGGAGAAAGGAGGAAAAGGTACGAGGAGTAAGAAGCATAAATGGTAGGCACAGAATAGACAGGGGGAGGTTAGAATAGGAAATGTAGAAGCGGAAGAACTTATATCTATGACCCATGGACATGAACTAAGGGGAGCAATGCGGGTGGGAGGGGGGGTGCAGGGCGGAGGGGAATAAAAGGGGGGAAAAGTGGGACAACTGTAATAGTATAATCAATAAAATATATTTTAACAAAAAGGTAAACTTTTTTAGCAAACATGAAAAATACATCCTGTACTTGTACAACTGGAACATGGTAGTAATTTGATATAACATAATATATATATATATATATATATATATATATATATATATATACATTGTTCAAAATGTAAGTGCAGAACAATAAGTACAAACATTTCAATCAGCTTGGCAATAACCCACAACCTTCAAACCAACTAATAAGTATAAAAATTTCAAGCAGGTGTTTGCTAGATCAGCATTCAGCAGGGTGATCCAAAGACTAAAGGCATTCACTGCTGGAGAAAGCAGAGGATGAATCTAACGTCTTTCTCACTAAAGTACCAATGACTGATAAAGAATATTTTAGTGATCTGCATTACCTGTTGCAAGGAATAGCAAGCTGGACTTCTGTGTTTGAAGAGTAGGTGTTGGGGAGAAGAGAGACAGTTACTTGCTTAGACATTGGTAGGAGTAGAAATAATATTCACTGGTATCTTGAAAAAAAAATCACTAAAAATTTACCAATGATAATGGCCATGCAAGGGGCAAAGTTACAAACTTGAAAACGTACAAAATGTTCAGAGGAAAGCTATTTTCTAAAGTCCAAACTCAATCATGATCTAGATTTAGCTCAAATTGTTCCCAACACGAATCATTTGGCAAAGCAAATATGAAACTGATTTTTCAATAAACTAACACATGAGGCCTGTCCAGAAAGTATCCAGCCATGTACTATGCACAACAGACACATTTATTGAAAAAGATACGACATACAAGAAACATTGTACACAGGACAATGACACCTCAGTCCCCTTTAAAGTAGGCACTTTGGGACCCCACACAGTTCTCCCAGTGTCTCTTCCACTTTTGAAAACACTTTGCAAAATCCCTTGTTGGAATCACCATCAGCTGCTGGTCGTATTTTCCCGAATCTCATTGGCAGTCTGAAATTCCTTCCCTTTAAATGATGATTTTAGTTTGGGGAACAGCCAGAAGTTGCAGGACATCAAATATGGGCTGTAGGGGGTGCTGAATTACCTGGTTGATTTGATGTTTCATCAAAAAACTCCACAAGAGACATGATGCATGGGTGGGTGCATTGTTGTGACAAAACTGCCAATCACGAGCTGCCCATAGGTGTGGCCCTTGGTCATACTGCATTTATCAATCTACAGAGAACATTGAGGTAGTACTTCTTATTAATTGTTTGGCCTGGAGAGGCGGTACTAGTGATGGACAACACCTTCCCAATCAAAAAACACAGTTAACATGGTCTTGATCTTGCTGTGACTTTGCTGTGCCTTCTTTGGGCGTGGAGAACCATGCAACTTCCATTGGGACGACTGGGCCTTCATTTCTGGATCAGAGCCGTAGACCCACAATTCATCTCTGGTTATGACCTTCTTGAGGAAATCTGGTTTGTTGGTAGCAGTTTGAATCAAGTCTTTAGCAACTGCAGCACAATGTTATTCTGCTCTGGTAGGAGAAATCACGGAACAAATTTTGCGGAATGAATTTCACCACGATACATTTCATGCCAAGATCCTGCATCAAAATATCAGACTCAGTAGTTTTTGGAATCCCCAGATCAGTTTCTAGTTCTCACACTGTCAGTTGCCGATCTTTGTTGTTTGCAACCCGAACACATTCAACATTCTCAGGTGCTCTGCTTGCTGCAGGCCTTCCAGAACGTGGATCACTTTCAACAGAATCTCGACCATCTTTGAAGTGTTTGTGCCACACTTTTATTTGCACCGCATTCATTGCATCATCCTCGAAAGCCTTCTGAATCATCTAAATAGTTTCCGTGGAGGAATGTTCAAGCTTAACATAAAATCTGATGTGGATTTGTTGCTCTACTTTCTCAGTCATTTGAATGTGACGGCCACACAGTACACGTGCTCACTCAATGACATCTATCGCCCCCACTGACTAGTACAGTGAAGTCTTCATTGCTCACGTATGCACATTCCAGTCCACTCTTCTCGGCTGCCAGGTTACTGCAATGTCCCACAAACTGTTCTCGTTATATAACAATGACTGGACTTACAGACCTCATAGAGTCTTGTAAGTGATAAGCAAAACAATCACCCAGAGAGGCAATCCTTCACATATCTTGCAGAATCAAAAAACACATGTCTTGGTGCCTTTACCCACCTTTCTACAAAATATGATGAATGCTGTATATATATTCCCTCGGTCATCATTTGTCTACAACATAGAGTTTTTGGAAATAGTTGGAGAAAAAACAAAAGGAGGAACTTTTTTTTCCCTGAGAGAAAGTTGACAAAGACAAGTGGATTGATTATTCAAATGTGCCTCTCAGACCTTTAGTTTCTGTTATTAAGTCCCCTGGTATCAGTGAAATTTTAAAAAATTGAGATCCAGGAAACTATGCAGAACTTGACAACTCATGATAAATGAGAGGTTTCAACAAATGGAATCACTGGAGATTATGATTTTTAAAGAAAGATTCATTGCTCTCAATTTCTGGAGGCACATTATGGCTTTGCTTCTTTAGTACTTGCTACATAGTCCTTCTGGGCAAAAATCTTTTCTTTTTTTTTTTTTAAAGAAACATTATTCTCACGTACTTCATGAACTACAGTCAATTTAATTATTTGTCCAGCACTGAGCATGAAAATTTAAAGCCCTTGCTTTTGACATTTTCTTGAGAGTAATGTTTGAGGTCAAATTCACTTTACATGTTACTGCATATCTACTCTAGAAACCTGGGAAACATGCCAAAGTGAATATCAGAATACAAGTAATACAGAAAATTTAACTCCCTGAAATTCCAATCTTACATCTATCTATTTCTCAAGGATTTTTGAACTCAAGAAATTCTGGTCCCTAATTCTGAAAATATGCAAACAATCCTCCAAAGCTCACTAGTAAAAATGAGTTGAGTTTTGCAAAATTAAATGTTCACCCAAAAGGCCAACCTAGAAAATTGATTTGTCTCTGTAGACCATGCTTCCAATAGGCCTGTCCCAAATGTGGTCATAGTGACAAGTGTGACAGGAGGGAGGCTGGGAGGGCACAAAAAATATTAGGTAACATTCCTTATATTAAAAACTACAAATATATACCAATAAAATGTTAA
Organism: Desmodus rotundus; assembly: GCF_022682495.2. Classification (NCBI taxonomy): domain Eukaryota; kingdom Metazoa; phylum Chordata; class Mammalia; order Chiroptera; family Phyllostomidae; genus Desmodus; species Desmodus rotundus. The sequence goes on from NC_071390.1 coordinate 15,281,575, forward strand.
AGAAAACAGGGTTCAAGTAAGTCTCGAGTTCATCTTGCTCTCCTATTTCAGGTATTCCAGTTAAAGATGCTTGGCTTTTATGGCTATAACTTGTAAAATGCGTCTGTAAAAGTCAATTCAAAAGCTGTAGGTAATTCAATACATCGTTACTGCAAAGAAGTTTGGTTTGAAGGAGTTCCTACCTTCAGATTTTAGCTAGTAAAGAGGATTTCAAGATCATCACAACCTCATCTGTCCCTCCCTCCCCCCTGGAAAGTCTCATATTGAGCCATGAAAAATGCAACTTACTAAAGCACAGAAAATAGTACTTGGAAGTCACTTTTAAAAATATTACCTGCCATTTTAGAAAAACTGATAATAGTTTTAAGTGGAAGTCCATGAAAAGAGATATTTATCAACCTTGGAAATCTATTTTGGTAAAAACAAACAAACAAACTAACAAAAAACAGCCCCCAAAACCCACTTTCGTGAAACTAGCTTTTTGAAATGAATCATCTTTGGATCTATAGTTCACTATTATACACTGTACTGTGTTAAAAGCGTCCCCTAAAATCTGTCATTACCTCAGAATATGATCTTACTTGAAAATAGTCTTAATTGGTAATCGCATTAAGATGAGGTCATACTAGATTCAGAGAGGACCTAAATATTGCACAATGACTAGTGTCTTTATAAGAGAAAAGCGAGAGAGATGTGGACACGTGGCCACAGAGGAGACGGACACATGGGAAAAAGCCATGTGATGATGGATGCACATAGCGAACTGATGGACCCGTAAGCCTAGGACACCAGGATTGCTGGCAGCTCCTGGAAGCTAGAAGAGACGCACAACACAGATTTTCCCTCAGAGCCCTCAGAAGAAACCAACCCCGCTGACACGCTGAGCTTTAACTTTAGGCTTCGAGAACTGTAAGAGAGGAAGTCTCTGTTGTTTTTCAGTCTCTCATTTTGTGGTACTTGATGATGATAGCCCTAGGAAACAAATACATGCACTGTTACCCTGTTACTGTTACTTTGCTCTGATAGCCTTAGGAAACTAATACACATACTGTTCCAATGGAACATTCCATTCCAATGGAATTTCCATCCCAATAATACTTATCTTAGGAGGCATTTTACCATCATAACAATATGGATAGCACATCTATGCAGAATCAAAGTCAGTTCTTTAGAAATAAATACTGCCTTCCCTAATATTACCTAATTGAGAACCAAAAGAGGAATAGCACCTTTAAAGTTTAAAGGTGTTAGAGATTAATAGGATATAAAATATTATTATATGCAGTCCTACCCCCTCATTTCTCCAAATGAGGAAACAGGTGCCAAAAGAAAATATGACTTGCCCAGGTCCCTCAATTTATCTTACTCAGGTCTTTCGCATTACCTAGAGTAGCATATGATCTGTCATTGTATAAAAAGATTTAAAACATAAACTGAATTTAACAATTCCTTTAACTAAAGGTTTTGGCAATAAAGTAATTTCAGAAACTAAAGTACATTAAATAATATGTTAACTTTTATGAAAAAGCACGTAATGACTCAAGCTCTGATTTCTTTATTTTAAGGGGTTGGTAGGAATGTATTCAGGGTTAACAACACATAAAACAGATTTTTTTAAAATGTGTTTTCATAAGACTTCAGGGCCATTTATACCATTTTTAAATAACGAGAATGCTGCACTGACCATTATGGCTCAGTTGGCTGGCGTCGTACCACAAAGTGAAAGGTTGCTAGTTCAATTCCAGGTCAGGGCACATGCCTGGGTTGCAGGTTCCTCCCGGGTCAGGCTGTGCGTACAAGAGGCAACCGACCGATGTTTCTCTCTCACATCGATGTTTCTCTCCTTCTCTTTCTCCCTCCCTCCCCCTGTCTCTAAAAATAAATAAATTAAAATCTTAAAAAAAGTAATAAGAATGCTTCTCTTTCAAGCTTTCGTGGTAATTCACTAGAGAGAGTACACTACATGACTCAGCTCTTTGTGCCCACTCACACATGCCCGAAGGGTCCATTTAAATTGCTTGTTATATTTTAAGTCCCGGCTTGCAGTAGGATTCTTGTTTTTCTGAGGCTCACAGAGACTATACTCACAGCTTAGCTCTACAGTGTTTATTTAGCTGGACGTAAAGCCTACATCAAGTATTTTATTGTCAAATAAAAAGCAATCTTCATGGAGCTTAGTAACTTAAGTAGCTCTCCAGAGTTTGGTAAATATTTTGTGTCTACTTTTGATCTCTATTGTCAGGAATGGGTTCTACAGAGTTGTAATGCAGGGAAGTGTTTTTCAAACATCTAAAATGTAGTATGGGTACCAGAACCTTTGGGGTTCATGATTACAAGGGAGAAGTGCAAGGCTACCTACTGTAATATACCACAATACCATTTTCTTAGTTCCTCCCTCAAAAGAAAAGAAAGAGCATACTAGAGCCCCATCTTAAAAGTGAAAATACTTAAGAATCAGCCTAGGGGTTTCTAAAATTCAGGATCTAAAAACAGGATGAAAAAGGTTTCGAGACTATCTTCCACAGACATAGAGGAAAACGGTGACTTTCCCAAACAAAGGGCATTTCCCTGACTTTGCTCACCATATTTCTGACACACTTGGGCTGTCTTCCCTTCTCATCATCTTCATCCATCCATATCTGAACCCGCACTTGATGGTCTTAATTCAAAAGCCATGTCCTGCCATTATGGCTTCCCCAATGTCCTCCGTCAGAATTAGCCGTTGTTTCCCCCTTGGTGTACCCAAAGCACTTCGTCACAGTTTGTGTTGCTTTTACATTATTTGAGTATGTGTATCTGCTCCGGGCACTGGGTCAACATCTTTTTCCTTTCTCCACTGTCCACTTAAAGTTACTCAATAAGGGTTTATTAAACTGAGCGAGGTAAGCAGGGCTATTGACTCATATATCATTCTCTACCCATATCAGAAAAACTAAGGCAGGGAACCTACAGCAGCCCTTGAAAACTGGGCCAATCATGGGTTGATCAGAATGACCAGGTATCCAAGAGGGCTGAGGAAATGACATTGTGATTGGCATATAAAATGTCTTAAACTGACTGAAAAGTAATCACAAAAAAGTATAAAGGTATAAAAAAGGCAATTTAAAAAAAATCTATACTTAGTGCTGTGCTTTGAGACCAGTTACAAATATTACAAAAATGTCATCTTAACCCTGCAAACTACAGTTCAATCAATCAGCAAACACTACATTAGCTACTAAGTAAAGGATATACAGAAATATAAAGCACGGGTCTAGACCCTGCCCTTGATGACTTCCCAGTTCAATCAATGAGAGAACTAGAACATGACCACATGGAAAGATAACTGGCAGTAAAAGCTGGTTCATGACAACTGCCGAGTAAAAGAAAAATGGGAGATTGCCAAGAACTGTTGAGGGCTGCTAATGAACAGAGTTTGGAATGAAGAGACTAGAAGAATGATTTCAGTGAACAGCTGAAGTCTGAAATTCTTCGTGTATAAAATGAGGTGATTTGACCAGATGACCGAGTCCAGGTTTACCTTCCAGCTCTGAAAGGTTACTGTACTCTTATCACATAATTATAGTAATGACTTGATATTCACTGACTACCCCTTAAAAAGAATTTTCTTCTTCCTAATCATTATTAAAAGTAACAGCTTTTAAAAAGCTGTCAGTCCCCAAATAAGCAGTATTATCAAATTATTTTAAATATAAATATCCAAAACTGAAGGTGATATATCTCATAAGAGGGTTTAACATTTCATAAAAGAACTTGGACTAGAGGCTTCTTTTCTTTATGTCAGTTTCTTGCTGTGGCTTCCAAAATTCAAAACAGACTTTTAGACAGACATTTTTCAAACCTGAAAGATATATTTGAAATTATTAAATTTATTCCTGTCTGTGGACAGGAAGTGAATACAGTAAACCTGCAAAAGTCCATCACCATTATTAAAACACTTTTTCTTCTTTGTTCTTTTTAACTGTCATGGCTTTTATGTCCAGCAGTTACTGATGTCAAGTGCACAAATGTATTCTGAAGCCCAGCCAAAGTCTTTTTTTTAGTGTAACACTCAAAACAAGGCAAATATTGGCTTAGTTATGACACTTGTTGTTCTAATGCATTAATAGCCTATTGTTCACTGTGGTTGTCTCCACAAGATAATACCTTGAAAAACAGCGTTTCCTGGTAGGAAGTGAGTTCCCACTGTGCGTCACAGGGCCCTGGCCAGAGGCTGGGTGGGCTCTGAAGGAGAAACACCAGTCCCTTCTGGGACTGCATTACAGACCAGAATAATGACTAAACTTTTCTTCTCTCTCCCTTGTTCAGACGGCTTTTTTCTTCTGCTCAAAGTACAATCTCTTTGACTGATTTTGCTATCATCACAGGATGGTTTTTCTAAAATGATTTAAAATGTTTTATACAAAGTGTGTTCAACATCCTGTAGGCAGCAATATCCTGTATATTTCTAACTATAGTAAATTTCCTCAGTCATAAACACCACAATGGATGGGGTAACTTGACAAAGAAGGTATCAGGATGTGTCATCAAGACATACTGTGACCATGTTCAAGGTTCATTTCATACAAGCAATCATTTATACAAGCGATCATTTAAGTCATTAAGGTATCTGAGGTACAATAACTGCAACAGGTTTTTATATCTCAGATATACTTTAGTAGGCTAAAATTGAGGCTCAATTAGTCCAAGCATCGCAACTTTATTTCATTTAGAATTTGATCAGTGAGCAACCAGTGTTACTAACAGACCCACATACAGAAGGAGGTGCCTGCACAGCAATTGACAGAGCCCTAACAAGACATGAAGGCCCCCTTTTTAAGTAATGAAAACATGCTTTGTTCTCATCAATTTTCAGACTCAAACTTGAAGAAGTTTCTCTGTCCAATTCCCCTTACCAGTGGGTATCAGAAAACTCCAACAGTGAAAGAAATGAGAACAGCTGTCACTTCAGTAGATGCCAATGAGGCTGTCTGTGTCATCTAGGTAGTCCCACCATTTAATGCAGTGCTTGGGTCCTAGAAGGCCTTCAATACATTTTAATAAACTGCGCCCTATGTCAACTGATACAAAAATTAAAATGGAACACCAGTAGTATAATTATCTAACATTACTCGGATAATAAGACATAGCTCAGGTTTTAGAAAAGTATACTTATTCAAAGTATGCCGAGCTTTCTGCCAAGAAGCTAGGGTAACCAGTCCACAAATACACACAGACTCTCTACCTCCAGATCAAGATAATGTCTATCTTCCTGTTGAAAATACACAAATCAAATGGCGAAGTTCTTAAACCATTTTGCTTTCAGGTCAGCTGTCATTTGACAGAATTACAAGAATAAAACTGTGAAACAGGCAATGCTAAACAACCCATGTGTGATGCAGCAAAGGGTCCTGCTTCTGTTACTTTATAACTTTGCTGTGAAACTTGATAACTTTGCTGGCAGGGTAATAGTGTACAGTTCACCTCTAAGGCTGCTTCCTCAGCACCAAATCAGAAAACTTTAGCTATGTCAAGCAATATCAGTTTTAGCATTCAGTGAAACAAGAAGATGGATTAGAGGGCTAGAATGTAAAAACAATTTAAACAAGGGGGCTGAAGCCAAGTTTCAAAGCCCTTAGGATTAGCTTTGAATGGTTAGATTCGCTGAAAATTGCAAGGATCCATTTTAAAAACAAACATCACCTCACTTGGAATCTCTTCCTCAAGTATTCAAGCTTGATTAAAAAAAATTTGCTTTTATCTCTGGAATGGGTTTTATGCTTTTGAAATTGTAAAAAAAGAGAGTTTATGTAAAATATAGTCTAATGTTCAACTTCCCTTTTTTGATATCCTTAAACTTTCAAATAGCTTAGGCCATATGGTGGGTCAAATAAATTACAGACCACACAATATACTAAAGATGTTTTCAATTTAAATAACAGAAATTTCATATAATTTAGGTTATATAGCTTAAATCAATACTCCAACAAAAATACTAGGCAAATATTACAGTTGGAAGGAACATTAAAACTCATCTCTTCCAACCTTTCGTTTTATTGATGGCGTAACTGAGGAACAAGGCAGGGAGGTGATCTGCCCATAGTCTCACACTCAAGTTTCTGAACTTTGAACCCAACATTAACCTCATTAATCTGCTGAAAAATGACTCCCAGGGCAGTTCTTACCTACTCGTGGATGGCTGGGACAGTAGAGGCTTCCCTGTGATGTTCTAGAGGAGGAGAAATTGGTGAGGGTTTTTTCCATTTCCACACAGTACTATCATCCCTTTCCTGTAGCACCTGGGTTCTGGGTTCTGTCCCAAAGCGGAGGTAAAAGAGAAGACTAATAGCATAAATATATCTGATAGGGGAGAAAGGGAAAAACTGGGAAATAATCCAGATATCAAAAGATGTTATGCTATGAATAAAAGATGTTATGAATAAATTATAGTATATCTAGCTATATAATGAAGTACTATGTAGCCATTAAAAAGAATGATATGCAAGAATGAGGTGGATACATAATAGTATGCATAGTATAATTTTTTTGGCTTTAAAAAAATGTCACTCATATTCATAGGAATTTTCTGGGGAAATGAAGAAACTTCCCCCCACCGAGTGGGGCTCAGGAATAAGGGCAGGAAAGAGACATTTTGTTATATGCCCTTTGTACTGTTCATATTTTTACCACGTGCGTTTTTAAGTTATAAAAGTAACACTTTTCAGAAGTATATTAAAGCAGAGAAGGGAACTTCTGTACAGCCTTGGAAAAACTGGTGAGGAGGATAAAGATGGGGTCTAGTAAGGGTAATTGGTATTTTACATTTAATCTACATGACACATTATATCTAATTCCCCAGAAAAGACTTCCCAACGTTTTTGGTCATGGAACGTGTCTTAGTTTTTCACTAATACAGTCAGCATAAACAATATAAAATTTGTATAGCATACCAGAGTAAACAGAGGGGATTTGGGGACAGTTCTATAAAGCTTGGTGAAAAAAATTCACCCCATTTTCTTTATATTACATAATCATTATAAGAAAAAAATAAGTATATTACTGGGGATATTAACTGCTGACTTTCTATAAAAGCTACAAATAAAGTCTATTTAGAAAAATCTTCTAATATCAATATTTAGCAACAAACTGGCTGGCAAACTTTGCTCTAGAGCAACTGTAAACGTCTAAGAGTAACTGTATTCTCTTGCAGTTCAAAGGGACAGTAGAAATCATCTAGCTCAGTGGATGGAGATCAACATTTAAAAAAATAAAATAGAACAGAAAGTAGTAGTATTTTCTGTGCTATCAGAGAAATTTACTCCAGAGATTAAGTGGTGTGCATGTGGTGTATATATTGGGTCGTGATGCGAAATACATTGAAAAAAGTTTTGTTTTTTAATTTGCTGAGAGCGAGGGAAGCACTGATTTATTGTTCCACATGGCTGTTCTTGTATGTGCCCTGACGAGGGATCAAACCCACAACTCTGTCAGATCAGGATGATGCTCTGACCGAGCTACTTGGCCAGGGACAAGGAAAAGTTTCAAAGCCACTTACCGAAGGTGACACAACTAATAATTGTACATTGACTAAAGGAGATGTTTAATGAAATTTCTACACAACTCTTGTGACAAGAGGTTCACCTAGTTTCAACTTGAAAATGATTTCCTTGTTGAGGAGATGATTTACGTAGCTAATTGTACTGCTCAGATATAAAAGAGTAAATTTCCAATATTTCTGATATACATACATAATTTATTTAAAGCAAAGCTTTAGTTTTCATGTCATTTATAAGAATGATACTATGTTAGTATCTAAACATTTCCTCTCAATTCTAATATATTCCTTTTAGTGTTTCTGGAATAGGCATGTGTCTTTACAAAGAATATAAGGGTATTTTAAGCTGGAAGAGACCTTAAAGCACTAACCCAATTCCTAATTTTACAGGTGAAGAAACTATAGTGTCCAAAGAAATAGCCTCTTGATTCCCAGGCTAGTGCTTTTTTCTATGATACAATGACTTGACTTTATTCTCCCATCCTTATGATGTTAGAAAATTGCTAAACACAATTACTACGAAGTTACAAAGAGGAAGGTGAGGCAAGGAAATGCTAAGAAGTCTAAGTCCAAGACAGATGACACAATGTCACTCCTGCAAACTTTATTGAAATCTACCAATTTCAACATTCAGCTCTGATTTCATCTGGGGCAAGTGGTTCAACTTTCTTGTATGGAATGGGTGTGTCTACCCCACAAAAAGTACACAATGAACAACACGCACGAAAGGAAGAAAACAGTCAGTTCAGACATCACAAAGCACAGCCTCTCAACATGCCCAATTGGTCAGTGCATAATCAAACACTTCACAGGCATTTAAAACCCAGCTATAAACAAGAACCCCAATACACGAGGGGGAAAAAAGTCAGACCCCATTTGCAAAGAAAAATGTGCTGACCACAGGCCTCACTGAATAATAATAATTCTCCTGTAGTTCAACTTACCATTCACGTCACAAACTCTAGGAAGAACACAGAGGCACAGACAAGGCATGGAACAGAACTTTGCGCTGCAACCTTCCCCAACTCTTCTGACAAATACCCAACAGCAACAGGACAAAGCATCATTATGACAGAAATAAAGGCTCTTTAGATGCTGCCTTTTTTTCATTCAATGAACCCACTCTTACACACAAAGTTCATGCCATGATGTCTCGAAATACAGTCCTGCCAGATTATGCTATTAATGGGTCCAATAGATTCAGTGCAAAACACAACTTCGAATATTTTTATGTTAAATAATTAGCACATTTAGGAGACTACCAATATTTTCCTTAATTTAAACAAAGTCACCCCCAATGCAATAATAAAAAAAAAAATTCAGTAACTTGCTTCAAAAAAAAAAAGAGCAGACAAGTGAATAGGAAAAAAATTAAGTTGAGTGATAAAGCCACAGGCTCCTCCCCAAGAAGAATATTGCATGTTACTAGCACCTGGCACAAAATTAACCATCTATCTTATCTATGCTTCCCCCTAAGCTGTGTGCAATCAGTATTACAATAGACAATCCATTACTTACAAAAAAAATTGAAGCTGCTGTACATTTCTTAAGCTGGTTTCTGTGTGGCAATTCTGATGCAATGCTGCCCTAAAAATGAACTTTGTTTTAAACAGCGAGATATCCACAGTCAGTGCGGTTAGAGCAGGGTGGAGCCCACTCTGGGGGAAACAACACACCCAGGCAGACTGCAGTGAGAGCAAACTGCAAGTTAATATTGCCACAACATTTTTCAGGGCCTCTGAGTCAAAATTAATTGGTTAATCCTCCTTAAAGAAACGGGGGGAAAGTTTCTGTTTGTAGATCAGCTTTCCTGCCATGAAATGAAATACAGACTCTTTTTTTTTTTTTTTTTTTGAAGAAAGTAAAGATAAAATGCAAGGTAGGTCATAGAGCTCAATCAACAGAATAGAATGTTAGGTGGAAGGGAACTACTATAAAGGAAGTCCAACCACACCAACTTCTAAGTTTAGCAACAGCAGCTTCTACATTATCTCAAGGTGTTGGCAACACTGTTCACTCTAGAACTTTACTTTGGCCCATTTGCCAAAATAGGGGACTTGAACATGAACATAAGCATTACTTACCCTTCTCTATCAGTGCTCTAGTTCTCCTGGCAATTGGAGACAATGAAATCATTTTCTTATCAACTAACTAAGCAAAAATTGCCTTCAAAAATAAGGGATTTGATTTGTGGACTTTGGTAGAATATTGAAATGAACACATCAACTATTTTGATCAAAATCACTAACATGCATATTATACTTTGAAAAAAATTTGTGATCACCCACTTTTTAAAATAAATTCATGAGAAATCAATAATTTCTGATTTAATTTTTTAAAAATTTATTTCCAGAGAAGATACTCAGTAGGATGTCTACAATCTTTAATTGGTGTCTAAAATGATTTATCAGTTATCAAAACTGTTACCAAACATCTGATTATTATTCAAAGTGATTAACTCAATACTACTTTCTGAATATGCACATTCAGAAACACAACCAACAGTAACTTTTAATTGAACTCCTATAACTCATGAAATAAAAATGTTTCTCAGCAAAATACCCAAGCATGTAAAAAAAAATAAGCTATGTAATAATTTACATGGAATTTAAAACAAACAATAGAAAGGCTTTGGGGAAAAACCAGGAAAATGTTATTTTTAGTGACGCATGTTACATTACCCTCACCAACAGCTACTCCCTCACACCGGAACAATAAATCAGTCTGGAGTATTGACCATTCTGATATTTTGAGAGAGAGCCTAGAACACTCTCTTTCAGGATCCTAGGGAGGGGATGCTGACTGATCTAGCGTTTCGTTGAATTATGAGGTCACTCTTACTGTAAGATAAACCGACCCATTCCAAAATACTCCTTTCATTGTTCAAGTGCCTGATTTAATTACTTTTCAACCATATGTGTAATTATAAATCATGTGTTTGCTCTTCCCCAAACTGAACAACTCGGAGGTAGCAGTGTTAGATATTATATTTGAAGAATCCCATCTTGATACTTTTTGGATTTGCACTGCTGGAAATGTCTGTTTTCAAGTCAAACTTCACTTTCGCAGCTGCAAAGGAAATGACAAGAGAAGAAAAACACAGCCAATATATATCAGCAATTAATTCCATCCACAACTGCCCAGCTGTTTGTGCATGGAAGAATCAGCCTGTTTCCTTTTGGGGCTTTCACCACTGAAAATTGATACTGCACATTCAGAGACACAAGCTGTTTGTAACATGTCAGGAATGTGCACAAGATCACACAGAGTTGAAGAGACAAAATGAAATCCAGATCTAGTTTTCTTGGGACTTGCCAGTAATATTTCATAGCTTAAAAAAGAAAAAAAACCCATAAAACACCCCAAATCACAGAAAGAGCAAAATACATGAAAAAAATATTCTCTCTTCTGAATATCACCCTTCTAATAAAGAGGAAAAATCTGCCAATGACATCAGATTTAGTATCAAGAATAGACACTCTGATTTATTGGCACAGACCAGGTGTGACATTCTTAGGAATCCACATGCCCCTAGTACGTTAAGTCCAGCCAATACTTTTGGACTACATAGTTGCTTGCCCAATGTGTGGTTAGACCCTTAAAACAAATCCTTATAAACCTGAAAGTTGTTGGGAACCAACGCTTTCACCACAGTCCTGCAGAAAGGCAGGTTTTTCTTGGTTAGTTCAGACATCATTTGGAACTCATATACACCTGCCTGTTTCAGGGATTCATGTAAATTTACAGAACCAATCTTTTAGGGTAACACTCAAGCAATCAAATTTCTCCTTCTCCTCATCAGTTTTGTGGATTTTACATAACGTACTCTTTTACTGAGTGCTAGAGGCTTAACACCTATAGTATGGCTCAGGTACAACTCAAGAAGTATTCTATCCCCTTTTCTTCCTGCCCGCCAACTCCAATTTTATTTCAAATTCGTGTTGCATTTAAATTATAAAATGCCATTTTGTTGTTGTAGTCTCAACATTCAATATGTAACTTGTTTTCAGTATGTAGAATAACTTGTAAGTAATTATTGCTATGGAAACTAGAGAAAAATGACTTTTTAAAAAAGGATTTTATTTATTTATTTATTATTTTTAGAGACAGGAGAAGGATAGGAGAAAGAGAGAGGGAAAACATCAATGTGTGGTTACCTCTTGTGGGCCCCCAGCTGGGGACCTGGCCCACAACCCAGGCACGTGCCCTGACTGGGAATCAAACCAGTGATCCTTTGCTTTGCAGGCCAGCACTCAATCCACTGAGCCAGGGTGAAAAATGACATTTTTAAAATGAAATAACTCAAAACACATTTTGGCTATCTACTGTTTTTTTTTATATATACAAGTATCCCATAATTGAATTTATTGATCTAACGTAATTCATTGCTGACCCTTTTGCTGTACAAGAGTTCGGGGCTTAACCAGTGAAGAAAAGGTAAATTGCTCCAAATGTAAGAGCAACATTCTATAAGCTTCAGAATGAAGATGCTCTCAAGTGCCAGAACTCAAAGCAGCACAGTGAGAAACTGTCTGCAGCTAAAGTGCTGTGAAAGCACCCAGTGTGATTTGCTAAAGAAATCCAAGACATCTCAAATGTGTGACAGACTAAAAACAAAGCACAAAACCAAAAAAAGGCTACTTTCTTAACATCATCTGAGCAAGGGTATATTTGGAATGGAAGGAGGAGGAGAGAAGAGTTACATCTTTGGCTGATGGTGACACCAACTTCTAGAATTGTGACTGTCTGTGACTCAAACAGCCACAGGGATGAGCTCTGCTTGGCAAGCCTCAGTTCTGGGGGACATTCAGACTAGCTTGAATATTCAAGGAAACCTCCCAGCCTACAGGCTGGCTGAGGAAAGAAAAGGTGTCTCTGAGATATTTAAATTAGGTCACTTAAACTCGTGACAGTCTAACTAGAGGCTGGGGTGGCATTAACGAAGACCCTTCAAGAGCAGGAAGGTTGTCGATACAAAAAAGTCGACTCATTTTAAAAGCGATTTTCTCGGTGACAATTTATTACAGTAATAATTTTATATGTGTATTTATTTATTATTAAAAACTTTACATATCCAGCAAATTGGAAAGAATTTTAGTAAGAACCAAACCATGTAAGTACTATCTAGAGTCTATCATTAACATTGTATATAAAATAAGTATAGCCCTGGCTGGTACATGTAGCTCAGTGGATTGAACGCGGCGGGCCTGTGAACCAAAGGGTCACTGGTTCGATTCCCAGTCAGTGCACATGCCTGGGTTGCGGGCCAATAGGGGGCGTGTGAGAGGCAACCACACACTGCCGTTTCTCTCCCTCTCTTTCTCTCTCTCTCAAAATAAATAAAATCTTTAAAAAAAGAAGTATAGTACATTAACACTGTACTGTGTTTATTTATGGCTTTTTTTCTTTCGATATAAAATTTATATACAATGAATGTGGAAATGTACACTTGTGTAGCCCCAATTCCTATCAAGATATATGCATAGAACATCACCTTCACCACAGAAAAGTTCTCTCACGCCTCTTCCCAGGCAATCCCCTCTCCCACTTCCCCAGAGGCAATATTATTTTGATCTTAAAAGTTGGATTTAAAACAACTCCAAACAGTTATGCTTTTGCCACCCGTGCATTAGAACATTCTCCTCTACATCAAGTAACTTATACTTGGTTGCACAAAATGATCAGACATGAACAAAATAGATGGAGGAGCCTAAGAAGAAACCATAAAGTTAAAAGGAAGTGTAGCCTCATCTTTTCCAATTACTCTACTTCTCAGGTGAAGGAAATGCAACTTAGAAAGTTTGGCTGCCTGTACCAGTGATCCAACGGTCAGTAATTTATTGGCTGGGCCTAGTCTACGGCTCTTAGGCAGCAGCTCTGCACTTCATTTTACGATGAAAAGAACTGAGGCTTTGGAGATAATGCTGGCTCCGAGGACGAGCTCTCCCACTTACAGGCCATGCATCTTAAACAAGTTTTTTTGGTTTTGGTTTCTAAAACTCCTTTGACTCTCGGTGTTCTCATCTGTAAAAAACAAGAAAATCTGAACTCATAAAGCTGTGTGGATTAAAAGAGATAACCACTGCAAAGTGCCTGGCATGTAGTAAGTGATCAAAGGGAGGGAACATAGGAAGCGGAGGGAAAACCGGTAGTACAAGGCACAGTTCAAGAATATGTGCATTCACGCACTGCTTCCAAGGTTCTGTGCTGTCCTTACTCATTTTGTACGTGCAAAGAAAGTAACAGCAAAAAGCAAATAAAGCAGAATTCTTTACTCACTACTGAGACAAGCAGCTTTTTACATCTTAAAAAAAGGGCTACTTGTTTTCTGTTTGCCTTTCTACTATGACAGAACTGGGGAGGTAAAGGAGGAAAGCACAGACTTTTGACTTCGTAGAGACTATTTACAATCTATATACTTTTATCTTCACCCATCTTTTTATAAATGGCTCCCATTGCATAGCAAGATCTTCCTTTTATCCACAAAGTGAGAATTCAAGGCCCAGAATTCAAATGTAACCTACTTTCCTGATCTACTCTGAAAAAATTTCAAGCTCCTTCATCTGTGTCTCCATAATGCTTTAAACAACAGCATTCCAGAGCTCCTCATACCGGCTGGCTGTTTCCATGGGTTTCTCCTGCTTAAACGGGAGCACCTCTGTATTCCATGCCTAGCACTGTGGAAACCACCCATGTCTGCTGAATGGATATGCCTAGGTAATGGGTATTCAGTTCCAATCAAAGTAGGAGGCAAAAAAAACCACACAAAAAAACTATAGCTGAACACTCACCAGAAAGGAAAACAAAGTGTCAGAAAAATAGGGGCAGGGAGATGATCATAGGGCATATTAAAAAGCATGAAAACAAAAAGAGATTGAAAGCCAACTGTGTGCAAACTTCTGTGTTCGCATTGACGTGACTGCTGCTACGCAGCTGAAGTTCCGCTGGAATAAGGCACACTGCTTTTATATACTTTCCCGTGGACCACCCGCAACAACCCTATCACACAGTGCTGTTATGCTCCTTTCATAGAAAAGAATACTGAGATCCCAAAAGGTTAAACAAATAGGTCATACAACTAATGACAATGGAGATAAAAAGTAGAGAACTGATTTTTCATCACAAGTGATTTTCATATCAGGCTAATTTTATGCAGTGTGGAGAGGCTCTGGGTTAAAAAAACAAAACAAAGTAAAACAAAAAAACAGATAGTTGTGGGGCTTCCGAACAGTACAAGAGAGGGAGCAATCTCAAGGGGAGAAAAAAGGCCTGGATCAAACACAGACCAAAGCTGCGGTGGTAAGAGGTGTGTGTGTTCTCTATAGGAGCAATCATCACAGAACAGTCTGCCATCCTGGAGTTACAAAAACTAAGTCGGAGGGGGTCACAGAAACACAGGAGTGCTGAAGGGCAGCTCTTACTCTTTCATGGCTTTTTCCTTCCCAAATAATTGTTCTTGGAAGTGACAATACAATATGGGTAATTCCATGATAAAAATGCTGTCCCTGGTGCTCATGCTCCAGAAGATGAGAGCCTCACCAAGCTGGTGAAATGCAACTCTTGTCTGTGGGCATCTCTGGCCACATTCTGTAATTTCCTATTTAGGAATACCCTGGTTTTGCCTCCCTTACAAGATGGATTTGTGAAGGAAAGCCTCCACCCTGAAGTTTAAAGCCTCAAATCCCACAGTCCTCTGGCTTAACTCCAACACAGCACTGATGACACATTGACTCCCAACTGTCTGTTCACTGGTGTGAGCAACTAGAGAACAGGACTTCTCAGGAACTACCTAGTACAGAGCACGTTCAAAAAGTATTATGGATGATAAATGAATGATGTCCTTGGCTTATTTAGAATTTGATAGATGGTTATTTGTTAAAAGAAGTAACCCAAGATTTAAAGAAAAAGCAATTACAAAAAAGGCAAAGTTAGGGATAAGTGAAATATGGTTAGAGTTCAAACAGGTTTTCTTCTGGATAAAAAGAAAAGCTGCTCTGCCTGGTGTGGCTCAGTGGATTGAGTACCAGCCTGCAAAACAAAGGGTCACCAGTTCGATACCCAGTCAGGGCACATGCCTAGGTTGCAAGCCAGGTCCCCAGTAGGGGGTGCGTGAGAGACAATCACACATTGATGTTTCTTTTCCTCTCTTTCTTCCTCTCTTCCCCTGTCTAAATATAAATAACTAAAATCTTTTTTTAAAAAACTGAGGTTGAAATTCAATAAATCGTTAGGTCAGAGGATTAGGCATGATCCCCATTTAAAACAAATTATTAACTAAACTAGTGAGCTTTTATTGTACCTGAAAGTTGCCAAACTTGAAGTGAAAAAACAGTATGTGGCTTTGACTCTACCATGGCATAATACTTCCAAAAACAACATATTTTATTAACCATCTCTTAAAGGAAGGCAAAAACTACATTAAACAACAGAAAAAACTACAGAATAAAAAGTGAAGAGTATTATGTATCTTTTATTAAAAAATTGGATTCACAAATAATTTCTGCATTGGAAAAAAGTCCAAAAATGGAATGGAAAACAAGTAAGACTAAAATGCAATATGAGCCATAACATATGAAAACATTTATGACACATGCAATCTTTTGTTAAATTATTACTTTTGTGATATCCTCTGGTCAAGATGGCAGTGTAAGTAACTGTGGTACTCGAACCCTCCCACGACTACAGCAAAATTACAACTACAGAACCACCATCATTCAGAACCACCTGAAATCTAGCTGAACAGAAGTCCTATATGTAAAGATATAAAGAAGTCACATGGAGACTGGTTGGAAGAGCAAAGATGCAGAATGGGCTGCTCCCACAGCTATGTGGTAGATAAAAATTGGGAGGGATATGCCAGCTGCAAAGGTGCCCCCTGAGTAGTAAAAGGTCCCAGCCCCACATTAGGCCCCCTGGCTAGGGTTTCAGCCAGGTAGAGAAGTCCTTGTAACTTCTGGTTGTAAAAACCAGCAAGGATTGTGACTGAGAGATAAAGGGATTCTGGAGTTCCGGGTGTTCCTCTTAAAGAGCCTGCACAAGGACTTAACTCACACTCACTCGCCCTGAGCTCTAGCACTGGGGTAGCAGCTAGGAAAGCCAGGGACACAAAGGGGAGGAACTAAACTGTCTGACCTCAGGGGGAGGGCTGGAGGGGTAGCTTTCTCCCCGAGAGAAGTGCTGGCATGGCCCTTCGTTCACTGCAAAGTCCTCTCCCCACAGATCTGCTAGGCTGGCGCCATATCTGAGTCTCCAACAATCTGACTAATCCTAGTTGCCCTACTCTGGTGATTCTCTGAGATCTGCCCCACCTAATTTATGTGCCCAATCTAAGCTGTTTCCTGGGGCTTTTCCACACGAACTGCCTGTCTTGGTTCATGCTTCAGACTTTCCTAAAATCTCTCAAGCAAGCAGCATCTCAACATAGTGTGCCCATACCTCTTGCTAAGTGGCTCCAGGTCTGGCAGTAGTGTTAGCTGACCTTGGATTGCAGCTTGGCCTCTCCTGGGCACCTTCAAGCCCAGCACAAGTAACCGCTATCTGAAGATCACTTTGGAGCTCAAGCTGGGTGGCCCTGGGGAACACACAGGTGGCAGCTGACCCTGGCCTGCACCTCCTGAGAGGCCCCACAACCACCTCCACAAGCCACACCCTCAAGGGGTGGACTTGGTAGGCACCAGAGCCCCACTGAAGTAAGTCCTGCTCTGTGGGGTCAGGCCCTGCCCAGCTGACCCTCCATGGTGGTAGCAGCCAGTCCTTGCAGCAAGTAGGCCTGGGGATAAATCCCTTCTGTTAACATGCCAACAGTAATTAAGCTACAACAGAGGTGGGTGTAAACAGCCCACATGAGTGGGGGTTGGTAGGGAGGGGGTGCACCTGGAGTGCACAGCTCAGGTGACTAGGGACTCTGTGCTACCGGACCCTACAGAATACCTACCACATGAGGCCACTCTACCAAGCCCAGGAGATGTAACCGCTCTACTGAATACGTAGAAACCAACAAAGGAAGGCTGACTAAATGAAGAGACTAAGAAACATGTCCCAAATGAAAGAGCAGAACAAAACTCCAGAAAAAGAGCTAAACAAAATGGAGACCAGCAATCTACCAGATGCTAAGTTCAAAACACTGGTTAGAGGATCCTCAATGATCTCAGTGAGAACATCAACAAAGGGCTGGAAAACATTAAAATGGAACTAGAAAATACAAAAAGGAACCTGTCAGAAATGAAGAATACATTAACTGAAATGAAGAATACATTACAGGGAATCAACAGTGTAGTAGATGAAGCAGAGGGCAAATCAGAGGTTTGGAAGATAAGGAAGCAGAAAAGACCCAATCAGAACAGCAAAAAGGAAAAAGAATCAAAAAAAAAAAAATGAGGACAGTGTAAGGAGCCTCTCGGACAACTTTAAGTGAACCAACATTCGCATCACGGTAGTGCTAGATGAGAGAGTGCAAAAAATTGAACCTATGTGAAAAAATAGTAAGAGAAAAATCCCTAACCTGGTGAAGGAAAAAGACATTAAGCCCAGGAAGTGCAGAGTCCCAAACAGGACCAACCTAAGAGGCCCACTCCAAGACATATCATAATTAAAATGCCAAAGGTTAAAGACAAAGAAAGAATCTAAACAACGGCAAGAGAAAAGCAGTTAGTTACCTACAAGAGAGCTCCCATGAGATTGTCAGCTGATTTCTCAACAGAAACTTGGCAGGCCAGAAAGGAATGGCAAGAATATTCTAGTGATGGAAAGTAAGAACCTCCAACTGAGATTACTCTACCCAGGAAAGCTATTATTTAGAATCTAAGGACAAATAAGGAGCTTCCCAGACAAGAAAAAGCTAAAGAAGTTCATCACCACCAAACCAATATTATGTGAAATGTTAAGAGTTTTAAAAGAAGAAAAAAAAGATAAAAAATAAGAATAATAAAATGGAAATAAATACATATCTGCCAACAACTGAATCTAAAAAACAAGTAAATGAACATGCAGAACAGAAACAGACTCACAGATATGGAGAACATTTTGAAGGTTTCCAGATAGGAAGGTGGTTGAGGTGATGGGTAAAAAAGGTGAAAGGATTAAGAAGTAAAAGTTGGTAGTTACAGAGTAGTCATAGGGATATAAAATATAGTATAAGGAATATAGTCATAATATTGTAGTAACTATGTATGGTGTCAGATGGTTACTAGATTTATTGGGGTGATAATTTAGTAAGTTACATAGAGTCTAATCACTGGGTTGTATACCTGAAACTAATATAACATTGTGTGTCAACTGTAATTGAAAATAAAAAATTATTTAAAGTAAAAAAAAAATGTATTACTTTTACCTTGATTGGCTCTAAGGGCATAGGACCGTGTAGGCATTTTGTAATTGTTGCTTTTTCTAAATATGAGACAAAATCTTAGTTTGGACAAATATGTTTCACATTTCAAATAATCTTCCCAGTAAAGACAAATACCAAAATTTTTTAAATCTTGGGAAATTTAAGTATTCTCACCCCCCAAAATTTAAGTACTTACCTCTAAACACTGCTGTAAAATAGGTAGGTGGCCAAGCTGACAAGTCACATGACTTAAAGGACTGACTTCTCCAACATGACTTACTTCTCCAACATCAAGTTCTAGAACATGGGCTGCCTCTCCATGGTGAGAACCACATTCCAGCCTCTAAAACTAATGCTTTGAGTCCCCAGATACTATCATAACCTATTTCCCACAGGGCAAGAGACAGGTTTAGAAATTTCCTCCCCATCTTCACTCCCATTCCGTAACCCTTCCAGTTCCACCTGCCCTCAGTGAAATTATTTTTGGATGGTTGGTAGATTTGCCACCTTTCTATTTTCGCAGGCATGACAGGAGGTTTAATTAAAATGAAAACAAACATAAAAACAGAAATGGGCTGTAAACACGTCTCTTCTTTGTATTTTAGGGGCAGTTAAGTTTACTGTATCACACTTTCTGCCTAAACTATTACTAAAGTTGGAGAATAACTTGTTCTGTGCCAAATCTATGGGTCTACTGATTTTAATCCACTCTGATTTTAGATTTAAAAATTTTACCTTTAAATCTAAGTTGGTAAGTCAATTCATCAACAAATCTTTCTACTTTCTGCTTAAGTTCATTTATTCTTTGAGCAACAATTCATTCAACACGTATTATGTGCTACAGTTGAGGGGTGGTATAGTCGAGAATGCAAAAAATGGGTGAAACATTATCCCTGATCTTAAGCTAACAGCAGCTTAGTCAATTAAAGGAGAAGGGAGACTGCTTCTTAAACAATTACATAGCGCACTGTGTTACTGTGTTATAATACATGCATTACAGACTCAGTGAATAGAGTCAATTTGGCAGGTTCTGAGGAAGTTATAATTGGAGCTTGGTCTTAAAATGATGAGTAGGTATTTGGGGGAGAGGGTGGTATGTACAACCCTGGCAGAAAGATATGCAAAAGCAACATACTTCTTAATAAACTGGTACTTTAACACATGGCTTTAAATAAAAGGACCATACATTGCAACTAATACAAAAGGGAAATCAAAATTGTCACTAGTTAACAGCTTACAGTGGTTTGTATAATTTAAGCTACAGGAACCCTACAATCTACTAGCAAAGCACACTGTTGTGTCATACGCTTTTGCTTTCACCCTAATTTTTACTTGTATGCTAATTAAAAAAAACTCAGAAGCCATTTATATCTTTTTTTGGAACAATGCTTGTTTATACTGCCCTAACCCAATCAATGACTTAGAAATAATTAAAGTCAATTATCTTGAAGCCATTGAAACTATAATCTGTCACCACTCATCATCAGAGAAGGAGTATAAGAATGTGCTAGGTTGATACCAAGGTCAAAAAACAAAGGCATGGTCAACCTGTAACACCAGTACTTTGGGCTCAAATACTTAAAAGTACAAGTGCGGCAGATTTAATGAGAGGGGCTGGGAAGAAAAAAGAAAAACAGAACTAATCACCAAGCACTGTATTTGTAAGACACCTAAATTCTCAAGCTCACTGGCCCAGAAAGATGTTGACCCATATAGAAAGGTTACTTTTGGGGATTGGAAAATTGGGCTAGTCTAATGAAAGGTGAAAAGGACGCCATGTCAAATTGCTGAGAACAGATAACCCTATTACTGTTCAAGTTACTACTACTGATGTGAAAATGCCAAAAAAAACCCCTAAAACAGAGAAAGACAGTATTATTTATATTGTGAATTCTTTACTCTAAAGATGCCTCGCCAAGTTCTTTTAAATAATAATCTCCCTTGCATTTAATATATTATATTAGGATACAGCCAACTTTTTAGAGCAAGTATTTACATAAAGCAAGGGCCATCTGTACTTTATATTCATGAATTCACATCTATAATACCTAATCTCTGACAAAACAAAAGAAAGAAAAAAACCTCTGCAAAATCTTCAGATTGTGGGGTTTAATCCTCATGTAGGAATTCCTCAATGAAACATGTATCTTTGGACAGTGTATAGGTCCCTCAGAATATTTAAAGAAAAGGAGAAGAAAAAACAACTCAAAAGAACTGCTCTTAAGCCTCTGAGAGGAAGGTGACTGGAGCAGAACAAAAACTGGGTGGAAGGGGGAAAAGGAGGAGCTAAGAAAGCAGATGAAGAGGCAGCGGCAAGGAGCCCAGAGTGGCTAGAGATAAGGAGGATCAAGTTACTCCCGCAGCAGTCTGAGGCCGGCACACCCACGGGGAGCTATGTGGCTTATTTCAAGGGGGTGGAAACTGTGAGCAAGTGAACAATTTTGGTTTTGTTTAACTGAAAGGTTGTACAATCCCACAAATGGGAGAAGGAAAAAGAAGGGATGTTTTTTCTAATGTAGAAAAAGTTAGGATGTAATAAATGGCTATCACTTTAAAATATTAAGTGAAAAAAGAATATGTATATTAAAATGAAAATTTGAGAACTTTGAGGAAAAACACTGTAAAGTCCATGTAAACCCAGAGCAGCAGTATTTACTGATTGTAGGGAAAGCTTTTTATCCTGCGGACTCTGCATCCTCTGAACAACAAGATCACCATAAAGCACACTGACAAGAATTTGGAGGTATGTGGATCACTGTAAAGTTTTTCTTCACTCCAACTTTCAATTTGGCAGCTTATAGAAACAATTCTCAATAGCTAAGTTTTTAAAACTTACTCCAAGATAAGCAGGACTATGACTCCAGTGGGCTATTTCCAAGTTGCCAAGCCATTAATCTGAAACAGCTCTCAACCTCTTTAAACTGATTCCTGCTGGTCCAATATAATAAATGATACGACGTTTAAAAAAAAAAAGGGAGTGGGAGGAGAGAAAGAAGGCCTAAACTAGTATCTTTGGAGATGCTATTAAGTTTGGGATTGGGGGGGGAAGACTGAAAATGGGAAGCAGTAAGTTAACATACATCTACTGCTATATTTTTCAATCATGTGGCTAAAAATCACTGAAAGGGTTTGGAAAGGCCTTCTGCCAGAAGCAAATTACTTTCTTCAATTTTAAGTTTAACAGTTATTCATTACCTTTGCAACACGCCACCAGAAATGAAAGCAGGAAAAAAGTATTGCAAACTTTTTGTGGATGATTTAGTGTATTAATCAAATCTTGTTCGTTCTTGTACGCATTCGTTAGTACCTTCCTACAGAACTGGAAAAAGGACACTGTACATTCAGCAAGTGTTGGCCTTTGCTATGACACAAAAGTCAAGATGTACCTGATAAACCCGTACTCATCAGTGTTCTTAGAAGTCAGAACAGAGCAGCCAGCTGTAGCACTAGGATTCCGACTCAGTTTAAAAACAAAAATTTGTAGCTAGGGCTCCAAAGAGGAATCTAAACATGCATACCTTTTAATATAAAGTCATTCTATGGATCATATCATTACTAAAAGATATTCAATAAATACTCAATTGAGTAATTTAAAAAAACCTAGACATTTAATTGCATCACAAACAATATAAACAGCTTAAAATTTATGCAAGAATCATAGTTAATTTACTAGGATGAGTAGGATCAGAAGTAAAAAATGAAAGTTGCCTGGTTTCCTAAAATGATGAGCTCAATGCTGTGAAGAAAAAATTGCTAATTTAGAAACCAGGTTTTCTTCAAGACACCAGTTACAGGGGTAGATAGGGGGTTGTTATAGCCCCCCAACACACACAAAGTCAGAGCCTTTGAAAGTTCAAAGGTAGACAAAAGAAAAAAATCTGTTCACCAACAGATGGAATTAAAAAAACAAACCAAAAAACCTTACGTCTTTTCCAAAATGCTGAGTGGGGGAAAAAAAGTCTCCCAAGAATCTGTAACCATAGGCTGACCTCCCAAGAATCTAGAATTTGAATTTACATACCAGTATGGTCCAGCAAACCCCAACACACGAGAGTAACACAAGGTGGTGTTAGGTTGGTAGCACCCCCCACCCCCACCGCCCTCCACCAACACCTGGTGAAAAGGAAACATAAATCCTGTCTGGAGAAAGGTGCTCTCAAAACAGGCTGCGTAAGGACTCCCGCAGATAAAGCCTGACAAGTTCCAAAGTCAGAATCACAAAGCACATGAGTAAAGAAACCACATGAAACGAAGTCAGTAGGAACAACAGAGAGCAGAGGAGAATTTGGCACCTTCCCTCCCAATCCCCCAGAACTGCAAACAATGTAATATTGACACACAGAATGTAAAATAAGTATTTTTTACAATGTTCAAAACCCTTAAAGACAGAATTAAAAGCATGAGAAACAAGATGTTATAAAGGAATACCAGGAAATTTGAAAAGTACTGACTATAATAACTGAAAAAAAAGAATACATTAAACAGGAGATTAGACCCAGTGAAAAGAGATTAAACTGGAATATAGACTTGAAAAAAAAAAAAAAACCCAGCCAGACTGAAGCACAGAGAGACAAAATAATTTTTTTTAATAAAATAAAATAAAAAAGAGACTAAGAGACAGGAGAAAGAAGGTTCAACATACTTGAGGCTCCTCAAAGAGATAATGGGGGAAAGGTCATACTGAGGAGATCATGGCTAGGGATTTTCTAGAGCTTTTCATTGATGAATCGCCCATAAAAGATTGACAATTAGATTTGTAATAGACTTCAAAAGTAAAAGTAAAAGTTGTAAGACATAGAAATAATATCAAACAAAACTGTCTTTTAAAAGTAAAATAAAACATTGCCTCACTAGAGTTCTACAGGCACATTAAAGGAACTTTCAAAGGATGAATTTCAGAAAAAAATGGAAAGAACTGAGATGAGTGAGCAAAGATATCGGTAAATGAGTAATTTTAAAAATATTCTATAAAACTTTAATAGCAATAGTAAATGTAGGGGGTTGAGAGGTAGAACTAAAGTGCTGTTCAGTAGTATCATATAAAAGGGAATGGAGAATAAGAGTTAAAGTGTTTCAAAGATCCTTGTACTGTTCAGAAGGGGGGAGAGAGCTATTAACTTTAAACTGATACAACTTTAGTCTGATAAAAGATTATCCAGAATATATTATAAAAACCACTAAAATAAATAATAATATAAAAAGACAACCTAACTCTGCCTATTAGTAAAAGATCTGAACAGGCACGTGGCAAAAGAGGACATCCAAATGCCCGATAGATACATGATGTGGCCACCATCATCAGCCGTCACAGGGAAGCACAAATTAAACCACCCTGAGATACTGCCATCTACCTACCAGTATGGCTGAAATGAAAACAAAAATAAAAACTGTTAATACCAAGTACTGGCAAGGATGTGGACCATCTGGAACTCTTAAACACCACAAGTCCTTATGTCAATTAGTACAAATACTTTGGAAAACTGACATACCTACAAAAGCTAGACACACACATTCCCTGTAATCCAGACACTCCGCTCCCAGGAATACACTCAAGAGAAATGAAAATATGTGAACACACAAACATGCACCAAAATGTTCACAGTAGGTTTATTTTTAATACACAAACCTGCTAAACAATCTGAGTGTTCATAAAATGGATTACACACAATAATGAAAAGAACTATTGTTACATGCAACAACATGGATGAATTTCATAGAAAAAAAAAACAGCAAAAGAAGCCAGATGCAAAAGAGAAGATGCTGAATGATTACATTTATATAAAACTCAGAAGAAGGCAACAGTAACCTAAGTCAGCATTACGGCCACATTCCTGGAAGGGGCAACGTCTGAGAAGGCACATCAGGGTGTTTCTGGTGTTCATTTCTTGATCTAGGTGAGGTTACACAGGGTGTTCACTTTATATTTATCAAGCTGTATCTCATGATTGGTGCACTTTTCTTAATGTATGTTAAACTCACATTTAAATGTTTATCTGAAAAAATTAAAATTAAGGTAATCTAAAAGAGAAAAAAAAAACCCTTTCTTTTTCTTTGGCAAGAGCGTATAACTTGATGCCATCTTTTTGGTTGGTTAGTTTAGCTCTCCAAAAACATTATTAAATCCTCTTTCTCACAAAGCCAAAGCATTTTCCTAATCTAAACTCTTATAAGAAATAATGCAAGTTCTCTTACATGTTAAGTCACATACTTCCTATAAAAACAAGAACAAAATATGTAATCCATATAGTTTTAACTACTCACTCAGCATAGTAAATTAAGAGATTCTCAAACAGAGAATTTAGGTCTCAAATCAGCATACTATGTACTCCACTCTCTATATTAATTATGCAGTGGATGATCGAATTGTACAGTGTAGCTTAAATGATCGCAATGTTCAATCACTGTGGCCCGCAGCAATACTAAAGTATCACTATGTTCCACCATCTCAATGCATGCAACAGCTCCTCCCATCTTCAGATCCTGATGCCATTTTTTAGTGATCAGAAACATTCCCAACTTGTTCACAAAACATTTAAAGATAAATTAGGCCTCTTAGTTATTAAAAATATTAAGACATTGTTCAAAACTAAGTAATTATGTAAAATGAAAACAAAAACACTGCATGTAATCATTAATGCACAGCAAATAACCAGGAATTCTTGTTCCCCCTTTATCACATTCTCTCATGAGTTAAGACTCTGAAATTTCTGTTCAAAACCAACATATTTATTTCAGTGTTACACAATCTTACCCTGTAATAAGAGAATTTTCTAGATTCTTACTGTACAGAAACTTTACATTCATGCTATCCTACTTTTGCCTAACACTGTTTTATGTCACAGTGCAAGAATCTGATGGAGAATGTGATACGGAGTCCTATCTTTTGGCAGAATGCTACTTTCAGAAGTTATTGAAGAACAAAGGCTTGGGGGAGCATTCCTAGGGGGAAAAAGATTTAATCTCATTCACTAACTAAAATTGCTATCTTTTTGGAAATTTTTGTGGGTATACTTCATGCTTTCAAGGTCTATATTCTCAATAGTAAAAATCTAAGAGTAACCAGAACTGGATTCTCCAGTTCCAATTCTAATTCATAGCATGATTTTGGCCAAGTTACTCTCTCAGCTTCAAATTTCTAAACTGCAAAAGAGGGGATAGAACTACATTCCCTCAGAGATTTCATACAATGCTGAGCATATTGAAGGATGCATCTCAGACTAGAAATTTACATGGATGATTATGCTCAACAGATAAAAATAACACAGCAACACAAAAGAAAAGCAAATATTGGGTTGGCCAAAAAGTTCGTTTAGTTTTTTCCCCTTACGATGGCCCTTGTAGCACTTAGTTATCTTTAGCTTTATTCAAAACAATTTTGTTAGGCTATATTGTGACAACTGTCCTATTGCGTGCATTTTAAAAAAACATCAAAATTGGTAAATTTTTGTGTAGCCATTTTAACACTGAAGATGGAAGAAAATAAGCAGCATTTTTGGCATATTATGCTTTATTATTTCAAGGAAGGGAAAAACACAACTGCAATGCAAAAAAAGATTTGTGCAGTGTATGGAAACGGTGCTGTGACTGATCAAATGTGTCAAAAGTGGTTTGCGAAGTTTTGTGCTGGCGATGTCTCGCTGGATGATACTTCACAGTCAGGCAGACCAGCTGAAGTTGATAGAGATCAAATCAAGATAATAATTGAAAAAAATGAACATTATATCACGTGGGAGATAGCTGACATATTCAAAATATCCAAATTAATAAAGTTATTGGTGAAAATGAAAAATGTCTCTTATTAAAGTTCTTTTAGTTTTTTCCAATAGTTAATTCTTTATTAGCCAGTGTTATGGTAGGTCTCCAAGCAAAGGGATATATTATTCCTCTATAAGCACCTAGATTTCTCATCTGTGTATTTCAGCTTTTACATGCACCGTAAGAAGAGTTTACCCTGTAGTAAACATAGCACCAATTTGCTTCACTCCTTACAAAAGTACTTCTTGAAGCTATTCTCACTGTGTTCCCAAAGGAAGGCTGACTACAATCAATCCTCCCACCTAGGCAAGTAGCCACAAGAGAAAAGGAAAAACCGTTTCAACCTTTTCTAGACTGTGTGGTACCAATAACAGTGAGTATCACTGGATAAATCAATCCATAAGCCCCCATCCACTACCTACACTGTCAGGCCATTGGTGTTACTTGTGTCTGCTTCGGCTGTAGTCTTTGTCCTGCTGCATGAGCCTCACCATTTGGAACACCGAGGCTTCATCCATTTAAATCAAACAGGTCAACTGGTTTACCTTCTCTCCGCCTTTCATATAATATATAGTGTATCTTTGGGAATAATTGACACTAATATAATAAGGGAGACAACTGCGTTTTGTCCAAGCAGACAGCTCAGGCTCATCAACGTCTAATACAGCTGAAAGGACCTTAAAGGTCATCTAGTTCAATTTTTTCATTTATGAGAATTCAGAGGTGCCTAAGGGTGTTCCCTAAGGTCACATAGAAACTTTATCTCCTAAATTCAGGCCAGTATTCTTTCCATTCTATCAAAGTCAAAGTTGCCACTTTGAAAAGAAGGCTGAAATTGTAATCCTCTCCCCATGAAACACATTCATTGTCATTCCTCTGTATCATCAATGAAACATTCACATCAACTGAGATCATGAAAAACATCTCCAAGCTATATGTCCAATGCCAAGAAATGCACTGATGTGAGCAACCTACTGGTGTATCAGGCTTAAACAGACATCAGAGTATAAAACAGGAAAGAAGGAAGTTAGGAAGGAAGGGTGAGTTCTGGGTAATTAATATTGTTCCAGTGGTAATCAAAGATGTTGAGGATGGTTGTTCTAAATCTTTGAGAGAGAATAAAATGGTGGAACTGTTAGGATACAGACCAAGTATTTGATCCTTTGTAAAGGCATTGCATGGTTTTCAGAAGAAACAAAAGTACTTCAATTGTGGCACTAGTCTAAAACATCCAAATGCTCTTGGGACCTACTTTTAAAAATTTGTTCGGAAGGGGTTTTCCCTTGTCATTCAGTTTTTACAGCACACATACCCCGTATTTAATTCACTCTCTGCCTATACCCTAGTATTTAACCATTGTTCACATCCTCATCTGGGCATATATCCAACCTCTTGCTCCATGAAACACTGGAATAAACTTTAATAAATTATGAAATTAGAAAAATTAAATGAACAGGATGGAAAGCAAGTACCTTTTCACACAAAATACAGGATACAGCTGTGATCTGTCAAGCTTTCAGGACTATCTCTTTAGCTACAGCAAAGTTACAGGACTCCTTGTAGCTGAACAGGAAGCAGCAATTTAAAAAATATAAATGTTCCCAAGCCCTAATACTACTCCCTTCACTTCACATTTCCAGCACACACTCACCCGCTGACCAGGTCTGCGTAATATACCCAATCAAATAGTCTTAATGAAGTGATGAACTTGATGGATGACAAGTTCACAGAATAACCTTTAAAAAAAATTTTTTTTAAGATTTCATTTTATTTATTTTAGAGAGATGGGAAGGGAGGAAGAAAGAGAGGGAGAAAAACATCGATGTGAGAGAAAAACATCAACCTGGCCTGCAACCAGGCATGTGCCTTGACATGGAATCAAACCGGCAACCTTTTGCTTTGCTGGCTGACATGCAACCCACTGAGCCACACCAGTCAGGGCCAGAATAACCTTTAATCATGATGTCCCCAAATAAAAAACCTGTGTTGGCTGTACTCTTCTGAAGAAACAGGCTATTGCAAAAAATTCTAAACCAGCTTTGGCTCTTAAAAATGTAATACTTGTAGAGATGATCTTTAGTTTTCCCATTTCTGAAAGTTGTTTCCATAGCACCAAAATATAGCTTAAAAAACCCATAATTTACTTTTGTATCCTTTGCAAGCTAGTATGTGAGCTAACAAGGCATCTAACTTAGGCCAAGGCAACAAAGGTGAAAAGGAGCATTTCATAATGCAGCTAACATGTGATTTATGAACTATGCATATATAGGTACATATGTGTGATTTATAAATTATAATTTAAAGCAACACGACTTAGCAAAGCAAAATCAGCAGGAGCATGCTTTAGGCACTAGGAGTAACATGAGTAAAAGCAATGGTATATTTGGGACTGATGATAATTAACAGCATGTCAGATCCTTGATTAGTTTGTAATACTGAAAAGAGGCTGTTAGCTGGATACTTAGATGCTGAGTTAGAGGTGCTTAGGTAAATCAACAGGTGATCATATTCCAAATGGTAGTTCTATACACAAAAATAAAAGAGGTTCAAAACAAAGGAAATAGTGATATACTCAAATGGGTGTGTCTAGAGAAGAGAGGAAGTGGTAAGCATTTTAACCAAGAAAACACTATAGAATTACTTTCAAAATAACAACCCCTTTCAATCTCTTGATTTTCCCAGCTTACCTCTCAAATCGATCAGAGAAGAGAACATGAGTGCTGCCACCGTCCTCACAAAGTACTATGGCATGGGTCTCATACACACAAAGAGCTGACTTTCCAAGAGGAAGTCACCCTCCTGTCAGTTAGATGATACACATTCGAAACGAAAAGGTCAGCAGTATGAAAAGAACGATAAAAGAACATGTGGAATGGAGAGAAGGAACTCTTTCTGAAATCTTGCCCACTCCCACAGCAGGCTCTGCGATTTATTAACAGCTGGGAAATTTCCTTTGCACAGGAAAAGGATGACCTGTTCGTTCACATTCAAGTGGAGATGACAAAGACTGCCTCACACAGAAAAAAAGAATTTCCTGAAGGAAGGAGGCACAGCATTGCCTGTATTTAAACAAACACACACACACACACACACACACAAAGCAAAATGCATACACAGAACGATCTCTTTCAAGAGATACAGGAGAAAATAACTAAATCAAGAAAATGTTAAGGTAGAAGCTAGCCTGAGTGGATTCATCATTTTGTCCCAGTGGGTTATTTCAAGTGCAAATCTGCTTAAAGGGAATGATAAGAACATATTTGTACTTTATATTCATGCAGTGATTTTTATCTATAATGTTTTGTAATGAGTATTTAGCCTCAGCTTTTCTTCCACACATACACAAAAGATCCATGTTGCATAACTAACTTATCACTAGTCCTTATAGTTCAGGTTATTTCAAAGAATTGATGCTTAAATGGTTTATTCTTTAAATAAATTTATACTATACTAATTTGTAACAAGCATATTTATGATCATTCAATAAAAAGTATTCTTGGAGTGCCTCCTATGCACTAAAAACCAGTTCAAATGTTAGGGGCACAATGGAGAACAAGCTTCCTGACCTCAAGGAACTTCCATTAATCACAATTGTGAAGAATATATTTAAAAAATCCCTCTGCCGAAGTCACTACCCTCACACCCCACCTCTTATGAACAAAAACATCAAAGATTCTGCAACCAAAGGAACTCTTAAGGAAATCATTGGAAATTGTTAATAACCCAGTGTTTCCTTACATCACTGACCACAGGAATCCAAACGACTTGTAAAAAAGATATGAATCTAGAAAGAACCAAAATAATCTAATTATATAATTCCATCTTCCCACTAGTATAGCCACTGCCCAACAGTCCCTTTGGAAACTGAAGATGACCAATCAAAAGAGTGTTCTTTATTTGTCCTAGATACATGGTGAGGGTACTTCTGAGGAAGGTTTTGGATTTTAAATTTATAGCAGTGCTTTCCAATTCACTATTTTTGTGAATCTACTCAGTGTTGACTAGACAATAAATCTGATTTGTCCATTTATTACTTCCTTCTGTTAATTCTTGGTCATAGCAAATTAACACTTGAAACCACAAAGTTCATTTTTCATTTTCTATTCTACTCCAAATCCTGGAATTATTTTGTAAAGTGTTCCACTTCTTCCCAAGGTATAAAGAAAGTTATTCTCCCACTTCTGAAAATTATGTCTACTATTATTTGTGATGAGGGGGAAAACCCCTAATTTCAGCTAGGCAGTCATGTTCAAAATAATGTTAGTTCCCAATGTAAAAGAATGCCAAGACTAATTTTTAAATCCTTGCTAGTTCCTCCTTGCACTTCACTGCTTTTTATAAATAGTACTCCTCATGTCTGAAATTGATCATTAAAGGAACCAACTAATTAGAAAACATAACATTCACTCCAAGCACAGAAAGTCTGCAAATGCAAAATAGAAGTAGTTCTGGTATGCAACTTATTCATAGACTAAATATTATATATACATGTGAAGCTCATCAGAATCCTCTTGAATTATGGCAGCTCAAAAGGCTTCCCCTCCAAACCTAAGCTCTGGAACTCAGGGAGAGTGACAGTTAGGCAGCTAGTCAGCACATTAACAACACTTGAAATTGTGATGTTATTTTGGATTAATGTCTTTGCTGTCTTATAAAAATCTGTTTGCAATTCAACAGTCCTTAGGTCATAAGCGCATATATGCTACCACAGGCAGTAATATTAGTCTGCATGTGTAGCTAGGCCAAAAGATTTCATAGTGGTTAGCGTGGATTTACCATAAGTGTTCCATTTTACCATTACTATTTCATTGCATTAAGAATATTGTCATGATGGGCTTTTATGTCATCTAATAAAAACATACTATGCAGAGAAAGTCTAAATTAGAAAAAGATTACAATGCTCTTTCTATGTGCATAGTGCCTTCTAGTTTACAACACACTTCAAAAAAAAAGAGTATATTTATTTATTTTTACAGAGAGGGGAAGGGAGGGAGAAAGAGAGGGAGAGGAACAGTGAAGTGCAAGAGAAACATCGATTGGTTGTTTGCCTCTCGCATGCACCTAACCGGGGACCTGGCCTGCAGCCTTGGCATGTGCCGCGACTGGGAATTGTACCAGTGACCCTTCAGTTCACAGGCCAGAACTCAATCCACTCAGTCACACCACCCAGGGCTACAACACACTTTCATACCTGTTTCATTTTATGCTCAAATGAACTCTGTAAAATTATACCTCCATTACAGACTAAAATCCAGCAAGGACACAGAGTTAGTAAATGACAAAATTAGGACTTGAGTCCAAATCTTCTTACGCCTGTCTCTTTATTCTTAGGCAGGTGAGCTGTTATACTTCAGTCACTTGAAGTTTTAGCTTATCAGTTTTTGAAATCTGCCCTTTTCTTAGACTTATAATATGAAAAAATCAAGGAAAAATGAAGTTATTAACATTGCAAATATTTTCAGATTTTGAACCTTAGATAATACCAGTAGCCCAATAACTTACACTGCATAATTTGGTAACACAAGTATATTTCAGTTTTGTTTTACTGTGATAAAAATTCACATAAAATGTACAACTGCAACCATTTTTAAGTGTACAGCTCAGTGGTATTAAATACGTTCATAGTGTGCAGCCATCACCACCATCCATCTCCACAGCTCTTTTCATCTTGTAAAACTGAAACTCTATACTTAACAGTAACTTCTCATTTCCCTTTCCCCAGCCTGCCAGTTCGACTTTCTGTCTCTACCACTTTGAGTACTCAAAGTATGTCATGTAGCCCTGGCTGGTGTGGCTCAGTGGATTGAGTGTTGGCCTGCAAACCAAAGGGTCGCAGGTTCAATTCCCAGTCAGGGCACATGCCTGGGTTGTGGGCCAGGTCCCCAGTAGGGGGAGTGTGAGAGGCAACCACACACTGATATTTCTCTCCCCCTTTTTCTCCCTCCCTACCCCTTTCTCTAAAAATAAACAAATATTCTTTAAAAAAGTATGTCATGTAAGTGGTATCATACACTATTTATCCTTTTTTTTTTCCACTGGCTTATTTCACTTAGCATAATGTCCTCAAGGTTCATAAATGTTGTAGCATGTGTCAGAATATCCTTCCTTTTGAAGGCTAAATAATGTTCCACTCTATGTACATTCCACACTTTGCTTATCCATTCATCCATTGATGGACACGTGGGAGCAAACCAGATTTCTGATTGACTCTGCCAAATATGGAACCCTGTACTTAGCACTTAGCCCCAAATGCATATATTTTAAAGCAAAGTAATGTTCAGGAAGTACTATATGTTATATTTCTGAAATTAAGGATAATAGTGATAAGCAGCTGAGTGGCCTATTAAATACATTGATTTACCACTATTTTCTATATAGCTACACAATGCCAAAATAATTCAGAACTCCTGGGCAGGAAGTTTGGCAGTTCAATCAAATACTTTGAAAACTTCTTTCTGGATGTTTTATTATTATAGCTTATTCTTGTTTCTTGTCCTTCTAGTATTTTTTCCAGTTTGATCATATCAATCAAGGAAGATTTCAGCAGCATTATAATAACAGTTCATATTACTGGGCACTCCACGAGATGCAAAATACTTTACATGGGTTTCATTTAAGAATGAGAAAATTGGATCCTAAAGATCGGCTTTCTTCAAAGGTCTTGCAGCTAGATGAATATGAATCTAGGACTTCTAACTCTAAACCCAGTGCTCCACCCTTTATGCACAAATAATATTGGCATTACCTGAGAGCACTAAAATATTTTCTGACTAAGAGTTATAGCTCTTAATCATTATACTAATTTTTGAGTTCTAAAAATCATTATAAAAGTAATATATTCATATTTACATGCCATTCCCTAGAATTTTAATCAGTTTGTCAGGTACATTTTCATATTAGTTTTTAAATTAACAATTTAATTTAACAATCATAACAATTATATGATTGATATTTTATTCTAAGTCAGTATGTATAGAACAATGTCATTATTAATGGTCTCGGTATACGATTATGCCATAGTCATCAGACACTTTCAGAGTTTTTTTTTTAAATCATAACCATCTCTGTTATAATGGACATCCTTGTGCATCCAACTTTGCACATGTTTTGAAAATAAAATGTAAGGCAAATTCCTAGAAATGGAATTGATGGGTCAAGGGCTGGGCCTGTTCCATCTCTGATAAATGTTGACAAATCGCCTTCCATAAAAATTGAACCTAACAGTCTCATCACCAGTGTGCACATTAGAATGAAAGTTTTAAAGGTTCATGTACAACTTTGGTTCCAGGGAATTCTCTCCCACTCTTATTTCTATATTGGATGAAAACAATAATGCTCAAGGAAAAGGTATCAGTGGTTCTATCAATTTCCCAGAAAAGAACAGACTGCTGTTGGTCCATGAAGGTTCCAATTATTAAGTGCTTTTTAAGTAAACAAATGAAAAAATTCAAGCTATAAAGCAAATAAATAATTCAAACATATCTTGTGATACAAACTTTGCTACTTTAAATTCACATATAGAAAAAGAAGAGTTTAGGTACCAGAGCATACACACTGGATTCTTAACAGAGTATTAGAAACGCAACCATGAAATATATCTAAACAACCAACAGTGACTTTGTAGAATCCAATCCAGAGTGTTTAATAGTAATAACCGAAAAGATATGTTGAGAAATGCTCATTGAAAAGTGGAAAGCTATTTCATATCCCATTATCATTTGCCAGACACCAAAAAAATTCACATTAAGCCAGAACAGAAACTGGCATTATTTAAATTTACCTACTTTAATTAGTCCTCTATATCTGGCTTATTTCTCTAAGCATAATGTTCTCGAGATTCATCCATGTTGTAGCATGTAATAGAATTTCATTTTTTTAAAAAAGATTTTATTTATCTATCTCTAGACAGAGGGGAAGGGAAGGAGAGAGGGAGAGAAACATCAATGTGTGGTTGCCTCTTGAGTGCCCCCCACTGGGGACATGGCCCACAAACCAGGCATGTGCCCTGACTGGGAATCAAACCAGCAGCTCCCCAGTTCGCAGGCCTGCGCTCCATCCACTGAGCCACACCAGCCAGGGCAGAATTTCATTCTTTTAAAGGTTGACTAATATTCTATTGTTATGTATGTATCACATTTTGTTTGTTCATTTATCTGTCAATGGACATTTGGGTCATTTCCATCCTTTGGCTATTGTGAATAATGCTGCTATGAGCATTGGAAAGTCCCACTAGGAACTTCCAATTTCTCCACATTCTTCCCAACACTTGTTACTAACCATTTTTAATAAGAGCCATTTTAATGGCATGAAGTGATATATCATGATTTTTGATTTGCATTTATTTCCCTAATGACTAGTGATGTTGAACTTCTTTTCATGGGTTTATTGGCCATTTGTATACCTTCTCTGGAAAAATGACTGAGTCCCATTTTTATCCTTTTTTGAATTGAGTCGTTTGTCTTGTTGTTGAGTTGTAAAGTTCTTTATATATTCTGGTTATCAATTCCTTATTGGATATATAATTTGCAAATATTTTCTCCCATTCTACAACTATTTTACTCTCTTGATACAAATTTTTAATTTTGATTAAGTCCAAGTTCTCTGTTTTCTTTTGTTGCCTGTGCTTTTAGTATCGTAGCCAACAAATTATTATGAAATCCAATGTTATATAAACCTTCCCCCATGTTGTCTTCTGAGTTTTGTAGTTTTAGCTCTTAGTTTAGGTCTCTGATTCATCTTGAGTTAATTTTTATATATGGTGTATGGTGTACCTTACCCTGGGGCATCAGCACATCCAGTTTTCCTCGTATCATCTGTTGGGAAAGACTGTCCTTCTTCAATTAAATGGTATTGGCGGGCATCCTAGTCGCAAGCCAACTAACCATATATGCAAGGGTTAATTTCTGGGGCAACAGTAATTTTGAGTGTCAAACTGCCCTCCAAAAAGGATATACCAAGTTACACTCCTGATATTGAAGAGGATCCACTGTCCATATCATCCAAACACATGTTTAAGAGCAATATAATATGACTTGAGACAGGATATGTTTAATATTATACTTAGGTAAATCTTTTTGTAATATTTCTGTTTCAAATGGCTGGTGATTCTCATTAGTTGAGTATGATTTTAAAACATACTCACTTTACTTTACCATGCCAAGATACTCCCAAGATATTCTTTGACTGAAGATACACATGAAACTATTATTTGTGGTGAGAAAGTGCTAGAATTTAAATTGTTCTTTATATTTGCGTCTAAGACACTCACTTTTTTGTTTTGCAAATGAGTCTTTTTCCTATGGTTGTCTTTTCTTATTTTCATAAAACACCTATGATAAGTAGCCTGACAAATATCTCTCCCCAGTAGTCCTCTAATACTTACTTAAAATTCAAGGGAGAATAAATATTACAAGATAGGGTTTGCACAAATTTTCCTTTGTAAAAAGATGCTTAAGTGTCTGTATAAAAATTATATAGGCCTCCACCTGAAAAGATTCTGATTTAGAAGACCCAGAATGGGACTCAGCCATCTGTACGTGCAAAATGCTAGCATCTGATTCTAATGGATCTCCTTGTTTAAGAACCACGAGAACTCACATGACCATTATGACACTTGTATACAACAGATCTGCATCACAGTGTATATTTACGGAGGAGCAACATGAGGCTGAATTAGCCAAGTGACTTGCCCAAGGTCATGTAATAGAATCCAAGTCCTCCAACTATAAATACATTACACAAAACTGCCTAAGCCCAACATTACCCAATATTATGGTTGCTAAAAGTGTGTTAATTGCTATGTATCAACAACAAAAAAATTGTTGGAATTAGTGAAAGATGATTTTTTATAACCCATTTATTTAAACCAAAAAATACAAAAACAGTTCTTTTTACATGAGTTTTAAACATATAAATGATCTATCAATAGGAAGACTCTTCTAGCTGCCCTACAGATAAATATTAGAGTAATGAATAACATATATTTAGTGACTTTGAACCAACTATCCTTATTACTGGAGCACACTAGGAAAGTGTTAACCCCTAAAGCATGTATTACCAAGTGACCTGGGGAAAACTCTATTCCACCGCGTTTTAGGATGGCAAGTGCTTCATCTCAAAATAGTCAGCATTTGTGACCTATGGACAAACTTCGATGACTTATGGTATGCATTACTTTGGAATTGCACTGGATCACAGCACTTCTTGAATACAAATTCCATTAAAATAGCCCTAGTTGGTGTAGCTCAGTGGATTGAGCGCTGGCCTGCAAACCAAAGGGTCACCAGTTCGATTCCCAGTCAGGGCACATGCCTGGGCTGCAGGCCAGGTCCCCAATGGGGGACACATGAGAGGCAACCACACATTGATGTTTCTCTCCCTCTCTTTCTCCTTCCCCTCCTCTCTCTCTAAAAATAAATAAATAAAATCTTCAAAAATAAAAACCAAAGCAAAAAAACCAAATTCCATTAAAATAAAACAAAAAAAAGGGACAAATATCCTGACAGCATTATGACAGTATTTCAGGTTTTACTCTTTTTCAATTTCATGCTGAGCAGTTTACATATACACTGTATTTTGCCGCATATACTGTGCTCCTGTGTATTATAAGGCGCACCCACGGTTTGTGCGCATTACACACAGGATTATCACACCCTTATACAATGCACATTCTTAATTTTCCCTCAGAAATTTAGCCAAAAAATGGGCATTATACACAGTAAAATATGGTACATGTATTTATATATAAATATATATGTATCATTTAATGCTAACCACTAACTTAAAGAGGTAACCATATTTCCACCTTGTAGAAGAGGAAAACAAAGCCTAGAAATGTTTAGCAAATTCCAGTTACAAGAGTAGCTGGATTTGAACCCCATGCTCTTTTAACTGCTTTCCACTTAACCTATACATTAATGTACATTATCTAAAAATTTCATGTTAGATCAGATTCCATGTTCTTCAAAGTTTTTGATTCATCCTGTCTCTAGAATTATTTTGATAAAATTTATAAAAATTCTTGGTATAACTAGTAGATCAAAAATACTAAATAGCAATAGAGGACCCTAAAATAATTATTCTTTCACCCCCAGGAACAAAGTCCTGGTGGAAATATCAGCACCAGCACTCTATTTCAAATTGTGCATGCAGGAGAAAGTACTGTAGGAAAGCAATCAGCTACCTTCCTGTGCCAATCTCTTCCTTAGGCCAGAAACTACTTCAGGGTAAGAGTCCACTGGTAAGACTGTATTCAAAATGCATATATACTAACTACGAGTACAACATTTTTTGAAGTAGAATTTGATAGCATTGGAAAGTTACCTAGTTCCAAAATATAAATCATGACAGTTTTTCATTTTGAATTAAAAGGTCATTAGTTTTTAATTTTCATAGGAAGAATCTGATTCCACTACTTACCCTTCTGACACATTTTCCTTCCATAGTTTACAATTTTATTGTGAAGGACTAATTTGTTCCTTTCCCCATTATTAACCATCCTGAACTAAAAATTTCATTGGTGTTACTTATCAACTAGGGATGCTCTGTGAATATGTTTAATGTTTTGAAGCTCACGATACAAAGGACAGTATCTATGTTAGAGACTAAAATACAAAACTATATGAAATGCTTGTCTTGATTCAATGTGTAAGTTTCTAGGTTTCTAGCTGATTCATTCTCTCAAAAATCAAGTAATAAACATTAATCAAGTATAAAGTTCTGGCAACACAAAGATAATACATGATTCTTAGTGTCAAGGAATGAATGGTCTAATAGGCCAGAAGACATAATAATACAAAATGATAAATTCTCATAAAACGTTTCCCATAGGGTATGTTCAAAAACTATGAAGTCTCATTTATATAACCAGAAGTTCATTTGTTTGTTCGTTCCTTCCTTTCACTGATTTTCCTCATCCAAGGACATTTTTTTTTTTTATTGCTTTTAGATTTAGAAAGAGAGGAAGGAAGAGAGAGATACATCAATGTGAGAGAGAAACATCGTTCAATTACCTCCCCACGCGACTCACCGAGATCAAGCCTGCAACCTAGGAAAGTACCCTGACCAGGAATTGAACCTACAACCCTTTGGTTATGGGATGATGCTCCAACCAACTGAACCATACCAGCCAGGGCCATAAGTTTCTTTTTTCTACTAAGTATTTAACAAATATTATTATAAAAGACGCGTAAGACTATCTTCCCTAATTCTCTCATTCCAAACCAAAAATACTCCGAGCTACCACAGCCATTGATCTGTATCTTCTTACCACTTCATACCTCACAATGTACGTAGTTACGTAAGTCCACAGCCTCTCTTCCCCAACTGCTTTGATATCCCATAGTAAATAATCTACTTCATATTTATCTTTGTGTCCTCTATCCTACTTGGTACCAGCAATAATTAAAATATTTACTAAATGAGGAATTCAATGTAATAGTTGAAAACAGCATCTCAGTTTCAAGGAATAAATGCAGCTTTAAAAATCTCCCAATCTACTCTTGGGAAAACTTACTCAGTGGAAAAATGAGGCTACAATGGTGACCCTCCTCACCCCCAATAAAGACATGTTCTTTTTACCACGTCATTCTTCCCAACCTAGTCATTCTTGGTTGAAACATAAAAATAAAAAAGCAGACTGGATATGCTAATCATAAAAATGGAGTAACAGCAAAAGGGCGAGTGAAATATCCAGAAACCTTCAAAAGCAAATTACACAGTAAATGGTACGAAACCATAAGAAAAGACTAGCCATACTTAAAAAAATAAATAGTGTTGTTAGAAAAAAACTGAGAGGGATAAATAAATTTCTTTTCATGACAATGTTATAGCTTCTCTAAAATCATTAATTCAGATATAGCTGAACATAAATACTCATTCTCTCAAAAATATACATGTGCAGATTTGAAAACTTTCTATTACACAATTGAAAAATATCAAACAAGTTTGACAAACATACTAATCCTATTTTTTAAGGCTTAAAATTATTTTATCAAAAAACTCATCTGGATTAAAGGCCAAGAAAACCTCAAGTAAAGTTACAACTACTAAAAGAAAAAGAAAAGAAGAGCAGGAAGAAAAGTCCACTGTAAAGGGTCAGCAGATGGACTGAAAACTGGACTGGCCCAACAACCATGCAGACCAGACAGACCAGGGTCTCCAGCATGCAACTTAAACACAAACAAAACTCCTACGCTCTCCATAGGCTATTCCACAGTCTGGAAACACGTTTATTAAATCAACATTCTTGACCACTGAACCAGGATTAATTATTATTGGCCCAGTGCATGCAATTTGCCTAAAACCCAAAATACAAGATAATTCATGAAAAAAGAAAAAGTGACCCATTAAAACTAATAAAAATGTGCATTCTACTTTTTTCTCAAAGTTTTAATAACTAGTTTATTTTTAAAAATATTTTATTTATTCATTTTTAGAGAGTGGAGGGGAAGGAGAAAGAAAGGGAGAGAAACATCAATGTGTGGTTGCCTCTCATGGGCGCCCCACTGGGGACCTGGCCTGCAACCCAGGCATGTGCCCTGACTGGGAATCCAACCAGCAACCTTTTGGTTTGCAGGCCAGCACTCAATCCACTGAGCCACACCAGCCAGAGCAAGTTTTGATAACTAATTTATATCAAAACATAATTTTCTTTGGTAGATATATCATTTTAGACAAAGAGCAAAATCAAACTGTGAAGTGCAAGTTTTCTTATGAAATAACTGGATGATGGAAAAATTGTTGAAGTAGTACTTCTTTGTCATTATCAGGAGAATTAGACTTGTTTCCTGAGCCTAC
Organism: Desmodus rotundus; assembly: GCF_022682495.2. Taxonomy (NCBI): domain Eukaryota; kingdom Metazoa; phylum Chordata; class Mammalia; order Chiroptera; family Phyllostomidae; genus Desmodus; species Desmodus rotundus. The sequence goes on from NC_071390.1 coordinate 15,321,987, forward strand.
GAAGTAAAAGAAATAAATAAAAAGTGCTAGACAAAACTCAGTTATGACTAAGATTATTATTACTGTATTAGTGTAATTAAATTAAAATCCGCAGTCGATGTTATTCAAGAATACTTCCAGATAAAAAATCGCATTTTTAATGGGAATAAATTAATGTTCTCTCTTTTTAAAGCATGTGGTTTTTGTAAAAAGATATATAGTGTTATTTATTTCTCAGCTCACCTAGACACTTCCGAGTCACTCAGTCAACAGGCTGCCATGATCAAGCAGAACACCTCTGCACGAGTCAACCCCACTGAATGCCCGGGCTCTCGGTCACCGTCTGGATGCCTTGCTACCACAGCCCGCACTGCCTCCCTCCCAGGAAGATAATATAGAATGCCAGTTTCACATAACTAATAGTTATTTTAACATGGTTATGTTTCAAATCACCTCATTCTTCATGGTATGTGGTTCTAGTCTGCCCACAGACTAGGCAGCTGTTTTCTAATTATGGCAAGCTCTGATATAAACAATAATAATGCCTTTAAGAAACAACACTATTTAAAAATGACTATAGAGTTCCTTACCTACGATTATCTAATCACAAAGTATATTTCCAAAGAACAAGGACTCCTTTCACAATATATCACGTCAAAATCTTCAAGGAGGAGATTTTTCTAGATTAAAAATTTAACAGTGTTGGTCCATGGACCCCAAGAGATTTCATGGATAAACTTCAGAAAATTTTGGATTCTCTCAAATTAAATGCAGTTTTCCAAGGCGAATCCATTGCTTTCATCTGATTCTCAAGTGGCCTGTGACCCTCACAAAAGGAAGTGATATAACTGGATGGGGGGTTTCACATCTGGTTTCATCGGTACATGTCAATCAGCTGTGGGGTATTTACCACAAGTACCTTGTTGCTGATTAGGTACTCATGTTTGTGAAATATTTGCTTTTTGAAATATATAATGAAACAGACCCAATGTGATCTCCATATTAACATAACTTCTAACTTCCTTGCATTTCTTGTACAACAGAGACAGAGCAATGAAACTGCCCGTAATTCTGAGCACATCTGTGAAAATGTGCTGTGCGTGCGAACGTCCTGTTACACACAATCCAGTAGAAAAAAGGCCTGAGAACCACTGATTTAAACCAATCCTCTCATTTTATAGATGAAGAACCTTAAGCTCAGAGATTTTAAGTCATTTGTTCAAAGTCACAAAGGAGTCCTGTTGGAATTTGAATGAATCCCTACACTGGTATTTTCTTCCTACGAATTGCAGCTTACAGAAGAACGAGTTTATAGTACTTTAGTTACTTGACAAAGTTCTGTCTTTGACATACTTCTCTCACTCTGCACATTGACTTTGGACAATCTCATCTGCCTCCTACAACTGGAACTATCATTTCTCCTGTCATAATTCAAAAATCCCTGTTTCCAAATCTGTCAAGCTTCTTGAGCTCCAGATCTACATGTCACACTGTTCACTGGTATCTCCCACTACCGTCCAAAGTCCCTCAACCTCCAAACGATGAAAAATAAAACCTGTACTACCCACATAGTCTTTTACAGTAGCAATTTTCAACCTTTTTCATCGCATGGCACACATAAACTAATTACTGAAATTCTGCGGCACACTAAAAACATATTTTTTGCCAACCTGACAAAAATAATAGGTATAATTTTGAAACTTTCACACCAGATGGCTATTATTGTGTTGGCTGTTGCCATTTTTCATTTGACAGTCTAAAGGAAAAGAGGTCAGTGCTCCTGACTACCTAATCAGGTATTGCATGTTTTAAAAATGCTTTCAGCAGCACTGATTGGAAATTGCTGTTCTACAGAGATAGAGGTAAAGATAGAGAGAGATCTTCATCCCAGTTTTCTTTCTTCATGCCAGGAACCTAGGAGTGTCTTTAATCTGACTTTCACCTCCCACATCCAGGTAGTAACTAATTCCTTCTGATTTTACCATTTTTCCTCTCAGTCCAGTCTCTTCCTCTCCCTCCCTGAGACTACCGATTTATTTTAGGCATTCATTTTCTCTCTCCTGGAATACGGTAATAATCTCTTTGTCTTCAAAATTTTATCCCTCAACCTACTTTCAATACTACTGCCAAATGAGATTTTAAAAACAAAATCTGACCACATCACTCCACTTCCTATAATCCTTCAATGGCTCCCCAGTTCTCAAAGAAGAGAGTTCAAATTCCTTAACAGGGTATGTAAATTTCTCCATGATATAATCTTTGCTATAAAACTACTATCTGCTTTACTATGCAATGAAATAATGACTACTTAAATTTGCAATTAGCTACTCCTAATTATGAATAATAACCACTAGAAATTACTGTACAAGTAGACATACACTAATTGATTACATTGGATGAGTGCTGGGTAATCCTGCCAGAGTCAATCTCTTCAATCATGCTTCTTTCAGTTCAGGTGGCCCAATAATCACCTTTCATTCTCGGCAAAAGTTTTACATGATCTTTTTTCACCAGGGTAAGAAAAAAGGCACATCACATTTTCCACTGAGAGTATTCTCACCCAAACCTCACTCAAACAAGCGTCTCTGGCAATGTCTAACATCTCATTATAAGATAAAGGGTTGGGAATCTGTGAAAAAAATTAACTTTCCCTAATGATTTACTTAAAAAGAACACTGATACCTGTGGTAGGCAGTCTCTAAGATGCCCTGCAATGTTTCCACCTTCCTGGTATTGACATGTAGGCAGTCCCTTCTCACACTGTGTCGTGACTGATCTGAAAGAGCAATACATTCGACAGAAGTGGTATGTCTGCAAGATCCTCTTTCTCTCTCTCTCTCTTTCTCTCTCTCTCTCTAACACACATACACTCCACCACTTGTTCTAGAAGAAGCCAGCTGCCATGTCTTCAGGACACTCAGACAGCCCTGTGACAAGGCCTATTTGGCAGAGATCTGAGGCTCTCCAGCCCATGAGGAACTAAGGTGTGCCAATAAGTGTGTGTCTGGAAGCAGATTCTCCTGCCTCGGGCAAGCCTTCGGATGACTACAGCCAGCAGCTTGACTGCAACTTCAAAAAAGATCCTGAGCCAGATCCTAAGCTGCTCTTGGATTTCGGATCCACAGAAATTGTGAAATGATAAATGTTTGTTGTCCCAAACTGCTCAGTTTTGCTTAACATTGAGAGTGCTTATATATGCTTTCCTCTTATAAAAATGAGGCACACAAATTCCTCTCACATTTCATCAGAAATCCATTAAAGCAGCATTTCTCAAACTTGAGTAAAATACAAACTTTTTTAAACTGTAGGTTTATATAATTTATTTTAAATTACATCTTATTGATTATGCTATTACAGTTGTCCCAATTTTTCCCCCTTTTCCCCTTTCCACCCAACCCCCCAACTCACTCAGGCATTCCTCACACCATTGTTCATGTCCATGGGCCAAGCATGTAAGTTGCTTGGCTACCCCATTTCCTGTATCATAACTTATATCTCCCTGGCTATTCTACAACTACCTATTTGTACTTCTTAATCTTCTTACTTTTTCACCCATTCCCTTACACCCCCTCCCATCTGTCAAATATCAAAATGCTCTCTGTATCGATGACTCTCTGTCTCCCTCCTTCTTGGTTGCTTAAGTTTGTTTTTTAGATTCAATTGTTGATAGATAGGTATTTATTGACATCTCATTGTTCATAGTTTGATCTTAATTAAGTCCTTTTAACATTTCGTATAATAATGGTTTGGTGATGATGAACTCCTTTGGTTTTTTCTTGTCTGGGAAGCTATCTGCCCTTTGATTCTAAATATTTTTGCAGGGTAAAGCAATCTTGGCTGTAGGTCCCTAATTTCATGACTTTGAGTATTTCTTGCTAATCCCTTCTAGCGTGCAAAGTTTCTTTTGAGAAATCAGCTGACAGTCTTACGGGAACTCCCCTGTAGGTAACTAACTGCTTTTCTCTTGTTGCTTTTAAGATTCTCTCTTTAACTGTCAGCATTTTAAGTATGATGTGTCTTGGAGTGGGCCTCTTTGTATCCATCTTCTGGACCCTCTATGCTTCCAAGATTTCCATGTCTATTTCCTTCACCAAAATTATGGAAGTTTTCTGTCATTAATTTTTCAGATAGATTTTTAATTTCTTGCCCTTTTTCTTCTTCTCTGGCACACCTATGATGCGAATGTTGTAACACTTGAAGTTGTCCCTGAGGCTAACACTAGCCTCATTTTTTTGGACTCTTTTTTCTTATCTGAATGGATCTTTTTTATGCTGTTGAGGTCCTCACTGAGTTCCTTGAGCATCCTTATAATCAGTGTTTTAACTCTACATCTGATAGATTGCTTATCTCTGTTTTGTTTCTCTCTGTCTCTGGAGTTTTGATCTGTTCTTTTATTTGGGCCATGTTTCTTTTGTCACATTTTGGCAGCCTCCCTGCATTTGTTTCTACGTGTTAGGTAGAGCTGCTATGACTCCCTGTCTTGGTAGCATGGCCTAATGTAGTACGTGTCCTGTAGGGTCCAGTGTCATAGACTCCCCTATCACCCATGCTGGGTAGGCAAGGTGCGCCTTTTGAGTAGGCTAAGTATACCCTTCTCCTGTAGTTGAGCCTGATTGCTGTTGGAAGGTCAATGGGAGGGATTTGCCCAGGTCAGTCAGCTGCAAGGATTGGCTGTGACCACTGACCACAAATCTCCACCCACTGTTGAGGTCCAGCTATGCAGGGGCAAGGTGGTGGTGCTCCAACATGGTCTATAGCTATCTACTGGGTGTGCAGGCCAAGGTCAGCCCCCACATGTGTTTTGCCTAGGACCACTGTCTGTGCAATTAAGCAATCTGAAATGACTGCTACTTGTGCTCGGCTTGGCTTAGAGATTTCCAGGTGAAGCCAAACTGTGAATCTAGGCTGGCTGCTGCTAAGTGCTCTGCCTGGGGCCACTTAGTAAGAGGTATGGGGGCTGGGAGCTCACTGAGATCAGCTTGCTGGTTTGAGAGGATTTAGAAAGTTGCCCAAGATCAGCCATTCAAATGGAAAAGTCTCTGTTAACAGCTTGGGTAGGCCAGTAAGTTGGGTGGGAGGAGTCTCAGGGGATCTCCAGGGTGAGGCAAACAATATTAGCCAGGTTGATGGAGTCTCAGATATGGCACTTGCCTGCTGGCTCTGTAGCTCTTTTGGGGGAGGATTCGGGAAAGTGACAATGGCCTTTCTGTCTGGGAGAAAGCTGTCCCCCAGCTCTTGCCTTGATGCCAGATCCTTCACTTCCTCCTTGTATGCCACTTGTGCCTTTCAAGCTGCCACCCCAGTGATGGAGCTCAGAGGGAGTGAGTCTGAGTAGGTGAGTCTGTGTGTGGGTTCTTTAAGCGGAACTGTTTGGGACTCCAAAAGTTTCTTCCACTTAGTCCCCACTGCTTTTTGTAGCCAGGAGTTATAGGGACTTATCTTCCTGTCACTGGAGCCCTGGGCTGGCGGACCTGGTATGGGACTGGGATTCCTTGCTCCCAAGATCTCTCTCAGATTTTTATCCACCACACATGGGTGTGGGACCAGCCCCTTCCGTATCTCTGCCCCTCCTACCAGTCAGGATGGATATGGTTTCTTTAATTCTGTGTTGTCAGACTTCCATTCAACTCGATTTCTGATGGTTCTGAATGATGGTTGCTCTGTAATTTAGTTGTAATTTTGATGTGTTTGTGTGAAGAGGTGAGCCATGTTTACCTATGCTGCATGCCATCTTGACCGGAAGTCCTATACCAACTTTTAAAGGGGAAAAATCCCAAACACCAATAACAAAACCATAAAAGATATTTGGGAACGTGTTACCTGTGAAAGGTGAGGATGGGGAGGGAAGGGACATCATTATGGGCTCCTGGAGTTATTTCAGGTCCTTTAGCACATTTTAGCTATGCTTACAGACCACATCCATTTTCTAAGAAATATAAGGGACAGCTATGGATACAGTAGTAAATAAACAGAAGGAACCCATGACAATAACTCTGTAAGAAATGGTTCAGTAAGAAAACACAGCAATAGCCCAAGAATATATCATAAAATAGGGCTTACAGATCCTAAATTAATGTAGTTCCCATGTCTGAGGTTTATAAGTTCGGCATTTAAGCTTGCAGCTTATTGGCGAAGGATTATTACATACAAGGTCTAGAGCTCTAACTACATTGGGACTTCCTCTACAGGTCGAATGTAACTTTGTAATTCTGTCCCACAATAATTAAAGAATGTGTAACTTTGAGGCTGAAAACAGAGAACATAAGTAAATCAATATATAAATGACGCTGCACATACTAATCTAATAATAATTTTACTAATTTCACTGATTTTATTAAAATGATTCATGCTCATTGTTAAACTTAAAAACTACTAAAACTGCTTTTAAAAGTGAAAAAAGTCAACACAAATCTAACACAGAGGCAACCACTGTTAACATTTTGGTGAACATCCTTCATACACAGATAAAGACACATATCTCTTCACAAACACACATACATATGCATGTTCAATTTTACATACTACACATGCCACTCTAACCTACCTGTCTTACTGTGGGAGTCTCCATCTGCAACAAGGGCTCATAACCTCTGTCCCTGTTCAGGCGCCAGATATGGGAGTCTCCGTCTGGCGGAGTCCTCCCGGCCGTCTCGGATGAAACGAGACTTCCAAGACAAGATCTTCTTGGGGAGAAAAGGCTGGCTAATCTCTCAGAGGAGAAGAGCCTCAAGCACCCTTTCCCCTGGGTATTTATTGAGTTCAGCTCACACACAGATACATAGTATGCACGTATAGTTCATCAATCAGTGTCCAAAAAGCTACAGTCATGAAAAACTGACATCTACAGATGATAATTGAAGAAACACAGGGACTGTCTCCGGTCAGGGTCGGTGAGATACGCCGATGCCAGAAGATTGCTGAGGCGTGTATCATGAAGTAGGGAGTTTCCCTCCCTGTGCTTTGAGCTCAAACATCTGGTTCATACCAGCAGGTTCATACCAGCAGGTTCATACCAACAGGGTTACCACTAGGCAGACCAAGCCTCAAAGGAAACAATGTACATTCTTCCTCAGGCCTGATTTTCCCCCGGGAGCCAACCAACACGTTCCAGTACAAGTCCGCAGCTGCCTCTGGCAATGTTTTCAAGCTCAATCAGACGGGGGGAGCAAAGCTGCCAACAATTAGGAGACTTCTTACATATAGAATGAGGAATTGGGCTATGACAAAGCTGAGGGGTGAGGGTCTTTCTGCCCCTTCTCTATAGTCCCCTAAGTCCTTCCCTGATGGCCCTTTTTGTGGCTGTGCCTGGCTTAGGTTGTCCCTCCCTTGAGGGATCTTACCTGTCATTGACTAACCAGCCATCTTTCAGAGCCAAGCAGGGTGAAGTGAGGGAGGCAGGGGCTGCACTTCTGCCAGGAGGATAGGTTCTGTCTCCGTAGTGGCTCATGGCCCCAAGGCCTTTTCACTTAGCCCTAGCCATTGGGACCCTTTTGTCCATTAATGAGGCTACAATCCTTGAAACCAGGCAGGACGGCCCCCAACATCTTACTTGTTGTGACATCTTTCTAAGCAAATAAAAATCATCATTGTTAACGGCTACACTGTATTCCAATGTCATATATAGTAATCAAAATTTACTTGACCAGGCCCTTTCAAACATGTTCACTTTTTTTCTAGTTTTTGACTATTTACAGATAATTTTCATGCCTATGTGTACAACTTTTTACATTTGTGCCCTGTTGGTAAGTTATTGGGAACAGAAATGAATCAAAGAATATAAAACATTTTAACACACACACACACAAACCTTCAGAAACAGGGCATCAAGACAATGTGCTTTTAAAAAGCAGCTACAGTAGAGAACATGACTTTCACATATGTTTAAAAACAATATGGTTAGCCCTGACCAGTGTGGCTCAGTTGGTTGGGTATTGTCTTGCAAGACAAAAGGTTGCCAGTTTGACTCCCACTTGCCTGGGTAGCAGGTTTGGTCCCAGGTTTGGTCCCAGGTCAGGGCACATACAAGGGGCAACAATTGATGTTTTTTCTCACATTGATGTTTTATCTCCCTTTCTTTCTCCCTCCCTTCCCCTCTCTCTAAAAATAAAAATATATAACTTAAAAAAAACCCAATATGGTGAATAATGAGACAGTCTGTGAGGGCTGTATATTATTCCAATAACATTTCATGACTGGGGGCAAATGATAAGTAAATGTTTTAATAAAAATAACATACAAAATTGTTTTTAGACCACTGTCCCAGGTTTGAGCACTAGTTCTTCAGAACTACAATGGGTTCCTTCATGGTCTCTCCCTTTTCTCATTTACTAGCTGGTGGCAAAAGATCCAAGATTCAGTGCAGGATTTAAAGACCTCTGGGATGAAGCCACTGGGTGAAGAGCCTTGGTCTCAGAAGAAACCCTCTCCCACCCCCTCACTCCCAATCTACACTGACCTGCAGAGTGGAAACTAGACCATGGCATTAGATTACTGAGTTCTGGATGTGTTTATAAGCACATACAGCCTACCCTAATATAACCGTCTACCTCTGAGTGGTTTATTCCTGGTTTTTATTTACTAACTTGTATCTGTATTTTCCAAACATTTTAAAATGAGCTTGTATTATTTTTTACAGTCAGAAACAAACTATTTTAAGCAAAACAGTGCTGAATACACACATGCACACAGTGTATGTTTTATGACAGTAATTTATTTGAATTTATATACATTTTAAATCACTAAAACCATGATCTTTTAAAAACTAAATGTTATATGCTTATTTCTTAAGAAGCTGAACTTAATTGAATAACAATAAAAATAAAGGAAAAAAAAAAAGAAACTGAACTATGTGGCTAGTTACCACCAGACTATGCCACAAAACTTCCCTTCATGGCAGTGTCAAGAGCAGCAGGAGCCTTGAGGCAAGATGGAAACAGTGGTCCAGTGATTGTGATGGATGGACTGGCTATATAACCTTGGGCAAGTCCAGGAAACATTTCATGTCTTACTGCGTACAATTAGAATGCTGAACTGTACGACCTCTAAGGCCCATGAACAGTTTATCCAACTAACATTTTCTTTCTTTATTATGATGCACCTAGTGCTCCTGTAACCCTCTATCCCCCAGAAAACCCACCTGCTCGCCCTCAGAACTCAGTATCTGCTCACCTCTGATGAATCATGGCCCCGGTGGCAAGTCAGATTACAAAACAGGCTGTCTTGTTTGTGGCTAAGGCAATAGTTGCTTGAAGGGGACCGTCTGTTTCTCCTCATCTAACTTCTAACTCCAGCATACTGGTCACGACACTTCTTTCTGTTGCTGGGCAATGATCTTCACGCCCCTTCCAAGGAATACTTTGGTACTTTAAAAAGCCAATCTGAATTTAGAAGATCACACATATGACATTACCCCAGAAAGTGGGATGCATCTAGAGGCACACCTTGTTTTACTGTGTTTCACTTTATTGTGCTTCACAGATCTCGTGTTTCGTAAAAATTAAAGGCAAGCCCCTCCACCGGCAAAAGGATCATGACTCGCCTTATTGCAGTGATCTGGAATTCACCTGTAATGTACCTGAGGTGTGCCTGTATTTAAAAATTAAAATGTGACAATTTCAAAAGGAAGATGTGCTTTCTGAACAAGGAAAGAGGATGTTCACATGAGAAATATCGAAACTCAGAGTAAGTATAAGGAATCCGAAGCCAGGTAAAAATACTGTCCAGTTATTATAATAAATATTGACTCCACTGTACAATATTGCCTCACTGTAGATAGTTTAAAAAATAAAGGAACCGATGTAGAAAAAGCTCATAAGAAATGAGGGCTTCTGGGACAGTCCATAACAGAAGATGGTAGGTTTTAATGGGGACTATGGTAGCAAGAGGAAGGAAAAGAGAAGATTCAATAGGATTTCCTAGTCTTAAACAAACAGTGGTTCTCAAAATTGACCTTAGACCAGCAGCAGCAGCAGCAGCACCTGGAAACTGGTTAAAAATGCAAATTATTGGGCCTTACTCCAGACCTACTGCATCAGAAAGCATGGCGCCGTGGCCTAGCATGCGTCCAATGCATGCTAAGTCTGAGAACCACTACTCTAAAAGGATCCATGCCATCCCTGGGAGTAGAAAGGGACAGCAGGTCCCACTACAAGCAGCCTACCGCTCCACCACTGCAGTTTCTGTTTAGTCAGCCAGTCTACCTTGGTTTTAAATCTTTTGGGCCCACTTCTGCTGCTGAGCAGCTAGCTCCGTTCTGGTAGAGTCAGTTAGCAGTGATCTTTAGGCTTCCTAGTTCATTACCAGTTACCACTCTAATCTTTAGGCTTCCTCACCAAGCCTTATCCTTTAGAATGAAGATTGTTCTAGTGGGTCTGCTCCTGAATACCTGTATTTCTTTTAAAACATGGGGTGCTGATGGGGTGGGGTTGGAAGATGGAGGTGGAACGGGAATATCAATGAAGAGTTACTAAGTGAAGCTGAGTGGATGGGCCCGCTGAAGAAAGGAAGCCATACGGATGATCCATATGTTTCGTAAGATGGTGGTATGTTCCAGAAGGAGTGAGTTTAAGGGTCTTATACTGTCTAATATAACACTAAGGAAAAATGTTTACTTTGTATTTCAATATGAAAGAGTCCCCACCTCAATTCCATTGGGGGTTCCGTGGCCTAGTCATAAATACTACTTAGCATTAAACATGCCATTTTTAGTTATTTAGTAAATGGCAAGCCAAAACCAACAGATCCATGGTTTTTCAAATACAACTGAAAATAAAATATTGTCTCACGATTTGGTTTGGTGGTTAATGGTAAGAACTATTTCTTTTCCAGTAGGAGGTTACATTTATATATTACACGTCTCAAAACCTGAAGCATAGCTGGTTAAGCTTTTTTTAGTTTAATTTATGCTCTGGCGCAGACTGAGAAGCTTGAATATATTTAGTATTTTTCTACTACTCACAATATGACACAACTTTCCAGTTTTCCAACCTGGGGATGATTCAAGATCCACATTTAGTTGTAACATTTTAAAAAAACCATTCTCAGATGTCATTTAAGAAATTCATGGAAAGCAGAGAAATGTTTAAAATCCTTGACGTATATTCAAGTTAGAGAATATAAATAGTAGGCTTTGGTATTGACAAGTAATTTGTTTATGCTTAGAGTGTCACTAAATTGACAGTCTCAAAATAGAGTTAATTATATGGCAGTGTCCTGGGTTATTGAAATCTTTGATTTTCCTTCCAGTTCAAATGAAAACAATTACCAATAGCTTAACTGCTACTAACATGTCACTTTACCTAACACTTGAATTTAAAACAATTACATTTTATCTTATTTTTTAAATTTATAATTTAAAGTAGAAAATAGCTTGTTAAAGAAATTACCTGGCTTTTCAAAAGTAAATGTATTTTTATATTTATCAGTCTTTGCCATGTACATTATGAACCTTTAAAAATAGTGCAGAAAGTTGTTTCCAAAACATTTGGAATTACTTTTCCTGGAAAATCTCTTAGAACTAATGATCTACAAAATATACTGTGGGAAATGCTACTCTGGGGCATGAGGTTTCTGATGTGAAAGTGACAATGTAATATTCTTATACAGGTTTAATCTTCAGACCTGCATATTAGTTCTGCAGGTCTAATCCCATCTGTTTGAATTCCTTTTCAAATGTGCCAAGTAGTCTTTGCCGATGCCTATCTACCTCGTTACCTTAAACAAAGTATTAGTTTAGAGTTTATTCTACACAGAAAGTTAGTTGCCCAAGTTATTAGGTTTAAACCATCTGCATTTCAGTATCTTTCTTGTACACTGAGATTAAGGAGGATCCCAGGAACTCAAAATAGAAACGAAAAACAAATGAGTACAATACAATGAACTTACTGTGCCTGCTATTTATTATTTACAAAAATGCATGAAGTATTTGTGCTATATATATTACTATGTTTATACCACACACATTTTAATAAGGTTCACGAGAATTTTAAATTAAAAGTTAAGGTATAGTAACTTTAAAAATAAGAACACTGCTCCTGCTATGAAATCCAGTCCCCAGAAATGGGCTCTTCTGATTGGTACAACTGATCTGCCAGCTGGATGAATCCCAAGTAAATTTCAAACTGGCACTTGGCAAAATATCCCTGTACCCAGCATTGAACATGGAACACAAATTAAAGATGCTTTCTGCGATTGCTCTGAGAACCAAACAATTATATGGTAACATGAATATATCCAACTTGTCCTCTGTATGCTACATTTGCTAGATGGGCAGTTTAAATAATACATCAAATTCTGCGCTTGAATTCTGTTTACATCTATTCTGGATTAGTCTGTTGGCACCTAACTCTGGATTAGGAAAGACTGACATCTGGTAGTTATAGCAACCCTTTACTAGGTCGGAAGTTGAAGACCATGAGCCTCAAAGAAATGCAAACCAGGTTTATTACTATGAATATATCAAAATCTTTTTTTCAGAAATAGCCATTCAATAGGGCTTTTAACTTAAAAGAGGACACCATGTGTGTGCTTTCGTGCTCATACATTATATAATTGACCTACAAAAGTCTAGTTTTAAAGGGGGTTAAAGAGATGAATGATTAAATTAAATAAGTACTTAGGCCTGCATTCCCTTCACCCACAAGGCTGCCACTGTCCCTTTTATAAAGCCTAGGAATGAAAGCCAAATTAGCCCTATTTAAGTTGGCCATTTAATTTAACTCTCACTTCCCTTAATCATATTGTGGGTGTTCTGGGGATATGTTTTCCCCTCTCAGTGAAGTTTCATGTAGGCAATACTCTGGACGAAGAGTAAATACTTAATGGTAAAAAGCAGTAACAACATGTATACAGCATAGGAACACACACAGTTTTAAAAATGCATTACAATCTTATTAAATCATAAAAAAAAAGCCAGATACATAAACAATTATAATCAGAGTCTGTAATTTCCTGAGGTTAACTAGTTAAGGTAATGGAGCTGGGAAAATTGAATCCAGACCACATAGTTAGAAATTTTATTTTCTTTCTAGTTTATTTAGAAACATTACAGTTTCTTTTCTTAAATAATAGTATTTTACAGTTTACATTAACTTTTAGTATTATAAATATAATGTACATATGCAGGTATAAAGGGCTCTGTAGTTTGACCTTGCCCAAACCTCCCTGCAGCCTACTTCCAGTCTAGTTTTACTCTCTGAACCTCTTTGTTCTTCCTTTTCTCATCCTTCCAAAGTCGCCACCACTTGCTTGAGCTTATGTGAAGGCAGCAGTGAGTAAACGCAGTACCCAGCCTTCCAGAGCACTCATGGGTTATGACTGCATCTAATCTAATTTACAGACTAGCATGCCAACACATGGGCTATTTCCCTTTGCTCTTATTCTTAATGCAACAATGTCAAGGGCATAGCCATTAAAAGATGACCTAGGATTATGCAAGACTTATCCAGCTCAATATGCTTATTCTATCCCATTATTTTACTTCAATCCTCTGTCTATAAAAAGCCCTTTTCTTTTATGGCCGATCTCTGAAGTCTAAAATTTGATATTCCTGGCATTTAGTGGAGACTCTTCTTGCATCTCCCCTTGAAGACATCTGAAACATACTTTGTTGATTGATTTTCAAGGTGGGGAAGATGGTCTTTCACAAGAGGCTTTTAGACAATCTATCCTGCTCAACAGGTTGTCAAAAGTCTCTTCAATAATGTCTGGACCACTCACTAGGTACCAGACAGGGGAAGAAGGTGGCCTGAAGTGAAGGGCACTAAAATGATTCACCAAGACAAAGGAAAACAAGTCAAGGGTCAGTCAACACCATTTGGCAAGAGACCCCTTTATACAGAGCACCTTGCTTCAAGCTAAGCGACACACAGTTAATGGAAAACACGAGGAGAGCATAATATAGCAGAAAGAATAATGGCTCCAGAAACAGGCATACTTTGGGTTGGAATCCTGATTGTGCAAAGTCACGATATACCTGAATCTCTATCTTTATCTTGTAATACCAATCTTGCAGTACTGATGTGAAGATTCAATATTTTATGTAAAGTACCTGGCACGGTATCTGATACATGGCAGGTGCCCAATTAATAGTGGCTATAAATTTAACTTTTTAAATCATGTCTTCAAGAAGCTGGACATAAATTAGCAACCATTAGAGGTGGTGCTGGAGTTTTTGTTTTTGTTTTTAATATCTCATGAATCGCCAGAGTTACAGAAGGAAGAGAGGTAGTGGCTGCTTACAGGCAATAGCTCTCAAAACAGCCCTGTAATACAAAGTGGCCTAGTCAACTCAGCTGGAATAACTGTAGCTAAGGCATCCTCGGGGAGCATTTCCCTGAACCTCTGCAAGCTCCCACCAGTTCAGACCACAACATAAACTCTCTTGTTTTTATAACAGAATTGTCCAATAGAAATATAATGTGAGCCACAAATGCTTTTAAATTTTCTAGTAGCCACATAAAAAAAGTAAAAACACAGGTGAAGTTAATTTTAATGTATTTTACTTAACCCAAATACCATCATTACAACCTGTAATAAATATAAAACGTCAGGTTATTTTATATTCTTTTTCCTTGTACTAAGTCTTAGCAATTTAGTATGTATTTTACACATAGCCTCAGTTACAGTTTAAGTGGCCAATAGCCACACGTAGCTAGTGGCCACCATACTAAGCAGTGGGTCTCTACAATCCTGGCACCAAACCTGCACCAAGCCCAGAGAATTGATCCTAATTCTTGTTATTCCGAAATCTTACTAGAGACCTTAAAAGCCTTGTTTCTTAAAGATCTCACTTTTAAAACGTAAACGTCTCTGGAGAAGCAGTAAACTAATCAGCTACATTTCAACAGGGATTATCTGAGACAGGTTAGCCACCTGGGGAGTCAAGAAGGGGGGCGGGGAGGCAAAGGAAAGCTAAAAAGGGGGTGTTGAGAAGGCAATCTTAAGAAAACCAAAGACATATTTGTCTAGTTGTCAGGTTAGCCTGGATCCATGCCACTTAAAATCATCTCACAAATCTTTGAGGTTGCCAAGCCCTAGGATACTGTAATCATAGGACACCTGTGTGTCAAAAGCTCCCTCAGTCACCTGTGACAAACACACACAGAAGTATATAACCAGCAACAGCTGTTGGGAGCTGTAAGAAATTGGCAGAGGAATACCAATCAGATCAATCAACACCATTTCTTGTTTGCTCATTAGTAGAGCGTGTTCCAATTAGGTCAGTGCGTTCCAAATTCCACAAACCTGAAAAAAATGTTTAATAAATAAGACTTTTGTAAGGGGTGACTAGAATAATGCAAAAGTCTGGACAATTTGTAAAAGCTGATAAATATAAGAACATTTTATCTCTGAGATGTTGTGATATTCCATGCACTAGGACAATTATGTCTTTGGTTATGTTAAATTTGTTAAAGTTCAACTATAACTGTAAACAACTTTCAGTCAGGTAAGAAAAGTCTGTGTCATATGCTTTGCTTTTTTGCAACTCGAAAAGTACTTTCAAAGTATGTAATGTAAAGTGTAACCAGATGCTGTTGGCAAAGGACTAGATTTTCAAATGTGACTGATTTCCAAGAACATTCCCATAGATATGGCCTATATTGGGTTGAGTATAAAGTTTTGAAAGGCTCACATCTAATCTAATAATCTGTCCAGAGCTCTTCATGCTTCCCAATGTCAATGATGTCTCAAATTTTCAAATAAAGTAAATTTATCAAAACATACAAAAATAAAAAATATACATGATGGGGCAAAATAGGTTTACAGCTGTGAGTATGCAAAAGAGTTCACTCTAGTATTATTTGTCAACAATTGTATTATTTTCTATACAAACAACTGTAAACCTACTTTTGTCCCACCTTGTATGTATGACTGAAAACTCCCTCCTAAATAGATTCAGAACATGCCATACAGCTGATGTCATTTTACCTAAAAATACAAATTGATGTTAATGCCCGAATAATAACAACAGGTCACTTGCATTATAATGTCAAATTCAGTCACAGAGTGGCAGTTTTTC
The DNA here is from genome assembly GCF_022682495.2 of Desmodus rotundus. Taxonomy (NCBI): domain Eukaryota; kingdom Metazoa; phylum Chordata; class Mammalia; order Chiroptera; family Phyllostomidae; genus Desmodus; species Desmodus rotundus. Next base: position 15,337,984 of record NC_071390.1, read on the forward strand.
TTCCATTTAGAAGTTTTCCTTAGTTCCAACTACTACACAAGTTTATAAGCATTAGTATACTATTAATTGGTAGGCTAGCTGTGCAAAAATAGATGTGAAACATATTTAAATTCCAAATTGCAATAACCCTTGTGATAGAACTTAAGGAAATGAAAAACAATGCATTTGTATCTTATCAAGGAAAAAATAAAAAGTATCTTTAATAGTTTTTTCCCTTAATTAAAACAAATTTAGAAACATTTACAGATGCTATTTGAACTTATTAATGAAAAAAGCATACTGAAATAAAATTATTTGGAAAAATTCATTTCTCACTATTTAAACAAAGTATTTTACATCATCACTTTCTGACCCTTTCAGATAATGGTCCTGAATTAAAACCTCAATTAACCAAAATGCTTAGGGACTAGCTTATTCTAGAGAAACATTGAATCCTAGTCAATACAGTACATGGGCTAAGTTTCTTTAAAATATTCCAACATACATTTTCGCCATGCCTCCTTCCTCTTCCTCTCATTAGCAGAGATTTGGGAGTAAGGGATATAAGTAAACAATAATCACTTATTAATTTAATGTAAATTTTCTGAGCACCTCATAAGTACCAAATACACAAGTTATACTTTACACGTGTAACCTTATTTAATCTTCATAGCAACTTACGAGATGGGTAGTTTTATCCCAATTGTACTTATCAATAAAGTAAAAAGGATCAGAGAAAGTAAGTAGCTTGCTCAAGGCCAACAGGATTCTAAGTCATTATCTGTCAAATAGCAAAACCCGTCCTATTTGGACTACCCAGTGCTGATTCTTCCTTTTCTACCCCACCTCTCCTCACTTAAGCACAACCAACTGAACTTGCCCTCCAAATTTCTCATTCAAAAACATTTTCACTTCTTCAGAAGTACTCATTTTGATTATCACATTATAAAGGCAAAAAAATGGTTAAAACCATCATGACTGAGAATGGCTTAATGCTTGTTTTTCTCTCTAAACTGTTTCATTTTCCATCCAATTATAGAAGAGTATAGTAGAGATGGCAAAACTTCAGCGCCCCCAAATAAACTTCTAGTGGAAGACTCCTCAGCACTGATGTGGGACAAAGGAGAAAGATGTTCTAAGGCTATGCTGTCCTGCTTGGTAGCCACTAGTCCTATGTGACTACTGAGCACTTGAAGTGTGGCTAGTCCAAATTGATATGCGCTATCGTAAAAAATACACAGAGGATTTCAAAGACTTGGCATAGAGAAAAAGCAAAATATCTCATTAATTTTTCATTGGCTCAATGTTTCCATGAATCAATATTTCATTAATATTGATTACATGTTCAAAGATATTTTAAAATTGTGTTAAATATATGATTAAAATTAATTTCACGTTTCTTTAAAAATGTGGTTACTAGAAAATTTAAAATTTACATATGTATTTTTGGGGAGGGGACAGTCATCTAGGCAATTCCTATGAGACTTCAAACTATGCAGGCAGTTTGTTCAAAAGTCATCCCTGAAGAGAAGGCCCAAGCCCTTATGATCAAACTCTTAAAAGAAAATGTAGTAGGTGATCAAAAGAAAAACACTTTGGGAAGACCCACATAATTATTCTGATCATAAATAGCAAATAAATGTCAATTCTTATAGTAGTAAGCCAAATTAATGTAGCCTTCTCTTCCATGCTCCCCCAAAATCATTCCAACTTCCAACTTCCATCTCCCTCTTTACTGCTTACAGCTTGTGCAAGTGATACTACAGTCTTATTGGGGCGATCACTTGTAAGGAATACAAATGTTGAATCACTATGCGATACACCTGAAACTAGCATAATACTGTTATATCAACCATAACTGAAAAATAACTTTAAAAAAGATAGTAGCGTCTTCATTCTGAATATTGATTCTAAGTGCAGTACAGTAGACTAGGAAGATACCGCAGTCAACATGCACTGACTTTAGGGTGCCCCTAGAAGTTACTGCTTCCAACACATCCCCAAAATTTGTTTGTACTTTAATCATTTGGTTCTCTCATTAGAGGACCCAAGGAATTTCAGGCAATTGAAGTTTCTATTTAATAGATATTTTATTTTCTATAAACCAAAATATCAGAAAAAAGCACTAGTTGAAGTTTTTAAAAATATTAGTAAGTAAATTAAAAGCAATATTACATGGTTTTCATAAAACTGAACTACAAGATTTTTAAATACAGACACTGTCACCATGAAACACAGCTAATCCCCAAGCAGTTTAAATCGACTTTATAAAACACTGACTTCGAAGTTCTCCAGCACATACCTTGACCTTGGACCTATTCCTATTAAAACTGATTTAAAAATAGATGGACATCTTTTATACTCCTCGTAAGATCAAAAGCAATTACATTTTATTTAGACGCCCACCATAATAATGAATCTCCTCAGTTCCTCAGAAAGATGTATTCTAGAAGGCCTTTTGAAAAAATAAACAAACAAAACCAGGCTATCTTGAACACTGCCTTCTAAAGCTGTTGTCATGGACCAAATGCAACAGCCAAACATTAAAAAAAAAAAAGCTGCTCTGACAGATTCCATTCAACATCCTTGGTATGACGCAACATACACAAAACGCATTCTTGATGGCTAAAATGTATTTGATAAGTGAGTTTCACCATAAAATCAGATTAAAACTAACATTTCTAATATGACCGTTTTCTTCCTTGACTGTGCCTTATGTAATGCCCCACTTACTTGAAAATAATAGAAAATTGGGGTCATAAGTTCTAAAATCTATTTTACTAAAACAAATGACCTAAAACTTTCTTTTCATGGGAGGGTGAAACTGTTTCTCATTTAAGTATGTTCTCTTCCAAAAGAAAATGTCAAGGCAGCCAAATACATCTAGTTTGAATTTTCAACATAATGTTCCTAAACATGTCAGAAACATTTACCATGTACATGACTTGCATCAGTGAAGAACACGCAAAAACTGGAATACACAGAAGATCAACATAGCTTTTTGTCAAGAAAACGAAGTTCAGATTCCAGACTTTTGAAATAACTTCTTCACAATACTTCCCTGAATTCAATGAAAGATGTAAAGAAACCAAAACAAGGATAGGTACCAACTATTTCTTGAAAAGCATTTTCAAATCCCTGAGAGAATGAGGTTTCATCCTGTCTAAACCCTGCTCTAGGAAAGGTCAAATGGAATTCTGGAGAACACCCTCAACTCCAGAACTGCCTGAATGGGTTAAGATGGCTGGTAACGGTAAAGTCACAAAGCATTAGACTGAGAGTCAGGAACCTCAGTTGTGAGTCTAAAACATGTCACCCCACTCAACCAGACCAGGTCCATCATACATAAGAGCAGGTGGGGGTTTCCAAAATTCTGTGAGTCTAGAGCTCACTCCCCTCTTTCCTCCTATTTGCCTCTCCATACTTTAAAGTTTACAGAAAATTCCCACTTCATTCATCATAGAAAGCCTGAATGATTCACACAAAGCAACAATTTTGGCATTCACAACATCATGAATTTATTTAATACCACTGACTGTATACTTAAAAATGGTCAAAATGGCAAATTTAACGTTATGTGTATTTTATCAAAAATACTGGAAGACAACAGACACCCACGACTCCAAAATGACATCAGAAGACAAGAGACACCCAGTGACTCCAAGATGGCATTAATTGTACCAGTGAAGGGAAAGAAACTCATGGATGTTAAAATAGGGGAGTGCCAAGCTGGATACTGATGCAGGATTTCACCCCAAAGGTACTGTTGGAGTATCTCGAAGAGGCTACTACCAGTATTACAGCAAGCATGTCAGTGTGAACAAAGAAAGCATGCTGGAGTTTCTATGGTGCTGGCAGCTTCCATGCTTTTCTTTTTCTTCAAAGAGAAGGCAGAACTTTATTTATTCACTCAGCTAAGGACTTCTTCTTTTCATTGCTTTTAGAGAGAGGAAGGTAGAGAAAAACATTGATGCGAGAGAGAAGCATCAATTGCTTGCTTCCTGAATGCGCTCAGACAGGGGACCATAAGCACCCGGACCAGGGATCGAACCCTCAACCTAGTTGTATGTGCCCTCACTGGGAATCAAACCCGCAACCCTTCGGTTAGGGGATGAGGCTCCAACTAACAGGCATACTGGCCAGCCAGGGGTTACATGCTTTTCAGCTACTTCTTTTCTTCCAAGGAACTCAAACGTAAGTGGCTTTGCAAGGGGGCCCAATGTGGAGGGCACACTCCACAATCCTGACTATGATCTTCTTTGCCAGGCACCACTCCTTGAGGAACTTGATGACTAATGAATCCTTTCATATCTTAATTGAGAATAATGCCTGATAAAAGATGACTGCTACAAAAATAAAAATACATTGGAAATTTTAAAAATATGACTTCCCGCTATGACTGGTGTGGCTCATGTGGTTGGGCACAAAGCGAACAGCCACCGTTTCGATTCCCGGTCTGGGCACACACCTGGGTTGCAGGTTCGGTCCCTGGTTGGGCTCCTGCAAGAGGCAACCAAAGTTTCTCTCCCTCTCTTTCTTCCTCCCTTCCCCTCTAAAAATAAGTAAATCTTAAAAAATAAAATAGGACTATCCACCCCCCCCAAAAGAACATAAGAATATTATTTATAGTTTCTGCTTAGTAGTTACATTCTATTAAATACTACCCCCCTCCCCCTACAAAAAGGTAGGAAACCAAGGCTAATAATACCAAGTTTAGAGTCAGGTCATTCCAAAGTTTGCGAGAAAATCTTATGATTTGGTGGGTGGCAAAAAGCAGTCAACAAAATAATGCCAAGTACTAAAACAATTAAAAGTAAAGTTTTAAAAGAGGTCCAGTTCTAGCTGGCATAACAGGGTAGATACACAAAGATGGAAAAGGCTGAGGATTCCTCACCTCTACTTTGCCCTCCCTACTAAATGGGTTTCTGTGGGAGCCGCTCTCAGCTGGAATTTGCTTTGTTAGCATGCATCATTTCATAAAAGTTATTTGTCATTGCCTAGGGTAAGATATGAGTAAAAGACAATCACAATTACCACCTCCCACTTTCCATACCTCTGCCTTAAGTGGGGGTGGGGTAGGGGGGAAGCTAGGAAACACACTCATTAATAAAAAGACACAATGGATCTAGAAACCACACTTAGGAAAAAAGAGCAGGGTACTTCCCGAGGTTGTTCTAGGCCTAAAGCTATATTTCTTATGCAGCAATTCACCAGTGTAGGCAGGCTAAGTCTTGATTCAGGAATTTAAAAATAAACAATGAAAAATATCTCTGGAACAATATACAAGAAAGGAGGAAAGCTGGGGTGACAGTTAACTCTTCACTGTATACTCTTTTGTGTCTTTTGGATTTTGTTCCACTTCCTTGTATTTCATACTCAACAATTAATTTCAAATTTTAAAAATAAAATGGATTTTATAGAAATGTGACTCAAATAGTAAGTATACCTTAGAAACCAAGATAATAAAATCATTCTTGCTTTTTAAAAAACTGAGTGCTCTTTACATTTCTGATTTTAAAACTTTTAATTGTATTTTATGTCCATAAAGTAGTTTTAATTTTATTGTTACTTTTTAATAAATAAGTCATTTTAAATATTATTTAATGTTTAAAATGTTTAAGCACGAAGGCGAGTTTAAATCTGGTACTTTCTCCTATCCATTTATAACATCATCGCGTCCTAGTACAGCATCCTCTCTGTCAAATGTCCTATTAAAGTGAGTTACAAACAAAAACAACCATGCTGCTTGCAAATGAGCTGTGAGCTGGTTGTTTTACCATGCAAATGTGCAAAAAATGTTACTGCACTGGGTTCTCCACTGAATTTACACAGCAAAAACAAGTGATTTTGCAATGTGCTTCTAACTGTTACTTATCTCAATACACACTCACCACAGGTTTACTTCTGAAGTTCTGAGATGAACCACTAAATGTCATTAAGGGGAATCTTAAGATGGCACAATGACTTCCTGTAATGACAGCATGCAATATTTGGTATTGCAGTGCTCAATGTCTTCAATTCTTTTTATTCCATTACACAAAAATTTCAAATGAAGGACAAAAACACAGCATAGAGAGGCAGTTTCATTTGGAAACAAAAAGACTATTCTTTAGCCAAAATGTTGACTATTCAACCATTTCCAAATGCACAAATGAGAACAAATCTGAAGATCAGACAATTGGGTAATAGCTGACAAGCAATAAAAATGAAAAAAATTAAGAAATGGTCAAGTTTCTAAAGTCTTTTATGTATGGTAAGGAAAAGATACATTCAAAACTTGCTGAATCTACCTAATTTCTAGGTAGGTTTACCTTCCCTCTGTCACAAAGCATTGGACGTGGAGTAGAACATACACGCCTAACTCACAGACACAGACAACAGTGTGGTGATGGCCGGAGGGAAGGGGGGTGGGGGCTGGTGGAGGCAGGCAGGAGGGGGTGAAAATAGAGACATCTGTAATAGTGTCAACAATAAAAATAAAGAAAAAAATTATGGTAATGGGGAGAGTAAGACACACAAGAATGCTTGTAATTCCATTCACACAGAAGGTTTTTTTTTATAAAAAGGACAAAACTAGATAACACCAAAAAATGGAGTGAAATGCAACATTTAAATTTCTATCCTGTGATCAAATGTTCCTTCAACCATGCATTGTTCAGCAAAATACACAGATTTCTGCTTCCAAAATATCCCATTCTACCCCTTCTAATCTCAAAGCCATGGCCTTTGCTCATTTGCTTATCTCTAAGCACCTCCTCACTTGAGTCTTTGCCAACACTCTATAACAATATTCTTCACAACACCAAATCTCATACAATCTCATTATGCCTCTCATCAGCTAAAATAAATGCCACAGAATAAAATCTAAACTTCTCGAAATAGCACCCAGGGCCTTTACGATTTGGTTCTTTTAACCATCCTTTCCTGCTCCTTCTCCTGCCACGAAAGTCCCACAGAGCCACAAGCCTTTGCATATTCTATTATCTTGGTCTGTAATTCACCCTCCTCTTCAACATTTGAGAGATTCTCTAAAGATCAGCTAAAATGAACTGTGCCTCCCTAGTGAGAGGCACATTTCCCTTCTCTGCGCCCACCTGCACTTCCTTTAAATCACAGCTGTAGGCTGGCGGGTGCTGGCGTCTGTTACATCTCTCTTCCCTACCCCAGTTCTTGTCCAGTTCACATATGCTTCCCTCAAAAGGCTGAAAACATATCAAACCATTCAAATAATATGAACCTCTACTCTCTAGATGTCTCCATTCTAATAAAGGACTATATGAATATCATCAATACATTCACAATACAGTTAAGGGGTGAATTTTATGGTATATGAATTACATCGTAAAAGTAACACTAGGGTAAGTGGCAAAAGAAAGTCAGAGACAATCCTTTCATGTTCTTCAACAGGCAACTCTTTAACAGGTAATAATGTTTTTAAGGAGGTAAATATCATCGTGGGCTGGCTAAAAACATTTAAAATATTGAGTTATTTTAGCCACGGCTGACTAAAATATTGAGTTATACGTATTTTAAAATTATAGGTATGGAGAAAAAATTAAACCATCTTTATTGACTTAAGACCTTATAAACTAATTCCTACTCTCTGAAACCCATGGAAATGATCATCATAAGGCCTTCTTTTGCTTATCTAGGTCAGCTCCATAAAACTGGGTAATTAAAAATTTAGACTCATCCATGACTTGCCAAGGGTAAGATCACAAACTGCCCACTGATTTCTAACTGAATGATCAAAGTATCTTAACTCTGCCTCTTTAAGCAAATCAAGCTAAACCAGGTTTAGTGCAACAATTCTGCTTCCTCAACTTTCTCATGCAAAAGCAGTTCTATCTTAGAAATAAGCTCCAAATAAGTTTGTTTTCGTTGTTCTCGTGTACATGAATGCACACACCCTTTTTTACTCGTATCTTTTTTTAAAATATGAGATAAAATTCACTCTTTTAAATTGTCCACGTTCTACAACTTTTTCATCACCCCAAAGGAAAAAACGTAGTACCCATTAAGCAGTCACTCCCTATTTCCCCAACCCCAGCCATTGGTAGCCACTAATCTGCTTTCAGTGTCTTTGGATAGGTAGGCCTATTCTGTACATTTCATAAACGGAACCATACAATATTGGCCTCTTGTATCTGGCTTCTTTCACTTGGTATGTTTTCAAGTTCACCTATGTTATAAAATATAATCATGCTTAACTCCTTTTCATGACCGAATAATATTCCATAGCATGGATATATCACATTCATTTGTCCATTAATCAGTTGGTAGATGCTTAGGCCATTTCTACGTTTTGGCTATTTGAATAATGCTACTATCAACATTGGTATACAAGTTTGTTTGTGTGAACATATGTTTTCACTTGAGTATACGTGGGGGTAGAATTGCTGGGTCATAATGATAACTTATATGTTACTATTTTTAACCATTAAAGCACATTAGCTCTTTGAAGAACAACCAAACTGTTCTGTTTTACATTCACACATGTTTTTAAAGGGCACTAACAACACTATTTTTATTTGTACATTTTCATTGAAAGCAATTGTTCTATCTGTAGAGAAAAAGATTTCCCTTGGGACCAAGAAGTTGGTCCTTAGAAGTTAAAATAAATTCAAGGCTTTAAAGATAGAATAAATGCCTTCGATGCATGAAGATGTAAAGCAATACATCAAACCCTTATTACAGCAAAGTTTAATCTAGTCACCAGAGAGATTACATATTTTAAAATGAAAGAGAAAAAGAACAACTCTCAAGTGTATATAGTCAGCCAATAACTGTGCACTGATCTCTAGTCACGGCGACTTCCTCCTCAAAATCTCCAAATAGGTGTCTAGTAGACATTTCCAACTCAGTATCCCTCAAATTGAACTCCTATTCTTTCCCGCACCCCAAACTTGTTCCTCCTCAAACTTCTGCCTAGACGCCAAACCTTGGTGTGAAGTGTGACTTCTTTCTCTCACATGTACCCCCATATCCCAGTTAGTAAATCCCACTGGCTCTATAACTAAAAATACCTAGAATCCCATCAATCCCACCATCTCCACCAGGTACTAGATCTCACAAGGTTAATGCTTCAGTATGGTCTAGCGGCAAAACACAGCCAAAGGAATTGTTTTACAAGCTGTGTCATATCATGTCCCACTTTTGTTCAAAGTCATCTAGTGGCTTCCCCAACACCCACCCCTCATTCTGTTTCACCCCTGCTAGGTACACTGGGGCCTCAGGGCCTTTGGGCTTGTTGCTTGTTCCCTGTCGCCATGGTCTTCTCCTGCATATCACGTACATTCTCAAGTCTTTGCACGTATGTCACCTTCTCAGTGAGGACTTCACAGTAATGACAATTTAAATTTGTCATTACCACCTCTAAACACTCTCTTTACCTTCCTTCCCTGTTCTATATTTCTCCATAACATTTATACCCATACAGCACATAGTTTACTTGTTTGCTTGTATTTACCTCCAAGCACATAAACTCCATTAGGGCAGGGGGGCTTGTCTATTTTGCTTACTGCCGAATTTTGAGCACTTAGAACAGGGCCTGGCACATAATAAGTACTCAATGAATAGGTGAAAAAATGAGAGGAAACATAACGCTGCTCAGAAGAGATCTAAATAGAGGTCAGAAAAGTATTTATGAGGAGCTAATGTACTAAACATAAAGTTAGGATGAAAATGGAAAGCACCATTTCTAGAAAAATATGCCACAATGTGTCTATGGTTTGCTATCCTTGCTCATTTCATTGTTTTTGAAATGGACCTGCCCATTGTCCAACGCCAAGAATCCTTAGCTTCTGAAGAAACGAAATAAACTCTGGGAGTTGACAAGTTCCTGAAGTGATAATGTCCTTTTCTCAACTGCCACATCTATGTAGAGGCAAAGACTTACATGGCCTTGGACTTCCGTCAGACTCACTCCCCGAACCTTCGTACGGCATACTCAGATTTCGTGGCCACCTTCCGACTAAAACCACTAATTGTTGAATTCACCTTCCTTGGCAGTACAGTCACAGCACATTCCAATGGTGGAAATGAAAGTTAAGGTGATCTATCTTACTCCCTCACATATTTACATATAAGAAAACTAAAGTTAAAAAAAAGGAAATAAAGTGACTTACTTCAGAATATCTTGAATAGTTACACTAAGTGTTGTCAAATAGTAAATGATAAACATCGGCAAGTCTAAGAGTATTCAGACACCTTGGAACAAATCATCTAAAATCCCAAACCAGACAATGTTATTTACAAAAATTAAGTAGAAATGATTATATCTCATAATATCAACAACTCTATCTATACACACATTAAATTTAAAAGTTATAACAGAGTCACCAAGAGAACTAGACTCTTAGCATTCAGCAAACAAAGTAAATGATGGACAAATGTAGGTTTTTTAAAGATGTAAACCTCTTCCCTAAAAGAGACTTTCCTTGTCCAGTGGTAGGAATGATGAGAATTTCTAAAGTTTTTTTCCCAACTTTCCTAAGCATTTCTAGTAGTATAAGGATGTCTCTATGAACTAGTCGTTTTCATGTGGGGTTCAAAGAGACCGTGGTTAAAATCTGCACTTTGTTCTTCACCACCTTCATCACTCCCTCCACCCACCCCCAACCGCTGCAATATTCTAATACACTTCCTAGGGAGGTATGTCCTTGGCACTGTCACTGAGAGGAGCATGTTCCAGCCTTCAAGTGACTTACAGGGGAAAGAGACTGTGAACCACTGTTATCAACTATCTCCCATCATGCTACAGAAAAAGAATTGTTATTTTCATAGACCATAATTTCTCACCAGAAACCTTTCCGTAGCCCGCACCTAGTGAAATCCTACCCTGTCTCTCAAGGCCTACCCCTGTTCCTCTTTCCTGGGAATCTTTTTCTGACCATCCCATCTATGGTGCTCTTTTCTTGACCAGATGACCTGTGACATTTGTTATCTGTACCTGTCATTTAGTACATGACACACTGTCAAGGAACATCTCTTGTACTGTCATCTTGGATGTAGCTGACCTTTTCTATGTTTGACTTGAAAGTCAAGTCAAAATCCCAAGGAGTTATATAATTGATAATCCTATGGGGGTTTTCTGGAAGGTAAAGTGTTAATTCTCTTACATATGAAGGGGAAGAGTCAGAGGTCCTAAAAAAGTGATTAGGCTTAAAGTACACAGCACAACCATCACTGGACTGCAATCTTAGAAGCTTTGGTTATACAAAACCGTAACTCCCAACCTTTCAAATAAGGATGGCTTTTAATGTTGAAATGTTTTTAAAAAACAAAAACACCCTCAAACAGTAGTCAGGTATTAAATATCTCTTAATTGAGAGGGTACATGTATTCAAAAGTACATGTGAGGTATGGCACTCATTTGGTCTACAGAGCATATTTGGTGTGCACAAGAAGTTGAGGTCCCCCCAGGACCTCAGACTGGTACTTGGTTGAATTTTACTGTGCTGTGGACATGGGATATTACTGTCATATCAAAAAGTATTATTATCTAACAATATTTAGGAGCAAGCAAATACAGAAAGACAACTAAAAAACCCCCAACCCACTCCAAACCCTGCATAGAACCCTTCAGTAACTCAACCCCATGAAGTACCATATTCTAAGCATATAGGAATATAATAAACTTTCCTTGTGATTCAAATGAATAAATAATATAGCATAAGGAACAAAGAAATGAACATTATAGACAAAACCAACTAGCAAATATTTGAAGGTCCATCTCACATACAATTCCTAATTCTAGTGAAATCTCAATCCTATTTACCCACTTCATCACCCTCTTAAAAAACAAACAAGCAAACAAATATCCATGTGTTCCAGCAGATGCAGAAATATTCTAATCTTGATTCAAGTCTTTTGTGCAGTCACCAATAAGAACAAGCTTAAATTAATTAGCAATAAAGCATAGTGTTTAGAGGAAATTGGCCCTGGGCTCAAACCTTGGCTCTGCCACTTATTAACCGTATAGTCTTGGGCAAGTTACTTAACTTCAGATAATTTACGTCAAGTGCTGAACATGATCCTAGACTGGTTTTAAGGGATAAAGAAAAATAGTTACTGATTAATTAAGTAATTATAATAGATAAAACAACAAAGATATTCTTCTTATCATAAGAATTTCAAAGCTTCCTTTCAATTCAAGTCAAGTTCCTCTTATCTGGCCCTGATAGGGCAATCCCAGGCGTCCTAAATCTCCCCTGACCTATTCTGGTTCTACTACCTCCAGGTCTACCCTCAGCTAGACCACAGGCATTTTCTGGAAATTTGGAAAAACTGGGCCAAAAAAAGAGAGAAAGAAAAAACAAGAGCCCACTTGAGTAAACCAAAACAACAACAAAATCAACTTAGCAAAAATGAATTTACTCAAGTAGGAATCACTGCCTTAAAAACTAAGGCAAAGCAAAAAGCTAAGAGAAAGAAAATAGTCGTCTCTTAAAACCCTTAGCTCTAGTTAAGCAAGTGATCTGTTTGATGATTTTACGCCCAAACAAATTTTAACCATCATTATCACTACTGTCTGCATGCACCATCAATAACCAGAACCACTAATGATGTATGCCTCATTAAAATAATTTTCTTTACCACGTTTAAGTTAATAATGAGTTCACCACTGCTATGCTATTTTTAAGTATAAAGTCTCAACAACTTCTTAGTTACTCCTTTCCCATGCATTTCAACCAGTGGAGAATTAGTTCTTCATCATGTCTAGGCCTCCTGCTGGGAAGCATAATTAAAATTAAGCAAGCAGCAATTCCGCTTGGTACCAAGATTCTGTCAAATCCTTCAATAAAGCTGAGTCTGGTTTCTCAAAGCCAGATGAGAGTTTCCTAAGCAAAACTTGGGGCTGCTCAACTTGAGGAGGCCATTCAGTAGATGGCACTCTTCCCTTTGGGCCCAAATTAAGCAAGCTCAAAGAAACATGTTCTTTGACGTTCAGATGTGATAAAAAGCAGGGATTCTCTCTTCAAAGTACTTAACTGATCGTCACAATCCCTCCAGAAATACATTCATCAAAAGCAGATGGTCCAACCAGACACTTTTAAAGAGCCCAGGAAAGTTCAGATTATAAAACATCAAACACAACATAAAATCACCTTAACTTAAGTGATTACCAAGTAATCAGCTTCTCAGAGCCTTCACTATTTTAAGCAGATTTCACTGTTCTTACTCAGGCATAAAATGTTCCTTCCCTATTACATTGTACTATACAGGTGACAGCCTTTCAGTGGCCAGCAACCAACCAGATCCTTGCCTATCTATTGAATATTTCATTAGGGTATTTAACGGTAACACAGTGTTTAGAGCTGTGATTTTTTTATCATTATCAACATTCACTATGACTAATAAAAGATGTATTGTTTTCAACATTTTTTGGTTGCAAATAATTTTTGATACTTAAGAAAAATCAAACACCCTAATACAAAATTATTATAGATATAGTTTTGCAAAAAAAAAAAGTGTGTAAAGTAGTATGGATTTCCAATTCATTAATTATATGTGTTTTACTTTAATACATAATGGATCACAACTATTACGTGATGAGTAAGGTTTCATACATCTGTTTGAGACCTTTTATTAAAATTTAACAAGCTGACAGTTGTTAGCTGTCAGGAATGAGATGGAAGGAAATTCCTTTTAGTCTAACCTCCGATTGAAAGCCAAACTTTTCAGCAACATGATAGGACACACCTTAAAAATTCCACCTTTCTCTAGGAGAGATAAAACTCAGCAATAAAAGTCATAGAAGGAAGTTAAGAGGAAAACCGTTTTAAAGTTAAAAAACAAAACAACTACAACACACTGAAAATGGAGAAAATAAATGACTCATATGCTAACCTCACTGCCGATCTCTCTCCCCCTTTCACCTCTCATCCTTAATGCACTCAAGCCCATTCACAAACCCACTTGAGCTCTGACCATCACCCTTCCCCAGCCATTCCTTCGATATTAAAAGGATGACCTTACACAATCCTTTTCTTATGTATTAATAAGACAAATGAGATGAAAAGTGACAATGCAGTTAACAGTTGCTGGCTCTAATTTCTGAAGGCTTAAAAGTAGAGTGTTCTTCAAGAGTCTCTGGGGGAGGCTTTGATCACAAAACATTTAGACATACCAAATAAACTCCATTACTTTCTCCATGAGGACACTGAGTAAACCCACCTTTTTGCTATGGCATTTAGCCATTCCAGAAGATCAGATAATGACAGGATGAGAATATTGTATGGAGAAGGAGAAAGGAAATGCGGAAATGCTGTCCTTGCAAAGGATGAGCCGAGCCACTACGGAAGAACTTCACAGAAACATTGCTGATGATGACAAATTAAAAGCATACATCAAGTCCCCAAGACAGTGAAAAACTCAGCACTTCTCTAGCCTGATTGCTTTCTACATGGTTGGAATTCCAGCTCCCCTAGCAGGCAACCAACAACAGCCGTGGGAGCTGAATAAAGCAAGCTCTGAACTCACATCTGCACTGTCCTTCCCCTCTTCTATCCAAGGAGGTGAGTACTTCCTGGGTGGGAGATGGGGGAGTAAAAAATTATGAGAATAAATTTAAAGGGGTGTGAGAATTACCAAAAAGAGTAAGTTCACACATGTTACTTAGAGTTAGATTTTCATCTGGCTTAATTCACTGCTTGCCTTAATGTTGACTTGCCTTAGTGCACATTGTGAGCATTAAAACTTTTAAATTTTGTTTTATTACGACATACAGTATACTTCTTGAGACATTGATTTTAAGAACATTATGTCGTTACTGCCCTTAAGTGTCTAAAAAGTATTTTTACCCCCTGGCTGGCTGGTTGTAGAACATTTTTATCCTATGGAAATCATGTATGCCTACTGCAGAAAAAGTGAATTTCGTAACCTGAGGTTCAAACTGTAGCCTTGTTTGAGGAGGTAGCAATCTTAAATGCTAGTTAATATACTACCTATATATACAGCAATACCCTCAGGCCCAGTTTCGGGCAATTTGAAACACACAGGTTTCAAAGTTCATTCTATGTCAGGGAATCTTACCATTCACAATTAAGCTTAAACTTATGCCATTTATCTTTTAAAGTAAATGTAAAGTTTACGGTGGTGATTCGGATCACACTGACATCATGTGAAAGCTCAATTTAGATCTAAATTAATTACAAAGATATAACTATATTTCAAAGCCTATATATCTTTTACACTAACAGTACAGCTTTCACATAGTTCAAAACTAGTCTGAACTATCTTCCTAAGAAGGAAATTTACTAGAATGGTAACCTTTCAACACCAAAGATGGGCTCCATCCACTTTATACCTTTTGGTGGTCAAGTACTGACAGCCACATTTATTCTTTAAGGTTTCTAACATATTCCTCATTAAAGTGCTCCTTCAGTTTAGTAAGTAATGTCCCAGAAATCTAAAAGAGATTATTAATATAGCTTTTCAAAGATACCCGACAAAAAATAGTTTAAGGGAACAAGAGACTCTGATTCTCATCTATACTATCATCTAAGGCTTTAGGGTAATTTACATAGTACTTTCTTAACATTCAAATGTGTTCAATTGTATAAATAATTTTGAACATTTTGAATCTTGTCCAGTTATTTAAAAAATCAACATTATTAAAATACACATGAAATAAACAAAGAGTTCCCTCAAACTCTTTTCCTCTAACACTTCTGGTTAATTTTTAGTTACAGTTCTTGTTCTATGCATACTGTTGGTACTCAAATATTGCCTGAATGTCAGTTGAATAATTTTTAACCTTACCTGAAAGGAAAAGTATCTCCCAAGTGGCATGTTTACATGCATGTGTGTCCATAACTAGCTACTGCTGAAAGAAAGAAATAATTAAATTCATCTAATTATTATACATAAGGGGTAGCGGATTTTTTCCTTTCAAGCCACCGTCAATCAAAGACTTCTAACTTATATGATTTAGAAAGGATTCATAACACATACAACACATTACAGTAAAAATTCGAGACTGTGTTGGCTTTTGGCCAAGAGATTTTAGTCTCTGGCAGAACCCGAAAGTCTACATAACAGTTTCATCTGCAAATACTCTGGCATGGACTTCAAGATCAAATGATAAAGCCTTAACACAGAAGACGTGAAAGAAAGTATTAGGGCCCTCATTTCAAATCTTGATGACATGACGCAGCCTATGACGGCTCAATTAATTTCAAATAGGGTGTCTAGGTTTCAATGGGAGAATAGCACTCTGGATTAGACATTAACATTTTTTTTCTATTCAAACTCTACAAATGTATTATTTCCAAAGAAATCAGAAATAGCAATGATATTAATTGTAGCCAAAAGATTAGTGTTTATCTAATGTAAAAAACAGATTAGTTAGTAACCTGTGTATTAAAAACAGTGTGAGCTTCTTTAATTCAACATATGCTTGTTTTTAAACATTCTTCCTTATATTACATCTCACTAAATTGTCAACAAATGACTTATCAGCTCTCTACAATAATAACTGTAAACATTACTTAAAATGGCTCCTAATTTAGGTTATAATTTATTTGCTTGACCTATCGACTACACTGGTGAAGCCGCAACACAGTTTCTTGAGGAATGTGAGTGGCAAAGTATAAGGCACAAGTTTTATCTTTTCACTTCTGGCTAATTTTAGAAGGCAACTCAGGGGGAATTTAGAGCAAATATAAGTTGAAATCCCTCGCAGGTGGATAGGGTGTTGGTAATCAGAAGATCAGGCTCAATGATTTAGTGCAGAACCTGAATCTCTAGTATGTGCATTAGTGCCCACTGGGCCAGTTGGAGCCCTATATACCTGGCAAGCTTAAAAAAAAAAAAAAAAAAAAAAAGCAGCGTTAGTGTAATTAGTAATTAAAAAGATAACATACTCCAGCTCAAATTCTAACACCCTAGCTAAACATATGTTGCGAGAATCCTCTTCCACAGTCAAAGGTGATTCCACTTAATGCAGATTAATCGCCACCCTCCAGATTTAATCACAACCTGTTGGCGGTATTAATACAGGAGGGTGTGGCTAAACATGACACATGCACACCTGTAATCTTGGGGATACTGTGAAGTATCACTGATTTGCAGCTGTTACTAGGGGTATAATGGAGTTTAAGGGCCCACTAGTTACACGGACTTATTTCTGAGCCAGGTCCTGGGTTCAGAACCAGCCTGTGCCATCTGATAGCTGTACGCCTTGGGTAAAATACTTAACCTCTCTGAATCTGTTTAGTCATTGGGTTGTCATGAGGATTAAGTGAATTAAATCATATAAAACTGTGCCTGACACAGAGATAGAGCAAATAAATATCAACTGTTACAGATATTTGCTGAGTCTTCACTTGGTGGGTAGTATGATATGACCACCTTCAAAAAAGGGTCATTTTATATACTGATGATGGTATACACACAAAGCACTTAGCCCCAGACTATATTCTAAACACCTCACATATAACTGGGTTAAGCTAAGGTTCTTTTATTACTGTTCCACAACACTCTACAAACTCAGTTTGTTCAGAGTTGGCTTTCTCTGCTTTTATGTGATTTCTTCCCTCAACAGAAATGCTCCAGTACTGCTCCCAGGACCGCCAACAAAGTGCTTTGAGGCAGGTGACACTAAACAGCGAACAACCTGTATAGGCTTAGGTGTGAGAAAAACATACAAGATAGGCCCACTTCAGGAAGCCTTACGACCTCTGATGTTGAGCCCCACCTTGCATATAGGTTTTAAGATGGTGTGTAGGAGGTGAGCTGGTACTATGTCCTCTTACTCTCAAAAGACATTTTGGCCCTGGCTGGTGTGGCTCAGTGGATTGAGGGCCTGTGAACCAAAAAGTCGCCAGATTGATTCCCAGTCAGGGCACATGCCTGGGTCGTGGGCCAGGTCCCCACTTGTGGGTGTGTGAGAGGCAACCAAGTACACATTGATGTTTCTCTCCCTGTTTCTTCCTCCCTTCCCCGCTGCCTAAAAATAAATAACTAAAATCTTAAAAAAAAAATTCTGGTTTTACAAAGACCAAACCCATACTTTAAAGATCATTGAGCAGAACTCACATTAGTTCCAGTGTAACATTATTGAAAAAGGGGGTTAGAAATAGCAAAGTATACAATATAATTTTCTTGTTCTTTTTCAGAACACAAAATTTATATTCTGAAAATACAATCCTTCTATCATGCAATATTTCCTGTTATATGGTCACCTATGTCACATGTCAAATGTTTACCAAATGTTTCCTGATGTCACACATGTAAAAAAGCTATGAAAACCTGAATGCATCATAACCGACTATCCCAAGGAGTACTGAATTATGTTTAACATTCAAAACAGACATACCACTTTTTTCTTCTTCAAAGCAACTACTACCAACATACCAGCAGGTCAATATTAAGAGTTAGCAGGCTGAACTCTTTAGAAAGATGGAAAGTTTAATGTAGCAAAAGTGGCCATTTTTTTTCCTGGTCCTCCCTCTGAAAAGTTAATGTGCTTTATTTAAGATAAGGAAAGTGAGTTGCAGCGCAAGTATAATGCAGTCGAGACTTAGATATAAAAACTGGATGTATGCTCCAAAAGCAACTCAACCCTGTAAATGTGTCCATCTCATACCTAATTACACAAAAATTTTAATAGCATCTTAATTTTCAAATGACAAATTACACTGTACTCTTATTTTCTTTAACAACACCCTCATTAGAAGTCTTCTAAAGCCAAAATCAGGATGCACTGGGCATGATGCAGAAGTATTCGATTCCTATTCCAAGAAAAGCAACCATTTCATACTAAGTCTAAAAGGTATAACTTAATGTAATCGTGCACACACATGTATGTAGCTGATTCCAATCCCCAGGACCTTATCAACTCCTTCCTCAAACTTGCATATAATCGCCTTTAAAAGCCTCTTGGTTGAATTAAATTCCATTTCTCTCCATGCCACTCCAGCAGTCAACTCCAACAGCACATGTGCCAAAGAAATCAGTGGTTTTCCTTACGCTCCCATTTTAAACGGGCACCCAGTTGCAATTAAATCTCTGCAACAAAAAAGTTCACCTGAGGCCATTCTTGGCATTTTAATAGAGGTCTAGCTTATTTTACCTGTCTCTATGGTCTTGCCTCAGCTATAATAGCATACCTCCAAAGAAGCTGGACGTGCCCCAAACACCAGCAAACCGGACCTGCTGCCAACTCTGCTTGTCACCCCGGGTAGGAAGCTCAACCTAACGAACGTGTGTACGTTTCCAGGGAATAGGGGTGGTGGTGGGGTGTGTGTGTGTTGGGGGATGGGGACGCGGATTACAAGAGAAGGTGGTTGAACACTTTCAACTTTTAACAAAAACTTTTTTTTAAATAAGAAAAGCAAATCAAACCAAGACTCCCTCCCTTACCTGCACCTTTTCTAAGCGTGAGAACCTCCCACCCTCCTGGCGCGCACCTTTAGAGTTTAAGGCACCCGGGTCACCGAAGCTTCAGCTAGCTCTGGATCTTTAGAACTCCCCGCCCTCCCGGGGGAAACCAGAGGACGCCGGAGAGAGTCCGGCCCACCCCGCGGCTCCTAGGGACACCCCGCGCAGATCCACTACCCTTAGCCCAGCCCGAAACTCCCATTCCCGCCCCTGGGAGGGAGAGGGGGTCATCTGAGGCCGCAGGGGCAGCCAATAGGAAGTCCCCTCGGCCCCGAGAGCCACCGCGCTCTCTACACCCGCGCGACCCCTTGGAAGGGTCCCCCGCACCCTAGCCCGCGCAGACGACCGCCATCCCCGCCGGAAGGAGGGGCTGAACCACAGCGCCTTCTCTCTCCTCAGGATTACCTTGCAGTGCTCAGCCGGCTTTGTGCTTACTCCCTCTTTCTCCGCGGCCGCGGGTCCGGCAGCGGCCGCCCGATCTGCTGCCGCCGCTTCTTAAGCGCCGCACGGCTCCAGAGGGAAGGGCAGACTAGGGGAGGGCAGAAGGGGCGGGGGCGTGAGAAGGGAGGGACCTGGGCTCGGAGCCCCGTGTAGCAGGAAGCAGCGACACCTGAGTCGCCGAGGCCTCGCGCTCTCGTTCTGTTTTTAAAAATATAATTTAAACCCCACTCCGTTCCCTCCCACCCCTCGTCTTGGCGACCGTTAGGGACTGGCGGATCGCGCTCTGGCGTGACTGGCCTAGCGCCCCTTGAGCGCCCGTGGCCCCGCCCCTAGGCCCTCAAGCATCCCTGGCTCCGCCCTCCAACGGCCCGCCTCTCGCAGCCCCCGCGTGCCCCTGGCTCCGCCCCTCGGGCTGCTGAGCTTCTTGGACCCACCCCCTGGGAATCACAGTGTGTTCCTGACTCTGCCTCCTGAAGGCCACGCCCCTCTCGGTCCCTCTTGCTCCCCCAGAGCCTTGGCCCCGCCCCTTGCGGCCCCCATCAGGTTGTCTGGCACCAAGTCAGTGAAACCGCGGACCCCGGGGCCCTGGGGAGGGCTTGGCGCGGGGCGGCAGCCAGACACCTCTTCCTCCGGCTGCGCAGCTCGGAACCGCGGCGTCCCCTGAGGGTTGGAGGGGAAAACTACCCTGATGGAAACCCGACTAAGGAGGGAGGAGGGACGCCTCGGAAATGTCGCCCGCCCTAACCTGAACGAGAGCCCCAGTTCCGGAGGCTTAGCCGTCTCTTTCGGAGTCAGCCTCTGCTGGCCACACTGGTCGCTGGGTCTTCAGGGTTAAGTCACTGCTGAGGTTCAAGCTCCGAACGCCCCCCATCGGAGGCGCCTGGAGTTTTCTTCTGAGCACAGCTGCCAGTGGGGGGCAGCTCTTCCCCCTTAGCTCCACAGAAGGGCAGAGCGGGGGCTCTCAATCCTGCTACACTTCGACCCGTTGAGGGTCTTCATCCCCACTTTGGCCTCTGGCCTTGTGACTTTATGAGTGCTGACCTCTTGGAAGCGAAAAGTCTAGGGACCGTCAGCCTTCAAAATGAATCTGGGGCCTGGGAAACTTTGCAACACGCAATTGCAGGGAGGTGGATCCATCCACAGGTGACACTGGGCCGTCCACCCCCGCCGCCCAGACGCGTTTCTCACCCCAACCTATTCTCCAAATAGACCTCCCAGCAACGCACACACCTTTCTCTGCCACCCACGACTTGCACATCCCTCCTGCTGCACCCGTCCTCCACCGGCACGAATCCACTCCCAAGCACACCCCTCCAAGCGCCATTCTGGTTATTCATGGTCCCTTGGGTCAACCCCACCCTAACACACACAACAAACTTCATTCCCCACCCTATATCTCTTCGTTTCCAAGGCACTGGCGACAGTCCATTTCATTTCCTCCCTCCTCTGCAGACTCTTCCCCCTCAAATACTTCACGCCATCCCCTCATCTTCCTACCCTCCCTCTCCTCTAAAAATGTGCTAATTAAAATGTAGTTTCCTTTTCCTACATATGAAGTGTGGAAAATGAATATTTGACACAAACTGTGCTTCATTTATCTTCGTTTTCTCTTTTCACTGGACTAAGGCTATAGAAATTTTAGTCTACCACCATCTCCCGTCTGCTCAAAATCTAACCATGCCTTTTGATTTTTAAATCCCCCTAAGGGATCGTGGGGAAGGCTTCCTGGTTTCGGGGAGAAAATACTTTTAAAATGCTCGGCCTGTCATTTTTATTTGGTATTTAAAAATATCTGCAGAATTTGAGAGAGATATTGGGAGTGGCTGGATGTTTCCTTGTATTTAAAAAGCAAAAAATGAAAAGCTTTGCATGCATCAAGGTTAGCCTTTTTATGAATAGCAAAAAAAAAAAAGTATGTTAAGAGCACATATCAGACAATAGTCTCTACTATACAGGGCATTTGCCAGTCACAAATCTAGACACCCCCCCACCCATCAAAGGAAGGCAAATTAACACAACACATTTTAAGCACGTCTGATGAGCAACCTTTTCCATGATCATTCCCTTTCCCACAGTTTCCATGCAAAAATGGATACAAAATCTGCTTACCCGCTGAGGATCCAAGGCTTTCTTGTGTCCAGGGCGGTAGACGCGTGTGTTTTCTAGGTGTGGATTCTGCAATGCTGCACAGAAACCCGCTGCAGCCTCAGACCCGTGGCGGCAGCAGAGGCAGCCAGCAGCCAGGAGCAGCAGCAGCAGCAGCAGCAGCAGCAGCAGCAGCAGCAGCAGCAGCAGCAGCAGCAGCTTCCCCCTATGCTGAGTAGTAAAGTGTGTGATGTGACTTAGTAGAGAGAGACTCCACAATTAGCATGAGGCGCTTGCTTATAAGAGAGGAGGCGGAATCTTTCTTAAAGGAATGGGTTTGGTTTTTCCTCCCCGCTATTGCTTCATAAGAAGCAGAAAGGGTAGAAGCAGAGTTTTTTTTGGACTGAATAAAGCAGTACAGCTGTGGGAGGTCAAGGTTAAAATTAACTGGGTGATCAAGGGACCAATTTAGTGTGAGTCAATGAAATGCTAGAAGCACTAGTTTTGAAGAACCCTGCTAACTTCAAACATTGGGGTCCATGGCAAAAATAAAGCCATGTGCCTTGAAACTGATTAGTATTTTCTGCTAATACTTAATGTTCAATCATTGCACCCAAATGAAAACTATATAGAGGGAGGTTATTTAGTATTTAATACAAGAATGTGAAAAGAATAATAAAACTCATTTATGTAATTGGAAGCATTTATGTGATTAGCAGAAGTCAAGCCCTACTAGCACTCATAAGCATACCTGGGATTTCAGTATCAGTATTAGAAAATATTATTGACAGAGGTTAATCTGTACTCATGTTATAAAAATCACAATATTATTTATAGAAAAACCAAAAATATATAATATCTAAAATAATTTTAGAAAATAATAGCAGAGTACTATGCTATTTCAGTGGCAATTCAAAGGTCAGCAAAGTTAAACTCACAAGCAGATTAACTTTAAATGCATGTGAATCTTCTATTTAAACTATTAAAATGTATCCTCACATGAGGAATTTGAGAGACTACATTATAACTTTACATTTTATTTTTAATAATATTCCTTGATTTAAGCACTGAACATCTGTAATTTTTTTTCTTCATAGGTAAATGAAGAGGCGTGGTCTCAATATGTATAGAGAAAAATACAGAAAATGTTCTGCAATTGGTTTTCTTTGCACGGCCTTTTTAACCACTTGTGTGATACTAAGTAAGTAAGTACAACTTTTTTGTTCCATAGTTCCCTGTTTTGTAAAATGGGGACAATGGATTAAAATTTTTCTTTAATATTCCAAAATACTATGATTTTTTTACATTTATATGTTTGTATTTTTGTTATTGAATTCATGTATGCCTCACTCTAAATTACTTTTCCTGAAAACTTGTATTAAAAATAAATATTTTAAATGTATAACCAGGCTTGTTCTTTATCACCACTCAGAATTATTTTGCTAATCAAATAATCATTTTTGTAAAGTGAATAAATTTAATTTTATCTGATTTATGATAAATTTTCCTGAAGCAGGATTCTACTATATTGCTAAGGATTTTCTGACTGGAATACATAATGTATGTTCAATAGCAATGAAAACATTTAAAAACTGGAACATAATCAGGTGGTAGAGTTGAAATAGAGTTTAGAGCTCACTGGCTCTAACCCTGTAATATCAAAGTGGAAAAATTGGAAACAACAGAGAAGCAAAATGGGGACAGAGTAGGGACAGAGGTGGGATTGACTCTGAGTCTCTACCCTTCACGCACAGTGCAAATAAACAGCGCATACGTACATAACACACTGTTTCACATCCCCATGCTGGGGGCTGAGCCGGACCTATCACAACAACACAAGTAGTTTCACTCAATGACACTATTTGTGTATATGTAGTATAAACTAAAGAAATACATCAAACGTACTTATCATGTGTGTAAACACCAACACAAATTTTGCCTTCTGGTTAAGAGGTGTTTATACTAGAAATTAAAAAAAAAAAGTGTCCAGGGAAGTTTTTTGGCTTATTTGTTTTTTTAATAGTGATCTCCAAGGAAACTTACAACACTCATTAGCAAATTCTTGCTTATGTTCTACCAGGATGACAGGGCCTTCAACTCTTGTCAGTTTCCTTATGCCCATTGGTGCCTCTGCTCCCTTTCGTCTACATGCCTCCCAAGAGAAAAAGTTCATTTTGGAGCCAAGCAAGGGAAAGTATTTTAGAGAATTAAGTCTGGCCTTCAGAGATGCTTTCTGGAAGTTACTTTTTGGGCTAGATACTAACATTTTCTCTTAAATCCTGACCTGGCATTCTTGATAAAGAACCTGGAACTAATCTAAGCCCACTCTCTGCAGTTTCAAGGGGGCGTGACAGTTAAAGTCTGTGTTATGTTAGATGATATAGAGAATTTTGTGTTTTGTGTACTTGGCAGGACAATTTTATCACCTTTTAATTAATTTAAAATTTAATTAATTAATTTTTAATTAATTCATTTTTTATCTTCACGCAAGAACATTTCTTCATTGCTTTTAGAGAGAGAGAAACATCAATGTGAGAGATAAACATCAGTTGGTCACCTCCTGTAAGTGCCCCAACTGGGGACCGACCCTGCAACCTAGGGTATGTATGCTGACGGGGAATCCAACCTGCAACTTTTCAGTTACCAACGATGCTCCAACCACCTGAGCCACACTGGCAGGGCTCACTTTGATTTTTTTTTTAATGTCTCCAATAAGAAGAGGATTGAAGGAAATCAGTCACCCCTTTCTTCGTTTGTTTTGTTTACCTTGCATTTCTCCAAGGGAGGCATTTTATTTCATCTAACAGGTGATAATGACAAATGACTATAATGGCAGTTGTCTGTATAGTTTAAAGCAAAGCCCTCAAATTAAATGCATTTCTTGGTAAACTCCCAAAAGTGCTAACGAAGCACAGTCTCTTATATAAAGACACTTAATAGATATTTTAAAAAATGAATACACAAATTAATGAATGAATAGCCCCCCAAATATCTAGAAACTGATTACAAAGTGTTTTTGTTTGTTTGTAATTTGCATTGTCTAAAACCACTGATTCTATTCTCTACCTCCCTTTTCTAACACAGTCATGATCTGAGAGAAACAGTCTCCTTTCTGTAGAGCTATTTAGGCATGCCTGATTTGTATTCTCCAATTAAATTGTAGCCACAAATCTCCACATGAACTCTGGGTAGATCAAACAGCAGTGGACATACTTTCTGCCAAGAAAACACAGGCTTAAGCTTCAAAATTCTGGTGCTGTAGTTCTAGCTGTTAACCCAACTGATTGTGACCTCAAACAACTTTCTTAACATGCTTGTGACTCAGTTTAGCCATCTTTTAAGTGGTGGTGGTGGATAGAAGACCTGCTGTACCTACTTCCTAGGGTTGTTGTGAAGTTCATATGACATAATAAATGTGAAAATGCTTTGAAATTTTCAAAGCACTATGTAAATATGAGGTATTGTTATAGGCAGATGTACTTAAAACCAAATATCTAGTTCAAGGGACTTTACCCTAAACAACCTGTTTCACTACTTACTGTTTCAGAAAGCAAACAGGCTTATCTGTCTCCCTGTGTGTGCGCGCGCACACACATGCCTGCTGCTCCCAGTTTAACAACTTCTCAGTTCTGAAGCTTTCCTCTTGTCTGGGAAATATACATCTGCAGTTGACTACGAAAAGCTAAAATTTATGGAATGAACACACCCCCCTCCCTTCCCCCCAATTTCCTTTTCTAATGCTCTCAGAAAAGTAAAGTCAATGCAGCATAACAGAGTTTTCATACTGCATGATGTCACGTTTTTAACCAGTGGGGTTAGATGAGCCATTCATTTGAGGCTTGGCCACGCTACATACATTTTGATCACCCTTTTATGCCAAGCCCATCTGGAAAGTACTTGGGGAACAGAGCAGGAAGGACTGACAGGGAACTCATGCTAATGAGTTCTCCATTCCCTAAGGACACATAATCAGGGCAATACTCAAAGATTCAACATATTTTATTAGCACTCTGAGACCTATATGGTTTATTTTAAAGAAATTACCTCAGCTAAATATCAGACAGGTGCTTATACAACTGCTTAAGTCATCAGGGCTGATAATTTCTGTAACATTAATGAATTACCGCCCTCAGGGTTCTCCTTTTTTTTTTTTTAAAGGTATCTATCCTTGGTTATTCATTTTCCATTTGGTGAACCTTTTAAAATCATCACAGCTAATAAAAACTTCTAATAAACAAACAACTAGTAAATAAGCAATTGCTATAAATAAGATAGTCCAAATGAGAGGCCTACTTATAGGTAGGACATAAAAACACATAACATCAATTTAAGTTATCAATTTCTGTGTAGATTACACAGAATACAGAGTGAATACAAAGCATGCAATTGCTACGTGAATCCTACAATATGTCAGCTTACCTATGTATCTTTTCATCATGTAATCATATGCCTTAAGATTTCAACTAGTTTATAATATACACACACACAAACACACATATGTGAATTACATGATTTTAAAACTGAGTGTTTTAATTCTTAAGGCACTATTTCTAGAATGTGATCAGGAGCTGTCTGTAATAGAAATACTTGTAATTTGCTTGGTCTGAAACAATTAACTCCATTCTCTACCTTACCTTTCATGATTTAGTAATTTCCTAAAATGCTGATTCCTGGGCCTTATCCTTAAGTTAGAATCTTTTGGGGTGAGCCTCTGGATCCAGGGTTTTTTAAAGCACCCCTAGTGATTCTCTTGTACAGCAAAATTTGGGCACTGGTATCCTGTAGAAACAGTGCAATGTGTGTAGAATCTCAGAGACACAATGAGTGAAATGTAGGTGGGTCCTTTTTCATTATGAGAGAGGGATTCAGGGAAGAGGCTACCTTTGGCTCCACCATTTCTCTGGGGTAAACTTGGACACGATATTCACCTCTCTGAGTCCTACTATCCTCATCTGTAGAATAATACCTGCTTGTGTTGTTGTGAGGGTTAAATGACATATGGAAAGCTTCTACTCTGATGCCTGACACGTAATGGAACTTAAGTATATGTTCATTCCCTCTCTCCTCATTCAAAAATGAGTATGTTTGGTAGGGAAATTTGAACTCAACTTAATGATAGCTGATCTTCTTAGTTCTTATACTATGCCAGTACTGAATGCTTTATATGCATTATTTTATTTCATACCTACAATAACCCTTAGAGATAGGCAGTATTATTTTCATTTTAGAGATGAAGGAACTGAGGCTTAGAGAAGATAAGTAACTTGCCAGGATTTCAGAGCAAAGAATTAGTAGAGCTGGGATTCAGCCCCAGCTTTCTGACTCCAGAGCCTAACTGTTCATTATGCTGCGTGTTTTGTATATTCTCTGAGTGCTTAGATTCCAACATATGAGCCAGTCCCTTGGAAGGAATATGCAATGGCAAAAGTGGAGTATACAAACATGCCAGATGTACAGACAAAGGAACACCATCATTTCCCTGTTGTTGAAGCCTTTGTAAGTTGCCTAAAACAGAATGCGGCATATAGTAGGTGTTCAAAAGTATTTATTGAATGAATGGAAGGCAGAGCTTTCCCTAGCACACTGTTTAAGCAGCTGATGTATCTAAAACCACGTTCCAAATTATGAACCAAATTGGTCTGATTTTTCAGATCAGTTTATAATCTGACATAATACAAATCGTGAAATTTCAGGGCTATAGATCATCATTTTATTTGCAACAAATAGTTCTTGAGTACTTGCTATAACTTATGAACTAATCTGGCACTGGGAAGATTAAAACAAAACAAAACAAACCTTTTTTATGACATAGCCTGTGCGCAGCACATCTAGTTGGGAAATAAAACACAAATGTATGAAGCAATGATGTTGCAAAATCACCACATATGAGATAATAAATGTGAAACTCCTAGCAAATGGTAAATGTTCAATATATGCCTGCCTTGTTAGCAATATTTTCTATTTTAATTACTATTAAGACATAATTCTTATAGTTTTATTAACAACGAGAAGATATAATTATTGTTATCATTTAATGTGTGACTATGCATTAAGCATTGTGCTTGGCATTATATATGTTATATTTAATACTCTTATCAATCCTGTTAAGTCAGAATCATTACTACTATTTTGCAAATGAAGAAACTAAGGCTCAGACAGGTTAAAAAACTTGCCCAAGGCATACATTTAACAAGTATACCAGCATCAAGCTAAAGAGTATTTATAAAGAGTTTAAAAGCAGTTGGGGAAGAGAGGTCATTTTTTGCTGGAGGTAACAGGGACATCTCTGAGAAGGAAGAACAAAATTGCGATGGGAAAAAGGTGGAGGAGAATGGCCTTTGATAATGGCAGGAACAACATATGTGCTTGTTTTGTGAGACAGGTCCCCCGCACTTTGCTCAGGACCATGCTTACGGTAAATGCATGACCTAGGCCTCTTCATTGAACGGAGACTGGAAAGTATGAGGTGTGTTAGTAAAACAAGTAAACCTGTTTGCCTGGAATGAACAGTTTGTACAGGGCGATGTTAGAATTTATGTAGTTCCCAAACTCACATCCCTGAAAATTCAGCCTTCATTTTCTGATAGTCTGTTTAGGTAGCACCATCTCCAGTTACTTTCCATTAATTCACTCACTTACTTTCATTCATTGAGACGACAGTATTTATTGAACTGCTACTGTGTGCCAGCCACTATTCTAGGTGCTGGGGATAGCCCAGTGGAAAAAACAGACAAAAAATCCTTGCACTCACGAGGCTTTTATTGTACTGGGAAAACACAGATGTTCACACATAAACCAATTAATAAGTAAAGTTATTTCAGAGGTTAAGGGCTATGAAGAAACATACCAATGAAAATGATTAGGGTGGGGATCGGGTGCTACTTTAGTTAGGAGGGATGAAAAAGGCCTCTTTGAGGAGGTAACATTTGAGCTAAGACCCAAATGATCCCAAGTTATCAGCTGGAGAGAAAAGCAAGTTCAAAGGTCATGATACAGAAACGCTTGACAGTTGAGTCCTGTGAGCAGGGGACAGGGTGGCCCCAGATTAGGCCAGAGAGCTGGGCAAAGACTAGAGCATATAGATCCTGCAGATCAGGGGGAGAGTCTGACTTTTGGAAGGTTTTAAGCAAGGAGGGGATGGGGTCTTATTTATATTTTTCAAACTTCACTCTCACTGCTGTGTGAAGAATGGACTCTAGAGAGATGTGATCAGAGACAGGGAAGTCAGTTAGGAAGCCATTGAAGTTATCCATACAAGAAGAAATGGGCTCTTGCTGTAGGCTGTGGAAATGAGGAGTGATCGGACTTTGTGTATATCTTGGAGGTAAAGCTGACTTGACTTGCTGATAGAGTGTATGTGGGGTGGGGGGTGGAGGGGAGGGATGGTAAAGAAAAGGAAAGAAAGAGAGGAATCAAATGATCTGCAGGCCTTTGGCTTGAGCATGTGGGGGGATGGGGGCACAATGATCTGAGACAGAGGAGACTGGAGAAGAAACACTATGACAGGTAAAAGTGAACACTGCTGTTTCGTCATGTTAAGCTTGAGATCACCCTCTTCTTCTCTTCAGAGTACTTATTCCACTCTATAACTATCTTGTTCACTGTTAATTCCTGCCCCTCCGTAAGAACCTTCAAAAGGGCAAGAAATTGGTTTACATTGGTTCGTGGTTGTATCCCTAGAGCCGAGAACACTAGCTAGCACAGAGTGTCTGCTCAATTAATATTAGGATTTGTTGAGTCTGTTTCAGTGATTCTCAGACTTAAGTGTGTATATCAAAACCACCTGGGCAGCTCGTTAAAGTTTACAATCAACCCTCGCCCTAAGCCCTCCCCACCGGGACTTTGCTTTAGTAGGGGTGTGTGTGTGTGGGGGGGGGGGGGTTGGACTCAGGAAACTGCATATTTAGCCAGCATTGTAGATGGGCAGTGGTCTGCATTCTAAACCAGTGCTTTAGATGTATTAGTGTTCATTCAAATATTTACCTTAGAAACCACATTTCAGCACCATACCAAAAGGCTACAAAGTATGGCTTTAAGAATTAATGTTATTTTCAAATACACTCAAATCATAAGGTGTTGATCTGAAAGATTTTGAGAGAAAACCATTAAAAGAATCCTGGGGTTCCTACTATCTCATTTTCCATATATGCCATCGTTGGAGACCAGCAACGGGCCTCTGAGAAGGGCCCTTCATGTGGAGAAAGATGGCTACCCAAGCTTGGGACAGTCCTCTTCATTTACCACATCTCCAGCTGCGTGCCCCACACCTAGTTACAGGTGCGTGAAATGCCTTTCCTTGGTGATAATAGTAAAAGAATGTTTTTGTTTGCATAGCATCTATTTCCTTTCCCAGTGAGAATGCTTCCGTATTCCTTTGTGGAACCTCTTTTCACCCCATTGCTGCAGTCTTGATGCTCTGCCTTCCCCCTGGGTAAGGAGTTGGCACCAAGGTGGACCGACCAGATGTTCTCGCTCTGGCATTGGATTCTTGAGGAGAGTAACAAAAAGACTTAAAAGGGTCAGCGTTATCTTGAGGGAGGCCCTTGAGGAGAATGGGATTGGATACTGCTACCAGGATCTCACAGACTGACTTGGTCCCTGTCTTCCAATTCCTGATTCTCCAGTTTTTCCTTCAATTCTACGAGCATGAGCCTTAGTCTTCCAATAAATTCCTGTCTTCATTGCTTACAGTCTAATCTATGACACAGCAATGAAAATCCTTGCAACCTGTAATTAGAGGTAAAGCTTTTAAAACAACTCCTTCCTGGGAGCAGGAACACACTGACCTAAGTTTTCACAAGTGTGAGTGCAAGTAGAGCCTGTGCAGCACACTCTATCAGGCAGAGGAGACTGAAAGGGATCCATGGCTTGACATCCGTTGTACCACTGAGGTCAGAGGTAAAGGGATGGCTGGGACATGACACAGAAATTCCACTTCACAAGTTTGCCCTGAGTTTACACATGAGATAAACACCTTGCTGGAAACTGTCACTACTTCTGCTACATAGTTTCTGCTTGGCTTTCCCAGCTCCTGAATTTCTATCTTCAGACTAAACTCTCAGGGTAAGCCTTTCCAAAGCAGGGCATAATTACTAGGACACATAAACCTAAGACATCAATTTATGAACATGAGAACTCGTAGTATTAAATTTAGTTCTCGTTTCCTTCTGTGGTCCCTAGGGGAAAATAAGAACATCCTGTCCTTTTAATCATTTGGGTTAAATCCTAGTCATTTGTTGACCTCTTCCCTCCCCTTCCCCCCATTTTAAAAAAGATCTATAATTCTTTAAGACTCTAAGAAATTGACTTAACTCATGTCTTATAAGCAATATTCTTAGAACAATACAAGTGTCTCACAACCTCATTCCTAGTAATTACTGAAGTTAAGTCACAGCAGACAGGGTGCTGAACTAAGTGTGCGGAGTACGAACCACACCCAGGCAGAGATAAGGAGCTGGTGATAGTTTGACAGGAATAATAAAAGTGAAATCAACCACTTGTAGATTATCTGCAGTATAAATGAAAATCAAATGTTAAAACCAGTCTAATTAATTTTTTTGTTTTTAATAGTGGTTGCTATTTGTGAAAACTAAATATGACAGAAATCAGGATAGAAATCTATATAAAGTTTGCCTGGCAAATTATTTTCACTTCAAGTAGGGGCAGGGATCACTCTTATCACTGAAACATAAAATAGTATTACTAACACTGGCTGAGCACTGACTACATGCCAGATACTCTTCAAAGTGCTTTATAATGTAAATAATATCTAATTTAATCTTTACAACCACCCTCTGAGTTACTGTCTTATTATGCTTGTTTAGAAACAAGGGAACTGAGCTGCTGAGAAATTGAGTATTTGCCTAAAGAGCTGGTAAATGGTAGAGGTTGGGTTTTGAGTTCATGTAATAAAATGACTCCAGAACCTGGGCTCTCAGCCCCTTCTCCTACCACCTTCCAATATTGTTTGACCACTAGTGAAATAGCCTGGTCTTTCCTTCTACCAGCACTTGGATATTTAAAACTACATTTTGAAAACTACCTGAGCCAGGTAATCAAAATAAACAGGCTTTCCAGAAGCCAAATTGTTTGGATGTTACTTGTTAACTAATCGATGAGCCTTTTCAGTAGCCTTGACAGAAATTGGAACCCAGGTGAGCCAAAGTCACTAACAAATGAGCAAAGGAACTCAAAATGTAAACAAAATGCTAGAAAGTCTCCAATCTTGCATTCTGGTGGAAAGGTTAGTAGAAGAGTTGCCTTGATGCTTGGGTTCTGCACTAGTTAGCTGTGAATTTGAGCAAGTTACTTGATGATTCTGAACCTCTGTTTTCCTATCTGTAAAGTGGGTATGGGAGTCAAATTGTATATTTGGAAACTTGGAAGGGGTCTTGGAGGCCATTTGGTCCTGCCTCTAATCCACCACAGGATTTTCATCTACAATATTCCTCACATAACCAGTTACCCAACCTCCCATGAAAGGACATTTCTTATAACCTTATCCTCCTTCTACTGAGCTAAGTTCTGCATCTCTGGACCTTCATTCATTGGTCTCCCTTCTTTCCTATGAAGTTCTGAGTTGAAAACTTGGATGGCAAAAGAGATAATATATGGCAGTGGAAAGAGAATCAGGTGAGCCTCAGTCCAGACAGGTCTCAAGCATTTAACTAGCTGTGAAATCTTGACCAAATTGCATTAGTTCTATGAGTCTCAGTTTAAAAAAAAAAAATCTGTCTAATGGAGAAATTGCAGCCTACCCTGCAAGTTTGTTGGGAAAACTAGAAATAATTTTTATAAAATACCTCCAGTAAAGAGTGTTTGATAAAAAGACTAAGAGGATTCTTTTTCTTAGAATATAACAAAGTCAATATTTGTTGCAGCCTGAGGAATTGAAGGCAGGATTTCAGGTTCTTGTTATTGTACAATGGTTTGTTCTGAACTTTTCTTAACTTTTCCCTTGTTCCAGTCCTAAATAAATAACTACTTCCTATTTATTGGGAGCTTGAACGTGGACTTAATGAAGTTGTATGTGAGTGTATGCCGACCAGTTAGGAAAAAGTCCACAGCAGAGGTGGAGGTTAATCTTTACTTTCAGGCAAGAGGGGCTTCCAACCTTTGCCACAAATAAATAATTTGCTTTTAAAATAAAGGATTGTTCCGGTAGGAGCTAAAATGTGCACTGAGAGGAGAGATGATAACAATACAGAGAACATGTTGATTTTAGTGCAGTGAAAGGAATTCTGTGAGTTTAGGAGAGAGGTAACTCAGAGCTGTGAGTCTTACAGTTGAAACCTCATAGAAAGTTTCCTTAGGAATGGAATCTTCATAGTAGCTCCTCTTGAAATTGCCCATCACTATCAAAAATTAAAAATTGACTTCTCGATCAAGAAAATACACTTAGCCCTAACTGGTGTGGCTCACGTGGTTGTTCACCATCCCATGAAGTGGAAGGCTGTCGGTTCAATTCCCGGTCGGGGCACATGCATGGGTTGTGGGTTCCGTCCCCGGTCGGGGCACATGTAATAGACGTTTCTCTCTCACACTGATGTTTCTCCCCCTCTCTTTCTCCCTCCCTTTCAGTCTCTCTAAAAATAAATAAATAAAATCATAAAAGAAGAAAAAAAGAAAATACACTGTAAAGAAGCTACCTACAGAAATCTTTGTATGAGCATTTAAACAGGATAGTTACAACGATGTTTGCTGCCACAGAGATGTGGTTTCCCACAGTAAAGAAAAGAAACAACAATGTAAACCTTTCAGCAGGAGAATCGTCCATTACAACGAACCCGTAGGGTATTGTGCACCCTTAATGAAACATAACATTGACATGGCATCTCATCCATGATGTATGGAAAAAAGTAGGTTGTAAAACAATATGCAAAAGGTGATGCAAAACTTGTATGTATGTATGTAAGTATATTTGTGTGTATATATGTATATACAATGTGTGTGTGCATATAGATATAAATATGTTGTATGTATTTAGAAAAAAGTTTGGAAATCTATGCATGAAACTGTTAATGTTTAACAGGACTTCATTCTGACAAGTGGGAATAGGAGGGTGAGGGACACTTTGATTTTTTACTTTAAATCCTTACATATTTGAGTGGTTTTATATGTGTAAATGTTATTTGTGTAATATTTAAAAACAATGAAATAAGAATAGCTAAGTTCAGGAACATACATTTCAGCACTTAGTTAGCTTTCCTTTAGTTTCAGGGAGTCCACAATTGGAGAATACCTTTTCAAGAGAAATGGAAACAGTTCATCAGTTTCCCATGGCTAAAAAGAATCCCAGAATTGAAAGACCATCTTGTTTGATTCCCTAGAAAGACACCCACTTATCCAAGCTCTCACAACAAGGGAGGAAACCGGAACCCCTGGTATCACAGGGTTCCTTTATATGTCTCCACTACTTCAGATAGGGCAAAGTGTTCTGAGTGGAGTGTGGCTGTTTTGAGTGTTTTCCTTGAAAGAAGGTGAGATTTGGATATCAGATCATTTTCCACAAGCAACCTGAGGTGAGCTGTTGGGGTTAACTACTGGTTACTATAAATGAAGCTCTGGGCCAGGAGCTTGCCTTCTAACGCTGAGCACTGTAAACATCTGTCACCAAATATTTGCTTGATGCCCGTTCAACTGATTAAAGAATGCTGTTGATGAGCACTTGGGTTTGATTTGTTCCAAGGGGCCAAATTGCCTCACACAAAATAATGTTCTTCAATGATCAGACTGCTTCACCAATTCTAGCTGATTCCTTCGAACTGTTCCACTAGCTGTAAGGATTAGGAGAATAGTGGCTGTGACTGGTTAAGTTCATCTATTTGTTCATGCAGTTATTCACTGATTTCTCCACTCAATTGTCAATAGTCAAACATAGAACTTAATGGTCAGCTGGGAAACTTGGGGTCAGAAACACATGACTTTGAATTCCTGGTCTGCCATGTACTGGTAATAAAATCTTGGCAAGTTACATAACCTATTGAAGCCTCCAGTCCTCATCTGCAAAATGGGAGTAGTCAAAAGGTTGTGAGCATTTTCAGAGGAATATTCAAAGAGCCTAGCACAATACCTGGCACATAGTACCCACTCAACCAAAGTTTACTGTTACCATTTATGAGTTATCATTCAAAAAATTTATTGAGCACTTATACCGTGTGTCAAGATTTGTATCATATTCTGAAATTTTAGTATGGTTAGGGTATAATTCTTGCTTTTAACAGGCTTTAAGTCTAGACCAGACATGAATACAGGGACTTCCTGAACTGGGATGGGGGGAAAAAATCACATCTTTATTTTTCGCTAACCTCTAACTGAAATGTAACATTCCTTTAATTATTAATATATACAACAAATCATAGAGGTATTTATAATATATAAGGTCTGTCCAGAAAAAGTCCAAACATTTTGTTAATATAACAAGAATGGTTTGTGGGACAGCAATGTAACCTGGCAATCAAGGAGAGTGGATTGGAATGTGTATTTGTAATCAATGAGGACTTCACTGTACTAGTCAGTGGGGTCAGTAGATGCTGTTGAGTGAGCATGTGTACTGTGTGGCCATCACAGTCAAAATGACTGAGCAAGTAGAGCATCAAATCTGCATCAGATTTTGCACTAAGCTTGAACATTCCTCCGCGGAAACTATTCGGATGATTCAGAAGGCTGCAGCTATGGGCAACTGGTGATTGGCAGCTTCATCATGACAACACACTCACTCATGTATCACGTCTGGTGCAGAGTGTTTTGGTGAAAATCAAATCATCCAGGTGACTCAGCTCCTCTACAGCCCAGATTTGGTGCCCAGCAACTTCTAGCTCTTCCCAAAACTAAAATCATCTTTGAAAGGGAAGCAATTTCAGACCATCGATGAGATTCAGGAAAATACAGTGAGGCAGCTGATGGCGACTGGGAGAACTGTGTGAGGTCCCAAGGCGCCTACTTTGAAGGGGACTGAGGCATCATTGTCCTATGTACAATGTTTCTTGTATCTTGTATCTTCTTCAATAAATTTCTTTATTTTTCATAATACATGGCTGGATACCTTCTGTGACAGTCACTTTGTCACTAACAGATATCAAGGCCATTTTCAAAGAATATTGTAGCTTTACAGAATTTTTGAAATTTCATTTATGCCCATTATTACTTCAAAATTATAATAGTAATTAGACCCACTGCTAGACCTCGGTATTGTGTTAATGAAGAAGCACATACATAACTTTATCTCCAATTTTGCTTTATTTTTTGAAAACTACATATTAGTTTATTTATTTTATATACCTATGTATTTTATTTTATGCATTTCAAATCAGTGTTCTGAAATGAGTACATTACATATATTTACCTGTATGAGGATGTCCGTAACAGCACTATTCATTACAATGAAAAACTGAAAACAAACTACATATTCATCAGTGGAAGAATGTGTAAATCAGAAGTGGTATAGTCATACAATAAAATGCTACCAGCAATAAGAGTGAATAAACAATTTCTACATCCAGCAACATGGGTGAATCTCACAAACATAAGATTTAGAGAAAAAAAACCAGACGTGAAAGAGAACATCCTGTACGATTCGATTTATATGAAGTTTAAGAACAGGCTAACAAATCTATGGAGTCAGAAGTCAAGATAGCGTTTACCCTGTGGTGGGGTGGAGGCCGGGAGGGGCGTTGTGAGTTTGGGTTATTTGTTGATCCGAATGTTAGCAGTGTGAAGATGTTCGCTTTGTCCAGAGTCATTGAGCTAGCATCCCTCTATCATCCATGCACTTACAGTCGTTGTACTTCATGCAGGGAAGTTTCACTTTAGAAGAAGTGTCCATAGGCTTCACCAGCCTGCCAAAGGGATTCATGGCACAGAATGGATGAAGAGTCTCTGGTCTAGATGGAGACACAAATTCAGAGAAATTACTATTTTACCATGTTTGATACACAGCCTGGATATTCTAGGCCATTCCTATGACCTAGATCCCAGTCTTCTAACCTGTGACCCTTTAAGTATAACCTATTTTCAGACCAAAAATCCTGTAAGTTTTTAAAAAAATATTGAAAGTATGGTCCTGCAGCTATAAGAAAATAATCACAGTTACTATAAAAGCACAGACAAGGGAACGATTAATTTTGCTGAGGGTGGTCAGGAAGAAATCTCAGGAGGAGGTGATATCTGAACAGAGCCTCAAAAAATAAGTTAACTTCCAACTGAAGGGCTTCCTGTCAAAGTGAGCGGCATCAGGAAAAAATAGGAAGTGTGCTGTGTTTGTAGATCACTGAGTCATCTGGTGTGGCTGGATCCTGGGAAAAACAAATGCGGTTGAGAGGGGAAAAGGTAGGAGATTTGTGCAAGATGGTTTATCATGCTGGGGAAGCAAACAATGCTGTTTGTTTTTATCTTTTACTGAAGGAGTATACACAGAGAAGAGTGCCCAAAACATTGGTGCACAACTTGATGAATTTTCACAAACTAAACACACCTATTTTACTAGCACCCAGCTCAAGAAGAACGACAGTAACTGAGGCCCAGAAGCCCCTTTCACAGTCCCTACCAATCACTACTGCTCCCCATCCCTGCCAGGAACTGTTATTCTGACTTTTTTTTTCTTTTAACCATTTTATTGAGGTATGATTGACATGGAAAAACTATACCTATTTAATGTATACAGCTTCATGAGTTTGGGGATAAAAATGCCTCAGGAATCCATCACCTCCAATGAGACCATAAACATCTCCATCACCTCCCAAAGTTTCCTCCTGTCTCCTTTATGATAATTCTCTTTTTTTCCTGATAAGAAAATTTAACATAAGACATACTGTCTTGGCAAATGTTAACCTAGTACACAACCTAGTATTGATAGCTATAGGAACTGTGCTGTATAGGGGAGATCTGGAACTTATCTGTCTCGCAGAACTGAAACTTTGTCCCCTTTGACTCTCACCTCCCCGTGTCCCCCCTTTGCCTGACAACCACCATTCTCCTCTATGCTGCAAGGAGCTCGACTACTTTAGCTTCCACATATGCGTGAGGTCATGCAGTGTTTGTCTTTCTGTGTCTGGCTTATTTCGTTTAGCATAACGTTCTCCAGAACCATCCATGTCGTCATGAATAGTGGGATTTCCCCCCCTTTTTTTTAAGCCTGGAAAATATTCATATATATATACACACCACATTTTCTTTACCCCTTCATCTGCTGATGGGCATGTAGGTTGTTTCCATATCTTGGTTATTGAGAAGAATGTTAAAAGGAACATGGGAGTGCAGTTCCCTCTTCAAGAGTCTGACTTCAATTCTTTTGGATAAATACCAGAAGTGGAATTGCTGGATCATATGGTAGTCCTATTTTTAACTTTTTGAGGAACTGCTATGCTGTTTTTCACAGTAGCAGCACCAATTTACATTCCCATCAATAGTATATTAGGGTTCCCTTTTATCTACATCCTTGACAACCTAAAAAAAAATTATAGCCATCCTAGCAGGTGTGAGGTGATACCTCATTGTGGCTTTGATTTGTGTTTCCTTGGTTATTAGTGATGTTTAACGCCTTTCAATGTACCTGTTTGTTAACCACCAAAGTGACTTCGAACACCATAGATTGCTTTTGCTGGGCTTTATGCTTCATTTAACATAGGTACTCTCTTGTGTCTAGCTCTCTCACTCATGTTGGTAAGGGAAACACAATGTCATTGCATGTAGTCACAGATCATTGCCCCCTAAGTTTTAAGCAGGGGAATGGTATGGCTGACCTCTGTGTTAGCAAAATCGCTCTAACAGCTTCGAGGAGGGGGCAGGGAGTGGAAAGACAAGAAGTCCCAAACAGGGAGCTAGAGCAATAATGTCGATGAGAAATGATGAGGGCCTGACCCAGAGCTCAGGCAGTGGGAATGAAGAAGAGGTGGACAGATCAGAGAGTCACCCTGAGCTCTGGAGAAGCAATTCAAAACACATGCTCCATTTACAGTGTCCCTCAAACGCCGAGGAGAGCACTTCATGGAGTGCTCGGAACCAGAGCAACATTAATCGATCACCGCATTAGTTTGGGTGCTTGTCAAGATTTAAATGAAACAAGCCTCATCCCTCTAAGAGTCTATTGTCATAGACAACAGAAATGAGACCACAACCCAACACAATGTGGACTAACGAAGGGTGTCCCCCGAGACTAATGAACTTAAGTAGTTATTGGAACAGTTATGCAGTTGAGTTATTTTTCTTAAATATTCTTGAGGCGTTTCAACATAAAAATCAGAAAACAAAATCAGGA
Source organism: Desmodus rotundus (assembly GCF_022682495.2). Lineage (NCBI taxonomy): Eukaryota > Metazoa > Chordata > Mammalia > Chiroptera > Phyllostomidae > Desmodus > Desmodus rotundus. The sequence continues at coordinate 15,377,129 of NC_071390.1, forward strand.
TTGAAGAGAAAACAGGAGTAGGGAAGAGTTGTAACAGAAAGTTGGGAGGGGCGAGGCTGCTAGGCAGACAGATGGGGAGATGGCTGGTGAAGCATGAAGACAGAGCTCATTCACCACCTATCTTAATCTCATGCTTCTCAAACTGAGGGATGCACGCCCTTGGCACCTGTCAAGAGGCACCTGAGTCACCTGATAAGTACGGTACATCCTTCTGGAGTGTTTATTTTACCCTAGGGTTGAGGAGAAGGATGCCATATATATGGAAGCAAACAATGTGTTGTGCACCAGAATACAGATTTTATGTGAAGTTTTAAGATAAACCACAAGCCTTCAGGTAATTTTCTAGCCACATGCTCTGTCCTTCAGCCCCAATGCCTCCCTTGCCATCAAGTGGAATTCAGAGGAAATGTTTTGAGAAACCTCGTTTCTATTAGTCCTGACTCCCTGATCCACGCTACGATGCTGGGACCTCCACTTGAATGGATGTGCTACTCATTCAACAACATTCCTTCCTTCCTTTACTCATTCATTCAAGAACATTAGGTCAGGGTTCTAGGACCTGAGAGATGTTTTTCTCCTATATAATATAATAAACTCCCAAAAAGACTATGTCTTTAAAAAAATTAGAGGCCCCTGAGCATTTGTCAAACCTTGCATATGTTACATGTTCTGTAAATATTTGTTGACTTGAAATGAAATGGGATCTTTGCAAAAACCCAAGGAGGCATTAGAAGAGAGAAAATAAAGGAGAGAAAGGGATGCTGAGTGTATGTGGACTAACTCCTAACCAGTATGAACCAAACGTATTGTATCATCCATGAACAACTCTGAGATAGACTTTACATCTACTTTACAGCCAAGGAAATGGAGGGTGAGTAAAGTAAGTTGTTGGAAGTAACACCACTGGTGACAGAGCACAGATTTAATCCCAGCTTTGTCAGTTACTCAGGTTCATGGAAATATCTATGGAAATATAAAATGCATATACCCATTGACCCAATAATTCTGCTACGAATTTATCCTTGTGATATAGTGGTCTATAATAAGAAATATATATTTTAGTCTTCGTCAGTATCTGGCATGCAGCTCCTAAAACTTCTTGGAATTTCCTAAATGATGATGATGATGATAGAGAGAGATGCCTTATTAGCTATCTTTCATAATTACCTAATTAGGGTGGGGGCTGGTTGCCAGTGGAGCCAGCCATGTGATTAGAGAACTGGAACTTTTGGTCATACCTTCTGACCTCTGAGGAGGGGAGAGGGGTTGAAGATTGAGTTCAACCTCCAATGGTCAATGAATGAACCAATCGTGCCTATGTAATGAAGCCTTCATAAAAACCCTAAAAGTTAGGGTTCGGAGAGCTTCTGCACTGATGAACACATGGAGATTTGGGGAGAGTGGCACCCGAAAACTCTGTGTCCTTTCCCTACACATGTCTTTGCATCCCTTCCATAAGGCTGTTCCTGAGTTATATCCTTCTATAATAAATAGGTATCTAGTAAATAAAATGTTTCTCTGAGTTCTGTAAGCTGCTCTAGCAAATTAATTCAACCCAGCCAGGAAGGTGAAACTTCCAATCTGTAGCTGCTCTGTCGCAAGCACAGGTGATGACCTGGAATCGCGGTGGCATCTGAAGTGGTAGGTCCTGTAGGACTGAGCCTTACCCCTGTGGGATCTGATGTTATCTCCAGCTGGCTAGTGTCAGAATTGAGTTGAATTGTATGTAGCACGTCCCTCTGTTGTCAGAGAATTGCTTGGTGGTGTGGGAAAACCACACCCACGTTTGTACATTGGGTGTGGAACTGTTAATTCTATGGATATACTCAAATAAGTGCTCAAGTTACACACACAAGAATGTTCATTTCAGTGCTGATTACAATAGCACTAAACTGGAAATAAAATAAATATTTTTTGTTGGTGAGTTGGTTAAATAACTTAAGGAACACCCATAATAGGAACAGTCATACCTATCTATATTGATATGGAAAACTGTTCAGATATACTATTAACTGAAGAAGAACAGCTTGTAAAACAGCATGTATTTTATTCCATTTTATCTTTTTAAAAACAAATGTATAAATCATAGATGCATATATATATAGGCACCAAAAATTCTGGAGGACTTTGTACCCAACTCTAACAGAGATTACCTCTGGGTTGGGGGGTTGTGAGAGGTCTGCTCAGGTGAGGATGAAGAGAGAAGTCTCTTAATTTTCACTTTACTTCCCTTTGAATTATGTGAAAGTAAATTTTTCAACATGGCTATGCATTATGTTTATAATAAAAGGAAACAAGTTAATAAAATTAAATTAAAAAGCCTGAGCATTTTTTTTTAATATACCATGAGGCATGGAGTAAGTAAAAGCCTTAAGAGGTGGGGAAACTGGAGGAAGAGAGTTGAATAAAAGCAGAAGGAGCCCAGAGGCAAGAAACTCAAGGAAAAAGGAAATAGTGGCGTTAGTGAAGCTCATGCCAAGGCTTTTATTTATTGGCTTAAACAAAAGAAATCTCCTGTCTCACTGTTTGGGGGTCTGGAAATTCAAGATCAAGTTTTTGGCGGTCGTAGTTCCTTTCCAGGGCCATTAGGGAGCATTGGTTCTGTGCCTCGCCCCTCACTTCTGCTGGTTTGCTGGCTGTCCCAGGTGCTCATTGGTGTAGATCTCTGCCGGCATGCACAAGCCACATTCTCCCTGAGTGTGTGTGTGTGTCTGTGCCCCAGTTACCCCTTTTTATCAGAACACAGTCATACTGGGTTGGGGACCTATCCTACTCCGGTGTGACCTCATCCTCACACATCACATCTCACGGACCCTATTTCCAGAGGAGGTCTCATTGTGAGGCCCTGGAGATTAGGACTTCAAAATGTACACTTTCACATGGTGGGGGTGGGGAGACAATTCAACCCATAAAAGTATTACAAACATTGTTGTGAACTGTGTCATGTGAAAGGACTTGAATTTCAGGAATTTGGGTTTGTTCATTTTAGAAATTAACCATTTTTTCCCCTGTGGGATCAATACCCTAGTTTCTAAATTTTGGTCTAAACCATATTTTACATAAGGGAACTCTGGAAATATTGACAAACCTAGGAGAACAGATATGTAAAGCTGACTGGAGATCATTATGAACTCCGTGGGAGCTTGAGAATTCCAGGTAAACAATATATAAATACTTGGTCTTGGTTGGTCTTCGATTTGCTATCTATTTACACTGCTGTCAGCTGATGTTTTTGGCGGCCTTAACCAGTGAACATTCACAATTATGACGGAGCTGCATAATGAGGCTAATGAAACTATTTAAAATACTAACCGTACATATGCTTGTGACGAACTGTACAGGACTTGAACACTTCTGTCTCCATTTCTCTCTCGTTCTCTCAAAGCCTTTTTAACTGTGGTAAAATACACAACACAACGTTTACCATCTTAACCATTCCGTGGGAGATTGGTTCCAACGCCCACGGATACCAAAGCCCCCAGATGCTCCAATCCCTTCTATAAAATGGTGTCGAACGCTGCATACAGCCGGCCCTATGGATTCCGATGGTTTGTTGAATCTGCAGATGTGAAACCTAGAGACACAAAGGGCTGACTGTCTATTTACTGACAAAAATCTGCATGTAAGTGGAGCTGCACAGTTCAGACCATTGTTGTTCAAGATCAACTATATATTCACATCGTTTGCAACCAACCCCCAGAACTTTTTCATCTTGCAAAACTGAAACTTGTTACGCATTAAACACCAGCTCTCCATTTTTCCCTTCCCCCAGCCCCTGGCGGCTACCGTTCCGCTTTCCATCTCCATAAATCTGACTGCTCCAGACACCTCATGTAAGCGGAACCATAGAGTTTTTCTCTTCTTGTTCCTAATTTATTTTACTTAGCATAATGCCTTCTAGATTAACCCCTATTATAGCATGTGTCAGAATTTTCTTCCTTTTAAAGACTGAATAATAGTCCATTATAAATATCACATTTTGTTTATTCATTCACCCATCAATGGATACTTGGGTTTCTTCCAGCTTTTGGTACCATGGGTAATGCTACTATGAACATGGGTGTACAAATGTCTTTTCAAGACCCTGTTTTCAGTCATTTTGTCTATATACCCAGAAGTAGAGTTGTTGAATCATATGTAATTTTAAAAAATATTTTGAGGAGTAGCCATACTATTATAAGTCTCTTAACTTGTCATATACTTACTGCTCGATTAGGAAGATAGAAGGCAAGAAGGTGGCTGTTTCTCAATATATAAATTAAACAAAAACCAGGAAAGTAGAATTGCCATCAGTAGAATCAAGAGGTTTTTGAAAAGAACTCTATCCCATCTAAAGCAAATGTAGGAGCTTGCTTTAGACTGTTGCCTTGAGTGAGATGTGGAGAAGGAAAAGTAACTGCTGACTAAAATGCTTAAGGACTTAAGTATTTTCTACTGGGAAATATTTATCTGTTTGGTGGAGTTGCAAGAACTGGGAGTGCCCTCATTAGAAAACAGCTGATGATTCCAGGAAAACTTGGAGGAATCACCATGGTGATACAGAGTGACCCATTTAAAGGGTAAAGCCTATTGTGAGTTAAACTTCAAACGATGCCTGTATGGAAGCTTCTCTTTCATTTAGTACTGGACAGAAGATATGAAATAAGGTAACATTAATATTTTTCATTCCTCTTGCAGTCTGATGTACCAGAGAGAACCCAAGACACCTTCAGATTCTAGTCCTGGTGTGGATCTCCTTAGCTACATGACCTTGAGCAGGCTGCTTAACCTCTCCGACCTCAGATGGTTGATCTACAGAGCTTCTAATGTCCCTTCAGTTTGTGGAGATATATATATATGTGTGTGTGTGTGTGTGTGTATGTATGTATATTGATATACATATATAAATTGCTACAGCTCCTTTTTGTTTGCTACTCCTTTGTTCTGGAACTTGCCTATCACCTAATCAGACACATTGGAAAATGAGGAAATAAGTCAAAAGGTGCTGAACAGACAAACACAACATCAGAGTCCGTGTGTTAAAGCTCCTTTACCTTACTGCTTTCCTTGGACCTTGGGTGCATGGGGTTGTGTTAATCACACTTGTGGGTTCACATCGTCTTTCATCATTAGTCTGGGCATGGTCCCTCTCTGTGTAATCTTACTTCATTACTTTATTCTTCATCTCCTATCTCTTTTGTCATTGCAGGCACCTTCCTTCATGGTGTATATGGACAATTGTATTTAATTAATTACAATGCTATGAGACAGACAATGGTATTACCCCTGTTTTTCACATGGGGGAACCAAGGCTTATATCAACCCAGCTAGACCAATCTAGAATCTACATCACTACACCAACTAATCAAGAAAACTTGCTTAAAATACAGCTTGACTATAAGTTGCTCTGAATTGCCTTCAAGAACTGCCCACCCCCCTTCCATTCTTAAAAAAGGAAATGTTAGCAGATCTATTTTGAGGCACTTTGATCCTCCTCATTCATCCTTTGCAGAGCTTCATCAGCAGAGGCAATTTTCTAAAAGTGGGATCACTGTCTCTTTGGATTTTATTCTCTTTTGTTCTTGCAAAACTTGGACTTCCAACTGTCAGCCTTGGTCTTGACTCTATTGCTTGCTGGGGGCGTAATTGGAATGCTATAAAATGGCATCTCCCCTCTTTAAACAGAATACCTTTCCACTCATGTTGTACTCTTTCTGCATCTCATTTATAAGAAGATGATTGTTGATGGGCAGAATATGCTCACACTTCTCTGGATGGGTGAAAAGTCTAGGAATTTATCACATAATGAAGTGTGTGTCACCTTTAAGGTAAATCCATCCCAAATTGATGGTTAGCTAAGGTGATAGCCACTTGACATTCCTGGCATTTTTAGACAACTCTGCTATGTGATGGGACAAGCTTGTTAACATTGCCTGCATTTCTTTTGTGAGCCCTGGTAAGAAGAGGGGGGTACACTTCTTGACGGGCAAGAGAGATTAAGGGCTTGGTAGACTGGGAAGATTCTTTCCTTGGGAGTCTGAAGATGGATTACCAGGATGGGGAGGTCAGATCACGGTTGCGAGGGGCCAAACTAGGAATAATAATAATAATGTTAATTATGATAATACTGTCAGTCTCCAGTGCTTACTATATATAAATGATACTCTTTACATTCATTATTTTGTATGCATTACCTTACTGCTTTATATGTGTCGTCTTATTTAATCTTCCCAACAACTTCAGATAGGTACTATAAGGGGACAAGAATAGATTATTATTGCAATCTCCGTTTTTTATTGGGGAAATTGAGGCTTAGTGAGGTGAAGTAATTTTATTAAGATCCCGTAGCCACCTATGACTCATTGGTCTATCTTTTGAATGACCGCACTCACCCAGCCAGTGAGCTTTGGAAACCAGGGAGAAGATAAGCAGAGAATGGGAGAATGCCTTTTGAAGCCGGTGACTGAGAAGGCCTGCACTGGGACTGTGTGAAGGGCCCATGTCTGACTGAGTGGTTCAGGATTTCACCCAAATGGGGAGGGGGAGCACTCCAGGGTGGTCTTCCTGATTGGAGTCAAACGCCCATGAATCCAGGCCAGGGCCCACGCCCTGTTCTTAGAATTATCTCTTCACTATTTTCTTCCTGATTTCCTAATTTTAAGGCCATGCCATTATGCAATTTGGACATAACAGCCAAAGACGCTTTTCTGCTTGAAACAATTATATTTTATGTTGGATAGGCTGACTGAGTAAAAGACTTCTTTTTTCAAGAGATCATTTTATTCTGTTAATTGTAAAAAGTCCTTGCAGAGACACCCTTGCCAATGAGGGAACCCAACCCTTGCCCTGAGAGAGGAGCGGTCTAAGTCTTCCCGCACCTCGCAGGAAAAACACGCACCCTCCTCCTGCAGCACTAAGTTCATTTCGAGTCTCATCAGAGCATTCTAATGAAGGTTTTATGAAGTGTCTTTTATTTTGTACTTGGTTCCCCTTTAACAAATGAGTCATTGATTTTCAAAAAAATTTTAAATGTATCCAGAACCTTTTTTTTTTTTTTTTTGGTTTTTGTTTTGCACAGCCATTTATAAGCCAAAACCAGTAACCCTGTCCTCTCCCCCTGCTGCTTTGTTGTAAAGATAGCTTTCCTCTGTGTGGATCACAGTGGTTCCTTTGACGAGAATGAACAACCCTCAACCAGCTAAATTGTTGACCCATGTGAAAGCAGTGCCTAACAAGTCTTTCTAAAATGCTGCCCAGCAATTATTTTTTAACGCTTGTGTACTACATTCCGGGGAGGCCTGGAAATAACAATAAAGTAGAAAAGGAACTTTATGGACAGTCTCAGTGTGGTTTGTGATTTATGAGATATTCTAATCTAGGGCCCTTTGGATGCCTCTTCATGTAAGTGGAAGTAGGGAAGCTGGCTGGAGCCTCACCATAAAACTGCGGTTGGGTACAATACACCCCTGAGGAGGAGTCACAGACGGATTCACTTCATGCCAAGTTCTTTTCTATCATCCAAGAGTGGCCAACGAGACCAAGGGTGGGAGTGAGAATTCACCAGGGTTTTTGACAAAACATTCCAATAAATTAAAAAACAAACAACCTTTGTTAGAATGAGTGTTGGCTATGGTCGGCCAGTTAGAGCGCCCTCCTGTGTCTCGGCATGGTAGTATCATTTTAGGGCTTTTCAAAGGGCATAATCACTCTAAAATGAACACCATAAAGTCACTCTAAAATGAACACCATAAAATGGTGTTCTAATCACTCCAACACCACTTAATAGCGTTCTTCTCTTTCCCGTTTGTTTCTAGGGCCACACATGAAGCTCCTTCTTTTTTATGTATTAGAATTTCCAGTGGTATGATTATTTGTACCAGAGGCTGTAGGCATCAACTATCTCATATTCCAGGGTTCAATAAATGCTTGCTGAATTAGTGCTCCTTTAAGTCCCAATCCCTGCCAGAAAGTAAAAATAACCCAAATTCCCATCAGCTGGTGAATCAATAAGTAAATTGTGGTAACCCACACAATGGAATACTACTTAGTAATAAACAGGAAAGAACTATTGATATACGCCATAACAAAAGGCTGTATATTATAACATTCCATTCATATGACCTTCTGGAATACAGACACGTATCAGATCAGTTGGTAGCCGAGGGCTAGGGAAAAGGGAGTGGGGTTGGCTGCAAAGGGGTACAAAGGAAGGTTTTAGGGAGCTGAAAATGTTCTGTATCTTATTTGATGTTGGCTGCTGACATTCGTGAAAAGTCACAGAACTGGCATTGGTGGTGTGATGCTGAGGATAGCTGCCCTCCAAAGCTCATTGAACTGTACACTCACCAAAGGTGAAGTTTCCCACATATGAACTATACCTCAATGAGCCTCACATAAACGTTTCAATTCCTTAAAGAATCCTCGTGGACTTCTTCCAAAGTACAAATCCCCAATCCTTTTGGGTTAGTCTCTTGACCTCCTTTTCTTTGACCATCTGAAAAAGACACCACGATGCACTCTTGTGAAAGTCAGCAAGTTCCAGCCCAATTCAAAGCCCTAATGGGGCCAGACCGCATTCCAACCAGTACGCTCCCTGACTCTGCCATTGTGCCCGTGTGCAGTGACACGGAGCCTTCCTGGCATTTGGAGACTGAAAGAGAAAACATCAGAGTTCCAGGCCAATGCTCTAGCCTTGCTACCAACGAGTGGGAAACCCCTTGAAGAGAAATGAGATCGGGGCCCCGAAGGCAAATCATACTGTCAGTTTGCTGGCTTCCTTCCCCAACAGACAACAATCAGTTGTCCCTGGGCCGAAGCTGTGCCGGGAGCAAATTATTCCTTAGCCACGAGACTGAACATTCCACCCCAGACAGTCCCAATGTCTAATTCTGTAAAATGGCTTCAGTTTGGTGGCTCCCAAAATGTTCTACCCACCCTCATCCCCACCATGGTGACCCACAAATATTGATCCAGGCCAGTGGTTCTTACACTTTGCTGGGCTGGAGTGTCACCTTAACTTGTTGAGAGACTAAATCTTGAGTATTCTCATCACACTCCCACCCACAAAAGGTAACTATGTAAGGTGAGAGATATGTTAAATAATTTGAATGTGGTAATCATCTTGCAATGTATCCACATATATTAAATTATCACATTGTATACTTAAAGTGAAAATTGCATTGTATAACCAAAATATATATAATTTTTATTTATCAATCATACCTCGATAGAACTGGGGGGAAAATCACCGAAGAGGTGTATTTTCTAAAGGCCAGTTCCCAGCCCCCACTCGTACCTGAGGTGCTAGTGTGGTAGGTCTGGGGTAGTCCAAGGAAACTGCATTTTTGATAAGCCTCCATGTCATTCAGATGTAGGCAGCCTAAGGACCACACTTTAAGAAATGATCATCGGCGCCTAGAAAAACTCTTTATGTATAGGCTTTTCTTTTCACTCGAGAAAGTTGAGCAATTTATTCATTGGAAATGTTTAACCTACCAAGTGGTGAGTAGCACAGAGACTAAGAGTGGGGCTCTGGAGTGGGGTTCCTGGCTTCAAAGCCCACCTCTTCCTGTTATTACCCATGAGGCCTTAGGTTACTTAATCTCTCCACAGCAAGTGTGTAAGAGGGGGTAAAGATCAAAAGAGCTAACACTTATAAAGCACTCAGAGTAGTGCCAGTAAGACTAGATAAACATCAATTATCATTCCGTTCAGATCAATAAAGACTGAGGGGAATATTGCAAACCATGAACAAAGAGAGTTACTTCAAAGAGCTTTTCATTTAAAGCTTGGACATCTTCAAATACTTCAAATGGTAGAAGGTAATGCAACCACTTTATGCTGCCAAGTTTCCTACATTCCTAATTTCTTTGCCTTGTTTAAATGTTAAAAATATAAGCTAAAAAAGCATAAACTAAACTTATCATTAGCCTTCTTTGGGTAAGGGGCTTAAGACAAAAGACATATTAGCTTGTTCATCTTTACAAGTTATGTGATCTTTGTTGATTCTTTTATTTTATTTTTATTATTTATTTGTAAACAAAGGGGAAGGGAGGGAGAAACAGAGGAAGAGAAACATCAATGTTTGGTTGCCTCTCACACTCCCCACACCGGGGAATCTGGCCCATAACCCAGTCATGTGCTCTGACTGGGAATTGAACTGGTGACCCTTTGGTTCACAGGCCAGTGCTCAATCCACTGAGCCACACCAGCTGGGGCTCTTTATTGATTCTTAAACAGAGATGCAAATGAGAATCATGTGTAGAGCTCTTGAAAAGTACAAATTTTGATTCAATAGAGATTGGGGTGGGGCCAGGGATTCTGAACTTCTAAAAAAGTTCTTTCTGTGATTTGGCTGTACATTCCAGGTAGGAAACTACTGTTCCAGGAAAAGGCTAGGCTCATCCACCTTGTTTTATAGCTTAAGAAACAGAAACCAAAAATGTTACATACTTTACGAAGGTCAGCTAATTATCTATAAAGGCAGGAATTGGATTTGGGTCAGTAATTCTAAGGCCCAAATACTTTCCATTACATCTTATAGTGTAGAAGCTACTGGTGTAGGGTAGGATAAGCATGGTAAAATTTCATGTTCTCATTGCTTATGAAATAATACTCTGACCTGACTTGGTAGAAACTTTAAACTAGAACTGCTGATCTGGATTCTGAATTCCTTTCAGATTCCACTTTTTACCCTCTTACCCCTATGTCTTCATTTGCTGATTATTCCCATTAAATCCCTGGAAGTGTAAAAGAGAGTGGTTCATGTGGCCCCTGAATTACATCAGGATGGGAAACATGATTGTGAACTTGAAGATTTTTTCTCCCTTCTTAGAACATAAGAAACTCCGAGGGCCACAGTTTTATCATGAACGAATCCAAAATCAATTGGTACATAAAACTAGGAAAATGAGGATCCCATAGGATCACGATCCTTAGAATACTATCTTGTAAATCCCAGAGACATGAATCAGGAGAACATTCAAAAGGCTATTCTAGTGACTGAAGGCAGTGGCATTTGGGCGGCCTGTAGTCTGAGTTGAGTGTTTTGTGGATTCCATTTTCTTCTTCGGTCATATCTGTGGCCTATAAAGTCCCGATTTTCTTTACTGTATTATCACAGAGGAAAATCTGTCAAATTAAAGTCTGTGGTTGGAAGGGGAGTGGCCACCAATCAAGTGAAATCATTCTGCTGAACTTGAAACTGGGGCAGTATCACTTTGTTTACAAAAATGGCTGCCTGCAAACCATCACACATCATCAACCCCTTGCTAATAAACAGACCCCTTTATCTGGATACTTCTCGGCACCCGCTGGCTGCTTGCCTTTCAGATTTTCCGTTGCCCATATTTCAATATCCCACCTTTGCATTCTCCTCCTGCTCCTGTTAAAATACTGTTTCTTTGCTTTGCTTTCTTCTTTTTTTTAAAGATCCCTTTTAATCAGATAGCTCCTGCTGGCACGAGCTGTTAGAGGTATTCATTTCAGTGGACTCTGGCCTTATGCTGCATTACCTTGGCAACAAGATTTAGAGGCAAAGGCCTGGCCTTAAACTTGTCAGAGTCCCCAATGATGTGAACGGAACACATATTACTCTCGAGCATGTCAAGTTGTCATGTCAACCACGAACAATAAAACCCATTTCTCTCGCCTGACGTTTTAATTCAATAAGTTTTCAAATTGGTTTCTTCTGTAATTCATTTGGTCTGGAAATGTAATATGTGAGGGTGTGTGTGTGTGTGTGTGCGTGGGTGTGTGTGTGTTTAACCAGTCACTAATGACCTTCCATGAAATGACTGGAGATTGGAAATACAATTTAGGTCAAAAGTTCATCCGAAAGCAAAGAAAAGCGCTGGATCAAACAAAAGGAGCCTATACTTTTGGAAATCCTGACTAAGAGGTAAGTAAACAAAATCTGAAGAGCTGGCTTCTGCCCTCAGACGTATGGATGACTTCCATCAGCACAGCTGCATAGCACATTCAATACCCAGAATGGCTGCCCCCATACCTATTTAGAACTCCTTTAATTAGTCTTGAGTATACAACCAACTTCAGTTTCTTAAAAACACTCCTATGTTTATACTTACATTTCATTTACCCCTAAACCAGAAAGTTTTGTAGGAACCTGTACCCTTAGAAAGTCTCTGAACCCTCTAAGGCCACGCAGACAAGGCGTTGCATGGAGTCCAGGGGCTAGAAGTAACCCCAGGGGGGGGTCAGGGTTTCTCAGACTTACTTGTCTCAGTACTCGCTTGTCCTTGTGCCAATTGTACTATTATTTACTTATTTCTTTTCCTTTAATTAACTTATTTAAATACATAAATTTAGAAGGGCAACTTTATATCATGGACCTGATAGTCTGCTCATTTAGGCCCTTTGCCACTAAGAACATGGTTATTCCTTAGCTTTAGTAACTAGCACATAGATGGTTAACCATCTGCCAGGCACCATTGAAAACACATCCCACATACTAGCTCGTTTAGTCCTCACCATCACCATCACAACCTGTTGGGTCAGGTAAGTTTTTTCATCATCTCAACTTCACAGAGGAAGACACAGACACAGAGAGAAGTTAGGCAGCACGTCCATAACTCCACAGCGAGGAAGTGTCAGGACTGAGGTTCAAACCCAACAGTCTGGTTTCAAGCTCTCAACCCGATATCCTGCTTCCCTGGATTCTGTTTGATTGATTGAGCCTCTTTGCAAAGTTTTTCCTAAAATCACACATTTTTTGAAGGCTGGGACCATATCTAATACTTCTATCTCCTTCTTAGTACCTAGTCGAATGCCTTTCACATAATAGGAACAAAGATTTATCATTAGCTTGTTAAAGTGGGATTTAGGAGAATCCTAGAATATCCAATTCAAGGCTCTTTGAAAAAAAACCTTTTTGTTTAAGTGGGAACAATGGGGACTATCATCACCTACAGCCCACAAGTACATAAGATCTTCTACAGACCAAACTCATGGAGAACAGAGGCCATATTTCATGGTGTGATGGGTATTCTCTGTTGGCCCCATAGGAGACACTTCCCACACTTTTCCACTGTGCTCTCTGCCCAGGGCACATGATTTCTTACAGATTGCACCAACTGGGCTCTCTTGCCCTCTAGCTTTGCATTAGGTTATGAAGCACTGGCAGGAGATTGAGAGAAAATTTGAGGCATTAATTCCCTAGCCCGTGCCTCAGCAAGGCACAGTTTGGTAATGTTTGCTCCCTGATCCCAGACACCACTGTTTCTACTGAGCACTAGCTCTTTGCTACAGCCTCAGCTCCTGCTGGGTGGTACGAGCTTCCTGCTAGTACTTGTTGTGGGTGCTTCACCTTTCTTTAGTGGTGTCCTGTGACCGACTGAAATTTTATTAATAGTCTCTCCAACAAATATATCATTTGTCTCCTGACAGGGTCCTAGCTCTTGTGCTTCTCACATGAGAATCACCCACAGACCTTGTTAAAATGCAGATTCTGTTTCAGATGATGGGGTGGGCCCTGAAATTCTGCATTTCCAATAAGCCCCCAAGTAGATGGATGTTCCTCAGGCCACACTTTCAGTAGCGGAAATCTAATAGATGGTGCATAGTTTCCATTCAATAGGTATTTTACGTTGAATGAAAGAATAATTAACTGAATGACTTGGATGCAATGAATGCTGCACTGGTCAACACTGGTGAAGGTGGCCATGCCCTTGCCACACAAATCTTGTAATAGCTAACCCCTGAGGTCCCAGTGTGGTTTCAGCAGACACACCTGGCCACACCATGAAGCTCACGGCTGGCTGGACAGCCTTATCTCTGCATTTCTCATTTTCGGAGCTACCCTGGTGATTCTCATCATTCCTGGTTAATACTGTTTATTGAAAATAGCAACTACCACAAGTGACCTCCAAGAAATTGAATTCACACACATGAATATTTTTTCTTCAGAGATGAAAGTAAAGCTGATTTATTTTCAACATCAGAATTGATCCCCTCGAGGGACAATCTTTGCTGAGTGAAAGATGGTAGAGGAATTCACGATTTGCCAAACAGAAGTCTTATTTGCTCAGATTCTTGTACAAACAGGTTCTGTGGGCAATCAAGCTCTAAGAGATCATTCAAACAAGACCCAGCTCAAGGCAAAATACACTTAACTGTGCCTGTAAGCAGATCAAGCTGTCAGGAGATCTGAATTCCCTTCTACATTTAGCTTGGCAACAAACAATTTTGAAGACCTACTGAGTGCCAGACCCTGTATGTCTTTGCAGGCCATGGTTATGCACACAGTAAAATCTTACTAATTTCAAATCTGAATGTTGTGATAATTCAGATAGATGCCAACCTGCATTTGACAATTTCCCTAACCATGCAAAAGGAATTACTACATTAATTTATAGGTCAATCAGTGTGTAAAAAACTACTTAAAAGTATAAATGATTTTCAAGACCTCTAAAGTGTTTTTAAAATATATTTTATTGATTATGCTATTATAATTGTCCCATTTTCCTCCCTTTATTCTCCTCTGTCCTGCACCCAACCTCCCACCTGCATTCCCCACCCCACACACTTAGTTCATGTCCATGGGTCGTACATATAAGTTCTTTGGCTTCTCCATTTCCTATACTATTCTTAACCTCCCCTGTCTATTTTGTATCTATTATTTATGCTTCTTATTCCCTGTACCTTTCCCCTCATTCTCCCTCCTCCCCTTCCCTACTGATAACCCTCCATGTGATCTCCATTTCTGTGATTCTGTTCCTGTTCTAGTTGTTTGCTTAGCTTGTTTTTGTTTTTTAAGTTCAGTTGTTGATAGTTGTAAGTTTGTTGTCATTTTACTGTTCATATTTTTAATTATCTTCTTTTTCTTAGATAAGCCCCTTTAACATTTCATATAATAAAGGCTTGGTGATGATGAGCTCCTTTAACTTGACCTTATCTGGGAAGCACTTTATCTGCCCTTGCCTTCTAGATGATAGCTTTGCTGGATAGAGGAATCTTGGATGTAGGTCCTTGCCTTTCATGGCTTGGCATACTTCTTTCCAGCCCCTTCTTGCCTGTGAGGTTTCTTTTGAGAAATCAGCTCATAGTCTTATGGGAACTCCTTTGTAGGTAACTGTCTCCTTTTCTCTTGCTGCTTTAAAGATTCTCTCCTTATCTTTAATCTTGGATAACTTAATTATGATGTGCCTTGGTGTGTGCTTCCTTGGGTCCAACTTCTTTGGGACTCTTTGAGCTTCCTGGACTTCCTGGAGGTTTATTTCTTTCACCAGATTGGGGAAGTTCTCCTTCATTATTTTTTCAAATAAGTTTTCCATTTCTTGCTCTTCCTCGTCTCCTTCTGGCACCTCTATGATCCAGATGTTGGAATGTTTAAAGTTGTCCCAGAGGTTCCTAAGCCTCTCCTCACTTTTTTTTAATTCTTGTTTCTGTTCTGTTTGACTATTTATTTCTTCCTTCTTGTCCAAACTGTTGATTTGAGTCCCAGTTTCCTTCCCTTCACTGTTGGTTCCCTATACATTTCTCTTCATTTCACTTTGCATAGCTTTCACTTTTTCCTCCATTTTGGACCATACTCAACCATTCCTGTGAGCATCCTGATTACCAGTGTTTTGAACTCTGCATCTGATAGGTTGGCTATCTCTTCATCACTTAGCTCTATTTTTGGAGCTTTGATCTGTTCTTTCATTTGGACCATGTATTTTTGTCTCCACAGGGCTGTTGTATTGCAAGGGATGGAACCTGAAGTATTCACCAGGAGAGACGACCCAGGTTGCTGCATTGCGGTGCTATATTAATTGGTGGGGGGGGGGGAGGTGTTCTGAGAGGGAACAATGTCACATGCTCGGCTCTTGGCCACCTTTCAGTCACTTCCTCTGCTACCCACAAGCAAATCGGGCCCTTCTGGTGCTGATTCCTGGGTGGGTGGTTTTGTGTACATTCTAGGGCCCTGTGAGTCTCTCCAACAAACTATTCTGTGAGGCTGGGAGTTTCTCCCACCACTGCAACCCCCACAGGTTTTTACCATCAGAGGTTTTGAGGCTTTATTTCCCCACGCTGGAACCCTGGGTTGTGTGGTCTGTCTCGCTCCCCATTTTTCCTCTGTTTATCTGTATGCAAATGTGGGATCACCTAGTCCTCTAGCTGCCACTTTGCCCATTCCGGTTCTCTAGCTGCCTTGACTATGGAGTCACGAATTGATTGAGTAATAATGTTGATTTTTGTGTTAATTAAAAAACATTATTCTAAGTGCCATGTGATATCCTAGATTATATCCTAGAATAAGAAACTGTGAAATCTGAATAGAGTATTGAGTGTCATAATAATAGCAATGTTAATAGTAATAGTTAATAGTAATAGGCCAATATTGGCTTCTCAGTTTTGGCAAATGTACCACAATAATGTAAGATTATTAAAAAAAAATCTGGGTGAAGGGTAAATGGAATTCTCTGGACTGTTTTTACAACTTTTCCATAAATGTAAAATTATTACAAAAAAATTTAAGTTTATTTAAAAAACTGTGCACTTTCATTAAGTCTGATTCCCTAAGAACCCCTAGCAGACATGAGAGAAATTATTTATTGAGCCATAATCTGGTTGGCTCAATGTCAAGTACCCTACACATGTGATCACAACAATGTTATAAGGTAGGTGTGGTTAGTTATCCTCATTTTACAGATAAGGAAAATCTGGTTCAGAGTGATTAAGCAACTTGATCAAAGACACACAGCTAAAAATTGATGGAGTCAGGGTGTGACAAAGTCTCTTTAATCCCAAAGCCTGAGCTCTGAGCAACTCCACAACTCCACTGGTTTGCCTGTTTTACTTTGAGTTTCTCTATGTGAAAGAGAATTATCACTTACTCAATTTGATGCTCATTTTTCATCTGAGTTGTTGAAACATATGAACCCAATTATTTCCACTGCACCTTTAAGCAAACCAGAGTATCATTTTGAAAATAACCAAGTTTAACACAAGGTCAAGTCTTCTCCCTTTCTGTTTGTTAAATTGGGCTCAAATTTTCTTGGAGGAGGGTGCAAGGAGGAGAGGCTAAGAGGCATTTCTTCCAAGGAGCTTGGAATGTTTTCACAGCTAAGCAACTAGCTCTTTCCCTGTGGCCCCTGCCTTCTCTTGCCCATCATGTGCTCGCCTTGGGATGCTGGGCCTGATGCCCAGGATTCTCCCAGCATGTTTCAGTCAGGCTTTGGGCATGGATAGCTTGCTTAGAAATGGAAAAAGGTAACATGCCACAGCATGGCATGTGGTTCAGGGTTAAGAATACCAGCTCTATATGCAGAAAGAGTAACTGGATCTCTTAACACAGTTATTGGAGAGACCCTAGAATGATCTCTGTCCTCAAATATACTCACTCCTGCTAGTCCAGCAAGGTGCCGGCAATCAACTAATGTTAAACGCAGTGTGCAGTTTGTCATAGGCACACATTCTTCTCACAGCAGCTCATGGTTTTGCTCAGCTACATCCTTTGGCTCATCCCCTGGGCCTCTCTGTATCCCCTCTGTGGTTTGGTCTCGTTTAGTCCATCATTCACTCGTTTGGGAAGGGACAAGGGTGATTACACGGCAGAGTTTCCATTCTTTTCCCTCTCTTGACAACCAAAGCGGATTTTGTATTTGTGAATCATTCTGCTCTTTAGGATTCTGTCATTGCCAGGTGAAGGGTTCTTTGGGCTTTCTTGATACAGAACCAGAAGGGAAGGGGGAGAGGAGGAAGAGGCCCATTAACCAGCAAGAAAATTTTTGGAGAAGATTGCAGGGTGGGGCAGTTTTAGTGAAAGAAACACAAGGAACACAAGTTTATTGGAAAAAAGTGGGGCTTAAAGAATTATTGCTCTACACTATTTTTCCCTTCTTCATGTTCAGAGAAATGCAGGCAAACAAATAGTCTTAAATGAATTGAAAACTTGAACATAAGACCTGAAACCATAAAACTCTTAGGAGAAAACATAGTGAGTAAGCTCCTTGACATGGGTCTTGGCAATGATTTTCTTGAATTTGAGACCAAGAGCAAAGGCAACAAAACCAAAAATAAACAAGTGGGACTACATCAAACTGAAAAGCTTCTGCACAGCACAGGAAACGATCAACCAAATGAAAAGGCAACCTACAGAATGGTAGAAAATATTTGCAAATCATATACCTGATGAGGGGTTAATATTCAAAATATATAAAGAGCTCACACACTCAGTAGCAAAAACCAAACAATTGATTAATAGATGAGCAGAGGAACTAAACAGACATTTTTCAAAAGAAGACATACCAATGCCTGCAGGTACATGAAAAGGTGCTCAACATCACTAATTATCAGGGAATCAAAACCCCAATATCGCCTTGTACCTGTTAGAATGGCTATCATAAAGATGACAAGAAGTAACAAGTGTAGGCAAGGATGTAAAGATAAAGGAACCTTTGCGCACTCTTGGTAGAAATGCAAATTGGTGCAGCCACTATGAGATGACTTGAAAAATTAAATACAGAACCACCATATGACCCAGCAATTCTACTTCTGGATATATATCTGAAGAAGTCAAAATCACTATCTATTAAAGATATCTGTACCCCTATGTTCATTGCAGCATTATTTACAATAACCAAGACATGGAAACAACCTAACCGTCCACCAGCAAGTAAATGGATAAAGAAAACGTATATAATATGAGGCTGCCAAATATGTGTAGGTGTGTAGTCTTTAGGCTATTTAAAAAATGCCCAACTACAATTTATCATCACTATCATTGAATTATTTTTTTAAAGATCCCCCAAATATATTGATATGGAAGTATCTCTACAATATGTTGTTAAGTGAAAAAGACAAGATGCAAAATACTACCTGCTGTATTAAAAATGAGTTTCTATGAACCTATCTGCTTGTATATGCATAGAGCATTTCTTGAAGAATAGGAGATTAGTAACCATAGCTGCTTCTGGGTTTGGGAACCAGAACTCTGGGGTAGGAAGGACCTGTCCCACATAGTCAGTGTAGGAGGCTTTTGTACCTTTTGAATTTTGTGCAGGGGGCATATCATGTATCAACTATTTAAAAAAATAAATAAAGAGAAAATAATCTCTAAAAGGAAAGATATTGCTGTGGAATGAATATTTGTGTCCCCCCTTTCCTATGTTGAAATCCTAACTCCTAAAGGTGATGGTATTAGGAGAGGGGGCCTTAGGGAGGGGCTTAAGTCATGCAGGTAGAACCCTTATGAACGAGGTTAGTGGTTTATAAAAGAGTCTCCCTCAAAATTCCTAGCTCCTCCCACCATGTGAGCACACATGGAGAAGGTGCCAGCCATGAACCAGGAAGGAGACCCTCACCAGATGCTGACCATGTTGGCACTTTGATCTTGGACTTCCTAGTCCCCAGAATTAGAAACAATACATTTCTGTTGTTTATAGGATAGTCCAGTCTATGATAGTTTGTTATAGCAGCTCAAACAGACTAAGACAGATGTTTTAACATCTCCAGAAAGATACAGCTTACATAATCACAAAATAATTTGAGTAAATGTAACTTTGCCCTTATTTTACTCTCTCTGTCATACCTTAGTGAAAACTTGGTAAGGGTCTGCCAGCAGCCTCTGGCAGACCCCACATGACTCCAGGCTCACCCTCCAGTCCCTACTAATCACTCCCTGGGAATGTATGAAACCGATGTCCTAAAGTCTTCCTGGACCCACAAGCAGAAGCATCTCTTTTGATGGTTCCTTCTAAGTGTCAAAATTCAAAACAATTTTCCCAGCGTCAAGCAAAAATAGGGAAGCTGGGCCTGGCTGGAGTCAGTGGCCTATCATTAGGAACCTAGATTTGAGCAGTTCTCATCCTGATGCAAGTTCTTGAACCTGACTGCACTTCAGAATCACCTGCGTAGTTAACTGGGTGTCAAAGTAGGGTTGGAAATCTGCAATTTAAACAAAGCCTCCTGGAGCTTCAGATGAACTAGGGAGCACTAGTTGAGAAAACGAATGATCCAAACTGTGTATCCTTATGAACTGAGGATGACTGAGTTTTAATACTAATTCAGGCTTTTTCTCAAAAAAAAAAAAAAAAAAAAAAAAAAAAAAGAGTGGAGGCCCTCCTATCTGTGACAGTCCAGTCAAACAAAAGAGTTTCCCTCCCCCGCTACGCCAGAGGTCAAACAGGATGTGTCTCAGATGGAGTCTGCTGATGCAAACAGGATCTGGAGAGAAATAACAATTTTTCCTTTTCACTCTGAACCTCCATCCGACCAGTTCCGGAAACAGTCCTGATTAGAGCGTAATTGATTTGGACTCCGCGAGGAGAGCAGCCAGACCTGCACATGGCCTTCCCGTGCTGTGCAAGCTGTGCAGTATCATCTGACTCTTCCCGGCATTAAAAACAATATGACATGACATGCGCTGGTTTTCTAATAACTTCGTGAACCAAGTGAGATTATATATTCAATGACTGTGCCAACCATACTTTAGAGAAACAGCAGGGCATTTCCACACAGCCCCCAAAACAGCAAAGAAACTCAAGGCATTTTAGTTGCATAAATACTAACTCTGGTCACACAGGGTTTGGGGTCTTTTGCTGGTCAGGAAACGATCATGTATTACTTTCAAAGCTGAATCAGTTATTCCAGTTTAAACAAGGATTTCTAAACAGTTTTGCTTTTTATTTTTTTTTCCATAGCACACATCATAGAGTGACTATAATTCAAATTTATCAGGGATTGAAAAGACAAACCAAATAAACAAAAACCCATAGTACCAGCAGGCTAGGAGGAAATGAGTTGAGTCAGAGGAGAATTCCCGCGGGGACCTTTTGGACAGTATGTCAGGCTCCTTACTTTCAGGGACTTGTTTCATCCTTTTGCCCCAGTCTGTGTCAAGGCCCCACTGAACTGCAGACAGGCCAACCCAGTCACAGCCGCCAGACCGAAGCATCTCTTAGATCCACACCATGAATCCTACTCCTTGACTTTACTGTTTCCCAAGACCAGGTCTACACAGCCCAGCTATCCAGGAAAGCAAGGGTACCAATAGTACTACGCACAGGTTATCTGTGAATTTATAGGAAAGTGTTACCATTCTGCCATGAAATACTCAGATATATAATATTTTTATACCATAGTTCCAAGTGGCTTAATTTTGCCAATGTGTCATTTCATTTTGTTCTGTGTAGACCTGAAACAAATGTCGTTTGTGGAAAAAAAATTTTAAAAATAAAGGCATATATTCTATTAGAGCCTAGTTTGGATTTTTTATGATACAAAATAAACCTTTTGGATCATATATAAAAGTAGAGAGAATCCAGCCTCTATGCCTGAATTATTTTAAAGCAAAACCACATCATATCACTTCATCTAATAAATGCTCAAAACGCAGCTCCAAAAAGAAAGATTATTTTAAAAACATAAACAAAGTGCCATTGTCATATTTTTAAAATTAACAGTGTCTTTTTAGTATCAACCAGTATCCAGTCATCTGATTTTTAAGCAGCAATCTTACAGAGTGTCATACTGATGAACCATCAGGATTCTTGCATTGCTGTGAGGTCTCTCCCCGACCCAATGCCCCAAGGCAGGGATGCTGGAGAATCAGATGTACAAAAGTTCTTTCAGGGACTTGAGACTGAACTGGAGTGTCAAAAAGTCCCCGACTGTGGAGACTGGGTTGGATCCTCCAGCACTGTTGACTTTGGTCTGCATGTTTATCCATTCATTTTTCAGACCTCCAGTCGCTTGTTTATCTTGGCCATCCCTTCCCAGCCCGAGACTTCCCACACCCTGCCATCTGGCACTCTCTCTGGTTTCATTCCCACAGCCCCAGCTCTGAGCAGAAACCTCACCGGAAGCACAGATCCTGCAAAAGGTCCCGAGTGCGGGGTGCATGTTTCTGCACCCTGGTCTTCCTGCAGGAAAGACAGGGGCAAGAGGAATTTTTGGAGAGGATTCTAGAGGTTCAATATCAACAGAGTACAGCTCTCTTTATGGTCAATTGATAGACAGATTCACGCAATGAATAGCTCAGTGCCTCGGTGACGGTTATCCCTTTGTGAAAAGCTTAAAGATGAAGTTTTAGAACTGTACCGGGTGGCTCCTTTTCTAAAAAAAAAAAAAAAATCCATCATATCACTAAATATTCAACTTGTGTCCTTAGACCTACAAATCATTCTAGACAACATGGTAAAAGTTTTAGCTGCAAGGACTTAAAATTTATTTCGATTAGCAGAATATTGTTGATGGTAAAGAAGGTTTTAAACTAATAACATGCAAACTGAAGCAGCTAGGTTGTTAATTTCTGGCAAAAAAAAAAGTCTATTCACCATTTGCTCACCAAACTGCCTCCCACTTTCCTACTGTCCCGCTGCCCTCACTTGTCCAGTTGCCCAGTCTCAAAGGTGCTACCGATCGTCCAAGCCTAAGAGCCTCCCTCTCTAAATTCCAACAAGAGTGACACCATCTCCATCACTACAATACCTGTAACAGTTCCTGAGAACTACTATGTGCTGGGCACCATGCTTTGTCCTTAATGTATTATTTCATTTACCTTTAGTGTATTAGCTGATTTGAACAGGTCCAGGAGGAAAGGCATCATTTTGTAAATGAGGTAAATAAGGAAGGATTTTGTAAACACCCAAGATCAGAGGGAGAGTAAATGACAGAGCTGTACCACATGGCTTAGAGGAACATCCCTCAATCTTTAAACTACATTGCCTTAAAAAAAAATTCAAACTCCACCTTGTGTTGTCAATATTCATGTGTATGTCCTCTCCTTGACCCAGTCTATGGATTTAGCACAGTATCTGGCAAACGTAGGAGCTCAGCGCGTGATAAATGTTTGGCTGGTAGTGTTGTTGTTGTTACCGGTCATTATTTACTGGGTGGTCCAGAACAGTCTCACTTCTATGCTGAGGGCTGTTGTAGAAGCAGAAGCGTGAGTCTGGCCTTAAAGTTGCCTGATGTGGCATATAAAAATATGGGATGTGATACTTGGGACATACCTATATGAAGAAGGTATTTGTTCCTTCTCTGAAATTCACATTTAAGTGGGTATCCTATATTTTACCTGGTAGCCCCAGTCAAGGGACATAACAGCAATCAAGAGGGATAACCACGGCGCTATGGAGCAACAGGAGCCTTCCCTGCGAAGCCATCTGGTGCTGGTTAGTAGTGTTGCAGGGGCTGTGAGAAGGGAGGGCGCACAGGGTGCTGGGCAATGGGAGAGGGCCTCACGGTGGGGCTCCCAAATCAGGCAGAATGGAGATTTTAAAGGCTTTAGGCCACATAAAGGATTAATGGAAGCAGCAATTAGCCAATTGGCTTCTAACTTGAGCTTATTAGGGAAATAAATTCACAGAACAGAGCTTGAAGAAAGAGAAGATACTGCTGTAAGTTTGTTTTTGAAAGTGCACAAGACAGTAAATTATCCATGATATTAACCCAGACTGGTCCCAACAGCACAGTTCCTGCAAGGCCAGAGAGTCCACATTCCTGGTCTCCTGTTGGAAGTGGAAAAGCACGGCTTTAACTACTGAGGCCCACCAGGCTCCAGAGGAAAGCAGCTGAGATGTGCTGAGGAGAGGGATAAGTCTGAGCTTTGCTGGGGAAAAGCAAAAGAGGCATGACCGCTGCCTTGGAGAGATGCTCCCTGAGCAGCAAAGGTGTGGCCCTAGGCCCCAAGGCCCCTCGTGTGGAGGTGTGAAGTCCCAGAGATGCGGATGATGCATTGCAAAGGGGCGGAGCATCTATGCAGTGTCTTTATGTGTCCGGCACTGTAAATACGTGGGGAAATTCCATTCTTAAAAGATCCTAAATTATATCGTCATCCTCACTTTATAGAGGAGGAAACAGAGGTTCAGAGAGCTCGGGTTATTCACAGCTAGCAAGTGGCAAAGCCAGGATTTGAATATAGATCTGCCAGATTTCTAATCCTGTTCTCTTTCTCTCCCACCACCCGGATATGAGTCAGTTCTGTGCCAGTCATTTTTAAGGAAACACTCCTGTTGTCCTCTGCTTACAGGACAATGACTATGTTCTCACCTCTGGTGACAGATTTCTTCTGGTTCAGATTGGTAACAGGAGTCCTTCTGGGGACTCAGGTCTTCCTTCAAGGAGGAGGTGAGGTGGGAGGGTGTCAGTGAATCTTCCCTCCCATCGTTGGGCCCTTGGGAGGTCAAATTCCCCCCTGGCGCTCTCTCATCCAGAGCCCTCCAGCATCCTTTGCTGGAGTCCTAGGTGGGTTCTCAGTACCACCCAAGCCCCTTAAGAGGCCTCAGTCTGGGTCAGTGACTCTGGAGACCTTACCTCCCCCAGGCTCTCCTTATGTGGTGTCTTCACCAAAGAAAGGAAGGGAATAAAAATGCATCTAATTAAAATAACTTTCCAGGTGCAGGGAACAAAATCCAGGCAGATTACAGGCCAGGGCAGGCTAGCCCCTAGCTGTTGCAGATGTCTAGAAAGAGCCACTTTTGACACGGAGTAGAGGGAAAGACACTTCCAACTGAAAAGAACCGAATGTTGAAGTTAGAGGCCTATGAAAACAAGCTATCTAATTTATTGGAACATGTTTTTCTGGCGGCTTTGGGCTAGAACTGCGATTGCCTCCTGCAGGGATTTGTGACCTCATCCTCTCTCCCCCACCCTCCCCAACTGTAACTATAGGGTTTTCCCCTTTCCAGCCTAACATATGGTTTGCAGCAGGAAGTGCGAAATCCCAGGAATGAGCAGAGGCTCAGGTTTCAGACTCGAGAGAGACTCAGGTGAGCTACAAGGAATGGCCTTTGTTTCCTATGAAAACAGTTGAAAACAGTGTTTAGTGACCCTTTGGTTTGGAATGAGGTAATTAATTCTCCAGAAACTCTCTCTAGTTTCCTGGGCAACAAAATCAATGTGTTGTTGATAGAAATACTGGGGATAATAAATTGGTTTAAATTACAGATTTTCTTTTTTTTCAAAGAGGGATTTCCTCCCTACCAACCCAAAATATAAAACAAAACAACAAAAAGGAAATAAAAAATTCAACCAACACGCACACACACACACACAGAGCCCACAAACACACTTAAACCTAACTCTCCCTCTTCACCTTTTGACTTAGCCTCACTCTTTAAAAAAATTAAGTTTAGTGCTTTGTGAATATTATTATGCTCTAGGAGACAGGGAAAGTGAAAGGTGGGTCAAATCTCACGAGTAATTGTACACAGAACAAGAAAATCGTCAACTCTTATTCTTCAGGTCAAAGATTCTCACTCCGAGTGGGGTGATCCCAGGGTCAGCGTTATCAGAATTCCTGGGGGTGTCAGAGGGAGGGAAGCAGTGTGAGATTTTTGTTTATCAAACAGCATTGAGGATTAAAACAATAAAAAGCCACCGAGCAACTGGATATGGCTGACCTGGCTTTTCCCCCAAGATTTGCTTTTCAATGACCAGTTTAAGAATAAGGTAAATAGTGTGTTCTCCTTGGAAATTCCATTCACAACACTGCCTGCACTCCTGGCTGAAGTCAAAGTCTGTTTTGCCCTTCCCATCTCACGGGGCAGCAAGAATTTCTTCTGCGTGGCCTGAGAACAGGCGCCAGCAGCGGACTGCCTGGGCCCTACCCTGACTGTCCTGCCGTCAGTAGTTGATCCAATTTAAGATGCCGTTGACTGCAAAGCACACCATTATTTTTAAGAATCACTAAGAACAGAAGGAGAGTTGTCAGTTAATTTCTGACACAATGCTACTATACCATCAATTGTAGGCACATCCTGATTTCAGTGATGTTATAATGTGACACAGATTCCTCTTGGCATGGATGAACTATGGCACTTGTTTAGTAAATTTAATCTTTCTCAGACTTAACCTCTAAAGGTTTCATCTTCCCACTAAAACAATGAAAATAATCGTGGTGTCTGTCTCATAGGGTGGTTGTGAGGATTCCATGAGTTGGTTCATGTAAAATGCTCAGAACATTCCTTGGCACATAATAAGCTCTGAATCAGCTATTCTTATTAGTCAATATATACCACTCAAATTGACAAATACTTGCTCGAATGCAGTATGGAGGGTTTTCATGGTTGTCATTCCTGCTAGGGGAAAAAAACAGCATGGTAACACCCACACATGGCAAACTGCGATTTTAGCGAAATAAAAGCAGGCTAAATGGGGAGAATGATAAACAGATCGTCTCTCTCTGCCTTGGTCTCTGGGTAATTCCTTCAAGTACACCCTGGTTGCCACAGAAAAGTGCCTGCCTTGTCTGGTAATTGTTCTGCTGTGGGAACAGTTTTTGCATTCATGATGCTCTTGTGGGTTATTTTTGCCAAGTTTTTTTTGTGGCTCTAAGCACTTCCTGGAGGCACCGGCAGCCATAGGAGGATCCTGACCTCAGAGGGATGCCAGGTGGGGTCTGATACAAACTATCCATGCTGTGCACAGACCAGATGGTTCCACACAGCAAGCACTGTTATTTCATTCACAAAAAGTCAGAAACAAGTTGATTTTACCACTTTAGCCCTAACAAATAGAAACGTGAACAATCCTATTTTGATATGCAGGCCCCTCTTGATGTAAGTCATTTTTGCAAATCAATGAACATAGGTGCAAATGAGAATTTCCAAAGTCATTGCTGCCGAGAAGTAGTTGACTCAGAATTAAAACCCATAAGGGCAAGGCTCCAAGTCCACATATGCTTTCCAGTTTCTTGGAAACTTGCGTTTTGTTGTTGTCCTTAGCCTTCTGGTATCCCTAACTTCCTCCTGAAGTTATTGAAGGAATAGATATTTGGATGATTAGAATGTGATTTAGCTGGCACTAATTTAAAGGCACATGTCTGTTTTTATACTCATCCAAGTTTGATCAAAAAAAGAAACTATGTGGGAGTTGGCACTGGGGCTTAGGAAGCCATGCTCTAGAGTTTGAAAAAAAAAACAAAAAACAAAAAAACTGGAGTAGGGGGTTAGGAAACCTAAGTTCTAGTCTCTCTATTGGCTGACCCAAAGGTCACTTTTCATTGCTGTCTGGTTCTTACATACCTCACCTCTAGACTCTCTCCTAGCCCTAAATCTCTATGATGTAAGGAACTCAGGAAACATCTGGCTCTGTTGGGTACCTTTAAACACAATGAAGTGGTTAATTTTATGTGTCAGCTGGCTAGGCTATGGTGCCCAGGTGTTTGGTCCAACACTAGTCTAGATGTTGCTGTGAAGGTACTTTGTAGATTTGGTTAACATTTACAATCCGTTGACTTTAAGTAAAGGCACCCATAATTCAAGTGGGCTTCATCCAACCAATTGAAGATCTTAAGAAAGAAGACTGAGGTTTCTTGGAGAAGAAGGAATTCTGCCTCACGACTGTAACATAAAAAATCTCACCTGAGTCGAAATCCTATTGGCCTGGCCCACATATTTTGTACTCAAGCCTGCAACACCAGCTCTTGCTTGAGTTTCCGGCATACTGGCTTTCCCTGTGGATTTCAGAGTTGCTAGCCCCAACATTTGCATGAGCCAGTTTTTGAAAATAAGTCTCTTTTTCTTCTTTCTCCCTCTCTCCCATTTTATGGAGAGAGTCCAGTAGGAATAGGAAAAAAAAGGTCCAGTAGGAATAGGAAAAAAATATATGTATACAAACACACACACACTTATATTCAAGTTTATATATATATATATATATATATATATACATTTATATATATATATATATATATATATATATATATATATATATATATATATATAAATTCTCCTATTGGACTTTCCCCCTGACCTTCCTATCTGACATTTCAAGGTTCTGGCTTATTTTTCTACACATGAAGTTGCCTCGCCCCGTGTCTCTCCATGTCTAGCTTTACCCTTGTATTTTTCTCCTAGATGACCATGATTTAAACTCTCTTTTTGGCCCAGCTGCTGTTTATTTCCCTCACTAAAACTTCCTCTGATCTGCTTCCAGCCCTGAGACCTCACAGACGGACCCCGAAGGGCTGGAGAGGTATGAGTGAACTCAGCAAGGTGCACACACGGGACTGTCCACAGGCTCACGACCTCCAGGGCTCCTGCTTTTTCATGCTTCAGTAGCTTAAGCATTCTTGCCATACATACATCTGCTCGGAAATCACATTCTTTACACAGCAGTCCCATACTTTTACAAAGGGTTAAAAAGCTACCGGACTCATTTCCATCTCGTGGGTGTCGTATTTCTTATTCATGTCACAGGAGACAGGTGGTTATAGGAGGACAAGTTTGTTAATTAAAAGAGGGTGTATATAATTACTTTTTGCTTATTTGCAAGGGGGCTTTTTAAGAGTAAGTATAGTTGTGTGTGTTTGTAAAGTTATTTTTACCGCAAATGTTTGAGAGGCTCTTGGAGATCCATGGAGGGAAGTTACTTGGGCTATGCCAAGAATTATTAGAAATACGAGCTTTGCTCTTGTTGACCCTACTCTAGAAGACTCTTTTCACATAAGTGTTTGCCTTCATAAGGAGCACCTCCCAGGAAATCTAGGGTAAATTATGACTTCAAGGCATTGCCCATCTGTCGAGGTCTAAAGGGCCCTATCTGTTGTCTCTCAGTGTGCTGTGTGTTGAAGACATTTAGATATTTCGTTCTCCTGTATACTCTAGTGGAATCAGACCAAATTTGTGTTATATAACACCACCGTCTCATTCTGTAATGAGCAACTTCTGAGGAGCAGGCAGCAGGGAGAACAAAGCCACCTGCCCTTTGCCAACCCCTCCACGTTCTGCCAGTGCACCTGTGGAGAGCTACGAGGCCTGGCCAGGAGGAGAGAACGCTTATTATGTTTCTTTGTGTAGGTGACACAGGGCCTTCCCAAGTCAGGCTGAGTTGGAAAAAAAAAAAAAAATCTGTGCTTTGCTTTGTTTTTTGGCCAGGTTTTATCGAAGGTCTCCTAGGCTGAGTGATCATTAAACAGCTGCCTTGCTGAACCCCTGCCTTTCACTTCACCTGCTTGAGAAATCTGATGACTCAGACAGAGACATGAAATATTCAGAGGACGCTCCCACGGATCAGTGTCTCACCAGTGTGCAGGGTTAAATGGGGGAAGTGTCACATGTTGGTCACGCCTCGGTAGGACTTGTCCACAGTTCCAGGCTG
This sequence comes from Desmodus rotundus, assembly GCF_022682495.2. NCBI lineage: Eukaryota > Metazoa > Chordata > Mammalia > Chiroptera > Phyllostomidae > Desmodus > Desmodus rotundus. The sequence continues at coordinate 15,406,154 of NC_071390.1, forward strand.
GCCCATTGGTGTGCTAAGTGACAGTGAAATTTTATCACCATTCTGAAGTATAAGATGAGCATCACTCTCCCTGCCTCCTGCTGCCATGCTAGGGTGGGCAAAGTTATCAGAAGGGCCCTTTCTGTTGAGACAGACACTCATTCAAATTGGTTTGAATGAAAAAAGAAATGTATTGGCCCAAGGCTATGATGGCTTCAGGAGTGGCTGGCTTCATGGCTCAAATGAGGTCATCTGGGCTTGGTTTCTCTCCATCCCTAGGCTCTGCCTTCTGTTGGATTGGCTTCATTTTCGGCCGTCCTGTGGTGGGCCCCAGCAGTTCCAGGCTCCCCCTTGTGGTGGCAAGATGGCTGCAATAGTTCCAGCGTCCTCAGGATAAAGCAGGGGTCAGCAAACTTTTTCCGTAAAGGTGCCAGATGGGAAATATTTCAGGCTTTGTGGGCCATACAGTTCTGTTGCAGTTACTCAACTCTGCTGTTTGAGTGCAAAAGCAGCCATAGATAATGTGTAAATGAACAAGCATGGCTGTGTTCCAATAAAACTTTATTTAAAAAGCTAGCAGTGCGCCTGATCTGGTCTGTGGGCTATAGTTTGAAGACCCCTGGAACTATACAGTTGTTAGAGAATGGCCACCCAGTCAAGGACTAATCTCTCAGCTCCCTTGTAATGGGGGATGGCCACGTGACTGAGTTCCAGCTAATGGAACACAAGTTAAGTTATGAGGCCCATTTCTGGGTCAACTTTTAATAAGCAGGGATGCCCCCTTCCACTCTCTTCACCTTCTGAGACTGGCTGCAGACGACGAGGAAGTTCTGGGAGTGGCAGAGCCGCAGGATAAGGGAGTCTGACTCCTGAATCGCCATGTGCAGGGGAGTCATCCAACAGTCAGGGACAATGCCTTAGACTGCTATGTGAGTGGAAAACACATTTCTGTTTTGCTCAAATCATTACACATTTTGGGTTTATTTTTAACAGCAGTTTGCCTACCTTAAGTAATACAGAAATTGGAGTTAGAAAGGGGATGCTAATGTAAGAAATGCCTAAAGTATGTGGCACTTAGTGTTGTGCGGTGAGGGAAAAGAAAACAGAGTAAGCTCCAAAAATGGTGACCTGTGTTATACGGTGGCGAAATATTTGTTAAAACTGTTGCCAGCAATCATGTGGAAGGCAGGCCAAGATGAACCTGTAGCTTCAGGGAAAGCCATTAGAAAGAGACAGAATGTTAGAGTTGAGAACTTTGCTACTTATAACAGGTTATTACTAGAAAAAATATCCCTCACCATAAATGACCACGTTTATAGGCAGAAATAAAAGGGAAAGAAGAGAGCACCCAAATTTGGAAAAATCTATTGATTCTGGATCCCCACGGTAAGAAATAAGACTGGAAGAAAGTAATCAAAACCCCAGACTTGGAAAAGGCTAAATCCTTGGAAAAGAATTCTCAGTTAAATATAGCAGCTCAACCCCTACAGCAAAGATCAGATTAAGGGTGTAGACTTTCCACTCCAGTCTGTTGTTCTGATCTCCCCAAGTCAGCTGCCATTAAATTGAGAGAAAGCTATAGAGACAGGGAAGCAAATAATTGAGGCTTCAGAACTATGTCTAGGAAAGAATTTTGGGTGTGGTTACTTGGAAGCAAATAAATGAGAAGCTTACTAAGTTTTTCAGGGAATGGTATTGCTAAAGAAGTCCCAAGCTTGGATGAAATAAGCTTTGATTGGTGAAACCTTACCCTCTGGTGCTAAAGTTGCTTGAGCAGAGAGTGGACTATGAAGGCTGTAGAGTCTTTCAGGAGGGCAATTCAGAAGCGGCCAAAAGGGATAATGGACAAAGAAGGATATCCAGAGGGTGGAGTAAGAGGCCTTAGAGAAAACTAAGCGATGAATTCCTACCACAAAGCAGATTAAAGGGCTAAGCAAGGAATTTACCCCCTCTTACCAGGCAGAGGGTCTTTATATTGCCCACCTAGAGGGTTCCATCATGCTATTAACCAAGGACTCTGTTTTTTTCCCCATTCTTTCCTTTTCTGAACAAGAGTCTTACTGCAGTTATCAAGTCCCTGTTCTGCCCTAGTATGGTGGATGTGTGTGTTAGAGGGGCAGATAACTGGCTTTTACTTAATAAATTGCTGGACCCTGAGGAGCCATGTACAGACCTGATTGAGAAGACATTCTACCTTTAAGAATCCTAGACTTTGAGGTAGATGTAGTGACTTAGTGGAGCTTTCGGGTGTCGTCCTTGAGAAGGGCATGAGGGTAGGCTCTCTATGTGGAAAGAAGGTGTCAGTGTCTGCAAGGGTGGACAGTGATAGATCGACAGCTGTGTACAAAAAATTCATTTCCTCTTTTCCTTTAATGTATAGCCACATCACACTTCCTGGGCTACCCAGGCAGCTGTATGCGGCTATCTGAGTGAGTTCTAGCCAACAGAATGTGAGTAAAAGTTATGTAGGCCATTTCCAGGCTAAGGAGCTTCTAGGTCCCCTCCTGCTTCATGCCCCTTCTGCTGGATTTGTATAATAATGAAGACCTAGACCCCAGAGGATAGTGTAGCCACAAGCTGGAAGGAGCCTGGGTTTCTGAATGATTACATGAAAAGGAGTTCACTTCAACTGTTCAGTAAACAATAGCAACATAACAAATTTTACTGTTTTTGAGCAATTAAAAATTTTTGTGTACTTGTTACCATACAAGAAGCAACATGGTCTTTGTTTCTGTTTAACCCTTTCTCACTCTGAAGACTGGCTTTCATTGCTTCTCTGGGTGTAACCCAGATGTTAGCTGGAGCTTCCCTTTTCCTTGGGTTTTAGGTGAACTCTCAATTCCTTGTTCTGTGGGTATCCAAAGCCTTTTCTAAGATACTGCTGAGTGTCCAATGGACCTTCTGCTCTTGTGGATTCCATCCCTTCTTGAGCTTTCAGCTCAGATGGTCTCTGTTCTGTTCCATCATGACAAGACATAATATTCACCCCCTTTTCTGACTTATATGTACATACACATACACATCACACACACCTCTCACTCACACAAATTATTTAGAAGCACAAGTAATTTGCTTACACTCTGGTAGTGCAACTGTTAAATGAAACAGTAGGTGTCATCATTCTTAAGTCACCTTCCACTGGTGAGTTTCACTGGCCCTCTACTTCATCTAGTCTGAACTAATTGCCCTAGTTATCACTCTACTGTTCTCTCCATCATTCTCTTTCTTCCTGTTTACTTATACCAAGAATGAGACAAAATCCTTTGGATGCTATGGACAGATGAACAATTTGGCACCCTGGGAAGACTAATAATTGGAAGTCTTTTATTTTATTTTTATTATTTATTTAGGTATTTATGTATTTTTAGAGTGGGGGACGGGAAGGAGAAAGAGTGGGTGAGAAACATCAAGGTGTGGTTGCCTCTTGCATATCCCCTATTGGGGGCCTGGCCTGCAACCCAGGCATGTGCCCTGGCTGGGAATCGAACCAGCAACCCTTTGGTTTGCAGGCTGGCACTCAATCCAGTGAGCCACACCAGCCAAGGCTGGATGTCTTTTAAATCAATATTTGGAGGAGAAGCAATGCCCTGCTTGGGGTGTAAGGGAGGGGTGGGAAGCAAAGGAGGAGGACTTCATTCAGCCTCTGCTCTTTGTCCTGGGCATTTCAGCTCTGGCCCTAAACATGCACAGTTCACTGAGTAAAATAAGAGAATTGTCTTTAGCTTGATCCACCCTTCTAGGAAGTTGTTTTAAAACCAATTATCTCTTAGCAAGTAAATCTTAAAAATTCTCACCACAGAAAGAAATAGTAATTATGTGAGGTGATGGAGGTGCTAGCCCTCCCGTGGTAATCATTTCTCAGTATATAAATGTACCAAACCATCACACCGTCCACCTTAAACTTACCCAATGTAACATGTCAATTATATCTCAATAAAGCTGGAAACTAACTAACTAACTAACTAAATGAATTAAAACCCCCCCCCAAAACAATGATCTCTTTTTGGGTAATCATACCCCTGGTGGCTCATCTCAATCCATGTGGCTTTTCAGAGTATCTGTTACCAACTTATCCTTCTCCTTTTTTTTTAAGTTTCTTTTTTCTTTAAATATATTTTATTGATTATGCTATTATAGTTGTCCATTCCCCCCCCCATTTATTCCCCTCCATCTTGCACCCCTCCACCTGCAATCTAAGGGACACAAACACCCTTAGTTCATGTCCATGGGTCATACATATAAGTTCTTTGGCTTCTCCATTTCCCATACTCTTCTGTTTATTTTGTATCTACCATTTATGCTTCTTATTCCCTGTACCTTTTCCCTCATTCTCCCCTCTCCCCTTCCCTACTGATAACCCTCTATGTGATCTCTATTTCTGTGATTCTGTTCCTGTTCTAGTTGTTTGCTTAGCTTGTTTTTGTTTTTTAAGTTCAGTTGTTGACAGTTGTAAGTTTGTTGTCATTTTACTGTTCATATTTTTAATTATCTTCTTTTTCTTAGATAAGCCCCTTTAACATTTCATATAATAAAGGCTTGGTGATGATGAGCTCCTTTAACTTGACCTTATCTGGGAAGCACTTTATCTGCCCTTCCATTCTAAATGAAAGCTTTGCTGGACAGAGGAATCTTGGATGTAGGTCCTTGCCTTTCATGGCTTGGCATACTTCTTTCCAGCCCCTTCTTGCCTGTGAGGTTTCTTTTGAGAAATCAGCTGATAGTTTTATGAGAACTCCTTTGTAGGTAACTCTCTTCATTTCTCTTGCTGCTTTAAAGATACTCTCCTTATCTTTAATCTTGGATAACTTAATTATGATGTGCCTTGGTGTGTGCTTCCTTGGGTCCAACTTCTTTGGGACTCTGAGCTTCCTGGATTTCCTAAAAGTCTATTTCCTTCACTAGACTGGGGAAGTTCTCCTTCATTATTTGTTCAAATAAGTTTTCCATTTCTTGCTCTTCCTCTTCTCCTTCTGACACCCCTATGATTCAGATGTTGGAACGTTGAAATCTGTCCTGGAGGTTACTCACCCTCTTCTCATTTTTTTGAATTCTCGTTTCTTCATTCTGTCTTGCTTGAATGTTTATTTTTTCCTTCTGGTCCAAACTGTTGATTTGAGTTCTGGTTACCTTCCTGTCACTGTTGCTTCCCTGTACATTTTCCTTTATTTCACTTTTCATAGCCTTCAATTTTCCCTCTATTTTGAGACCATACTCAACCATTTCTGTGAGCATCCTGATTACCAGTGTATTGAACTCCGTGAGCATCCTGATTACCAGTATATTGAAATCTGTATCTGATAAGTTGGTTATCTCTTCATTGCTTATTTGTATTTTTTCTGGAGCTTTGATCTGTTCTTTCATTTGGGCCTTTTTTTTTTTTTGTCTCAGTGTGCCTGTTATGTTTTTGGGAGTAGAACCTTAAGCGTTCACCAGGGTAGGGCAAGTCATGTCACTGCATTGTGGTGCTGTATGTGGGGGAAAGGTCTGAGAGGGAACAGTGCCACTTGTTGAGCTCTCTGCTGGCTTTCAGTCACTTCCGCTTCTACCCAAAAGCAAAGTGGGCTCTTCTGGTGCTGATTCCCAGGTGGGTGGGTTTGTGTACATTCTAGGACCCTGTGGGTCTCTCCAATGAACTCTCCTGTGAGGCTGGGAGTTTCTCCAGGTGCCGCCTCAGCCCCCACAGGTGTTTTCAGTCAGAGGCTTTGAGGCTTTATTTCCCTGCACTAGAACCCTGGGTTGCTTGGTCTGTCTCGCTCCCCAGTTGTTTCTCCCAGTTTGTCCTCATGGAAATGTGGGACTGCCTGGTCTGGCAGCTGCCACCTTGCCGTGAGTCCTCTCTGCCCCGGCTGCCCATCTCTGCCCCTCCTACTGGTCTGAATGAATGTTTCTTCTTTAACCCCTTGGTTGTCGGACTTCCATACAGTTTGATTTTCTGGCAGTTCTGGGTTTTTTGTTTTTAAATTTGTTGTAGTCCTTCTTTTGGTTGTGTGAGGAGGCACAATGTGTCTACCTATGCCTCCATCTTGGCCAGAAGTCCTATTCTTGTCCTTCTGAGAGAAGTTTTGGTAACCTCAAATTTCCCGTTTCCTCCATGTTTCCATTGGCGTTTTTATTTCCCTAGTGAGGTTTTGTTACCAAACAGCAAGTGTGGTTCTACTGCCCGTTGCCCAATAGGCAAACTCTGGAGGCAGAGGTTTGGTAGAAAAGGAAAGAAAAGATCAAAAGCCAAACCAAAGTCCAAATCAGGCAGTGACTCTCATTCCTACCTGCCAGCCCACAGGTCTGATGCAGGTGCCCTGGGGACATTTATTTCAGAGGGTCATTCTGGGCCTTGCCTCCCCAGCTGCTTCTGCCATCTTGCCTGACCTTGTTAGCTGACCCTTTGTCTTGTATCTGGTTCTTATTCCCCACCTACCCAGGTCTCAGGCTTTCTTCCTCTCAGTTCCATGCCCAGGACCAACTCTGGGAAGTCCAGCCTAGTTAGACTCCCCAGCAACCCCAGGAAGGAAAAGGTGGACAAATGAACACAGTCTGAGTCTCTAAGCTCAGCCCTTTCTTGCCCACTTATCAGCAGCTCTCGCCCCTTTTTGGTTTCTGAGTCCACCATGATCTGGGCAGATAGTTGGTTGGAATGGCCAGCCTGCAAAGTAGGGCTTCCAGTTAGTTGTGCTCATTAGGGCCCAGTGTCCCAATGGCATGGGGAACATCCTAGAGGCTCATTTGCTCCCTAAACTGCAGCCCATGGCTACCTTTGCTTAATCAAAACAACTGGGCTTTTGCTTAAACTTTATGCCCTGTAGTCTCTGTGCTGGAGGTCTGCATGCTACTTAGATCTTATAAGCCAAGTTATCCTTGGCACTGGACAAGATCCCTTACATTTTCTTCTTCCTGTTGACAGTCACTGGTTGGGTCTTTCATCTGGATGAACTGAGCACCAGGAGCACAACCCTGCTGCCTGCCTGTCTTCTGTCTCCCCTCCTCCATGAATGTCCAAAGATGTCACTAAGAAGTCAGCTGAGGACAACAGCTTTCTACATCAGGTATGTACCAGCACTACCCTGCTACTATTTCTCCCACCTGTGGGCTCCTTCTCTGGAATCCTGGGCTTACAATCCCTCATAACTACTTCCCAATCTTCAATTTCCGTAATGAATTTAAATGTCCTTCTCTGCATCTGTGGCCTTAGCTCTTTTCCTTCCTCCCTCTTTTGAACTAAGCCTTAGGAGGACATCCACGATTCCTTCTAATGGTCTCCTTACATTGGTTGCCAAATTTAACAAAGAAGAATATAGGGTACCCTGTTAAAGGTAGATTTCAGCTAAACAATGAATAATATTTGCAAGTCCTGTGCAATACTTGGGACATACTTATACAAAGAAAATTATTCATTGTTCATCTGAAATTCAAATCTTGCTGAGACTCTTGTATTTTAGTTGGCAACCCTACACCTACAGTTCCTGCCGAAGGAATGGTCTTAAGCTTTTCCTGAAGCACAGGTAGGTGGTTCTGTACCATAGAACCCCACACTTACCCCACTCCCCAGGTATAACTGATTAGGTCAGGGATGAACACTTGTCCTAAGGGCAGCTTAACATAGGCTGGTTTGTAGCCAATATGGTAGCTGACTCAAAAGTTTTGCACAGAGGGATTCGTAGTGGTTGAATGAACCAATCAGATGTTCTGTCTCAGGGCTGTAAACTTTATAAAATAAAGTGAGAGACTCTGTTGGTAGGTGGAATACCTCCCTCCAACCCTCATCTCTTACTGCTGTGCAAATCTGCAGCCACTGAAGCCTGCTGAAACCAGCCTGAAACTGCAGGCTGTGTGTCATGTACCTCTGCCTGCCCCACTGAAATCTCAGTTCTGGCATCTTCCTCGTCCCAGTGACCTAGTGCCTAGCCCAGTGCCTGGCACATGCCTGGAACTCAAAGGATGCATATACAGTTGCCATCCTTCTCTTTTGGGTTGCGGTGGTTGCGGTATAAGGAGTTAGAAGCCCTGCCTGTGAGTTCTGGTTCTGCAGCCTCCTGCCTATCCTGTAATCCTCTGTCTCTAGTCTCTCCTCTGTAAAATGAAGAAAGGATTATCATCTATTTCTTAGGCTGTTGTGAAGTTTAAAATAGCAGATGTGGGGAAGCCAATATGTAACAAGCCCTCTAAAAACATTTAGAACATCTGAGTATAAGGAAGTTGAAATTTACATGAGGGTTGCCCTTTATAAGACCTCGTGTTAGTAAAAAACAAACAAATCACATGACTCAAGAACCCTCCTGGGAAAGGATGGCAGCCACTTATGTTGACCAGCTGATGAGAGAATAAGCAGAGTTTTCAATTTCCTAGGCTCTGACATTAAAAAGTTTGCAATTTTGAATAAATTTTAAAAGGATTTGTATTTTTAAAATTTCAAAAAATGAATCCTTATTATTGCTTCTCCATGACATACTTTTCAATATACCCCAATCAAATTTGCTGAAAATGCACTGAATTTACTGATTTGAGAGAGAAGAAAATGAAAAAGGCACACTGTGATGCAAAATGGAGGCTTCTTCACTGTCCCGCTCAGCTGCATGCTCCCGCACCGCCTTAGCCTCTGGTTCTGCTCAGCATTCACTCTGGCATTTTTAAAATGTCATAACAGTGTGCTTTCAAAATAATGTGCTCATGCACCGCCCCCCCAAACATGTAATATTGTCAGGATGTTTTATCTGGTGCCATATATCTTGTACATGACAAATACATTTCTCCAAACAAACTATCACACACGTCCACACGGTCTATAAATTTTGAATCCTGACATCTATGCTATTATCCTCGGAAATTTGGATTGGCCTGAGCTGGGCATAACTGGGGGGTGATGGTTTGAAGGAATGAAGGGGATGTCATTCTTCCTGATGCGCCCCCTCTGGGGAAAGTGATGTCAGGAACATGCAAGGCTTAACCCTGGTGGAGAAAGCCCCAGATGCTCTCTCCCGGGTACCAGGACATTAAGCAGACCTGGTCTGTAAGCATCCCCTCTCCAGGGGTGATAACAAGGTCGTTCTGTACTTCGGTTTGGCTTTATAATAATACATCTGGCATCAATAAAGTTTCTTTCTTTCCAAAGTACTTTCTTACTTATGATCTCATTTGCCCTCACGGGAGGAGGAAAGGGAGCTGGTTAGGATGAGCAAATCTGAGTTTCTCCTATTGTGGGGCTGGGCAAGTTGCTTCACCTTTCTCAGGCCCTGTTTCTCTCTCTGTAAAGTGGTGTCATGATTACTGTAGGGTGCTTAGGATTGTATAAGTGCAAGTGTGCCCGTGAGTTGAGCGGGACAGCACTTCGAGAAAGGCAGAAAGCTACAGACAGAAGTGTGCTGTGATGATAAAAGTCATTTACACACTCTGGAAGGAACCTAAGAAATAAATCTAAGAGTTAACACAGTAAAGAGGTTTTTAAACTTTATCTTGTGAAGACCCACAGATGAACTGTGGTTGTGAACAGGACACACTACTTTGGCAGGCTCAGGTTTTTGGTGTCCCACTTCAAGAGACACCTACACTGTAGGTGGGATGCCGTTGCTGGCATTGGTTCTTTCTCTGTCCCATGTTCTCGTGCTGAAGAAAGCATATCAAAATGCGAACGAGAGTGATGTTCTTATAAGGTTAACCTTAATTTCACTCAATTTATTTTCATTCAATCTATTTTCCAAAAATGCAGACTCAGGACTCTTACATGTAATAAAACCCTGACCCAAACTGACTTAAGGAAAAGATCAAATTTATTGACTTGGGTAATGAAAAATTATCCAGGAGCAGATGCTGCAGTCATGGCTGGATCCAGGGGCTTAATGGTTTCATCAGCACTAAACTATCCATCTCTAGGTTCTGCTTTTCTTTGTGCGACGTTGTCAGACAGAGTCTCATCATGAGTGATGAATGGCTACTGGAAGCCTATCAGGAAAGCTTAGCACCCTTTGTGAAAAGAGAGCTTCCCCCCCGCCAATGGTTTCAGCATAAATCCTAGGATTAAGACTTATTGGACTCACTTGGAAGCACTAACCACTGTCCTTGAAATAGCCACTGAATTTGGGTCATGGGATATGCTAGTTGGATAGAACTGTAGTGTCTGTCTCTGTCTCTCTATCCCATAAGGGCATGGGGATTGGAAGCGGGTTGGAAGTGGGGTCAGTCAGTCTCATCAGAATTATATAGACTAATGGGTGTGGGGTATTCTCCAAAGGAAAATCGAGGGGCTGTTACCAGAAACTAGGAGAATGGAAGCTGGGTGGACAAAACCAACAGATGTTCACTACAGTAAACATGATACTTAGGTAATTATTAATAAGAAATTACGTGCAGCACACATTGCAAATGGGTTGTGATTTACCAGCGTGTTAGTGTTATTGAAAACCTCTGAGCTAGTTCAACTCTATCATTTTCCAGGTTTTCTTATAGATTGATAAGTTTATTTTGAGAGTAATGAGTGAAGTTTTTGTTTGTGATTTTGATAGCTCGTTAGAAGTTTTCTCAATGTAAGGGGCCAAACTAAGGGCTCTCTCACAAGTTTTCCAAGAAAGAAATTGCCCTTCCAAAGGCGAGAAGGAAATTACTAAGGCCTATTTTATATACATAGCATGCATACTTCTTGCTATGGAAAAAAAAAAACCTTACAAAATGTAATACCTCTGATCTCCCAACCTTCTTTCATGACCCAACAGCAGTAGGAGGAAGTACAGTTTTATCACCTGGATTTAGAGGCAAGGAAATTGAAACAGAGAGAGAACCAGGCTCACCAGTGGGCAGCATAGCTAGTAGTCGCGGTAGGACGCGAAGCACTTCCAAAGGCTTACTGTTCCTGGAGACCTCTAAAACAAGCATTCTCTGCCATCAACGTGTTTTCTCTTTCCTTCTCTCTCTTACAACTTTTTAAACTTTTTATTTCTTTCAATTTTATTTCGCATTGGTTTCAGGTGTATAGCTTAGTGGTTAGATAAATCTATACTTTACATAGTGTTCCCTTGATGTTTCCAGTACCCCCCTGGCACCCTGCATAGTTATGACAATATTATTAACTATATTCCCTGTGCTGTACTTTACATCCCCATGGCTATCTTGTAATTACCAATTTATACTTCTTAATCCTTTCACCTCTTAGTTCTTACCACCCAGTCCTCTAATACCCTCCCCCTGTTCTGGCAACTACCAATTTGCTCTCTGTATCTATCAGTCTGTTTCAATTTTGTTTGTTGTTTACTTTTTTTCTTTAGATTCCACATACAAGTAAAATCATATGGTATTTATCTTTCTTTGACTGACTTATTTCACTGAACATAATATCCTCTAGGTCCATCCATGCTTTTGCAAGGAGTAAAATTTCATTCTTTTTTGTTCCTGAGTAATATTCCATTGTATCAGTATACATGTACCACAGTTTTTTTTATCCACTCCTCTATTGATGGGCACTTGGGTTGCTTCCAATCTTGGCTATTGTAAGCAATGCTGAAATGAACGTAAGAGTGCATATACTCTTTTGAATTAGTGTTTTGGGTTTCTTTGGATAAATCCTGAGAAGCGGAATTGCTGGAACTCATCCACTCCACAGTGGCTGCACCAGTCTGCATTCCCACCAACAGTGCACTATAGGGTTCCCTTTTCTCCACACCCTCACCAGCACTGGTCATTTGTGGATTTATTGATGATAGGCATTCTGACAGGTATCAGGTGACATATCATTGTGGTTTTAATTCTCACTTCTCTGGTGATTAGTGATGTTGAGCATCTTTTCATATGTCTGTTGGCCATCTGTGTGTCCTCTTTGTGTCTATCAAAGTGCTTTCTTAATGAGATGTATGTAGTTTAACTGGATCAAGGCATTGCATTGCCTGGAAGCCAAAGCATAATTAATTCATTTTTTAGGGTCAGTTCAATTCAACCAATAGTTACTGAGGATTTATTACTAGTTGTATCTGTTAGGGTGCTTTTTGTTGCAAATTATAATAAAATATCCAGTTCCAACAGTCTTAAAATATAAAAAGAATTTATTGAGAAGCCCAGTGGTAAGGTGGCCTTCAGGGGAAGCTTGATCCAGAAGTTCACCAAAGACCCAGTTTTTCCTCTCTTTCTTCTCAGACTTCTAAGCTCTCTGCTTCACTGCCTGCCTTATGATAAGAGGATGGCTGCCAGAATGTTCTGAGAGTTATCTGCTTCCTTATTTATATCCATCAGGAGAAAAACAGTTGTCCAAGGAGTTTATAGGGTGGGTCAATTTTTTTCCAAAGAATATCTCCTCACATCTCACTAGTTAAAACTGGGTCATGTACTACTTATTCTTAAACTGAGCTGTGTGGCCAGAAGGGTGGGATATGCTGGTAAACAAGGACGATGCCTGGCACCATCTTCCCCAGATGCTTGTGGCCTGGGGGTAGGGGGAGGGGGAGGGACAGGGGTCTTGTCTGAATAAAAATCCATCTACTGTCAACAGAAGGAAAGGGAATAAATGTAAAACTGCATCTCATTTGGTGCTGGCTTTTTAAATTAATGAATAGAATGGTTTTGAATATTTGTAAATACAATGAGAGAATCAAATATCAAGGAGAGAAGAGAAGATAATTTAAATTTTGGATATATTGAGTTTCCAGTGCCTACAGAATATCTGGGCAATCTTGTTGAGTTAGGACTCAACAAGAAAGTTAGGACTAAGGACCCAGTACTGAGAAATCAGGTTTGGGCTGGAGGTATAGGTATGATAGGTAAAATATGTGACAGTGGAGGTAAGTTCAGGGCAAGTACCCAGGGGCCGTGCAGGGCCAGTAGCCAGAAGGTAGTGCAGGGTGAGTGAGAAGGAGTCCTGACATCCCAGAGTGCCCATCTGCCATGTGCCCAGGTAAGCAGGTACTTCTTGCTCTCTGCCCCTTCCTGCCCCAGGCCAGCCCAGGGGCAACTTCCACCAGTTGCTTGGGCACCCTGGGTGAAAATAGGCATTCCTTCTCCTCTGCACCTTTCACATCACCCTAAAGGAAGGTATTGGGGCCCCTCCAAACTCCATACAAGGACCTCCCAGGATGACTCATGTATTGACTACTTGCGCCAACACCCAGGCTACCCAAATGCTTTCCCTTTCATTTCTGTCTTCATCTTGCAGCTCAACCTTCATCTGTTTCAAAATCCCCGTTTGACCTGTGGGAGCACCTCTGCCTTGGGAGGATCCAATGATTCTTTATTAGGCTTTAGTTCCTTGTGTCTTTTATCTTCCTGTCTAGTGGATTTGCAGGCTCTCCTCCTGTCTATCTATTGCTGGTAGTGCCCTGCAGACCCCCTTCCTCACTGCCTGTCCCCATGGAAAACACCGTGGACTGGTAGGCAGAACCTAAGGACAAACTGGGGACTGGGCCTGTGCAAAGGTTCTCCCAGTCCAGTTCCTCTGTCAACCTCTGCAGTCCAGTCAGCACTTCTGAGGCTTGAAGAAGGGAAGGGAGGGTTCATGGCTTCACAGGAATGCTACAGATAACACCCCTAATTACCACCCAGGGGCACTCCTGCTTGTCCAGCCTGCTGCATTGTAATCATCTTTGCACTCTGCCCTGGACCTGGGCGTTTACAGGAAGTGCACTTCTGAGGTGCAAGGAGAGGATTAGAGGCCTCAGAGGGGTGTAAGTACTTGGCCAGGGCTAAAGCTGCCCTTATCTGGGCATGCTAAGTGCTGGCTTCTTTAAAAGGGAGCTATTAGCTTCTTCCCTGGAATCACACCCCACCCAGCACCTCCCTTCCGTATTGGAGCATCAGCTACTTTAGATTCCAAGTGCTCCAGGCCTTGCATTCTATCTTTGCCTGTTCTGAGCAACAAGTGATGTTAGCAGGAGTTCAACCAGTTCTGTGTCCACACTGTGCACCAATAATAGGGCCACAAAGGTAGATTTTTCCTACCTTTAACCCTCTCTTTATGCTAATGACCCAGCTCCAAACACAAGACTTACACAAATAAAATACTTACAGAACCAATCAAATTTGTATTCAGTTCTTGGAGAAATAAAATCAAGGCAATACAGGGAGTCATTGTAGACTAGAGCTGTGTTACCTAATATGGTAGCTATTTGAATAGCTACAGTTTGGCTATTCAAATATAAAATAAGTAAAAGTAAATATAATTTAAAACTCAATTTGTCAGTCACACTAGCGATAGTAGATGCTCTAGAGCCACATGTGGTTAGTGGCCACCATACTGGAAAGTGCAAAATTATTTTTACTTTGCAGAAATTTCTATGGGGCAGTGCTGTCCCGGAGTAATACAAGCCGACTTCAGTGACTAGGTGTGGCTCTGGCGGGGCCTGGAAGGGTAGCAGAATTAGAAGGGGAGGAGAAGGGGCTTCCAGGTGGGAGAAACTGTGACACTGTGTGAAGAGGTTAGAATGAACCAGGCATGTTGGGGCAACAACCAGGAGCAGAGGATTGGCTGGAGCCAAACGTTTCTTTTGAAGAGCTGTGAAAACCATCATCACCCTGATGATTACAGGCACAGGAAATGAAAGGGCGAAGCCCATCCTCTTGTCAGATCCCAATCCTGTATCCCATCCTTCACACGTACCCGCGGGGAGGAGAGGGTTCTGACTGGATCTCAGGCTCCTGATCTCAGTGCCATGGCTGCTTGGCCTCATTAGTTACCTGCTGTATTTGAAAACACTGCTGGGGATGGGCTTGGGTGGGAATATGGACCTGCGACCTCCCTCTTCTTCCAACACCCATCTCTGGCAAGCTGACCTCTAAGTCCGCTTGCCTGAGAGGGCAATGGGGAAGAGTCCAGAAATCAGGCCCTCCTGAGTTCAAGTGCTGGTTCGCTAACCAAGTGCCATTAGGCAAGCAATTTAACTGCAATCCTCAGTTTACCCATCTGCAAAATAGAGATGATGATAGCAATGACCTCCCAGGGTGGTTATAAGGGTTTCATGGGTAATGTTTGCCAAGGGCTTGGCATAGTTTTAGAAAAATAACTGTTACCTATTCATGATATTATTCCTTACTATACTAAAGCTGTTTGCAGGTTCGCTGAAGTTACTGTTTCTGCTTCCCACTAATTAAAAAATTCGTGTAATTAATTCATCAACCTTTTCCTTAATAATTTGTATTCTTTTTGTTTTATTTAAGACATTTCTCCACATCCCAAGATCTTAAGATAGTCTCCTGTATTTTCTTCTAAAAGTGGTTTTTAAAATTTTAATTGAAGTATAATATACTTACAGGAAAGTGAGTAAGTTATGAGAGTACAGCTCCATGAGTGTTGATCAGGTAACCACTAACCTAACTTGCAACGTTACAATTAGGCCTTTCCTGTTATTGAACCTTATAGAGGAGGATTCGGATAGCATATACGCTTAGGTGTGTGGGCCTTGTCTGTGAGAGTCATTTATGTTGTGCATTTGCTCATGCTCATGGCCTTATACTCTTCAATTATGTGGATTTACTACAGTTTATCCATTCTCCTGCCTATGGACATTTGGGTAGTTTCTGATTTGGGTTACAATGAACAGTGCTGCAATTGGCTGTGCCTTTTGTTGAACGTATATACGTATGTATGCATGTATGTCTGTTGGGTGTGTAGACCTAGGAGAGGAATATCTTAGTCATTTTTCACTTGATATTAGAGTCACCAAATGCTGGAGAGAGAACAGGGCTTGAACCACACTGAGGATTCTACATCCCAGATGAGAGGATTGTGGCCCGGTGGGGACAGTGATCCCTAAGGTCGAACCACTGCTCAGCACTAGACAGACCCAGGTCTCCTGAGAGCCAGGACCCCTTCTCCTTCTCCTTGTCCTGCTGCTTCTCTAAGGGATCAGTTGGATTCCCTTTTCTTTAAGCTCTGTGGTCGCCCCTCCCCACCCCGGGAGCAAAGTTGCTGTTCCAGGAAATCTGCAGCTGCTTCAGGCATTTACAATGTGCAAAGGTCCTGAGGCACAAAGAAAGAATGAGGGGGAGGGTTGGACAGAGCTTTGCCCAGTATAGCAGCTTAAGGTTTTTTAGGCTTTTAAAGCTGTTTGCAGTTGATAGCCCCTGAGAACTGGCGATCATGGCAAACCACAAAATCTTTTAGAAATTTTGAATCTATTACTTAAAAAAAAAACCCCGATTACTCAACACCCACTTGATTCCAATTCCACGTGACTTCAAAGAAAGGAAGAGAGAAGTGGCTGGTGATGAGGTCATGCAATAGAAGTTTTTGTTTTGCTTTATTTTAATCCCTCTGCCTTTAGAAGCAGTTCTTCCTTTGCTCTTACCTCCTTAAACCACTCCATGGCTTCTTTGTGCCAAAGCGCTGGGAGGGACCTAGGGACAGGCTGTTTTTACAGCTGTGCTGAACTTCAACCTGGGAGCCGTGCATTCCACTCATATACTCAGGCAATTTCAGGGAGGAGGGAAAGGATGTAAATCGTGCCCTCACACGTGGGTTCCCAGCTCATTTGTCTCTGAGCCTTACCCAGGGGCCTCTTACGTTCTGACTGTGAAGCAGTGAGCCAAAGCTGCCAGCAAAGGTGATTCTTCAGCATAACAGCAAGGCCTACCCTATGGGCAAATCTACCCTGGTGTCTACAGGTGTTCCTTGCTTAGCACAAGAAGGGCATTGACAAAACCCTGGACCAATGGGACCACACGCTGGTCAGGGCCAGCACCTCATGCTACGGAGGAGGAAGCTGCTTTTCTCATAAGTTTAGTGAACTCGATGCTCTCCAAGGACTCCTCCAGTTTTGACAGTCCTGATTTTATGAAGATGTATAGGTATTGGATTTTTAAAACGCACTGTGGGAGTTCACCAGTAATAACAGAGCTAACATTTATTGTGTTCTTTCTGGGTTCCTGACACGGTGGAAAATGCTTTTCTTGTGTTCTTTGGTTTAGTCTTCAGAATAGCCTCTAAAGTCAGGCGGTCTTTTTCCCAATCACCAATTAGCAATTGATTAGAAGAGCAGGGTGTGCTGCACAGCAGAGCAGACTAGAGGGAAACAAGCACAGCTCCACCTTAGGGGAGGTGAGGGCCGCTGCTCACGGGAGTGCATGCTGTTCCCAGACTTTCTCTGTGGGGACTTGCGCTCTGAGGCAACACACTGTCTTTATTTCTCTTTGAAATCTGTGGAAGCCTTGCAGCATCTGCTGCTAATTTTGTGAACTTAGGCCAAAAGGAGGCCCCAGGGCCTCCTCCTTACTCTACTTCTTGCAGCACGCTGGTGTTCCTGTTTTTATCATCTCCCTTTCCCACCTCACACCCTCCACGCCCGCAAAGATCTCAGTTGCCTACCAGTATTTGTCTGTCTGTCTGGGGGCTGTGGTACTCCTGTGGACAGAAAATACACCAACACCTCTTGTATTTCTCTATTACCTGAATTAAGAGTCCTATTCACACACTTTCAAGAACTAGGCAGGTAGTGTGATGAGTGAGGCCCATGGGGTGGGCACTGGGTGGTACTGCTCACCCCCAGCCTGCTTATTGAAAAGTTGAATCAGGAACCACAGGTCCTGATAATAGATTTGAGGAGGGGCGGGGTGGAGTGGGTAAAATCACTTCATGAGTTGGTAACTTTAAAAAAATCTTAAAATACCAGGTAGGATAAACCTCGGGTACCCAATTCACAACCTCTGATCGAGGTTTTTACTTGAGTGGATTTTGTGGCAGGAATTATCCCGGGGATCACCTAATTTCTTCACTTTGCTTGGTGTATGTATGGATGTAGCCTTTGCTCTTGTCCCAGTGTTTGTTAAGCTGGGTGTGCACAGGTGACTGAGAGACTGGGTTGAACTGACAAAGCAATAGAGGGAATCGGAAGACTTGGGTTCCAGTCTATTCCACAATAAACCAGCTGTGTGGCTTTGTTCACAAGAATTTCCTGGTTTGAGCATCCTCATTTATAAAGTAAAAGCATCAGTGAAGGGATTCTCAGGGTCCTTCCAGTTTCAAAATTCCATAAATCTATGGCTTCAGTTTAAGTGATTGAATTGCTTTCTTTTGCTTGTACCTAAAATATCTAGATCAGGTACTTAGACACTCAGGCTTATACTGTGGAAACAAGTCTGATTTATTAGAGTAAGGGGCACCTTTGAAGTATGCTTTTTTTCCCAATGGCTTCCATAAAAAGAGAGGCCAGGTAAGGGTTCACTCTAAAATGAAGTGCCAGCTCACTTCTCCAGAGGAAAATGTCATTAGGAATTTCAGTTAAAGTCCGGGGAGAGTAGATGGAAGAAAAAAGACAAATACATTGATAAAGAATGGTAAGAACAGACAAGGATGTACAGAAGTTGGAAAACGTATTCATTGCTGGTGGGCTTATAAAACAATACAGACATTTGGAAAACAGTTTGGCATTTCCTCAAAATATGAGTTACCACACGACCCAGCAATTCCACTCCTAGGTATATGTCCAAGAGACATGAAAACATATACCTACAAAAAATTCATAAATGAATGTTCATGGCAGCATTAGTTTACTTAAATTTTATTTATTTATTTACTTGTAACAAATAAAAATATATGTATTTAAAGTATGCAAGGTGATGTTTTGATATATGTATACATTGTGAAATGATTACCATAATCAAATGAACATATCCATCACCTCCTATAGTTACTTTTTCTGTGTGGTGAGAACACAAATTTCAAGTGTATAATACATTATTATTACCTATATTTACCATGCTGTACATTAGTTCTCCAGAACTTATTCATCTTACAACTAAATGAAGTGTGTACCATTTGATTAATAACTCCTCTTTTCCTCTTACCCCCAGCCTCTGGTAACCATCAGTCTCTTTTATTATGAATTTGACTGACTCTTTTAAGAGCCCACATATAAGTGAGGTCATGGAATAATTGTCTTTCTGTGTCTGGCTTATTTCGCTTAGCATAATGACCTCCAGGTGTATCCATGCTGTCTAAAATGAAAGGATTTTCTTCTTTTTCAAGGCTGGATAATATTCCATTGTGTATATACCATATTTTCTTTATCCACTCATCCATCAATGGACATTTAGGTTGTAATGAACGTGGGAGTGCAGATATTCCCTTGAGATGGTGATTTTATTTCCTTTGGATATATACCCAGAAGTGGGTTTGCTGGATCATATGGTAGTTCAATTTTTAATTTTTTGAAGAACTTCCTTATTATTTTTCATAATGGCTGTACCAATTTACATTTTCACCGACAGTGCAAAAGCGTTCCCTTTTCTCCACATCACCAACACTTATCTTTTTTTAAAGTCATTGTTAGCATGCTTTTAATATCCATCCTGACAGGTGTGCGGTGATATCTCATTGTAGTTCTGTTTTGCATTTTCCTGATGACTAGCCATGTTGAGTACCTTTCTTATACCTGTTGGTCATTTGTATGTTTTCCTTGGAAAAATCTCCATTCAGGTGATTTTGGCCATTTTGTAATTGGATTATTTGTTTATTTAGCTATTGGATTGTGTGAATTTAAAAAATATATTCCAAATGTCCATTTTCATAGATAAATAAACTGTGGCATCATATCAACACAATGGAATATTATTCTTCAATCAAAAGGAATGAAGCACTGACACATACTACAACAGGGAGGAACCTTCAAAACATTGTACTAAATGAAAGAAGCCCAACACTTAAGTTGACATATTAGATGCTTTTATTTATACGAAATGTTCAGAAGAGGCAATTCTACAGAGACAGTGGCTGCCTAGGGTTGGGAATGATGGAGGAAATGAGGAGTGGTGCCAAAAGGTATGAGCTTACTTTTTCGGGGTGATGAAAATGTTCTAAAATAAGAGAGTAGTGATGATTGTACAACTCTGTGAATATACTAAAAATCATTTACTTGTACATGTGAAATGGGTGAGTTGTATATGTTAAATCCCAGTAAAGCTATTTAAAAAAGAATAGTAAGAATAAAAATACTTAAATTAAGAGATAGATGAATGAAAAGTTAAAAGTTAAAGAGAAACAGGTGAAAACAATTTTATATGACTAGGTTAGTTACTAGCAAATCTTTTTAGAGATCCTTATTTTATTCCGAGAGGGTTAGCAAGCAAATTATGATTAGGGAAAGGATGATTAACAATCAGAAATTGTGATTTTCACTTTTGGCTATGGTCCTAAGCATGAAATTGTTTTTCTGATTGTTTCACGCAGTGTTTTGAAGCTCAGGCAACCTGTTACTCTGTTTTTTAACTCCATTTGTTGAGTGTGGCTGGTTTGAGTTAGTATTAAGGATGTATTATGGCAAGGGACACTCCTGAGCTCAGTACCAACAAGGCTGCCAAAGTTCTGGAGGCCTTGCCAAGCCCCAGTGAGTTACCCCATGCCTTGCAAAATACAAATCACAAAACAGGAAGAGTGGAGGACTTGATAGTTCGTGGTGCTAAGTTTAGGGGATTCTGTGTTTAAGTGCCAAAGGCGAAAAGATTTTGGCAAGAGGTAGCTGAACAAACTCAATTGCAAGGGCAATTTCAGTGGAGTTGAAATCCAGGCCACGCTTTGTCAAATTCTCTTGGGGAAGGAGTCACAAACTGGGATGTCTACAAGAACCTGGCAGGTAAAATAGAAGCGCGTACGTGGTCAAATGGAGGGCTCCCTGCCCCATTTCAAGGGGGTAGCCCCGGGTGTCTGTTTGTGCTGCTTGTTGCTGCACAGAAGGAAGGACCTGTGTTGCCAAACCAGCCTTCTGATTTTCCAAAAGAGGCTGGAGGTATTAATTTTTAAAACAGTAACCCTTTCCTTTTTAAAATGCTGCTATGTAATTAGAATAAGAAAATACAGAATGGGAGAACATGTTTATAAGTCATGCATCTGATGAGGGACTTGCATCTAGAATATGTAAAGAATACTTACAACTCAATAATAATTTTTTAAAAAACGGCAAAGGATCTGAATAGACATTCCTCCAATAGAGATATACACATAGCCAATAAGCACATGAAACGAAGCTCAATGTCATTAGCTATCAGGGAAATGCAAATAGAAACCACGGTGAGATACCATTTCATATGCACTAGAAGGGCTAGCATCAGAAAGAGAAGTGTTGGTGAGGATAGGGAGAAACTGGACCCCTCATACAGTGCTGGTGGGAATGTGAAATGGTGTAGCCACTTTGAAAAACACTTCAGCAGTTCCTCGAAAGGTTAAACGTAGAGTGAGTGACAATATGACTCAACATTTCCATGCATAGGTATATACTCAAGAGAAATGAAAACACGTCCACACAAAAACTTGTACATGAATGTTCATAGAGGCATTATTCACAATATTCAAAAAGTGGAAACAACCCAAATGCCCATTAAGTCAAGAATGGATAAACATTATATGAATATTACATGGCAATACAGAGAAATCAAGTACTGATACATCTTACAACATGGGTAAACCTTGAGAACATGATAAGCAGAAGAGGCCCGTCACACAAGACTACATAAGATTCCATTTACATGACTTGTCCAGAAGAGGCAGATCCATAGGGATATTAAAGCAGAGAGGGGAGGATGGAGGGAAATGGGAAGTGACTGCTAAAGGGTGCAGGTTTCTTTTTGGGGTGATGAAAATGTTCTAACTTTGATTGTGGTGATAGTTGCACAATTCTGTGAATACACTAAAAACCATTGAACTGAATACTTTCCATCAGTGGTTTTTACCTTTTCCATCTCATGGCACATGTAAACTAAAACTCTGTGGCACATCAAAAAATATATATTTTGCTGATCTGACAAAAAATAGGTATAATTTTGATTCATTCATGCCAGATGGCTATTGTGTTGGCTGCTGTCTTTTTTTTTTTTTTTTTTAAATAAATTGACAATCTCAGGAAAAAGAGGTCAGTGTCCCTGACTAAATAGTCAGGTATTGCATTTTAAAAATTCTGCAGCACACCTGTTAAAAATCGTTGCTTTACGTGGATGAATTGTATGGTATGTGAAGTATATAAAGCTGTTACAAAAAAATAGTACAGCGAAGGTCACATAAAACACATGTCAGTCTGTCAGCTTCAAGTCCTCTGATTATGACTTGACCAAATGCATAGCAGGCCTGGAAGGGGCCGGTCAAACCCACATTCTTAGGAAATCAGAGAAGAGGGTGATTTGCTTTTTCCAAAGTCACATGTGTATTCAGTGTCAGGGCCACGGCCAAAACTTGTCTCTTGACCTTAACCTCTAGGCCATGCTGCCTCTATCCAAAGCCCAGCTTTAAAGATATAGCTAGGGAGGGATTATGAGAAGTTAACATCAACAATAGCTGGATATTCTCTCTTCCCTTTCCCACATTTTGCAAAGGTCTCTCAAACACTTCCTGAGAAAGCGATACATGATGGTAAACAGGAACACTCCTTAAAGGAAGAAACAAACATAGTGCTTCCCTGAGCCTTTCTTCCCCTATGGCATGGGAGGTTTCTCTGTGTTTGAGTCACTAACTCTGTATATTTCTGACTCATTGACACTTAGCTCATCAATATGTTGTTAGTGCAAGAACCATTCGTCATCCAAGAAACCCTCTGGGCCATTTTTAAAAATTAGAACCAGAGAATTGAACTTGGCCAAGAGTAAGTGGAACTTAGATATCAAAAGGTCTGAGTTCGGTTGTCATTGAATGCAAAGGGTGAGTGAATTCCGAACTGAGCCCAATGCCTTCTCTCACCCTTAATTGACATTGTTCTGGCAGACTCTACCATCCTGAAATTTGGCCTTTCTTCTGCCATTCCTTTCTAGGGTGTAACCACAAGCCTATCTTTCATTTAATTTTTATAAAAAATAAGCCCATGTTATAACAATGTATGAGAGCTTTACTCATCACCGTTCCTGTATTAATTTTATTAAGACAAACTGAAATGTTTGAAGAGGTTAAAACCCTCCTCTGAAGTTGTAATTTTGTTTGATATCCTCTAAGAATTTCTTTTCTTTCCGTCCTTTCATCTGGGGGTTTATCAGAAGGGATGTTGCCTCCCTCTTCCATCAATGATCGGCCATCGCTCAGTCATCAAACTGAATACTGGAGGACCATTGCTGGTGGTGTGACAGGTCTTTGCGGGATGTGACAGGTCTGTCATTCTGTCTTTAAAGGAGAAAGGATCAGAAAAATGATTAGAACTTTGAATTTCTTTTAAATTAAAAAAATCTGAAAAAATCCTCAACCCACAAAAGCATAGGAAAAGTAAGATCAATCCAAAATCTACCAAATCAAGAAAAGCAATTGTTAATATTTTGTGGATCATTTTCTCTTTATTCTAAAAATGCATCCATATCAGTATATGAGGTCTGTCTAGGTTTCTAGCCAAGTAATATGAAAAAGAGACATTTATTGAAGAAACAAGATACAAAACCACTGTACATAGAACAATGACACCTCAGTCCCCTTCAAAGTAGGCACCTTGGGACCACACACAGTTCTCCCAATTGCCATCAACTGCCCTGTCGTGTTTTCCTGAAGCTCATCGATGATCTGAAATCTCTCTTTCAAAGGTGATTTTAGTTTTGGGAAAAGCTTGAAGTCACAGGGCACCAAATCTGGGCTGTAGTGGGGCTAAGTCACCTGGGTAGTTTGATGTTTTGCCAAAATACTGCACAAGATGTCATGCATGAGTGGGAGTGTTGTCGTGATGAAGCTGCCAATCAGCAGTTGCCCATAGCTGCTGCCTTTTGAATCATCCGAATAGTTTCCTCGGAGGAATGTTCAAGCTTAATGCAAAATTTGATGCAGATTCATTGCTCTCCTCACTCAGTTATTTTGAATATGACAGCCACACAGTACACATGCTCACTGAAAGGCATTTACCACCCCCACTGACTGGTACAGTAAAGTTGTCATTGTTCACACATGTGCATTCCAGTCCACTCTCCTTGGCTGCCAGGTTACATCAATGTCATGCAAACTGCTCTTATTATATTAACAATGGCTGGACTTTTTTTGGATGGACCTCGTATATATAATTATAAAATTACATATATATAATTACAAAGTGGAATATTACATCATTTTATAATTACTTTTTCCATTTTTTAGTTCATAACTAATTATCAATATTTTAAAAATTATATCTACTTCATGTATAAAATTCAAATGTACAGATAAAGTATATTTAAAATAATTCAATGAGGAGTTTTATTACAAGTAACAGAAAATCCATGTCAAACTGACCTAAACGCAAAAGGAAATTTTTGGCTGACCTCTGAAAAGTCCAGTGGGAGATCTGGTTTTAAGCAAGGCAGGATTCCGCTTTGGTGCTATTCACATGTTGTATGTAGAGGCAACTCTTTTCAGAGTATATGCATCCAGGTTCTTTGCCTGGCAGGAGAACAAGCCTCTGTTCCAGCACTCACCATGAAAATTTCATTGCACTGGTCCCACTGCTATCTCTAAGCCTATCCTTGTGACTTATCACTGGGTCAGAATAGGCTTCTGGGATGCGAGTGTTTCACTGAGAGAACACAGATGGAGAATGAGACAGGGATGGGAGGAAAGGATGGATCCTCAGAGTTTGGTAACCAGGAGGATGGATGAATGTTGTGTGGCCAAAGTAAGAGTCCCACAGTTCAGACACTTGGACATTGAGAACTCATTTTGTATTGTTTCCTAAGGACTTTCAGAGCAAAGCACCTCAAATCAGGCAGCTTAAACAGAAATGTGTTGTCTCAGTTCTGGAGGCTAGCAGTCCAACATCAAGGCATCCACAAGGTTGGTTCTTTCTGAGGGCCACTCTGAAACTCTTTCCTAGCTTCTAGTGGTTTGTGGGCACTTGTTGGCATTCCTTGGTTTGCAGATGCATCACCCTGATTTTTGCTTCCATCCTCACTTGGTGTTCTGTGCCCAAATTTCCCCGTCTTATAAGGATACCAGTCATATTGCATGAGGGTCATACTCTGGTAAGATCTCATCTTAACTAATTACATCTGCCAACAACCCTACATCCAAACAAGATCACATTCTGAGGTACTGGGGGTCTGGGCTTCAATATATGTACTTTGGGAGGACACAATTCAACCTGTTTCCACACAGTATTTCTGGTTACACTTAAAACCTATCCAGTCTGAGTCTGAATGATAATGAAGATCCCTCCTTCCATTGTGTGGGCTAGGTTTGATGATTGACTTCTAGTAGTGTTCCTTCCATATAGTTTAGTGATTAAGTTTGGGGGCTAGGAATCCTGAATGTACACCACAGCCCCATCACATACTATCTTGTGGATTTTGGGCAAATGGCAATATCTGAAAACCTGTCTCTTCAACTAGTGAAATGAGGATAACAGTCGTTCACTCACTGGGTCATTGTGGGCCAGGCACATAGTGCTTAGTACATGTTAGTCATTGTGGCTGTTCCTC
Organism: Desmodus rotundus; assembly: GCF_022682495.2. Classification (NCBI taxonomy): domain Eukaryota; kingdom Metazoa; phylum Chordata; class Mammalia; order Chiroptera; family Phyllostomidae; genus Desmodus; species Desmodus rotundus. The sequence continues at coordinate 15,431,426 of NC_071390.1, forward strand.
CTCCTTAAGCATGTGAAGACTGTAGAGCCACGAGAAGAGCCTGACATAACCCCTGTGTTCTCAACTTTTAGTGATAATTTGGCTCAACTTCTCCCTAAGGTTCTGCTGAAAGAAGTTCAAGAGGGGGGAGGATGCTTTGTTACCCTGCAAACAGGACTACAAATCTGTTTCAGGGAACACAAAGTATTTCTCTTTTTCTCCCCTAAAGCCAGATGCCATAAATTCTGAGCAAACTGCTCTAGGCAATGTGATTACAAATACTGGTTCCCTTTAGGTCCCACTTATCTCTCTGACATCTCCTCTTTCCTTGTACAACTTGATCTTTCAACCAGCTCTCAGCTGTGGGCTGGAACCAGTCATTTTACTTATAAGCTCTCTCTTTTTTGGCTCATAAATTTGGGAAAATGGAAGAGGCGCCTGCTGCTTTCCAAGGCACCACATCGTTTAGCTTTTTCATACTTTTTCTACAGGGCCAAATTTAGCTTGTTGAAATGCTTACTGAATAACTAGAACTTCAAGCTCTCGAAGCCTGCAGAACCTATTTGATTACAGGCCTTCACCAAGGTCAAAGCAAAAAACGTGGTCACTTTCATTCAGCAAACATTTCTTAAGTGCCATTCTAAGCACCAGGGTCATAACAATGAACAAGAGAGCTATTGTCCCTACCCTTGAGGATTTCACATTCTGAGGACATTCATTCATGCATAAAATGTATGAGAACTTACTACATATCAGGTGCTGTTCATCGGTAAACAAAACAGACACAATTCCTGCACTGATGGCTATGGTGTGTGTGTTTAAGGGGGAACAGAATACACATAAGTAAACTTTTCATCATGTAAGAAGGTGATAAGTGCTATGAAAAAAAATAGAGCGGAATAAGGGGGATTAGGAATATTGGGGGTGTTACAATTTTAAATAGGGTGGTCAGGGTAGGTCTCATTGAAAAGGTGATTCTTGAGCAAAGGCTCGAAAGCAAGGTGAGGGCAAGGTGAGGAAGGGAACCTGGGTATTTGGGGGAAGAGCAAGTCCAAAGGCTCTGTGGCATGGGTGTGCCCAACTTTTCAGGAATAGCAAGCAGGTGGGTTTAGCAGAAGCAGAGAGGACAAGGTGAGAACAGAGGTTAGGAGCAGATCAAGTAGAGCTTTAGCCTGAGTGAAATGAGGAACCATAGGCAAGTGTTAAGCAGAGTAGGGACATGATCTCAGAATACAAGGGACTGACCTGGCTGCTGTGTTTTCAGTTAGACTGCAGGTACCTGGTGGCAGTTGGGAGGCCAGAGTCATCAGTCACATGGGGGAGGCAGTAGTGACGCGGACAGTGGGATGGTGAAAAATGGGGTGGGATTGGGGAACTATTTTGAAGACACAGCCAACCCGATTTTCTGACAGGCTAGACGGGGGTGGGGGTGGGGGTGGGGGTGGGTGGGGGGGTGGGTGAAGAGGAGGCAGGGATGACTCTTAAGATTTTGGCTCAGGCCTCTGAAGAATAGAGTAGCCACTGATTGAGATGGCTACTACTGTTTGGTGGCGCACGTTTTTGTTTTGGTGAGTAGGGCCAGGAGCGCCATTCGGATACATTAACTTTGGGGTGCCTAGTAGCCATTCAACTGGCGTGGGCAGCTGGATTTCAAAGCTGTCTGGAGAAGTAACTTGGGGACAACTCTAAAACCTCGGGAAGTGAGACCCTGCTGAGATGTCTCCACAACTGGCCACGTGCCCCTCCTCTTGTTCCTCCTCGGAGGGCGGCTCTTCGTGCCGCAGCTATTTCAGTTGACAAAGCCCTTCTTTTTCTTCCTTGGGGAATGGTGGAAAAAACTGAACAGAAATGACGCACAGCTACGTGAGGTCCACCACCTACCTCTCAGCACTGATAGAAAAACCCCGGTAATGGGCGGGGCCTGAGGCTGGGCGGGGCCACGGCACTCACGCACGCTACAGACAGGGGCGTGGCCGATCCCCGCGCTGGCGCGGCTAATGCTAGCTCACCCGCAGGCCTCCCTCCCTCCATCCCTTCCGCGGGTGATCAGCTGGTCTGTGCACCCCTTACGTGGATTGGGGCACGTCACCGCCGAATGGCAGCCTCCAGAAAGGCACCGCGAGTAAGGTGAGGGGACTGCCAGGGACCCGGCATCTGGGCAGCGCGCGGCTCCCCGGGCCCGGGTGCACGTGTGTCAGTCCAGAGGGCAGGGACCACTGGGTCGAGAGCGGCGGGCGGCCTGCTGCCGCGGGACTAAGGCCGAGGCTTGCTGGAGACCCGCTGGGGGAGGGAGCCATGCAGCGGATAAGTTCCGGTTTGTTTCTGGCGGGGCCGCGGGCTACCCTAGGCTTCCCGAGCCCAAATCCAGTACCCGGAAGAGTGTGTCCATGTTCGGCCTTGGGGGCGGTGGCTGTCGTTGCCCCCGGCCCAGCAGGAAGGCCACGCTATTGCTGGAAGTTGGTGTCCCCTGCCTCCTCCTACAAGGCTCTGCCCTCGCCCCCGTGCCCTGGGAAAATAATCCTCAAATTACAACTATGACAGTACTGACATGCAGTTCGCTTTACTCATCTGTCACTGTAACAAAGATAGGCAAACTCGGGCCCTCTCTACCCAAATGGTTTCAGAGGCAACACTTTGGCATAATCTCCAGGAAACTCCCATCAGCAACCTGTGCTATCTTCTCCTGGGATACAGGGAGGCGAGAAGGATAATCCCCCAGTCTCACGTTAAATTCATTTCAGCCTGTTCTCTCCCCTCCTCCACAACATCCCGGGTATACTTATCAGAGTAGCTAACAAAATGGGAGACAGAGAGACATTCAGAGTTCACAAGGGCCAGACGTCAAAATCCCTGGAGATCCACAGGGAATCAGTTATCTTCCATTTGACATTTGAATGAACATTGGTTGGTAGCATGGACAGGCTCACTTGCTGAACGCACACTATGACTTGTGCTCCTGTTCGTAAATGGACAGATCCCAAGCCGACCTTGATTTGGACTTGGCCTTGCTACAGCATATTAGGAATGAGAACCATGCCTGCCCTGTGGAAGGGTGAGGTGTGGCAAACCTGCATGCAGAAGGAGCTGTTTGTATGTTGAATGCTGGAAATGGGATCAGGCAAGTGAATAATGATGTGTTAGGTCCAAGGTGGAGAAGTAGCCTTTGAGGACCAAGGTGGTCTTTTCTGGGTTCATAGAATCCCAACATTTTAGGAGCACAGGGGTCCTTCAGCATCAGCTGATAGAACCTCTTTACCTTACACAAGAAGCCACTGAGAGGCTGAGAGAAGGGGGTCCTTGTGACAGAATTTGAGTGCCACTCAATGTAAAAATGACTCAGTTTAGGTGATGGAAATTGAACTCAAATTGACATAGGTAGAAAGGGGTTGAGTTGGCTTCTAGTGCAGTTGAGTGCAGTAGACCAACATGGGCGTCAGACTTCCCTCTCTTTCACATCTCTTGGCTCTGATTTCTTCAGTGCTGGCTGCATTGATAGGCAGGCTTTGCTTACAGTAGGTAATGACAGTTCTAGGCTGACAGCCCCAGCAGAAATAGAGCCTTCTTACTTAATGGTGGGAGAGAAATCTCAGATCTGATTCTCGCTGGGTTGATTTGATCCTTTTTACCACCCCTGAACCAGTCATTGTGTCTGGAGGGATGGATTGATCAGGCCTGGGTCCCAGAACTTGGCGGGTGATTCATCTCAACTCTGTGGGCTGAAAATGGAAAAGAGACAGTCTCAAAAGGAAAACCAAGGTGTTCTCTTCAAAAGAAGAAGAGATGGATTCTGGGTAGACAAAGACAAGTCTGCCACTAACTGACCTTTGAACTTGTTTTATTCCATCCGTACCTCACCTTACAAGGGGTGATTGAGCATCTCCCTGGTCTTTGTTTTGCCTCCTCCTGAGTGGTAGATTGCTTGTCATGGGCTGGGGGGAAGAGGGAGGCTAAGAAGAACCTTGCAGGGGTTTCTTTAAAAAGAGAGAGGAAGAAAAATGTGCCATAGCCATCTTATGCAAAGTTTGACCAGGAAGATCTCTGCATGCTTCTTTCCTCTTAACCCACCTCATAGCACTTCATGATGTTGAGAAGGTGTAGCTTGAAGAAGCCCTGGGAACAGGAAGAGCACCGAGTTTAGTTGGGAGATCTGGACTCTAGTTCTAGACTAGGTCTGTCACCAAATGGCTGTGAGGCCTTGAGCAAGTTATTTGATCTCCTTTTTGGATATTATGAACAATATTGTTAAGAAGATTTGCATACAAGGTTTCATGTGGACTTATGTTTTCCATTTCCACACTTAGGTGGAATTGTTGGGTCATAGGGTAACCCTGTGTTTTAACTGTTTGAGGAACCCCCAGCCACATTCCCGACGGCAAAGTTTGAAGGTTCTAATTTTTCCACATCCTTGCCCTTGTCATTGTTTTTTTCCTTCCTAGTGGATGTGAAGTATCTCATTGTGGTTTTTGATGTGCATTTCCCAAATGTACAGTGTTGTTGAAAATCTTTGCATGTGCTTATTGGCCATTTCTGTATCTTAGACATTTAGAGCCTTTGGCCATTTTAAAATTGGGTATTTGTCTTTTTTTTTTGAGTTGTAATAGATCTTCATATACACTGTATACTATTACTAGATATATAATTTGCAATTTTTTTTCTCATTTTATGGATTGTCTTTTCATTTTCCTTTTTTGAAAAATGTTTTTTTATTGTTGTTCAGTTACAGTTGACCCCACTTTTCCCCCATGACTCTCCCCAGCCCTACCCACCCCCCACCTCCCATATTCACTTCTTCGATGGTATGCTTCCAATTGTAGAAGTCTTTCATTTAATGACATTAGTACATCTGTTTTCTTTTGTTGCTTGTGCTTTTCATGTCATATCTAAGAAATCATCACCTAACCCAAGGTCAGGCTGATTTATGCCTGTATTCTTCTAAGAAAACATTTTTGTGATCTTTTTTGAGTAATTTTTTGTATGTGGTGTAAGGGTACAGATTCTAATCTTCCTAGTGGATGTGAAGTGGTGTCTTTATTTTTTTTGCGTGTGGATGTCCAGTCGTCCCAGCCTCATTTGTTGAAAGGACTATTTTTCTCTGAATGGGTTTGGCATCGTTGTCAGAAATTCACTGACAGGACTCATGGGCAAGGACAACAGTTGTGATTGTGGGGGTGGGGGTGTAAGGGGACTAAATGGTCATGGGAAAAAATTCAATACAGAATTAAAAAATAAAAATTAAAGCAATGAAAAAATTGACAGTAAATGTGAGGGTTTATTTCTGAACTCTCGATTCTACTTCATTGATCTGTAAGTCTGTCTTTATGTCAGTACTACCCTGTCTTGATGACTATAGTTTTATTAGCTTGGAAATCAGGAAGGGTGACTCCTCCAAATTTGTTTTTTTCAAGATTATTTTGACTTCTGGATTCCTTGCATTTCCAAATGAATTTTAGGATCTGCTTGGTAATTTCTGTGTAGGAACTAACTGGAATTGATGGGTGTTGTATTGACTGTAGATTATTTTGGGAAGTATTGCCATTTTAACAATAGTAAGTCTTCCAATCCATGAACATACATGGAATGGCTTTCCATCTATTTAGGTCTTCTTTAATTTCTTTCAACAATGTTTTGTAGTTTTCAGAATGTAAGTTTTGCATGTCTTTTATTATATTTATTCCTAGGTATTTATTTTTTTGATTCTATTGTAAATGAATTTTTCTTAATTTCATTTCTAGAATGTATATTTCAAGTATATATAAATACATTTGATTTTTGTATGTTGGTTTTGTATTCTGCATTCTTGATGAGCTTTTTAGCTCTAATTTTTTTGTGTGGATTCTTTAGGATTGTATATATTCAACATAATGCCATTTGCAAATAGGTAGTTTTACTACTACTTTTCTAATATGGGTGCCTTTTATTTCAATTTCTTGCCTAGTACAACGTTGACCAGAAGTGGCAAGAGTGGACACATCTGTCTTGTTTCTGATCTTGGGGGGAAAGCATTTAGTCTTTTAACATTAGGGATGGTGTTAGCCATGGGTTTTGTAATATTTTTGATCACGTTGAGGAATTTCTCTTCTTCTAGTTTATTGAGTACTTTTATCACGAAAGGGTGTTGGATTTTTTCAAATGCTCTTTCTGTCTCTATGGAGGTTATCATGTAGTTTTTGTTCTCTATTCTATTGATACTTTGTATTATATTATTTTTTTGTATGTTGAACTGATCTTGTGTTTCTGGAATAAATTCTGCCTGGTGATGGTGCCAGATCTTTTGTATATGTTACTGGCTTCACTTTGCTAATATTTTTGAGGGTGTTAGTATTTATATTTATAAGAAACATTGAGGTGTCTTATTTTTAAATGAAAGAATATACAGTTCCCCCCGTAAAGAACATCTCATTCTTTCCGATGCAGTTAGAGTAGCAGCAATCTGAGAGCAGCCCCGGAGTGACCGGTGAAAATGTCTGGTCTTCTGGTTCTGGCTGTGTGGTGGACTGAGCTTCCCCTCTACCAACACATAAAAATGGGATAAAATTATAACAAAATTACCTTTAAGTTCATAGCTGAATAAGATATAGAGATCTAAAGATATAGGCTCCTTTCTGTAGCCATAACAGGCTCCTTGTCGCTTCTCTGATCTTGTCTCCTAACCACTTACTTCCGCATCTCCCAATACCCTGGCCTCCTTGCTTTCCCTCTGGTACACCAGGCGTGCTCCTGCCTTAGGGCGTTTGTACTTGCTGTTCTTCATTTCTGAAATGTTTCTCCCCTAGACATCCACATGGCTTGAGCCCTCACTTTTTTTTAGGTCTCTGATAAAATGTCATCTGTTAGCAAAGAGACCTTGCCTGGCAACCCCGTATCAAATAACCTTTCCCCTTACCGCTCTGACCCTCTGTCCCATTTTACTTTTTTTCATAGAACACATACTTGCTACCTGTCATACTGCATTCTTGTTTTGCGTCTGTTGCCTTTCCTTTCCTATCCTTCCCTCCCAGTAACGTCCCTCCCTCCCCACCCCCCTGTAAACTTCTTGAGGTCAGAGATGTTGTTGTATATTTTGTTCACTGTTGTGTCTAGATTAGGGCCTGCATTATAGAAGATTCTCAATAAATATTTGTTGACTGAATGGACTTGAAAGAGAAATCCTCAGGTACCAGAAATACAGTGGAACTTAAAGCCTGAAGTTTTGGGGAGCTAAACTGTTAAGCTGAGCCTTGGGGAGGTTATTATCAGGTGCTACAGGCCTTCATACCAGGGGTCCAGAGTGTCAGAGTATCCCCATATGGGGACACGAACTTGTGTGCAAGTCTCCTAGCTAAGAAGTTAAAATGAGTATTAGTCAAAGAAGAAAATAACAGTGACAGTAATGTTTGTGCAATCCAGGACATATTTCATTCTCATAGATAAAATAGTGTCTACGGAAGATAAGCTCTTACTAAAAGATTACAAAACCCACAAGGAATGACCCTCTAGGAGGGAGCCAGTAGACCCAGCAGACTTGAGGATTACTATCCCCAGACCTTCTAGTGGTAAGTCTGGAATGAATTATAAAATAAAGACCCCAAGTAATTTAAGCTAAGAGAAGGGAAAGAAAGTGCAGTGAAAGAATAGGACACCATGAAGAAAGAACTGGCACATTTGAAAAAGAACCAAGAATTCGTGTACGTGACAAAGCATTGCAAATCTTTGTGTCCTAGTTAAACAGAAGGTGAGACATAGCTGAAAACTCTTCATGAACTGCAGGCTGGGTGTGAGAAGGTTTACCTGTCATGGTAATGCTTTATCTGCAGGTTTTATCTGAGGCGCTTATTTACTTCATTCCTGATATTGGGGCAGGAGTTCTTTGGACGCACTAAGGAAAACTGCTCACTAAGCCTTGCCACGTTTGTTTACTGCGGTCAAAGTCTGCAACATCCTGTTCTTTCTCTTCTTAAGGGCGAGTCACCGGGATTTTCAGCTGAAAAATTTAAGAATAATCGAGCCTAACGAGGTGACATACTCGGGAGACCCAGGTGTGGAAACAGGTAATAATTTTGCCTATTATTAGATGGAGCATCTCAAAAGGGTTTAGGTCCTCTTCCCTCAACCTCGAGGTGGGAGAAAAGAGAAGGTAAGGGGTCAGTAATTGATCGTGGCTGGCAGTAGGAGGACGTATATCTGGAAATTAAAAACCATTTTGTTTCTTGGTTTCCTGGGTAGGTGGTTACTGTTTCTAAGTATTTAGTACTTTTTTTAGGGTAGTAAGTTAGAGAATTAAGGTTATTGCATTTACCTTTTTGGGGGTCTTTATGGTGGTGATAGGTTATTATCGAAAAAGTCCTAGTCTAGTTTTTGTCATTTCTAATATAATCCTTTATTGACTGCCTTAGACGTTAGTTTTTAATTTTTGTCATATGATTATGAAATGAGAAAAGTTTGTAATACACAGGGTGGGATAAAAGTAGGTTTACAGTTGTATGTGAAATGCAGAGTTTATTCTTGTCTTATTATTTATTAATTATTGCATTATTTTCCATATGAACAACTGTAAACTGACTTTTGCCCCACTCTGTATTATTGTGCTTTATAAATTGAATGTACATTCAGGGAAATATTTTTGAGAAAAATTTCTGGAACTATATCTTCTCCCCAGAACTGGTTAGTTGTATTGTCGGGCTGCCAGAAACCCGAATTCTGAAAAGTGATGTATTTCTGTATTTTTAGCCCTTGCAAGCCAGTGCTTTTCCATGGACTGCCCAGGAGAACCACAGTGTTGCCTTTTAGCTGAGTGAAGTACCAGTCCCTTGAAGCACACAAGATACTATGACTAATCTCTCTTTGGAAGATCGGTGCTATAATTGTACTCATCCTTGTATGCAACACATTTTGGGCCGTGTTGGGAGGGAAGAGATGAAGAATAAAGAAGGAATGGGAAAAGGGGAGGTAAAGAAAGGGAAAAAGTGATAGAACCATCAGGTTTAGAGGTTGAAGAGAACTGCTCTTTGTTTTTATTATATAAGAAGGAATAGAGGTTCAGGGAGTTTAGTAGTCTGAGGTTGCAGATTCCAGTGGGAAACCAGAACCCACTTGTTTTGATGCCGTTGGTCTTAGAATACATTAAGAGAGCCTCTGTTATGGTCCCCTAGATAATATGTTGTAATAGAATATGAACTTGGGAATTAGATAGACCTGGGTTGTGGTTCCTAATAATCCAGGTGACTTGGGCAAGTTCTGGTGTTTTAACTCCCATACCTTTATCTGAAAGATGGGAATAGTGAAACCTCCCTTGAAGGATCATTGTGAGCATTAACCACTGATGTATGTAAAACCCTTGGCCCTTGCTTAGTGGTGAGACAGACAGAGAAACAAACCACCACCTCTAAAGCTATTGATGCTGGAGGAGGAGCTTCACATCTGTGTGCGCGTTAAGATGCTGGGATTGGAGAAAACCAGCCCCTTCTGTTCTTATAACAAGGCAATCCCAACTGGTGCAGATCCAGATCCAGATTCAAATTATATTTCTTGAGCTCCTACAGTGTGCCATATGCTATGTATGTTACTTTCACACATGTTGTCATGTTGAATTCTTCTAGCCACCCAGTGAGGTGAAGAGGGTGTGCTTTTCATGTACTTTCAAGGAGTGAAAAGCCTTGTTTGTGATAAAGGTTGAAGGTTTAGGAACTGATTTTTAAAAGCAGACCTATATAGGCAAGAGACTTTTAAATGAGTCATTCATTTTAAAGCATGATTTAAAAATACCTGGCAGTGTATGGGCTAATGTTACATCATGGACTAGGTTTGTTGCTCTTGGCTTTCTACTTCCCTGCACACCCTGATTAGCTCTTGGCTGCTTCCGACATTTCTGAAAAGTAATGGGATGTGGAATGAACAGATGCTCTAATACAGCGTCTTCTAAGATCCTAGCTTTCTTTCATTGAAGGTTCATTGCTGTTTATTATATTAAATCTGAAAAGATCGTGGATACAAAGTAGTGATATTCACTCAGCCATCTTTGAGTGAACATATGTATGTGTTAGGTGCTGGGCTAGATAATGGATTCAGAGGTGAAGATGACACGGGCCCTCTTTAAAGAGAAGCAGTATATTCACCCGTTGCACCATTTATCACCTTGCTGTCATAGTTAGTTAATTGTGCATCTAACTCTAATAAGTGCAAGCAGATAACATTGACTATGTGCCAGGCATTGTTTCTAAGTGCTTTATATATAGTAACCCATTTAATCCTTATAAAAATTGCCCTATGAGGATCACCAGCCATGCCTTTCATCTTCTCCTTCTTGATTACCTATTCAGCTGCTGCCATCCCAATGGCTGGGTCTTATAATCAGCTTTGTCCCCTCCTCATCTCTGGCTGCTCATCCACTCAGTCATTTTCAAGGCCTGTGGTCCTTGTGGCCACAGCTGTGTTAACACCTTGCTCATTGTATCTACTTCAGTGGTAGCTGCTTCCACTGCCCCAGCACGTTGTCTCAGCCACCGCCTGTCACTGTTGCCTTTGATGGTTTGCTGTTTGTAATTGAGGGTTTTGTACATGTCCCTGGTTCTGTTGACTCTTGATGAAATTAGTGACTGATAATGTTGACACATACTATAGTCAACACTATAAACACCCAGCCAGTGCCATCAAAGTCCTTAAGTCAGAATGTGCTCAAATAGAAAGCAGATTCTATAAAGAAATTAATGATCTTAAAAGAAAGTATACTGGCTTCTATCATATATTTGCTTTTTAAAATTCCAGATGCCCAGGCTGTACTCCAGACCAATTAAACCAGAAGTTCCCCAGGTAGTTCTAATATGTAGTCAAGGTTGAAATACTGCTCCGAAGGCAGTCTACATTTTTGTTGAGTCGAAGAATGTTAAGTTACTCAGAAAGATGGTTTGGAAACAAGTTAAGTCTATTCTGAAGCTCCTGAAAGGTGTCATGATACAGTTTTCAGATGCTGGCAAGCTTAGGAGGTTGCAACAGGCATCACCTGGGACTCGGTGGAGGTGTTGACACATCAACTTCGGTCAGCCCAGGTACTTCTGCTCCCCCTTTTTCAGATAGGTGAGGAATTATAGGCTCAGGACGTCAGACCAAAGGAAAGGATGCCCCTCTGAAGAGTGTTCAGAAGCAGTGGTAATGAAAGGGCCGTGGACGTGTTTGAATTGTAAACAGGACCGTTTGCGGGGACTCTGTCTGTGAGCGTTGCTGCCCTTCAGAGACTCTTTAGGTGGAGCCCCCTCGCTGCAGATTAGGAATGGGGCACTTTTTCAGTGCGTCCCATCAATCTGGTACCTAATAGAGGATTCTACTGGACATAATCATATGGACTGATATGTGGAAACCCAAGGGGCTGCTGATGAAGGAAAAAAAGCAGATGAACCAAAAAAAAGGAACTCCACCTAGCAGGTACAAGCCACAGCGAGTCAGGGTGTCAGTCCTTGAGGATAAGCTGTAGTGTAAGGGCTCCAGTGTGACTCCACTACCTGGAGTTTTGTGCAGCAGGGCGTTTCTGGTCAAGTAAGACATTTCTTATTTGTTTAAAAAATGGGCTGGCAAAATCCAAAACACTGACAGCACCGAACACTGGCAAGGCTGTGGGAAAGTGGAAATTTTTATTTATTAATAGTGGGGCTGCAAATAGGGGGGCCAGGTTGGAAGACAATTTGATGGTTTCTTATGAAACCAAATATACTCTTTATAGCAATCATGCCCCTTGGTATTTACCCAAAGGAGTTGAAAACTCATGTCCACACAAAAACCTGCACACAGATGTTTACGGCAGCTTTGTTCATAATGGCTAAAACTTGGAAGCAAGCACAATGCCTCCAGTAGGCGAATTGATAAACTGGGGTGTATCAGACAATGGATTGTTATTTAGTACTAAAGAGAAATGAGCTCTGAAGCCATGAGAAGGCATGGAGGAACCTTGAGTGCTGTTACTGCTCAGTGAAAGGAGCCAACCTGAAAAGGTTATCTTCCTGGGAAAGGTAAAACTGCGGAGAGAGTAAAAAGATGTGTTGCCAGGGCCTGGGGGAGGGAGGGGTGAAGAGACTGAGCAGAGAGCACCTTTAGAGCAGTGGAAGCTATTCAACCGTTCTGTGTGACACTGTAAATACGGATATATGTCATTATACACTTGTCAGGCCCCCACAGCATGTACCATGAGTGAGCTGTAGGGCGAAGTCAACGAACATGTATAAAGGACCCATCGGCAAAGACAACAGGGGGGAGGACTGAATGTGGGAGGTGGGGGTGAGCCGGGCAGGGGAGAGTAATGGGAGAGAAATGGGGACAACTGTAATGGAACAACAATTAAAAAATTATTAAAAAAAATATAACCAGAGACTTTGAAGTTAAGAACAATCTAACAATAGCCAGGGAGGGGGGCGGGGACAGTGGGAAGAGGGGATTACAGGAACTACTATAAAGGACACATGGACAAAACCAGGGGGGAGGGTGGAGGTGGGGGAGGGAGGTGGGTTCGGCTGGGGTGGGGTGGAGGGATGGGGAGAAAAGGCATACAACTGTAATTGAATAACAATAAAAATTAAAAAAAAAAATTATTAAAAAGATTGTGAACTTTGGGGGATAATAATGTGCCAGTGTAGGTTTATCAGTTGCAGGAAATGTGCCACTCTGGTGGGACCTTGCTAGTGGGGAGGCTGTGTGTGTGTGTGGGGTCAGGGGGTATGTGGCAACTCTCTGTGCTTTCTGCTCCGTGTTGCTAAGAATCTGTACCTGTGCTAAAAAAAAATAAAATATATTTAAAAATGAGTGGGAAAACTTATTCTACTTTGAATTCTAATAGTATAGGTTTGTGCCAGTATATGGCATGTAGTAAAATATGTGTGATTATTGTTCTATAATTGGCTCTTTGTGAAGTCGTTTTGTTATTTTAGCCATGGGACTATGATACAGTTATCTATCTAGTCATATATCCATAGCTGTCACATAGAATGATTTATCAGAACTGTTTACGGATAGCAATAGTTGTTGAGAAAAAGGTTTTAGAAGAACCAACTCCAGTACTTTTGAAGTCAGCTTGCATCCCCTGCTCCTTCCTCACAGTCTCTTATACTCGCTAGGAGGCAAGCTCTTTGGATTTTGACTACTTAGAAATTAGTAAAAGTTTAACAATTTCTAGTAGGACTACATTTAATGTCCCTAACTTTTTTAAAAATGATTTTTGTTTTTCTGTTTCTATTTTGTATTTTTTATAAAAGGGGTAACCAATTAATTCGGAAATTAGTACTAGTAGTAGCTCAGGTTTCCTAGCCACAGATGGCTATTTGGAAGTGGTATTTAAGAACCGTAAACCTCAGAGTTTTGGGCAGCCTTGGTTTTGGTTTAATGGTGGGGCGGCCAGTGTGAAGATGCATCGGGGGTGGGACGTCCATAGCGGGTGCTTGTCTGGGGCCCTGTCTGAGTTGTCATTGGGTTGCGTGGGCAGGCTGGTTTTGGAACAAACTCCCCTGTTGTTGCAGGCGTCAGGATGCCTCCAAAGGTGACATCAGAGCTGCTGCGGCAGCTGCGACAAGCCATGAGGAACTTGGAGTACGTGACAGAACCGATCCAGGCCTACATCATCCCGTCGGGAGATGCCCACCAGGTACTGAGTGGAGACTGGCTGGCGAGGGAACTCACCAGTCCCTCCTCTCATTTCATTCTTTCTCCCCTAGACCCAATGTGTTTATCAGATTCTAGTTGTCAACCCACAACGAAGCATGGCCTTCAGGGTTTGGCACAGGGACCTGTATCCAGTAGGGTTGCACTGAATGCCTGTTGATTTGGTTCTGGCTTCTCTGTTTTCAACGAATATAGCCAGCTTTCAATAAATGGTGGAAGAATTAGTGGACAAATGAAAGGGCAGAAGTCTAGACCTTTCTGTTGCTGACACACTTTATCCTATCTCCTCTGTCACAACTCGTCCCTAACAAAATTGTGTGTCCTTCCTCCCTTCTCTCCATCTAAGCTTCCCATCCTCTGGCATAGCCAGAGGAGCATCAGGAAAGTCATTATTGATCTCCACCCTAGCAGGTTTTAGGGTTGATTCTGAATATCACTCTCCTTTTTCCCCAACCTCCATCTTCAATGAAAGCATCTCAGTAAGTACCCTTTACCTTTGAGGACACTAGTGATTTAAATATGGGGGAGTAGGATTTGCAGAGGTGGAGACCTCGTGTTCTGGGGCCGAAAGGCAGAAGGATGAAAAGATTCTAGGATCTACTTTTTTAGGCCACTGAGCCAGCAAGTGTTTGCATACCTTTCTGTGGTCATGGTACTGTAGCGTTACAGAGATTAATTGAAGATTGAATTCCTGCCCCCACTGTGCTTACAGTTTAGCAGAGATGAGACAGCATGCAAAGTGCTGTTCTTCCGTAGAGTCATCTATACATACATGTTTTTAATAGCTTCTGCTCATGTGCAAGGCACTGCTTTAGGTATCCCACGTGACCCAAAGATGAGATGGTTCTGCTCTCAAGACGCATGCAGTTTAGTAATGGAGTTAGGATATGCATACACATGTGTGTATTGCAAGGTGAAATGTGGTGGCACCATCAAGAACATCCTAATAGAGGGCTGTGGAAGTCTGAGAGTGAGAGGGGAGGATGAGGGAGGGCTTCATGGGCAGGGGAGGCGTTTAAACTGGACCTTGAAGGATGGATAGGGTTGAATAAGTAAGCGGTGGAGTCTGGAGAGGGGTTCTAGGCAGGAGGATTAGTAGGAGTAAAGGCAGAGAAGCAGGGAAGCTGGGAGTGCTTTTCAGGAACAATGTGGCAAGTTCCCTAGCAAAAGCCCGGGGAAGTGAAAAGCAATAGTGGGCAATATGGGTGGTGTTCTGGAAGTCTTCAGTTGCAGGTAACAGAAACCGCCTTGACGTACTTGAGCAGTAAACATGCTTTGTAGGAGTTGAGGGTCAGCGTTGCTGCACTGGCACAGCTCCAGGATGTGAATGGTCCTCTCAGTTGTACAATGTCAAGGCTGCAGGTCTGGCATCTTGTGGACCTGAGGGTGGGAATGTAGCTGTCCCTCAAGGAGAACTTGAGGGATGGAAGGGTTTCAACTGTTGCTGCAGATCAGTTTCTTTCTTATGCAACGAGGCAGATAGTAAAAATATGTTGCCACCCAAGTTCCTACACTTGTATCTTTTCATCTTTTACTTTCAAGATACCAGATTGAGCTAGAGCTTGGTGTTTGCCCTTGGTTCTTGTTCTTGTGTGTGTGTGTGTGTGTGAGTGAGAGAGAGAGAGAGAGAGAGAGAGTGTGTGTGATGACATATGGCACAGATGTGACTGATGAGGGCTCACCATGATGGAGGGGGTAGCAGGTAAGAGTATTTCTGTATTTGAGCAAAGTTCCCAAAAGATGTGCACTTTAGCTGGCCTCCTTTCTGCCCCTCCCCAAAGTTGCCAGACCAGATGGTTGGCACGATATCAGGCCAGTAGTAACCTGGGCACAACATCCAAACTGGATCCCTGCCTGGAGACATGAACTTTCTTGGCTTAACATTGTTTACCTCTTTACTTTTTTAAGTGTACAGTACAGTAGTGTTCACTCTCTGCACATGGTTGTGCAATAGGCCTGTAGAACTTCTTTCTCAAAACTCTATACCCATTGAATAATTTCGCACCTCCCCCACAATCACCATATTACTCTCCGAGAGTTTGACTACTTACCTCATAGAAATGGAATCATGAAATACTGGTTTTGTGTGTGTGTGTGACTAGCTTACTTCACTTAGCATGATGTCCTCGAGGTTTATCCAGGTCGTAGCTTATGACAGGATTTCCTTCCTTTTTAAGGCTGAAAAATATTACTTTGTACTTATATATCCTACATTTTCTTTGTCCATTCATCTGTTATTGAACATACAGGAGGCTCTTACCTCTTGGCTCTTGTGAGTAATTCTGCAATGAACATGTTCTCTCCAAGATCCTGTTTTTAATTCTTTTGGGTATATACCCAGAAGTGGAATTGCTGGATTATATAGTAATTCTTTTCTTAGTTTTTTTGTGGAATCTTCATACTGTTTACATTTTACATTCCCACCAACATTCTTAGCAGTTTCTCTACTCTCAGCAACACTTGTTATTTGCCGGGATTTTTGGATACTGACATCTTAATTGTGGTTTTGCCTTTGCCTTAATTGCTTTGCCTTTTCCTGATGATTAACAATGTTGAGCATCTTTTCATGTGCTTGTTTGCCATTTGTGCACCTTCTTCAGAGAAATGTCTATTCAAGCCCTTTGCCCATTTCAATAGTTTCTTAATGGCAGGATTCTCAGGGACTTTAATATATTCTTGTGCATCCTGTAACTCTAAGGACTGGATGAAGTGCTCAGCATTTTTCAGACTTCAGTGTCTGTGGAATTCCCGCAGCTGTCTCATGGTGGCCTTAGCGCACTCTTGTTCCGTGTTGACCCACAAGCACTTCTGCTGTCATGATGGGCTAGAATGTGCTCCTCAGAGAGGTGGGAAGAAGGGGAGGTCAGTGTGTGAAGAGGGGAGGCCACTGAAGTGGAGGGTTTGGCAAGTAAAAGTGGATGAAGGGGGAGGTGAGAGAGTATGAGGTATGAGTAGAGGAGAAATAGAAGACTGAGCTGGTCTTCTAAGGGGTTGGGGGCATGGGAGGAAGCTGGGTACTTTCACGTTAAATTTAGTAGACACTGCGGAGATGAGGAGAGATGGTGAGGTTTAGGGTGGGGTTGGTAGTGGAATTCTTCCATTCACCTCTGTTCTCTGGAATAGATGAATAAGATTCACCATCTTCCTTCACCATCTTCATAGGAACCAAAGGGAAGAGAGGGAGAAAGAGAGGGAGAGAAACATCAGTGTGTGGTTGCCTCTCACGTGTCTCCCACCAGGGACCTGGCCTGCAACCCCAGGAATGTGCCCTAGACTGGGAATCAAACCAGCAACCCTTTGGTTCGCAGGCTGGCACTCAATCCACTGAGCCACACCAGCCAAGGCCCAAAGTCTCCTCTTGACCAAGGACTGGGTGAGTAAGTAGGTTGGTCAGCACAGCTTGGGCCTGAGGCCTGGGAGGAGGTATAAGTAGTAGAGGAACCAGGTACCCCACTATTTAAGAAGGGTTACCCAGGCTTTGTCGATGGGCTCTTCTCCACCTCCTGTCAGTCCCAGGCCTCAGCCTTTGGCCTTGTGCTTCACATCACGTGGCTTCTCTGCTGAATTCACAAGTGGTATTTTTTACTTTCTGCCTTTCAAGCACTAGACCATTGCCCCGGGCTGATTTGATTGCCCCCGTCTCAGCAAGAGGGTGGTTCCTGTGGCTGGAGCACTTTATGGAGCAGTTGGTTTGGGGTCTTTGTAAGTTCCTCTATCAGTCAGCATTCTTGGAGAGACCTGGTAGGATATATACAGATATCTGTACCAGTATGTAGAGAGATTTATTTCATGAGGGACTGGCTCACACAACATCAGCTCCCCTGGCTCTCAGATCTTCAGGTTGGGATTGGAACCATACCACTGGCTTTCCTGGTCTTCCGGCTTGCAGGTTGCACCTGTGGTGTAAGTCCCTATCTGAGTGGAAGATCTGAGAACCTGGAATGCCGATGTCCAAGGGCAGGAGCAGATGAATGTTTCAGTGTAAACAGGAGAAATCAAGTTTACCCTTCCTCCACCTCTTTGTTCTACTCAGACCCTCAATGGATGGGATGCTGCCCACCCACCGTGATTGGTGAGGCCCATCTTTATTCAGTCTAGTGATTCGAATGTTAATCTCTTCCAGAAACAATGTCACAGATAGCTCCAGAAATAATGTTCTCCAGCTAGCCTTCTGGGAGTGCCTTAGCCCAGTCAAGTTGACACACGAAATTTTAACCATGACAGTCCACTAGCACACTGTTGCCTGAAATTGGGTCTCTCCTCCGGCAGGGGTCTTGCAGGCTGTCATGGAGCCACAGCCAAAGATGCCTAATAGTTCTACTTTATTTATAAACCTTTCCCTCCAGGGAGACCTCACTGTATGGAAAGATTGGACCTGTGAGTCTTACTTGAGTCAAAAAGTGAAGGCTTCGGGGAGGGGTGTGTTAGAAGTTTTGTAGTGTTGGTATTTCAGTTTCAGGTTTTTTTTTTTTTTCCTGGAGCCATGATGCAAATCTCTGTTTACTCGTAGTGGAGGCTCTTGTAGTCAAGGCAAGTTTATCCTGATATTCTTGGTTCTGGGGGCTGTTTCTGAGCCAGCTTTGTTGTCATCGTAAAGATGGTTTTGGTCCAATATCCTTATTGATTTAAAAAAAGTTCTCTTTGACAGTAGATGAGGGCCTACTACACCCCCAGATCAATTCCGTGTTAAACTTTGGGAGTGGCAGTGAGTCTGGCCAGACCACAGGCGATGTTCCAGGCTTTCCCTCGTTGCTTCATCACTTAGTGATCCTGGAGTATCAGAATTGCATGGCTCCTGCCTTGATTACGAAATTGGGGCTCTAATCCTAGAAAAATGTGTTTTCCAGCAATATCCTAAAAACACACAAAATAAAGCTTGCTCTATATGAGCTGGCACTTACTGCAAAAGCCGCTGTTTAAGCTTTGCAGACTTATATTCTTGTACTGTTACTGTCCTCTACTCCCTCCCCTCCCCCACCATTTTTCTTCTATGATCTGTAACTGTTGTAGCTTAGTTGTCTGCCCTGTACAGTGGGAGAACGTGTGTTATATTTATTTGGTGCATGTTTTCTGACGGTCTGCTCAGGACTAAGTACTGGGGCAAGTACAGAGGGCAGGCAGTTAACGTAAGGGTAAGCTTGTGGGCTCTGTAGACTAAACAGGTTCAGATGCCATATTTGACACTTACCTAGCTGCTTGACCTCAGGCAGATTACCTCAAATTCCTGGGTATTGGTTAAACTCTTTGGGTCTGAGTTTCCCCATCTGCAAAAAGGGGGTAGCGACACATCCACCCCATAGGATTGTTGTCAAGATGAAATGAGTTAATAGATGTAAACACTTAAAGTTAAAGCATGTCTGTCACCTGATAAGTCTGGTTATATTGCTATTGTTGTTACTATTACTGTTCCAGAGATGAGTGAGGGAAAGTACCCCCTATGGAGATTTCCAGAGTCACAAATGCTCCCACGAAATGCTAGGAAAGCGCTGGATCAGCACTACCAGTAAAATATAAGTAGAAATATGTAAAGTCCATGTGTAATTTTAAATACTCCCATAGCCATATTCAAAAAAGTAAACAACAGTCAGATTCATCTTAATATATTTTATTTATCCCATTATGTCCAAAATACTGTCATTTTAACACATCACCAATATAAAAAATTATTAATGAGCTGTTTTACATTTATTTTTGTGTTGATAACACTATGTTTACTAATTTGGTGTGTACTTTTCATTTACAAAACATATCAATTTGAATGTGAAACGTTCATTGAAAATATTTGGTCTGTGTTTAGATTTCATAAAATTTACAGATGAAAAAGGAGGCTTACAGACCCTAGTCGTTCCAAACATACTTAAAAGTTTTCTGGTGACTGAATCTTGAATCTTAAAATTTGTGTTTGAATTAATTAAGATGAAACAAAATTAAGCATTCAGTTCCTCTGTCACATTAGTCACATTTCAAGCCCTCAGCAGCCATGTGTGGCTGGTGGCTGTGGTAATGGACAGTACAGATTTCGATCAAGCGTGGACTGAGCTCATAGGTGAGAGGGAGTATGCTGAGCTGGCAGGGTCCAGGAAGGCTTCAGGGCACAAGTACATTTAACTGGAATGTGAACAGATAGAATTGAAATGCTTGAGATAGAGAGAGGTACAAGAAATAGCATGAGCGAATCCATGGAAGTAGGAGAACATGAATAATGACAACCTTGAAAAAGGGAAAAAAATAGCGGCCTGGTCAAGGCCACTCATGAGCCACCCATGACTGGTCATGGGTGTCCCTGACCACCAGAGTCAGGGGTTGAGGCTTTTGTTAGGTAGTAGGGAGCACTGAGGGTCTTTGGACAAGGGAGTGACGTGATCCACCAGAGGGAACAGTGTTTAGTGTGGACTGGAGAAGGGAACACCAGGAACGGAGAAACCTGTTAGGGAGGGTGTTGTAGGGTCCCAGGGGGCTTGGACTTGGGTGCCGGCTTTCGGAGCAGAGAAGATGGGAGGGGTTCAGAGGTGGCGAGGTAGAACAGAGATGGAGTGTGGACTGTACGGGCAGGTGGCTGAGAGTGTTGGGAAGTTTGGAACCCGAGTGTTTCAGGTGCCGTCCACAGAAAGAAACAAGAAGTCCTGAGTTCCTTGTTTCAGTTGCTGTGGAGAGGTGGGGCAGAGTTGGGGAGACTGCTCAGTGGAATTCTGGGTCCCTGCCAGGACCGTGAGGACGAAGAGGACGGGCTGACTTAGTGTGACCTGCCGCATCAGCCTCCTCAGTAGAAGAGAGGTTGCTGTTCTTGGTGGCTCTTGTCCCTAATCATTCATTTCAGGTTAGCTTCAGGGTGATGGAATTTCTCCTCCGGGTGGGGAAGGGCGGGTGTTAGAGAATGAAGGGGAATCTTGAATTCTGTCTTTTGTGTACTTTCCAAAAGACAAATACAGACACCCACACACTGCTCTGTGTTAGAGAGAAAACGTACCCCAAACGCCTAATTACGCAAGGACTTGGCAGGCCAGGGGTCCGCTTCTCTGCAGCTGTGGGGCTTTTTCTGTGTCAACTCTGGACAAGGCTTGTGGTATTAATGGGTTCGGGACCAGAGGGACTTCCACAGTGAGGAATTGTCCATTCTGTCTGGTAATCTGGGTACTTTCATGGACCATCTAAGTCAAACATTGAGATTCGTGGGCACCACTGGCCCCAAACCAGGAGAAGCATTGGTTGGGGCTGAACCTGCACCATCAGGTTCAAGGCAGTAGGAATTCTTTTAGAAATCCAAATTCTTCATCCTCCCCATCTGTAAGGCCCCGTATCCCCGTCTTGGGATCAACTTTGTCAAAGGTTCATATTCTGTCAGAGGTGACCCAGCCAGCTGAGTTTTTGACTGTGTTTATGGTTCCTCCTTCTGGAAGACATGAATCAGATTTTCCTGAACTCTTTGGATCTTACTCTCATTCCTCCTGGAGTCGGCTTCCTGTTTTGTTTTGTGTTTCTTACACAGACTCTCTCCTGGGGTGGGAGTGGTGATTTTTATCCCAGAGTGATTGTATCCGCTCTGTTAATCAGAGTAATGCGAGGTGTGGTGATCCGTCTTGAAGTCTTGTGGTTCTTTGGAGCCTCGTTTCTTGTTCATGTCTCAGTCTAGAGTGTGTGTTCCTGGTTGGGAGGTGACTTTCTTCCACCAGGAAGAGTGATGTAGGGATCTAGGCTCGTTCCATCCTGCGACCCCAGCATTGTAGCTGGTGGAAGGGGAAGGAGTATGGTGAAGACACATCTGTTTATCCTGCCCTGGCCCAGACATCATTTCCACCCACATTTCATTGGTGAGAACTAGTCCTGTAACCCCCGCAATGCAAGGGGGCCTGGGGAATGAAGTCCTGGATGGAAAGCCTGTTTTCAGCAACTGTACACTGAGGAAAGGGTATGCTTCTTTGGGCAGCTGTTTTCCCTGCATACCTTGACTTGGTTTCATTTACAAGAGAAGAAAGGGCCAAAGACTGGAAGTTTCCTTAGTATTTGGGGGCAAGTAAACCTTGTCTCCATTCACAACCTAACCTATGGGACTTCCTGTGGACACACAGCCATTTGCTCATTCGGTTTCAGAACCTAATGTGTCCGTGGCACTGTGTCAGAGTCATGGCTTACGAGGGTGAAGGGCTGGGGAGGGGCAAAGGTGCCACCCAGCATGGGCCCTAATAACTTCAGTTACCTTATTTCACCACTCAGTGGTCAGCCTTGTTTACCCCATTTCATCTGCATGTGGCCGTGTTGACTTTTCTTCTTAAAACTCAGCTCTGATCACCCTGGCCAGTGTGGCCCAGTTGGTTGGAGCGTTGTCCTATAACTGGAAGGTTGTGGGTTCTATTTCCGGTCAGGGCACTTACCTGGGTTTCAGGTTTTATCCTTGGTTCTGGGTGAGTCCGATGCCTGGTTCTGGCATGTACAGGAGGCAACTGATGGATGTTTCTCTCACATTGATGTTTCTCTCCCTTCCTTTCTCTCTAAAAGCAATGAAAAAAGTGTGATATTTGAGGTCCTTGACCATTGTCTTCAGCTTCCCTGTCCAGGATTCTCGGCTACTACTCCCTTGAACTTTCTGACCCAGCAGTCAGGCTAATTGGCGCTCTCTCTCTCTCTCTCTCTCTCTCTCTCTCTCTCTCTCTCTCCCTCCCTCCCTCCCTCCCTCCCTCCCTCCCTCTCTCCCCCCTCTTCCTTCTGGGCCTACTCGCATCTCTCCTCCTCCCTGGGTGGTTTTCTGCTTCTCCTCACCTGTCCATAGTGGCCCTAGTCAAACCTCTGATCTCGGTCTGTGGATTTATGGCAGATCTGAGCGTCCTTGAAACTATAGCAAGTACCATGTTGCATATCCAGCATGGTTCATGTGGGTATTTATTAGGGCTAATATTTCATGCATATCTGCCTTATATTGCTGGCCACATTGTCTACTCCAAGAAGATACTTTATTATATTTCCTATAGAGTCTAGAGCCTTACCTGTTGAATAGTTAAAAGCTCTTAGCGTGTGCTGATTGCTTTATGTGACCCCTCAACCCTCCAACGAGGGTACTTTTATCATCAACAGATGAAGTTGAGCCCAAGGTTTAACCAGCTCCTAAGTGGGGGAGCCAGGCTTGGACATAGGTGGCTCCTGGGTGTGGGAGGCATCTGAACGTGGTTGATGAAGGCGGAGTTAGATGCAGTGCAGGCCATGGCCTTCGTTTCCTCAGAGTTTGTAAACCAGTTGTGTAGCCCAGATGTGCACGGTCTCTGCACACGGTAAAGAGGTGGCTTGGCAGCGTGGCAAGGGCTTTGGAAAGTCAGGTCTGAGCTCAGATGTCTGTGCTTCCCCTTAGGGCAGTGGTTCCTTGGAGAAATAATTTATTTCTCTGAACTTTGATTTTTTAAAAATCTGTAAATGGGGAAGGTGATACCTTCCAGAGCTGTTTTGGGGATTAGAATTAGAGGAAATGAATATAGTTTTTGGCAACTAGTAGGTATGTAGTAAACCTTAGTATTATGAGGGGGGACCTAAAAAACTCTGGGATTTATTTATAAAAAATTGTGTATTTATCCTTACATGTTTAAACTTCAGTCACCTTCAAAGTACTTTCCATTTGATGCAATATACCTATTAAGACGTTTTTCCCCACTGCTCAATAGTTCTTGAACTTGTCGATTTTGATGGCTTTTAGTGTTTCTGCCATTTTTGTTTGTTTGTTTGTTTTACCTCTTTCACATCGACAAAATGTTTCCCTTTGAGAACTTTTTTCATCTGGGAAAACAAAAAATAGTCGCTCAGGGTGAGATCAGGTGAATAGGAAGGGTTGTCATCATTCAAGGCAGGGCATGGATAAATGCCCACGTGGATGGTCCTGTAAAATTCAGAGATGTGGAAGACTGCTGAGAACTGGACGAGTCCAAAAGCTTTGTGGAGCGCAGTGCATTTAGGCTGGATTTTGCGAGATGGCTAAGGCTTGTGGCCCACCCCTCCGCCCCTGTAGTTTATAGATGTGCTTTATTTGGCTGTGTATAATTGAATATTTCCATTGTTTGAATTAGATGCCAAAATTTAAAAATTGGGTGATCTCTCATGAACACACATGTCTTTATCTTCTTCTGAAATAGTGACAGTTGGCTGTGTGTGGCCTGCACTCCTACACGACAGGACTCGGAGCTGAGTAGGAGCTGCTCTCTCTAGCAAACACGTGCCCTTGTCCTGTTTTACTGCTGTATTTTGTTGTGTATAATGCGTTCCCATGTACAGTGCACACTCATGTTTTTGGCCCAAAATTTCAGGGAAAAACCCCTTTTGTTCAAAATTTTAAATTGAATTATTTATTTATTAATTTATTTATTTATATTTAGAAACAAAACCAATGATCATATTCCAGGGTATTATTTTGCAGACGGATATTGTTAATGCTTTCTAGAGTTACACTTTTAATGCATAAGCATAAATAAAAGAAGGAGAAGGGTCAAGTCAAAGAACAAGGGTAAAGGACCCACGGACAAGGACAACGGGGATTCAGTGTGGGAGGGGGGTGGGTGGGGCAGGGGATAGTAATGGGAGGAAACTGGGGGCAACTGTAATTGAACAACAATTAAAAAAATAAAAAAAAAGAATTGGCCCTGGCTGGTGTGGCTCAGTGGATTGAGCGCTAGCTGGCGAACCAAAGGGTTGCAGTTTGATTCCCAGTTGAGGGCACATGCCTGGGATGCGGGCCAGGTCCCCACTTGTGGGTGTGTGAGAGGCAACCACACATTGATGTTTCTCTCCTTCTTTTTCTCCCTCCTTTCCCCTCTCTAAAAAAAGTAAATAAATAAAATCTTTAGAAAAAAAGAATTAAAAACATTTGTATAGATACAGAATTAGTACTATCTGTGTATAATGCGCATCCTTATTTTTCCCTTAAAAATTTGGGCACAAAAATAAGCACTGTACATAGCAAAATACTGGTAGTTTAGTTTACCTGCTTGTACCCTAAGGCATTTGAGTTTGAAGCTCCAGTTATAATCCCTTCTGGTCTTTTTCTTACTGGATAAAGCACAGGTGGCAAATGCAAGGCCTGTGGGCCAAATCTGGCCCAGCACTTTGTTTCTACTCAGCAGCAGCACCGAGCTTCTTGCCCCTAGTTAAGGAGTAGTTATATTTATACAGTCGTAAAATTATATTCGGCCCTTTGAAGGCAACCATAAGGCTGATGCGGCCTCTGGTGAAAATGAGTTTGATACCCCTGGAAAGTATTAGTTTCCTATTGCTGCTGTAACATATTACCACAAACTTAGCAGATTACAACATCACAAATTTATTATCTTGCGGTTCTGTAGGTCTGAAGTATAAAGGGTTCAGCATTTTGAAAAGCTCACTCTGGGTGTGTGTGAACAGCGGATTGAAGGGCAGTGGTCCAGGTAGAGATGGTGGAGCCTTGGACTGAGTACTGGTATTAGAGATGGAGAGAATTGGATGGTTTGGGGAGAAGCCAGCAGCTGTGCTTCTGTGCCTTTTTCCTTGCATGCTATGACTTTGGCTTATTTTAGACTGTTTGCTGCTCTCAAGGGAGAATGTTCCCGGGCTTTGACAGTTTCCTGGTTGGGAGAAGAGTAGGAGGCCTGGGCCCAGCGCTTGTCTGGCCCCTGTTTAGCCTGTTGGTGTGGAGGTGACAGCTTCGGGAAGCGATGTCTTTCTGGCGTGTTGACCACTTAGGTCATGTCTAGACGTTCTTGCCCCAGACCTCATCTCAATCTGAAACCCAACATTTCCACCTGTTGTTAAAGTATCACCTTCCTTTAGAGAAACCTTCCTCCTGCCTTTGCTGATGAGTAAGTACCTCTGGGTAACCCTCTGTGGGTGCCTTGTCCCTCCTCTGAGGCTTGCCCAGATTGGCAGGGGCCATTCCTCCAGAATTGTATCCCTGAGTGGAAGAGTCCAGCTGGGCCAAGATCAGCAGTGCCTTCCCTGCCAGACCTTTGTCAATCTCCTCACTGCGTGTCACAGGCGAAAGAGCCCCAAGCCGGGGGAGCCTCCTCTCTCTGTCTTCCTGCACTGTGATTTTTAGTGTAAGAGGTATTCTTGCTAACTTAGTTTTCCAGTCTCTGAGATGCTTTTTCACCATTCAGGAAGCAGAAACGAACAATATCCCTTCCACTGCACATATGCAGCACTCTTAGGTTTCTGGGGAGTTGTTGTAAACATTAAGTTACTGTCCCTCACAGTAGTCCTAGGTGAAGGGTGAGACACCCTCCCCCCGACCCATTTTTGCCCTTTTTTTTTGTCTTGCACCATGATTACCGGGTTAATGAAACAAATGAGGATTCTACAGTTGATAGTGTCGACAGCCGTTTCTTTCTATGTCCACAGTGCCATCTGTGACATGTTACTTTACGTTTTGGGGATAAAGCATGTACCTGCTGTTGCATTTAGCAATCTGAAATGACCCTTTTCAAAGTGAGGAGCTGAGGCCGGGAGAGGCGATGAGACTTGTTGCAGACCATGTAGCTGGACTGGTAGAGGGCAGGTGTGGCTCCGAGCTCCTTCCTCCTGCTGGCTCTTCTAGCACCTCCATCACAGGCAGTGGTCTTGTGGCTGGTTTGAGGTTGTGACTGTGGCTGCCTTGGTTAAAAGAGAAGCTCTCACCCGCACAGCAGGAGTGAAACATGGGTACCTTTTTCCTCTACGTCATGTGGACCACCTCGGGGTCCAGCCAGAAGCCCCATTTTCCATCCTAAGCGTTCTTAACTCTGCCAGCTACTTCAGCTCGGAGAAACCTACTAACAGGAGAAGGAGCAGCAGCTCTGGTCTCAAGCAGATCCTGGCCCTGCTGTTGACCTGGCAGTGGGCCAGTTACTTCAAGATTCTGTCTTTGAACCTCCCTTTTCTCATTTGATGTTGGTCTTATCCTGGAGAGTCGTCGTGAGGATGATGTGTGTCATGGAGGCAGCAAGGCTTCAGAGTCTGGGCTCTGGAGCTGACAGCCCAGGTTCAAGTCCTGCCTCTGCTACTTACTAGCTGCATGACTTCAGGCAAGTTAACTTAGCTCCCAGCGCCCCATTGACTGTTCCCGGAGTCTGTGTACTGTGCAGCCTCGTACCCTCTTCCCAGGAATGAGAAGAACTTCCTTCATTCCCCACTTTCCTTACTTTCCTTACTTTCTTCAGTCCCTACCCCCGCCCATTCAGAGGCTGGGGGATTATCATCTGGGAAGGACCTGGATTTGGACATGATGTTTTATTTTGCTAAAGCCCCCTGGATTGGAGGAAGTGTTTCCCCTCTTTCCCTAGCAGGGACAGGGGCTGTCTGCGTGGGAGCAGTGGGTGATGCTGCCTTAGAAAGGGACACCAACAGGAAATTCAGAAACAAGCTAATACCCAAAGAGATTCAAGTTACAGAATTATTGGCACTTAAAACAGAAATCCAGCCTTACTTTTCAGAAAAATAACAGATGCCTAAATGTCAGTGGGAAGGAAGAGGGAAGGCTATGGGTTTGTTTTTTGGGTAAGATCTCAGTGAGGAAAGAGCAGTTTTGATTAGTTTCTCTTGACTTGCTTTGTTCTCCAGATGAGGAAATAGAGGCTAATGGGAAAAGCTCTTTGAGCCCTTAATTAATTAGGGTCTTATGCGCCGTGAGCTAATTTTTTTTTTAATGTTCAGCTTGCCTTTTAAGCTAGACTGTCTGTTCCTTGAAGGCAGGTGCCAAGGATTTGCCAGCCTTTGTATTCTGTGCTGGGCCTACCATGGGGCTGAGTGCATCGGCGCCAGCCTGTGGCTGTTTGGGGTCCAATTCCTTGTCCTTTTTGTCTTCCAGAGTGAGTATATTGCTCCGTGTGACTGTCGGCGGGCCTTCATCTCTGGATTCGATGGCTCTGCGGGTGAGTCGCTAAATTCTCTCTGTTCTTTCTGTACTTTTGTTCGCCTCCCAAAAATAACTGGAACGCATTTCTGCCTGTGATATAGTACCAAAAAGAAAATGCAAACCAGACGTTCCCCATCGAGCCCCTGCAGAAAAGTGTGAGTTTCCAGCACCCCCCGGCTCCCTACAGTCCCCTTGTAGTGACCCTATTTTCTATGCCTTCGTTTTTAAAGTTTTAAAAAGTTTTTACTTAAAAAGTGTTTTTGAACTTTCTATTGAATATAATATAAATACGGAAAATCATCAATTAAACTGAATGTACCTGTACAACTAGCACTGCAGATAACTAATAGGACCCTAATACCTCCCAGCACCCCCACCTTAGCTTACTGGTCCTGCCTAATTCTCCAAGTGGTTGGCTTTTGATTTCTGTTTCTGACTTTTCACTTCGCCCTAAGTAATGTGTATGTTTAGCTACATCGGGGCCCTGCCGCTAACTCCTGTGCACTTGAGATGCCGGGTGTGTTTCCCACTTGAGACTCATGTCCCTTAAGCTAGCTAGATTTGGCAAGAGCCCCTCTCTCTGCGTAGTTAGCCTCCTGCTTCCTTTGATGTAAGTGCTTGCGTTGGTTGGCACTTAGGATCGGTTTTGGCTGACACCTCTGCCAAAAGCTCGAAGTTCTGCCAGGTCTGTGGGAACCGAGGCGGACAGAGGTGGAAGGCACATACTCCGCTGAGTTGTCAGGAGCACGCACAGGGTCTTTCTTGGGAAGGGTGACACACTCCTTTGGGGTGTGTGGTGGAGCAGATTACAGTGGTCACAGCCCTGGAACCGTTTCCACCTCTCTCGTAGATCATGAAGCCATTTGGGCTGGAGATCCATGGGCCCCCGTTCTTCTGGCCTTGATGCATGCTGCACGGGTTGGGGCCTTTCCGTGCAGGGACCAGTGTCCAGGCAGCCCGGGCTGCCTCAGGACTGTTTTCTTCAGAGCTTGGCCCACAGCTGGTGCTCAGTGGCTGTGTCTTCTCCTGCCCAGGGGCTGCCCTGGAGTCGGAGGCCCGCCTGCCCCACTCAGAGTGCGGGTGGGTGGCTGGGCCTCCTCAGAGGAACTGGTGCTCGCACCCTGCTTGTCCGTCTGCTGTCAGTTTGTGCGGCTGTTGGGTGGTGGTCAGAACCTTTCTCATTTCTTTGCCCCCTTGCTCCAGGCACAGCCATCGTCACAGAGGAGCATGCGGCCATGTGGACCGACGGGCGCTACTTTCTGCAGGCTGCCAAGCAGATGGACAGCAACTGGACGCTCATGAAGATGGGTGTGTAGAAGCACGGCCATCCCAGCCTTAGTTGGCCAGCTCTGGGAAGGGACCCTGGAGCTCCTCAGGCCTCTTGGATCTTAACCCTCTTATGGGGTCATGGGCACTTTAAGCCTGTTTGGGCTGTCATACAAAATGCCACAGACTGGGTGGCTTCAACAACAGAAATTTATTTCGTCTGGAAGCTGGCAGTCTAAGATCAGGGTGCTGGCGTGGTCAGGGTCCCGTGAGGGCTCTCTTTCTGGCTTGCAGACTTATCATTGTGTCATTGCATGGCTAGATCTCTTCTTCCTCTTCCTCTTAGAAGGCCACCAATCCTGTTGCACCAATCCTGTTAGAGCTCCACCCTTATGACTTCGTGTAACCTTAATTACCTCCTAACCCCCCTGTCTCCACGTACAGTCACATTGGGGGTTAGAGTGTCAATGTGTGCATGTTGAAGGGACACAGTCCATCACAGCACAAGGAAAACCAAGAAAATAGCGTTCTCGTGTATTCATACCATTGTGCATTCAATTGTGGAAGATCCTGGTTCAGGGTTTTCATTTTAGTGGCAGGAAACTGAGGGCCAGAGAGGACAGCCGATTTGCTGCAGATCACGTAGCTGACCGTGCACTTGACTCATGCACTGGGGGCCTCTCGACTGCCCTTTGCTGCCTCATGAGTCACAGTAAGGTAAAGGTCAGGGGCTGTTGACAGCAGAGGCTAGGAAGCTCTCCCCTGGAGGATCCTGAATGCACTTCTGGCAGCTCAGCTGTGGAGAAGAGCACAGGACGTGAGCATGGGTCTGGGACTTTCTCGGACAAGTTACTCCACTTTCAGTGCTTGGGTTTCCTCATCTGTAAAATGGGGGAAAATAATAGGGAGTACCACATAAAATGGTGAGAATTAAAGAAATAATCCATGGAAAGCGTCGAGTTCAGTGTTTATCCAATAATAAGTGTGTGTGTGTACTCTGGTTTTTCATTTAATTTTGTGCTGTGTGTGTTTTTCCTTGTCACTAAAATAGCCTTCAGGAACATGGTTTTAGTGGTTGTACAAAGGTCTCTGTCTCCTGAATTTGAACTTGGAGAGATAAGGAGGGGAAAAGGGCTACCAGGGCCGAGTGAAGAAGAGAAGATGAAGAAACACCTGATATTTCTTGTTTGTTGTAGGAAGCAAAGAGGAAAGCAGGTTGTCACCAGACTCACAGTTCAGAGACAGAGGCTGTTGACATTGAGTTGAGTTGAGATGACACCAAGATCCGAGCAGCTAGCTGACGGAGGGTCTGCGTGCACACACGTTCCTGTGCACTGGCAGGGCGTCCACGCTGTGTGTGTGTGTGTGCGCGCACGTGCGTGTGGTTTATCCTAGGGAGGCCTTAGGAACATTTTTTGTCCTGGCAGTGGATTTATTGCTGAGGTTATTCTCTCCGCCTCCCCCCTCCCCCTTTACCCCCCCCCCCCCGCATTTGGGGCTGTGGGACTGTGATGAATGGAAAGGCCACTAGGCCTGTACACTTCTAATCATATGCTTTTGTAATGGCTCATGCATCCTTACACATATGTATATTGTTTATATGTTATATATATGTGCTATTGTCCATCTGCATTTCAAATATGAGCAAAGATTAATTTCTTTATATTTTAGAAAAATGAACACAAATAGAAATTCTCTTTGTGCCCCCGTGGATCACTTAGTGTGCCCCTGTGGTGTGTGCATCTCCCTTTGGGGCCCAGAACTCCAGCTGTTGGGTCTGTTAGCACTTGGGAGGTCAGAGGGTCAGAGGAGCCGTACTGTCTGTCTGCTCCTTAAGGTAGGTGTGTGGCGGCCCCAGGGAGTGAGTCCTTGTTCCTTCCAAGCCCCTCTCTAGTTGCTTCTCTGAGATGCCTCTCCCCTAAACCTGCCTTTCCTCAGGCGTCTCTCCTGTGTCAGGAGATTCTGGTGGGTTGGGTTGGTGAATGATTCATCCCTGGGGCTTTGCCAAATACCTGTCTGGTAGGAGATGACAGGACTTCATCCTGGGAAAGTTATACGAGGGCATTAAAGAAATTTCGTTAATAACTGGCTTGTTTAGCTGTTTGAAAAAAATAGGAAAGAATCAAATAGCAAAATATCAACTCAGTGCCAGCTTCCAGGCAATTTTTGTGGAACTTAGATTCATGAGCTCATTGCCTTTTAAACCTTTGAACTTCCTTTCTGTGGTTATGAGGTTATTGGTACTCAGTAGGGAAAATAGCAAAGATAAGTACTGTTTTAGAATATGTGAACTTTCACTCTAAATATGCATATATTTTACCAAGATGTTAACTGTTTAGCAAAAATTTAATTAAGAAAGCATACATCCCAAACATAGATGGCTTGCATTAAAGAAAAACTGGGATGTCAAAAATAACTTCATTTCCTTTCTTGAAGCTTATTTAGTATCCCATGACTAGTCTCTTGGAAACAGAAAAGGCTGTTTTCTCTCGGGAGCTGGGAAGCCCAGGGAACCATGTTAAAGGCAGGGATGGCGGTTCTTATGTGTCTCTCTTGAAATCTCTGGAAATTGTTTTGCTGCCGAGACTTGTGTTCAGCCCCCTCATCAGGTCTGTTTGTGGGGCCAGGGTCTCCTCTCTTTGATGCTGCCCCTCCCGATGATGGAGGGGGGGCCCTGTGGCACGTGTTCCCCTTACCTGCGGGGTGTAAGGGAAGCTCCCAGCCTTGACCATATCACCACGCAAGGGACGGAAGTGTGATGAGTTGATCTTCGTGATGACACAGTGCACCTATGATGCAGTGAGTCCAGGGATGACATTTTTACCAGTGAAAATCCCACTTTTCTTCTCTCTCACCCTTATTTTATGCTTTCCTTACATACCGTCTTAGACTTCTCACAGCCTTCCAGAGGAGAGAGAGGGTCAGATTTTCCACATCTGCCAATCCACTTTAAGAAGATGCTTAATAACGACCTCGCTGTTCCACCGTTGGCGAATTGCATCCTTCTGGTAGGACAGTGAGCTTGGGCGCACTGGGAATTGTTTCTTACCAGTTCTTCCCCCTGTAGGTCTGAAGGACACGCCAACTCAAGAAGACTGGCTGGTGAGTGTACTTCCTGAAGGATCCAGGGTTGGCGTGGACCCGCTGATTATTTCTACAGGTGAGTGAGCTTGGGCCCTTCCAGCTTGGGTGAGGAAGTGGGTTCTAGGTGACTCTTCACCCTCCTTGTTTGCTTGTGGGTTATGTAACATTTGTCAAGGTGAGGAGATGGAGGCAGGGGAAGGCCATTGGTGGTGAAGGTGCCCTTTACAGTTTCTCACCCTGCACATCCAGCGCAGGGCCATAGAAGGATCGCCTTTCAGAAGCTGCCAGGCTCCCAGAGCCCTGCTGCCTGTTACGGGCACTCGGTTCCCAGCCGGGCCGTGTGTGTTTCTCCTCAGATTACTGGAAGAAGATGGCCAAGGTTCTGAGGAGCGCCGGCCACCACCTTCTTCCTGTCAAGGAGAACCTTGTGGACAAGATCTGGACAGACCGTCCTGAGCGCCCGTGCAAGCCCCTCCTCACTCTGGGTCTGAATTACACAGGTCAGAACCACAGCTGTGCTCAACAGGGCCTCCAGCCATGGTCCCCTCCACACGTCACCATATGCTCCGTCTCAGTCTTCTGAGTCAAAGTTAAGCTTGAGCTGATGGAAGGTTTTGCCCTACCCTGGTACAGTGGGGCATTTGGTGAAAACAGGAGCTTTATTTATTTCCACTGCTGCCACCTACTTACCACTTACTGGAAGAGTTTACTCTTGCAGAGCTTTTCTGGGCAGACTTTGGGTGCTGCTAAAATGTATATATTTTTAACCATGCAGCTGCTAACTGCCCCTTAACGTGTCTGATATTGGAAAAAGAGCCTAGAGGTTTCCAGGTGCATTTCCTTTTCTTCTGCTGGCGTTTGTAGGCTTACTTTCCTAGGCCATCTGCCCTCGTGTACCTTCTGCTTTAGAGGCTTTTGGGTATGGGTAGGTTTCTTTGGCCTGTGTGATGGTGGTGGGTGAGGAGCAGGATCTGAGGTGAAAGTGTGAGTTTATAGGACAGTGAGGGGTGCAGAGAGAAAGGCGTGGGAGGCAGGGCTGCAGGGGAGGGAGCCTGGGTGTAGAAAGAGGAGAGGAGAGGTGGATGGGGGATGTCTGGAATGCAGGCAGATTGCCCAGAGGGGTCCTGGGAAGAAAGCATTGCAACCCAGACTCTCAGCCAAGTTTTAAATAGCATTCCTGTGCGGAGCTTCAAAGCAGCTTTTGGTTGAGGGGGCCGCCCCAGCTCACTCTCCTTGTGACACCCTCACCAAGGGTATTGCAGATGCGGAGGTGGGGGCAGGGGGCGGGGGATGGGTCCAAGGAGTGGCCCAGGTCAGCTAAACATTTTCCATCTGCGTGTTTTGAAATTAAAAAAAAAACCCCTGCAGTAGAGGCTCTGAGCTATTGCTTGTGGGAGAGGGGAGAGCAAATGCTGCTGCTCAGACTTCTGTTCAGCAAACATTTGAGTGCAGGACACCGTGCGAGGTGCTGGATGAATAGGACGGATGTCTTCCCTGTTCACAGTTGGCTGCAACCAGAGTTACAAGTGCTGCTTGATGGCAGGTGATGCTGGTGGTGGTGGTGGTGGTATGAGCTCCTCTAGGGCCACGATGTCGTCCTGGGTAGCTGCGTCCTGGGTAGCTGCGGGGAGGCCCTGGCTGTATCTGACAGGGTGAGTGTGATTTGGAGATGAGAGTCACACCTCAGGGAATTCCTGTGGTCTCAGCACTGAAAGGCAAGTCTTGCTGCTCCAGGAATGTCAAGTGGTGGGTGATACTCCCCTGACCTCTAAGACTGGGTCAGTTCTCTCTACAGGGTAGTATGTTGGCAGAGCTCCCTGTGCTTCCCCCGTTGCATGAATTTTTGTAGAACAGTATAACTAATTGCTGAGTTCAATGCCTGTCTTTCCTTAGAGAATCGTGAGCCCCATGAGGGCAGGGGTTGGGTGTAGCTCAGAGCTGTAACAGCAGTGACCAGCACGGTGCCTGGCAGATGTCTATGCCTGGGAAGTCTAGCTGTTTCACAGACATTTGTTGGATGAACAAATGAATTTAGTTTGCTGGTGAGGTAATCAGGCCCCTCAACAGTCAACTAACTGGCTTGGACAGAGTCACACCTCTTGTACAGGGCGTGACTCCAGGTTTCCTCTCTGCTCCAACAACACGCTCCCTGGGATGTGGTGCTGGTCGAGAATGTTTGGGACGCAGGTCCTCAGAACCAGGGCTGGAGTTGCGAGCATGTTTGTTTTTTGCAGGCATCTCCTGGAAGGACAAGGTCGCGGACCTCCGGATGAAAATGTCTGAGAGGAACGTCGTGTGGTTTGTGGTCACTGCCCTGGATGAGATTGCATGTGAGTGCTCTGGTTTCACTGTTTGGGTGTGTTACCTAATCTCCGCTTTGGTTCTCTGGGAGGCCGTGTTCTCATGCCACTCAGCTTTCTGCGTGGCCGGGGAATACTGAAGAGACTGTGTCACCAAATGGTCATGCGCAGCCAAGTAGGGTGGAGAAAGGATTACAGGGAGTGGGGGAGGGGGATGTAGCCTGGCCCTGAGGAGTATTTCAGCCAGGACTGATGTTAATTAAACCTGTGGTGATGTCCACGTCTGGCCACGTCTCTTCCCGATTGTGACACCTACAGGGAAGGACCTTTTCTCTAAACATTGTGTGCCTGTCAACATTCACGTCTCTCTAAAGGTGTACAAGTGGGGTCACTGGAGACGTTTTGTTCTTTATATACTTTTCCTGTGGTTCCTTAAGTTCTTTACAGTAAGAATATTCTAGAAATATTTCTACCTCAGAAAAATTAGAAACTGAGAGTTTGTCACAAAGCTTTTTGACACAATAGCCATTTCTCAAGTTTTAAACCTTGAATTACCCTCATGTAGTTACTCAGTACCTTCTGTTACCTTGTAGAACCTGAAGGAAACAGGTTGAGCCTTCCTGCGCTGTCTGCTGTTTTCTGACTAGATTTGACCCAGGATAACCCAGAAGAGGCTCTGCCTTAACTTTTTGTTTTCTCACTAGTGAAAGAGACCCTAAAGTGTCCCACCTCTCCAGCCCCCAGCCCCAAACTTTGTCAAGTGTATCAGTGACTTATATCCATAATTAACTTAATAACCTCAATATCTGAGAAAATGACACATAAAGCTAATTTCTCCCCTTGGTTACTTAAAAAAAATGCCACATGCACACACATCGCCATTGTGGAAGACCTTGAAAATGCAGAGGAAGTAGAAAGAAGAAGAGAAATTACCAGTAATCTCGTTGCCCAGAGACAGTCACTTTGAACATTCTGTGCATATATAATTTTGTAGCTTGATGTCTTCAAGTGTATCAGTATACTCTAAGCATGTATAAGCATGACTTTAACTGATTATCAGATATCCTAGCATATGGTTGTACCACAATGTACTTAACCTTTCCCCTAAGGATGACCTTTGCTGAATCCCAGTATTGCCACGATTTTATTATGATACCGCCATCAAAATCTTGGTGCATCAGAATTTGTGACTCAGTTTCCGATAATTTTCTTCCTGTGTCCGGTCGGCTCTTAGCGGCGGTATTACAGGTTAGAGAATACCTGAGTGGTTGGACTTTATCTTGCCATTTACCTGCAGGAAAGGTTGTTACTGGGGGCCTGGGAGTAGGCCCATCTTGCCACACCCTGGCCAGCCCCAGGCACTTTTTTTTAAAGTGCTAGTTTTGTCTGATAGGCAGAAAAATGTTGCCTCACTGCTTTACTTTGAGAAGCCATTCTTTTAAAAGAGAGGCCGTCTTTTTTTACACCAGGGCCTTTCGGCACTCTGATCCTTAGGACAGAAAGCGTGAGGCAGCTGGAAGCCCAGGAACCAGAGCTGTGCTCGGGGCTGGTCCCTCTAGTTTCTCAGGCAGGCAGTGACCTCACCAGACCCCCTGACGCTGGCTCTGGGCGGGCCCTCCACCCAGCCCTGCAGCACTGCTAACCCCCGGGTGGGCTGCAGGCTCGGGTTTCATCTGTGGGCCCCTCTGACTCACTGCTTTTGTTCCTTTGCCGGGAAGCTCCGCCTCCACGGGGCCCACTGACCCTCACAGGGAGGGCCTCAGTGTTTCTGCCCTAGGCTGTTTGCCTCGGAAGGGAGGCAGTGCTTGGCTCCCTCCCCCCTATTTGGGAGTGCCAGAGGCTTTTCTGCGGCCAGGCCTGGCAGGTCACCACCAGGCGGGCCATTTCAACTCTTTGTTTGGAGGGCATTTCTTGTGTTTTCTGACTAGTAACTCCTCCATTCCTTCCTTGGGACAGCGAGGTGGCCACATAAGAAACAGTTCTGGTGCCATCATTTGGCGGCGGTGAGCAACTGCAGCTCAGAGGTGCGCGCAGGAAACCAGGTGCCCTGCCTTTCTGAGAGAAGCCACTGCCTCCTTCCTGAGCTGGGCGAGGCTCTCACCTCCCCTTCGAGCCACCCCTTCAAATCTTAAGTCAGGCAGGTGACAGGGACTCTTGTTTTTTTTTTTTTTTTAGGGCTGTTTAATCTCCGAGGGTCAGATGTGGAGCACAATCCGGTATTTTTCTCCTATGCAATCATCGGACTAGAGACGATCATGTGAGTTTGCCCCACACCTGTGGTCCTTCCCACAGCAGCTCGGGCCCCAGTGTGCCCCTGTCTGGTCGGAGCCGCCAGTCGCGGCCTCACATTCTGCTGATTCGCTGTTTTTCTCCCGGTCTTCCCCCTGCCTTCGTTAACAGTAGGTATTTATGTACATCCTGCCTTTATCCCAAGTAACTGAAATCTGTGAAAGTCTCTATAGTACTGCGAGATGAAAGAATAACTAGGCAGGCACATCCAAGCAAAATCAAATGAGGTTAGTTCACAAAATTCCTGCTGCAAAGTCGCATTCAGGCCACACATTTGACTCCAAGTGTTGTAGCAGCCAGAGCAACGGGCGTACTGGCTCAGTTAACACAACCCTGGGTCCACAGCGCAAATAAACCCAGTCATTTTCTTCCTTTCTTTTTTTTTATTGTTGTCCAAGTACAGTTTTCTGTCTTTTCCCTCACTCCAGCCCAACCCCCCAGCCCTCCTCACCTTCCTCCCGTTTCCACCCCGCACCCTGTTATTGTCCATGTGTCCTTTATAATTGTTCCTGCAAACCCTTCACCCTTTTCCCCTGAAATTGCCTCCCTTCTCCCCTCTGGTCACTGTCAGCCTGTTCTCAATTTCAGTGTCTTTGGTTATATTTTGCTTGTTTGTTTGTTTTGTTGATTAGGTTCCTGTTAAAGGTTAGATCATACGGTATGTCTTTCACCGCCTGGCTTATTTTGCTTAGCATAATGCTCTCCAGGTCCATCCACAGTGTGCCAAAGTAAACCGTCATTTTCAAGGTCTGAATGACACAGGAAGACCCCTCTGAGTCGCACCTCCTCAAATCATAGTTTATCTTTTAAACTGTGGCCTGTGGCCTTCCTGCTATTGCTATTCTACTTAGGTGGCTTTTTGCATTCAGACAACATAGGTATTGAGTGTCTGTTGTGTGCTAGGGTCTCTACTGGCTGCTGGGCCCAATGAGACAAACAGGGTCCCTGGTGAGAGTTGGGGAGATGAGTGTCTCCCCAGGGGATGTGGCTGCATAAGTGGGTACCAGCTGGTCAGTGGGATGGATACAGGTGTATAGGAGGGGCCTGAGGTAGACTTGGGGTCAGAGCAGACTCTTGGGGAAAGCAGTACTGAAGCAGAGATTAGGGTACGTGTGAGTGGGCTAGGTGAATGGAGGAAGGGTGGGAGGGGAATGGCGATCTAAACACAGGGAAGGGCATTCCAGAGTCTTTGGGCAGGAGAGAGCACAGTGCGTGTGGAGGACCCGGAGGGGTCAGCGTGGGTGGAACATAGAGTGTGAGGCCAGCAGGTGAGCAGAGGCCACATAAAGGGAGGCTGTGGGAGCCACGTTTGGGAGCATTGGCTCTTACCCCAAGGACACTGGGGAGCTACTGAATGAGTTTTTCACAGGGAACCACATGATTGATCAGAGTTGTAAATCCTAAAGAATATTACGGCTGTGAAAACCAGGATGGGTAGGAAAGGCTGGAGGCAGGGAGACCAAGTAGCGGGCTGTGGCACTAATTTGGCTGAGAGATGGCAGTAGCCTGAACCAGGACAATGACTGGGCCAGGCGGTGGCTAGAGCTGGACAGATTTGATAGGCATTTAGGCTGTTGGGCAAAAGACCTTAAGGAGGGGGCAAGGGCATCAAGGGACAGTACCCAGGTCCTGACTTGGGGAGTTGGGTGGATGGTGACAATATACGGGGGTAGTGTACAGTGTGCAGAGCAGGATTTGGGAAGGGACTGGGGAGGAGGGCAAAGCCGCTTGGTTTGGATTGCCAGAGGATGGAGCCTGTTGTACGTGTGGGTCTATGCTCTCATTCATGAGCCTTTTCTGTCACCTCACCTGTGGCCCCTCTGCAGGCTCTTCATTGATGGCGACCGCATAGATGCCCCCAATGTGAAGGAGCACCTGCTTCTGGACTTGAGCCTGGAAGCCGAATACAGAATCCAGGTGCTTCCCTATAAGTCCATCTTGAGCGAGCTCAAGGTCCTGTGCACCAGCCTGTCCCCGAAGGAGAAGGTGTGGGTCAGCGACAAGGCCAGCTATGCTGTGAGCGAGGCCATCCCCAAGGTTGGTAGCCACACTCCAACTGCTGCCCCCTGCCCAGTCCTAGCATCACGTAGCTTTGTCTTTGAAGCAGAGGCTGGTCAGGCAGATCCCCAAGACTGGCTTTTTGGTTAGGCTGGAAGCGTTGTCTCCATGGGTGAGCCCTCCCCATGGGTGAGCCCTCTGGACTGGAGCCATATCGAGAGTCTGAGGGCCCTTAGAACCAACCCATCGAGTCCTGTGTTTTCCAGGGTGTGGCGTGAGAGGTGGTTTTAGGTGGTGTACATCAATACTTTGGTTTATTTAAAAGTGTCTGTTTTAAAAGTGTTTTAGTGTATACTAGGAAAAATATAACTAGCATGGGAGACCATGATATAAAAATGATTTCCTAAGATAAAGTTGAGTTTAATAAACTGAGTTGATTTAAAGATGGTTTAAAGAGAAGCATTAAGTAAATAAGAGACCAGGGGTTAGGCAGGTAGGGTAGGAGACTGCTGGAAGTTTGGGGAACATAACTCCATCCCCAACCCCCCAACACTTTGTAGATAAGGAGATCTGAGGCCCAGAGAAGCTTGGGGAGTTGGGGATTTGTGAAAGGTCAAGTAACAGTGGTAGCCCTGCCCTTGGCTGAAATTCTGCTGAGTGATACCCGTCCCTTCGTTTTAATTGGGGCCCAGAGCAGCACTGGGGTACAAGCCACATTTTGACTGTCCTGCTCTGGGCCTCTGGCTTCCAGGTGGCCATTGACAAGCCCAGCGATGTCCTTCTTCTCAGTCAAGCTGTGGGCCACCTGGGGAGAGCCCAGACCTTGCTCCCTAGACCTGGCTTGTCATCATACCCCTGTGACTATCACAGGGTGAGACACTCAGTTGCTCAGAGCTTTTCTTCCTTGACTTGCCTGGGGATCCTGCCTGCCTTCTCTGCTCCATGAAGGGTGTGTGTGAGCGAGAGAATAAGGAGAGCGGAGGGAGCAAAAGCCCTTTGAGGAGCTGTGTGCAGGCACGAGGTGGTGCCGAGTCCCACTGCCCTGCAACACAGGCTGGATTCTCAGGCTCGTTCTCCAGTTGGGAAGGGTTTTCCCAGCCCTTTAAGATCAGACTGTGACTAGTAATTGAGGTGCGATCCCTGAACGAGAAGGGGGAAGGAGCAGGAGCCCTCCCTCCTTAGTCACGTGTGTCCCCAGACGTTGGGAAAAGTCTCCTTTGGGTGGCAATAAAGGGGTTATTTCCGACAAGCTCTGAGCCCTTAGGGGACTCTGACCACAACTAAGAGGCTTGAAGAGCATTATCTTGCTGATGCAGCAGACAGCAGTCTCAGAGAGCTGAGGGGGTAGGCGATTGAGAAGAAATACTTGTTTGATATACTTTATCTTTTTTTGATGACCTCAAGCCCCTTTCGCTAGGCTCAGAGGCGTCAACCAAAAGAAGCAGGTCTTTGGGTCCCCTGGTTCGGCCAGCTTGGGTGGGCCCCCGAGTGGCAACTCTTCAAATGATTTGTCTTATGTAGTATGCTGGGTGAAGAGGTGATCACCTTGGCCTTGGGTGAGGGCGGCCAGCCTCAATTTCCCATCCTGTTGCCCTTTTCCCCTAGGGACATCGCTGCTATATGCCTTACACGCCCATCTGCATTGCCAAAGCTGTGAAGAATTCTGCCGAGTCAGAGGGCATGAGGCGGGCTCATGTGAGTAAAGCAGCCTGTGCAGAAGAGGGGATGTGTGGTGCTCAGAAGGCCCAGCTCCTCTCCTGCTCTGTGGCCTTGAGCTTGGCGCACAGTTGGAGCCTCTCTGAGCCTTCTAGATTTAATGAGAGAATGCAGTAAGATGCTTGATGGGCTAGATCTTTGCAGACTATAACATACAACACAGAAAGAGATGTTGATGGTAGTGTAGATGATGGTGATGATGACGAAGATGAAAATGAAGAAGATGAAGCCTGTTACTTTTAACAGGCCCAGACTGTTTCAGAGCTAATGGAGGGTCTGGAAAGATTTGGGGCCCAGAAGTGGCCTTTGACAGTGGCCTGTCTTTCCTGGCCCTGGGAGGACAGGAGGGAACCTTCTCAGGGAGCTGCGTGTGCTCTGAGGCGGCCCCTCCGCTGCTGTGCCTGAACTGCGGAACAGCCCTGTCCCTGGGAGGGGAATTGCGCAGACACGGTCGTCCCAGGGAGTGCCTGCTGAGCCCCAGTCGCTGATGGTCTGTGCCATGAAGGCGCAGGTCGCTCAGTGTCACATCAGGGCTGGGCTCTGAACGTGCTCCCCTGAATTTCAGCAGTAACTTAAAAAACGTCCCCATTCGTTTCACAGATAAAAGATGCTGTGGCCCTCTGTGAGCTCTTTAACTGGCTGGAGAAAGAGGTTGGTTCTTTAGTCTTCGTTTAACATGTGGCTACAGATTGTCCAGGAGTGAACGCATGTGTTTCTAACCTAGGCGCCTTCCATGTCCTGGCGACTGTGGTCTAAGATCTTGGTCTGATTTTACTCTCTTTCAGTAACTGTTTCTGGAAATTTTTTGTGTGTGTATTTAAAAATTCTTTAGTTGTAGAAAATAGTAACAAGGGTGAAGAAATTCCTTAACAGAGTGGATCTTTTTAGGGTTAAGGAATTGTCTTGTAACTAGGCAGAATTTCATTATAAGAAAAAATGACTCTCATGATAATATTAGAAGAAAACTGTATTCAGAAAAAAACATCTTTCTGTACGTTTTGAACATCGATTTAAGCCATTGAACTTTTTATGTTACACAGACTCTTGGCCAGTAGTTTCCTGCCCGTTCACTCCCTAGAGTTGACAGGAGGGTGATTCTTTGTGCTGTTATTACCTGATATCATGTTCCTTTTAAATATTAAATAAACAACTCTTTAAAAGTAGCTTAAATTTGAAAAACATGTCACCCATATTGCCACAAGTGTAATTATTTTTTCCCTCTGGCTGTCATTCATCCATGTAAATCATTTTTACTCATCTCTCGGTGCACAGACATGACTTCGTTTTGTTTATTTGATTTACTTAGTATCAGAGTGTGAGCATTTCCCATGTGCTGTGAGGCTTTAAAAAGTGATCCAAATGGAGACTGCATTTAGTGGCCAGACTGATTTATTTACCCATTCCTCCTATTTTCAGATGTTTAGGCTGTTTTTAAATTTTTTTTGCTATTATCAGTAACCCTGTAACAATATCACCACATTTATCTTTATTATTTGTTTAGGATGACTTTCTCAGGAGGGGATGGATGCTTTTGTATTTTTAAACTCAGGTGTATTAAGTTTTGGGAGGTTTCAGGATGCAATACCAATGTCTAAAACAGTTGAGTGGAAATCGAGATAGAGAAGCCCTTCACCCTAGGTGGCTTTGGTGAGAGCCTTGGGAAATTCCATCCTTGTTAACATAAGCTGTGTCCTACACACTGGACACTTGGGACATGGGGACTAAGGGGGAAGTAAGCTTTTAGGTTGCCCTCTTTAATAATAAGTAGGAGACACGTGGTTTATCACACCAGATGATTTATAAGCAACTTCCTTGTTAGGTGCCCAAAGGTGGTGTGACAGAGATCTCAGCTGCTGACAAAGCTGAGGAATTTCGCAGGTAAGGGTCTGTCGGGGGTCCCATGAACCTTATGCTATTTCCTCAGTGAGTTCAGTGAGGCTGGGAGGGCCCTGATTCTCGGCAGGCTT
This sequence comes from Desmodus rotundus, assembly GCF_022682495.2. NCBI lineage: Eukaryota > Metazoa > Chordata > Mammalia > Chiroptera > Phyllostomidae > Desmodus > Desmodus rotundus. The sequence continues at coordinate 15,473,473 of NC_071390.1, forward strand.
TTCAGTCACTCTGCTCCGTGTGTCTTTCTGTTTCAGGCAACAGGCTGACTTTGTGGACCTGAGCTTCCCAACGATTTCCAGCACAGGGCCCAACGGTGCCATCATCCACTATGCGTAAGGCTTGCAGAGGAGCACGCTGCCTGGCTTGGCTGCTGCTTCTGCACAGGAGCCTGAGCAGGGGAGAGACTTTTTTTAGCAGAGGCCCCAGTGCCCACCTCCATGTGTCTGCTGACACTGTTCTGATACGGGAGTTAAGACCCGTAAGGTCTTACTTGCTCTCAGTCCCCGAGCCTCTGCATTTGGGAGCCTCCTCTTAGGCTCAGATGCCTGGCATTGACATGCTCCACGGGGTAGTCAACTGGTTGTTCCTCCCTCCTTCCTGAGGCTGCAGAAGCTGTAATCATAGCCCTTGAATCCTGATGATTAGAATTTTGTGTGTGCGTGTGTTTCTGATAACATCAGCTTTCTAGATGCACTAGTTATAAAAAACTCCATACTAAAAAAATGTATCACTACATTGTGGAACACCCTGTTATGGGTAGGGAGATAATCAGCCCCTTTTCTTCCCTCCCTGTGGGCTTGAAGCCTGGCGCCCCAGCCTGTGGGGATTGTTACCAGGTGACCCACGTGAGCCCAGGCGCCGGAGCTGAGCACGCCTGCAGTGTGAGACAGGGAGGGTGCTGCTGGGTTTAGGACTGGTGGCTCTGCCCTTGGACATGATGGGAAACAGAACAGAGCCGTGGGGCTCTAGTTTCTGCTTTGCCCAGTCGGATGGCTGTGCCTTGTGTTGGGCATTTTGAGTTCTCTGCTCCCTGTCTGTGGTGTGCAGTCAGTGTAAGCACGTGGTCTGTCTCTGTTCTGTACTCAGGCACAGGTTCCCACGCCCCTTTGATCACTGCTGTTCAGGTTTTCAGGCTCGGGGCAAGTTCTGAAGCCACGTGTGTGAGATAGTCACAGACGTGACTGCACAGTTCTCTCACATGAATGCTTCTGTTCCAACGTTAAAATGTCAAAAGGCCTTCAGCTTTTATCTATGTTTAACTTACGTGATGAATTTCCTGGCTGGATATTCTCCTGGAATTTCCAGATAATATATTAAAAAAATTTCAGAGCAGGGAGGAGACATTTGCTTCTCGTGTGGATTTCTTCACTGGAGGCTGTTGGAAGGTTGTTGAGAGCAGGGTTCTGGATGTGGTTCTGGATCTGGTTCCGTGTCTGGTTGGAGTGGCTGCTGACCCTGGTCAATGACGGGGAGGGGGTGCCTGGAACTGAAGGAGCACCGCTCTCAGCTCTGGGGCTGGGCCTTGGGCTGCTCTCACCCCTCGTAGCATTTCCCAGTGCAGATCTTGTGTGGAAAAAGGCTTAGGAAATGAGATCACTTTTTAAAAATACTTCCTGTTCATTGGAGAAAGGACACTGGCATAAGAGCATCACGATCCACTCCTTTTCCCAGCCAAAGTCCCTTGCGGTTTTTCTCCCACGTTGAGACACTCACCTGCCTGTCTGGTGGTCTGAGAAGCAAGTGGGGAGGCACCTGATCAGGTCAGGACTGAGGGAGGGACCCGGAGACTGAGGCCGGGACCTGGGACCCCACACACAGAGACAAGTGACTCCAGGCTGTTCTCTCCCTATTTTGCAAGACTCTGGCTTGGTCTTGTTGTGTCTGTTGATTATTATTTGTGTAGCTTTTACAATTATCTCATGCATACCTACTTTGTTTCATACACAAATGGAGACAGGTATAAAGAAGCATGTTTTTCTTCTTTTTCTTAGCTCTTCATTTGGGAAGATAGGTTGACTGGGTCTCTACATAGTGGGAGTTTAATATTAGTTGGAATAATTAAGTTATTGCACAACTTTGTATTTTGATATAATTTCACACTTACATAAGTTGTAAGAATAGTATTAAGCGTACCCTCCCTCTGGATTTACCAAGTGTTGACATTTTTGGAATAATCAATGTTTAATTACCTTTCCTAGGCCGGTCCCTGAGACAAACAGGACCTTGTCTCTAGATGAGGTGTACCTCATCGACTCGGGTGCTCAATACAAGTAAGTGAACCGGGGCTGCTGCAGAACTTAGGTCCTTTGAGTCAAGGCAGTTGAGAAGGGGGACAAGCCAAGCTCCAGCCAAGAGTGCTCACCTGGTAATCTCATTCTGCACTGGCCGTTAACGAAACCGTTCCTGTGTCTTGTCCTTTTTTTCGCCCCTAGTTGAAATAGCCCAGTTATGACTGCCTTCCCACAAAAGACTGTTCGATAGAAACATTAAGTCCTTGGCCGGAAGTCGTTAACAACTAAATAAATAACCGAAAGCAAGCTTTCAGAACCATTGGCAAGTCTTCTGTCCCAGCCCATACATGGCCTGGGGCTTGCAGCAGGCGGCCTGGGGCCTTGTGAAGCGAGGGCTTTATTTTGAATGAATGAATGAGAAATGATGGTTGCCTCTGAATTTATGAATTTCCTTCTTCATGTCTTGCTGCTTTCATAGTCCTCTAGAATAGTTTCTCAGAGGAGAACCAAAGATGTGGTTGGGTCTGGGTATGAAACCGTGAGAAGGAGCTGGAACAGGTGGTGTCTACACTAAGCACAGCAAGGCCTTTTATGGTCCACTTCCCACTACCGCTGGGACCCTGGCGGATGGAGAACCTAGTTATCAAATGAGCTCAGCCAAGTCTGTGGAGACCACAAATAGTCTTGGGGGTAGGTGTTGCTTGGGTAATGGGTAAACTTTGGCTCGCTTCTCAACTTTTAGCAGGCTTCAGGAAGTTATCCTTTCTATGTCAGGGATGTGGATTAGGGTGTTCAAAGAGATGCATTCGGGTATTTTTAGGGTCCAGTAAACTCCTTGCCATCCTGACAGGAGGAATTGGAGTGCGGCTCCTGTTGACTTTGTCCTCCTGCCTTTTCTTCATAATCCCAGCGGCGGTGTCTCCCATGAAGCAGTCCTCACACTGTGGACCAAGAGTGTGCGCCAGGGCCAGACTGAGTTCACCCCCACTGCGTGGCGCCACCCTTTCATTCACACTTTGTGTCATTTTATTTTGTATGACAACTTTATTGAGATATAATGCACATACCTTACAATTTGCTACCTCAAGTGTACACTTCGTGGTTTTTAGTGTATTCACAGACTTGTGCAGCCATCACCTCAGCCAGTTTTAGAACATTCTCAGCACCCCCCCAAAAGAAGCCCCCTTCCCATGACTAGTCCTTTCCCATTTTCCCCGGCCCAGGCGACCATTGCTGTGTGTTCTGTCTCTGTGGATCTACCTGTTCTGGGCACTTCATATGAATGGAGTTATGTGATCACATTATGTTATATTCTGGACATTTCTGTGTCTGGCTTCTATCATTTGGCATCACGTCTTCAGGGATCGTCCATGTCCTAGCATGTGTCAATGCTTCATTCTTTTTAATTGCTGAAGAGCATTCCATTGTATGGCGAGACCACAAGTTGTTTGTCCTTCCGTCAGCCGATGAGCGTTTGGGCCGTTAGGAACAAAGCTGCCGTGAGCATTCGTGTGCAGGTTTTTGTGTGGACACGTGTTTCCGTTCTTTTGGGTGTTTACCTAGGTGTGGGGCTGCTGGGTCACAGGGGATCTCTATGTTTAACCTTTTAGGGAACTAGAAACTGTTTTCCAAAGTGGCCACACACACTGTTTTACAAGCTCACCAGTGATATACGAGGGTTCTAATTTCTCCATATCCTTGCCTGTCTCATATTTGAGCAAAAGCTTATTTTGACTGAAAACTAACTTGCCCCTTTCTTTTGGAAAGGGATGGAACCACTGATGTGACCCGGACCATGCATTTTGGGACCCCTACAGCTTATGAGAAGGTAAGGTGGAACAGAAAACTGGGGAGGCCCTCCCTACTTCCTTAAGAAGAGCATTGTTTTTATGAAGAGAGATGGTATAAATCAGTAAAAATTATGTGTGGGATAGTAAAATGGCCCATTACTGTGGAGTCAGGCTATCCGCTTTATGACATTCATTGAATTAATCATTGGAGAGCTTTTAGAAGCATTCTGTCTGCTCAGGTCAAAGCAGCTCAGATTCAAGTTTAAATGGCCTTGGCCTTCTCTTGAGTCAGAAAGTGTTTTTGGGGATGGGAGTGGGAAGTTGAAGTAACATGCTTTTTATAAAAAGTAGATTATTTTCAAGTTCAGCATTTCTGTTTATGGGCTCATCTCTCTAGGAGCCCTCTGCAGTGCTGTACAATGCCCAGTTTCCGGTCTGTCTAGCAAGGAAAGGAGGAAACAACTCTGAGGTAGAGAGGGCTATACCAGGAGTCTGGAGACTGGGCTTCTCTGCTGTCTGTTGGCTCCATGATTTAATGAAACCCTTGGACCATCCATAAAAATGAGGATGAAAATACCCGCCTCCAAGGCTGGTTGTGAAGGTTCCATGGGCCGAGCGAGTTCCCGGGTTACCGGGTCACCGTCACTGCCCAGCAAATGTTGGCTGAGTCTCTGAGTGCCTCTCAGGGAGCTCCTTCAGGAAGTTTATCTGGGGAAGGAGAGTTTTATGTGATGCGGTGGGGCAGATTTCATCGTTTTGGTCCCTTGCCTTGTCTCTTTGTAGGCACCAGCACCTTGTAAGAGTTTGACCTTGGGTCTAGACACCTTTGGTGTGACTATTTTTGTGCTGTGGGAAGAGCCCCAGACCAGATTGAGGAGTGTGGGGTTTTGTCCTGACTTTGTACCTTACTGGCAAGCCACTAACTTTCTATTTTATTTATTTTATTTTTTAATTTTGAGAGAGAGAGAGAAGCATTAACTTATTGTTCCACTCATTCATGTAGTCATTGGTTGATTTTTGGCCCTGACGACGGATCAAACCCACAACCTTGGTGTATTGGGACATCGCTGTAACCAACTGACCTACCTGGCCAGGGCCCGCAAGCCACTAACTTTCCAGACAGCGCACGTCTTGTCTGGGCACTAGGGATAACCCCTGAGTCCCACGTGTTGGTAGGGAGCACAGACGTTGCAGCAGGGTTGCCTGGCTCTGAGGCCAGAGGCTGCCCCTCTGGAATTGCATGAGCTGGCACGCCACTTGTTCACCTCCCTGTCAGATGACAGTAGTGCCTAGTCATGGAGTGTGGGATGGAACGTACAGTGTTTAGCAGCCTGCCTGTCACCGAGGAGTCGCTTAGAAATGTGAGCTAGTGTCGTCGGCGCTGATTATTACTTTTCCCAGTCTTTCTGCGGCTTAGATGAAGTAGAGTGTGTCAGAATGCTCATTATAAGGGAAGGGCCTGTGGGGTCATCTCTCTGACTGTTCTCTTTTACTGAATTTATTTTTGAGATTTTTCTGGATAATTGGTCCCGAGGCCATCCTTTTTTCCATCAGATTTTTAAATTTTTACTTTGATTTTCCATGTGGTACTGCTAAAACAGCTTCAGAGGCAAGGCTTTCTGAGCTGCCGGGAAACTGCAGGATCAAAGTGCCCGTGCCCATTCTGTAACATGCCCCCTGGGTTTTCTTTGGCAGGAATGCTTCACGTATGTCCTCAAGGGCCACATAGCTGTGAGTGCAGCCGTTTTCCCAGCTGGAACCAAAGGTAGGTGGTTCCTTCGGTCACAGGCAGGCTCTCTCTTGTTCAGGCATCAAAACTGCCTGAGTTTGAGTGGAGGAACATGTCCTTCCTCTGTGCCGGCCCCCAGCTCACTCCAGGCCCACCCAGGGCAAGGGGTGGCGTGCTGCACAGAGTGAGTCTCCTGGACTCACTGACAGAGCTCAGAGGGCCTCCCAGGAAGCTGGGCCTACGGTTTGGCCTTGTATCAGCTGTGTGAGCCCCTCCTGACCGCTGATGGTGTTGGATGACACAGGCTGGCGCCTCCCGGGAGATGGCAGTAGGGCACGAGGGCCTCAGGGCCCCAGTGGACGTTGGTGTCACCTCCTGTCTGTCCTGCAGCCATGGGTCAGTGCCTCCTTTCGGGACCCTTGTTGGGATTTATTTCCTGGGCACCTGACTTGAGGTATATACCTCCTTGCTTAAGGACTGGTGGTGGGGCATTGGATCGGGAGTCAACAAGACCTGAGCTTTGAATCAATCTACTAAGGTTGGGCCTGCACTCGTCTCTCTAGGTGTCACTTTCCTCACTTGCCGTGCCTGCCTGCTTGCCTGCAGTCAGCTTAGAACCTCATCTTTGTAATTCTGAAACCTCAGGGTCCTGGGGCTGGGAAAGGATGTCTGTGTTACTTAATGCAGCCCGTACCAGCTGCAGGCGACCATCCCCTCACCAGCATCCTGGACAAATGGCCCTCCAGCAACAGACTGAGCCTGCCTGCCTGAGGAGCTGCCCTCCTCAGGAACTCTGATTGTTGGAAAGTTCTTCCTTGTGCTGGGCTGAAATCTGAACCCTCTAGTAACTTTTACCCCTGGTTTCTGTTCCACCTTTTGGAACTAGACATAATAAGTCTAATCTCTAAAGTGCTTTGCAAGTTGAAAAGTACTGTACAAATATCAGCAAATGGCTCTTAATTTGTCCTTCAGGCCACCTTCTGGACTCCTTTGCCCGCTCAGCACTGTGGGATTCTGGCTTGGATTACCTGCACGGAACAGGACACGGGGTTGGGTCTTTTCTGAACGTTCACGAGGGTCCGTGTGGCATCAGTTACAAAACGTTCTCTGATGAGCCCCTGGAGGCGGGCATGGTTGTCACTGATGGTAGGTGGCCCTCCCGTAGTGCGATGGATCCTCAATCTCTTTGAAAGCTCTTTGTTGTTTTATGTACTTTAATTATTTTAAAGTAAATTGGAAATAAGTTCCCCTTGTCACCTTGACTCAAACCACCTTTTATGACCATAAAAGTGATATGTGTTCATTGTAGAAAAAGTGAGACATTGGAGCAGTATAAAGAAAAATGATTATTTGTCATCTGACCACCTAAGGGAACCATGACTGACTCTTTTGATACGTTAGCTTTTGGTCTTTGTGTATGTACATATCTTTTTAAGTTGAGATTATATTGGACATATTGTCTGTACTCTGCTCTCTTACTGTATTGCTTTCCCCACATCGTCGCCGAGGTCTGTGAGTGCACTCTAACGCCCGTGTCACCGCGCCTCGGACATGCATCATGAGTTACTTGGCGGGTGCCCTGTTGCTGTCCTCACTACCCTGCAGTTTTCGGGGACCTCGCATTCTTTCTTCCCGCACCGCAAGTGGCCACTTGGGAGGAGGGGCCTCTGGGCCCTGCGTGCAGATTGAGTGGGCTCTTCACCTGTTTCTGCCCCCTGTTTGGGGCGGGTTGTCATCCCAGGAGGGAGAGCTTCTCTGTGTGAGCGCTTCATCGCGGTCCGCTTCTCATCCGGGGGTTTGCTTTGTTTCAGAGCCCGGGTACTATGAAGATGGGGCTTTTGGAATTCGCATTGAGAATGTTGTCCTGGTGGTTCCTGTGAAGACCAAGGTGAGTCATTGATGTGTTTATTTTTAAACATATCCTTATTCCCTGACGGGGAAAGGTGAAGACTTGTACGTTTGGAGCCAAGACTTCCGTTCTGGGGCCAAATAGAGTCTCCTTTCCCTGGTATCAGGGACTTCCTGGGACTCACTCTCCTCTGCAAAGCCAGAAGGAGAGTCCTTAGTGAGCTGGGACCCAGAAATGGAATACGTACTTGCTGTGATTGGGGGCTCTGAGTTTATTAGAGGCTACATCTTGTCACAAAGTCTCCTCTGCTTGGGGGTGCCTGTTCAAAGGCCCCTCCCAGACCCTGAATCAGTTTCCAGGCCTGGAAACTATTTTTAACAAGTGCTCCAGGTGGTTTTCCTCAGGTAAAGCTGAGGAACCCATGTGTTAGGCCCACGGGCAGGCGGTGGGACCAGCGTGTCGCCCTTTGGAAGACAGGCATTTCACCTTCTCCCCCATCAGTACCACCAGATGGTCACAGGGCTTCATGTCCGGAGCTTTACCTAAAAGGCGTGTTTGCTCCTCTTCCACCAGTGACTATGGAAATTGAACAGGTGGAGGGAGGTGGCTTCCTACACCTTCAACAAAGTTGACTGCAAGGGTTGGCTCTCTGCTTCCGCAGTGAAGTCACTGCTCTCGAAAGTGGCCTCTCACCTCCCTCCCTAAGACCTTGCAGGGAACAGACCAGCATGCTGTTGCATGCCCAGGCTGTTGTGTATCGTCAGTGTGATAGCACACCTTTTATCTGCCACCTGGTGAGCCAGGCTGGGTCAGAGCTGGCCACATAGGTGACTGTTTAAAAAATGATTTTGGGTGTTATACCCCAGCAGAGTCTTGAGAACCCAAACCAGAGAAACCCCTGAGCTCAGTCAGTCACCTCCATACCCTGCCCCTACTTCGCGCCATCACGGTAGACAGCAGTCTTGTGGCCCTGCTGCCGGGAGCCCCCCCGCTCCCTTTGTGTGGCTTTTCCTGGTGGTACAGGCTTTGTCGGCACCTCCGAGCAGCTCCTGGAGAGTGGCCGCAGCCATGTTCATCGTGCTTCTGTGCCCGTCACAACACTGACCAGCTAGTCAACTCTTGAGAGAGAGTTACACCCGGCTCTGAGGGCTGGCCGTGTCCAGTGGGACTGACCTCGTGGTGGTTCGTGGTGGTAAAGAGGGGTCAAAACTTTTGTTTTCTTTCTTCTCCCACAGTATAACTTCAGTAACCGGGGAAGCCTGACCTTTGAACCTCTAACTCTGGTTCCCATACAGACCAAAATGATAGATGTGGATTCTCTGACAGACAAAGAGGTAACGAGGGAGTCTGGGGCGGGGGCAGCAGTGGGGGTGGGGTGGAGAGCTACCTAGTGTTCTCCACTGCATTCTCACTGTTCAAGCCAGAGGGCTAGGCCAGCGGAGTCCCATAATCTAGGTCTCCTGAGCACTACAGGTGCTTTCCTGCATTTGTTGGGCCTCTAGGTAGAGATGGCCCTGCCCTGCCCCAGCCATGGTGTGGCTTCAGGGTTTTGTGGGTGGAAGCGTGAGCCATTGCTTTCCAGGAGAACGGGCAGGAGCCTTAGCTGCAGGGAGGCGTGTTCAGCAAACATGGGCCACGTGTCTTCCCTACAAAAACCAGGCGGGGTGGGGTCTGTTGGCTGTTGCCCATAGCAGGTTGTTTCTCGTGTTGTGTGAAACAGTAAGGAAATGTGAAGCAAATCTATTGTCATATGCCTAGTTTTCACACAGAGAGGTGATGCCTACTATTCTGGTCACTCTGGGCTGTGACACCCTTTGCAAAAAGCGGGAGCACAATGGTGCTCACCTGGGGTGGGTTACAGGCTCACAGGGTCACAGGTCTTGAACCCTTCCCATCCCAGGGTGGCTCCCCAAGCTCACGAGGCCAGGGAGGTGGCAGGCTCAGGCCCCTGGACAAGGCTTGAGGGATCAGGAGGGGACCAAGGTCGGAGCAGAGACAAGGGTCAGAAAAGGGGCGGGAGTGGTCAGCACTGGACAGACAAAACTGTTTCCAGGCCAGGGAGACAGAAGCCAGGACACACATTCCAGAGCAAGACAGGTGGTCAGAAGTGCTGTCAAAAGCAGGTGACTGGTGGGAGCCAAATGATGCGGATCCCTGCCCTCAGCGGGATCCATGTGTTGTGGCTGCAATGGACAAATTCACACAGACTACCAGTCCTGTGGAGGAAAAGGGACGCCTTGACCCTTGCCTTGACAGGCTTTTATTGCTTTTCTGGGCACATTACATTGAGGAAGGTCCTCATTAACTATGAACAGGTTCACTTTAGGTGGTTACCTTTTACAGAAAACAAAGGAGAGGATGTTGCTAATTACATCAGAAAGGAAGGATATTTGCAAATGTAAAGGGAAAAGTGGTTGAACTGGTTACACTAGTCCTTGGGAGGTTTAGCATAGATTTTAGGAAGTTACTTTAAAGATATGCAGTAAACGTTTGCTGCCTCAATTCAGGGTGAGGGAGTTTTACCAAAAAGCAAGTCTCAAAGCGGCCTAGGTACAATGAGAGCCTGATTCCCCATGGGAGAACCTATCCGTGGGTGTGGGTCCTGTGTGCTGGACCTTGCTTCCCACTGGCCTTTCTGAGTGGGAGCTGGGCCCACGCCATGCAGAATGGTCTCCTATAGCCAAAGGCAGGACAAGCATGGCAATTGCTCAAGAAATAAGTTTTTGTTACTGGAGGCAACCACTGGCCTCATCCTAGGGGCCTTTGAGTGCCTCTTGAGGTAGGAATGTATCCTCAGGGGGGCCTGCTTAGGCCTGGTGCGTGGCACCAAGGGAGAGTCCCTCTGAGGCCTGAGGAGCCCCCTCTTACCGGGATGTGGCATGGATTCCCCAGCTGGAAGCCTCTTCTGCCATACTTGTCTCACAGATGGGCGGTGGGGGAAGGTTACCCACTTTCCGCTTAGCTTCCCTTTATGCTTGGGCACGTCTGTGTGACCATCAGTGTCCTTGGTTCAGACAAACATTCCCACTCTGAGGACCGACACGGGCCCTGCTGATGTTGGTTCATTCCGCTTGTAGACAACGCAGAACAGGAACCCCTGCCGGTCAGCAGCACGGGGTCAGGGCTGTCTCTTCCCCTGGAAGAGTCCCTGCAGCAGTCCAGCAGCTTTTCTCCAGCCCCGTGGGGGATGTGTTAGGTGAAAGGCACACAGCGGTTACAGGACCCACCCCGCTTAGACGCCTCTGCCCAGTCGGAAACAGTCTCTTTTAGTGACCCTTGGGCACAGCCTCCACGGTCTCAACTAGGGGCTCTCCAGGAATAAGTCTCGGTGTTCCATTGGAAACCCAAGGTGATGGCTTCCTACCAGGTTATTCTCGGTCGTGCAGTCCCTGCTGTCCACGTACAGTGTAGTAACCCGGAGGCACTTCTCCCGAATGACGTCCCACTTCTTCGGGGGAAGGAGTGCGTGGAGAAGGTTAAGTAAGGCCACTTTTCCTTGAAGGGGAGAGCTGTTAACCCGTGACTCACAGTCTGCCCTATGACGTTGGACATAGAGCGAGCAGATGGCTGTCTCATCCAGTGCTCATCACTGTACCTTGAATGCCCAGATCACTGAACTGTTCTTTGTCCATTTGGTTTTTACATGATGGATACCTTACCCTGGGATCATAAACATTTCCACAAATAACCGTAGACGACAGTATTTAGCACATCAAGCAGAGTACAGTAATGCCCCACAACAAGATTCTGTTCACTGGGCTATTAAAACACCTGGTCGTGGCCCTTTACTATCTCCCAAATTGTCTTTGCTGTCACTTTTGGGAGTTTGGGGGTTGGGTCAGCACTCCCATCTATTGTCACCAGATGGCAGCAGAGGATTTTGGTTGGATGTGAACACTCGCAGCTGCAGACTGTCAGCCTTTGGGAGGTTGCTCAGGCACCCCGAGGCTGCCTTCGTTCAAGTTCTTCCTCCTCCTCTCCGTCCACAGGGGCCTTGGGACTTTTGTTGTGGTCCATGGTCGGCTCCTGCTTTGGCCTTCACTGTTGAGCTGCTTTGGGCGGCAGGTGCCTTGCAGCCCAGCTTGGCCTTGCTGCAGACCCAGCACTTAGCTTCTTTTTGACACAGCCCCTCCCCCAACTGCTGGCAGGGGCTAGTAGGCCCTTTATGGGGGGTGGGATTTGAGGCCTAGATGGGCCAACACCAGTTGGTATCCTCACCCCATTGTCTGCCCTCATGTCTTGACCCCTTAGCTGGGCTTTGGTCCCTGGTTCAGACAGTAGTCCCCAGAGCCCATGATTTTGTAACAACACCGCTTTCCTAAATGGCATTGGCTCATTACAACAGCCACACCCGTGCTGGTGGCGGGATGCCAGCCTCGCTGCAGCTGGGTGCCCAGTCAGGCCCACTCGTGAAGGGAGTGGGCTGTTGTCCTCTCGGTAGAAACTAACTTCACTCCAGCCTTCATCGCTCCCCACCCTCCCCACCAGGGGTCCATCTCACCCTTTTACAGCTGTAGGACTTGAGCCAGCAGACCCAGTGGATCCGTCCGCACTCAGGCACCGAGTCCTATTGGATCTCCTTCCTTTTTACCTCTTTTATCTCCTGATGTGGTGGCCGCATTCAGTTGAGGGTCTGGCAGTCAAGCTTACTCCCCACTCCACCCTGCAGTACCGCAGTCCTTGGCCACACCCGCAAGACCCACATCCTAGTTTATTCAGCTTGGTCAGTGGACACAGGATAGGAACTCGGCGGGTTGGCAGGCCAGCTTCAGGTGTGTCTCTTAGCAGGAGCCTTCATAGCAGTCCAGGGGCTATTTTTCAGGCCCTCCCTCTCCCCCCCCCCACCCCAAATGGCTCTGGTGTAGGGGAATGAGTCCACTGCATGGGGGTGCAGGAGCTACAAGACCCTTGCCCCCTCCCTCTTCTAATGGCCTGTCAGCAGAACACCTTGTCACAAGTTACTCTGCTCTCAGGGAAGCCCAGGGCCATGGCTGCCATTGGGTATTTATGGTTCCCTCACAGTCATTGCCAGGCCTCATCCCACCTGTGTCCAGGGAAGCAGAATACAAGGAAGCCCCTTGCCCGTGGGCAGGTGAAAGAGTCTGACTCTCGCCTGGCACTCTCGGCACGTGGGGCCCTCCCTGTCTGCCCAAGTAGCCTTTGGTAAAGGTGTGATGGTGAACACGCTGCGTCCGTTTGTCTTTCTCCCTCTTGTAGTGCGACTGGCTCAACAGCTACCACCAGACCTGCAGGGACGTGATCGGGAAGGAACTGCAGAAGCAGGGCCGCCAGGAAGCTCTTGAGTGGCTCATCAGAGAGACGCAGCCCATCTCCAGACAGCTCTAACACCCCTGGTCTCTGTTTTTGTAAAGTGCTCGGGGGAAGGAGACCCGGCAGACCCCTGACATCTCCCCCTTCCTGTCCTCCTTTCCTACCTCCCCTTTTTGAGACTCTAAGAAGAACGGAGAATCTTCTTATCTTCTTTGATATTTTCTTGCAAACACTTGATCTTCTATGATTTTTTTAAAAATTGTTGAGAACGAGCCAGGAGTAAACAAGCTGCACCAGAGGCAGGGTCCCCACAAAGCTGAACACTCCACCGTGGAGCCGTGTGCACAGCCGCAGTGAGTGAGTTCCCTGGCTGGTGGTGGGGCAACAGTGAGTGCTCTGTGACGGTCGAGTTCCAGGTGCTAGTACATTATCATGATCGCCGTGCTGCTCATGGGATGGTGTTTATGACCAGTGAATAAAATGTCCAAAGGTGCCTTGTCTCTGCGGTATCTTTCCTCCGGCCCTGTTCACCCCGCATGCCAGGTGAGCCCGTTTCCAGGGCTGGTGGCAGACACTGGGGCAGACCTTTTCTGGGGGGAAGGCCCCCTTTGAGAAGAGCTCCCTGGCCTCCCTGTAGATTATCTGGTTTAGTGGTAAGCCTCTTTTTCTTTAGAAAACCGAATATTTTGGTGAGTATTTTTACGATCAGTTTTCCCCCCTGATTTTAAAATGTCATTGATATGCAAAAAACAGTGAAAAAGTCACAGTGTCGAAAGTGAGTCTTCCACAGCCCACCCTGAGTAGACGAGGCAGTGTCTGCCCCGCCGCTCCACGGCTCTCAGGGTCTTACCACTTGTAGACAGTGGGCTTTCTCTTGACTTGCACACGGGGGCCAGCAGAGCCGACGTCCCGGCAGACTTCAGGCCATCGTGGCTGGGGAGGGGAAGATGACTTCTCACCCCTCGGCTGGGATGTCCGAGGTGTGGTCTACACTGTCTCCTGAGGTTTTCCCATGGGATGGAGCCCTAGTTGTCCACCATGGTAACTCATTTAATAACACGTCCTTTAATTTCTTCCTCTCTCTGTCTCACTGTCCTTCTTCCCACCATTGTTTCCTAGGGTCATCCCCCAGTAAATTATTTACACGCACATCCTTGTTCTAGGATGTGCTTCTTTAGGACCCAGCCTAGGACGTGCACGTATAACCACTGTTACATAGATACTTAGTGCATATGCTATACATTAAGTATATAAATATATTTATATGAACATAAATATATTTATACAAACATATAAATATATATGATATGAGTATATATATTTAATAATATGTTACATGTTTTTGCCAATTCTTTGTATTCAGTATTCAATTACATGTAGAATGAGTATGTGTGTACATAAGAAATTTAGACACACACACCTATGTCCCTTGTACAAAAATTGGGTCATTCTGTATCAGATTTGCTTTTTTAACTTGGCAGTATAGCCAGGTCATTCTTCCATATTGGCACATATAGGTCTAATCATTTTAATGACTGTAGACTATTGCCCTCTATTGCTGTGTTTTTAAGAAACTAGTCTTAAATCTTAAACCATCTCTTTGGTTTGGGTGGCTTTTTGGTTTTTTTAGGAAATGATTTGGGTGGCTTTGAAAGATGAATAAACATAAGCATAGTTTTGCCATTCCCCAAAGCATGGTTGGCAATGTCTGTTACTTTGTTCAACCAGCTGAGTAGGAAATGAACTAATGTATATTTACCATTCAGAACCAGAGTGGCAGCAAAAGAAATTTTACAGGTAGGGTGAGCCTAAGCTGACAGTGCCGAACAGCAGTCTTGCCGACTTTCACTGCTCCTCCTCTGTGCACTTCTCTCAACGACCGTTGATTCAACTTGCTCTGTGGGAAGAAGCGAGAGAACATGGCTAATTCTTAGGTTGTATTTGTCATGTGGCCTCACAACAACAGGATATATTTTGACTCACCAAAGATCAGTTTTGAATGCCTTTGGTTCCCACTTGCTTGTAATTCTAATATGTTCCATTGGATTGGACTTAGAAGTTTCTCCTCAAATGATAGGATATATTCATCATGTTTCTCATCTGTCGTTTCTTTAAAAACCAGGAGACCTCCCCCTTTAGGACTCTAACCATTGTCTCTGATACCCAGAAGGCTTCCCTCTCTCAGAAAATAGGGGTTGTGAATTGTGGTTGGTTTTGGAATTTAAACAGAATGTAACTCATGTGTGACAGCACCTCCACTGTTGGTTCATCAGGCTGTTAAGCCTGTCACTTCCCAAGGCAGCCTGGGAGCAAAGTTGTTTTAATTGGCTCAAGCCCAAGCCCAAGAAGCAAAGCTTTCTAGAGCTCCCTGCCTCGACCTGCCCGTCTTGGCATTTAAGTCCAAGAGACATAAACTGGGTGAGGTGGCCCCAGGAAGATCGAGGACCAGGATAAACCTGTACTTGTGCAGGAGCTCAGAGGCAAGGCGAGAGAAAAACATGGACTGAAAGACTCACTCTTCTTTACTTTTAAATAAATGATTTAAAAAAGGTTGGGTGAAAAAACAAGCATTATGCCAAATTTATGGAATAATTGCAGGGAAGCTGGTCTTGTTTCTTTGTCTTGTTCACTTCATACCCTTGAGAAATTTTATGTTCAAGACAGTGAGGATTCAAGGAAGGGCCTCCGCTGTCAGCATCCAAGGGCTGACTTCCAGGAGCTGTTCACCCTTTGGTAAAAAGCCATCCATCTGCATGGCCTGTCCTGTGAGGGGGCCTTCCCCACTGTCCCCGCTCTCAGCCTGTGCTCAGCCCGAGGGCCCACCCCGGCATCCAGCTGCCCATCACTGACAAGGGTCGTTCATTCTCCAGATGGGAGTGGGCCCTGGTGAAAGGGGCCCAGGCTGTACTTAGACCGTGAGGGAGGGCTTGCCCTTGGTGCCTCCACAGCTGGGGGATTTACCCCAGCAGTGACATGACATGTCATTGACATGCAATAACAGGAGGGCCGGAATGGGGCGGGGGAGGGTGCTTGACAATTTTAAAGTCCATGCTGTGGTTGTCAGTTGCTGAAAGTTGTACAGAGAGTGAGAATTACATTCATAGGCTCAGAATGTAAAAACGAAAATGCAGATTCTGGCAAAGTTGTGGCAGTTACAGTTTTTGAATTTCTAAAGATCACTCCATGAGAACAGAAACTGAGATAGCAAAGCTAAAGCTCACGGATGAGAGTACACCAAATGTAGATGGTAAGTATCCCCACAAACCCCTAACGAGCAGGCGAAGACCAGCGAGCTTGAGACCAGCATCCATGCTGGAGGAAGTGGAGGAAGCAGAGGAAGCGGCTGGGGTGGGAGTTGGGGAGGGTCTGATGGATGTGGGATAACCAGTGAGCCACACTGACAACAGCAAGGAAACTGGGAGCTGTTTGTTTGCACACTCCAGCAGGTGAGTGTGAGGGTTCGCGAACTGCCGGCACAGAGTCCTGCACTGATGAGAAACTGCTGGAAAGGCAGCCCCAACTGGAGCCAGGGCGGTGCAGTAGATTCAATGGAAAGAAGTTCAGTCAGGGAACAGCCAGGAAATGGCAGAAGGCAAGCACTGTGTAAAGAAGGTCCTGCAATCAACCACAGAACTGGGGGAAAGGGTCTAAGAGCCCTGAATAAAAACTACTCATGAACTCTCCCAGAACTTGAGAAAGATTACTTTCACATAAAAAAGAACAACAGAAAACAGACAGGTAAAATGCTATGCAAACTTGAAAAGGTGCAGAATGACATTCAATGAAACCACATCAAAAAGACTTCTCCGTAAAAAAGACGGAAATGGTAATGTTTGAAAAGACATTTACAAATTTAAAAATAATAAAGGCAAGAAAAACATAAAACAATTAGAAAGCTGAAAAATTTGGTGAGAACACAGGAAGAATTAGAAAAACTTTAAATATGAAGACTAAAAACAAACAAACATGATAGTGTCTTAAGAACAAGGTGAATAACAGGAAATCGTTAAAAATTCAAAGTAAAACGAATGAAAAGGATTGAAGAGAAAATGGCAGATATAGAAGGCCAAAAAAGTCAATATAATATGAAAAATAGAGACTGGAGAAGATACAAGAAACCTTGTACAGAGGACAATGACGCTTCAGTTCCCTTCACAGTAGGCACCTTGGGACCTCACACAGGGCTCCCAATTGCCATCAGGTGCCCCGTTGTATTTTCCTGAATCTCATGAATGGTCTGAAGTCTCTTCCCTTTCAAAGGTGATTTTAGTTTTGGGAAAAGCCAGAAGTCGAATCTGGGCTGTAGCAGGGCTGAGTCACCGGGGTGATTTGATGTTTCACCAAAAATCTCTGCATAAGACATGATGCATGAGTGGGTGCATTGTTGTGATGAAGCTGCCAATCACCAGTTGCCCGTAGCTGTGGCCTTCTGAATCATCCACATAGTTTCTGGGGAGGAATGTTCAAGCTTAATGCAAACTGTGATGCAGATTTGTTGCTCTACTTGCTCATTCATTTTGAATGCGATGGCCACACAGTACACATGCTCACTCAGTGGTGTCTACTGCCCCCACTGACTAGTACAGTGAAGTCATCATTGTTCATGCATGTACATCCCAGTCCACTCACCTTGGCTGCCAGGTTACATTGATGTTACACAAACCATTTTCATTATATTAACCATGGCTGGACTTCTGGACAGACCTTGTATAATAAATAGGTTTCCCCAAAGAAGGAAATCAAAGCAAGGAAACAGAACAAACATTGAAAAGTATAATTTCTAGAAAAAAACATTTCTGATATTTAAAAACCTAAAAGTCTGAATCTACACATGGAAATGGAATGCTCCAAAACTAAATAACTAGATCTCGAATGACCAACAGGACATATTATAATAGAATTATTATACTTTAAAGAAAAGTAAAACAAATCCTTTAGTACACAAACAAATGGTCCAGTAAGTTATAGTAGAAAAAGTAGGAGATTGCCATCAGAAATTTTCAGCAAAACTTCAGGTCAGGAGAAAGAGGAGTTACCGGGCGGTGTGGCTAAGATGGAGTCTTACAGCCAGAGAAGCCTCACGTGGGGCCCCGTGCAGCGTTTTACCCGCAGTTCCTTGTGCTCTGTTCTCCGCGCTCCACCCATTCCCAGCGTCGCCCAAGCCAGCAGCCTTTCCTCCCACTCCCTTCAGTGAGGTTGCTTCATCCATTTTAATACACTGAACTTCTTCTGTCACATTCTGCCTCCTACCCTGGGATTCCCCTAACTCCCTACATGATGTTTCCAATTTGCATACATTAAGGTTGCTTTTTGTGCTGTAAGTTGCAGTGGATTTTGATAGGTGCGTAGTGTCGTGTATCTGCAATTTTCGTGTCACAGAGAATAGTGTCCCCACCCCCAAAAAAGTACCTCATGCTTTACTTATTCAGACCTCCCTCCTCTCCCCCAAGCTCCTGGAAAGTGCATCTTTTTACGGTCTCTATACTTTTGGCTTTTCTACAATGTCATATAATTGGAATGAAATAGCATGTAGATTTTTCAGGCTGTCTTCTCGAACTTAACAATATGTATTCAAGATTTATCTATGTCTTTTTGTGGTTCGATAGCTTGCTTCTTTTTATCACTGAATAATATCCCGTTGCATAAATGCATCAGTTTGTGTCTAATTCACTTATTGAAAGCCATCTTGGTTGCTTCTTGTCATAATCGTATTAAATCAAGGGGGAAATTCGTGTTTTTTCAAGGAAAGTTTTACTTTATTTTTCCATTGTGGAAGGAGCAGTGTAGAACTGCAGTGATTAGGAGCGCACTTCTAGAGCAGATGGCGCCAGGCGCTAGCTGTGAGTCCTTGGGCAAGAGCACCACCTCTCTGAGCCTGTTTCTGTCCCTATAAAGTGAGGTTAGTGGTGGCATCTGCCTGCTACAGAGGACTGAGTGAGGAAGCTCCCACACTGTCCCTGAATGTTAGCTCGGCCTGCAGGCCTATGTCTTCCAGCCCAACCTGAGATACTTGTTTTTTTAAATTGCAACTTTATTGAGATGTAATTCCCACACCGTACAATTCACCAATTTGGAGTGAGACTTGTTGATACTGGTACTTTTTTGATCTCTCCAGAAGGTGTCATGCTGTTTTTACACAGCATTTGTTGCATCTGTGAGCTAGCATTTGTTGTGTCGTGATTGGCTTATGGTCTGTTTTCCCCCACGAGGCTGTGAAGTTCACGGTGTAAGAGGCCACATTTGTTCTCACAATGTCATCTCTGGTACCTGGCACAATACCTCACACGTGGCAACAGAGGTTCACAAAGAATTTTCTGTTTACTCAACAAATACTTATTGAGCACCCATGAACTAATTCCAGTGACTATTGTACAAAGCAAGAAAGGAAAAAAAAAAAAAGAGCCCAACGTTTGATGGTTGGGGAATCACTGGAGAGAGGAAGGTTGCAGAGGCAACATGATTTGAAGAGGCCAATGAAGGAAACGGAGAAGTTAATCAAACAGTTTCTCAGTCTCTGACAAAGAAAGGCTCTTGGCAAGTCCCACTTCGAATCCTGTCTACCACCAGGTACTTGTGGTTACCCGAGGTTACAAACTCACTGATGTAGCCTGCACTTTCTATGAGGCAGCAAAACGGTACAGAGGAGTGGTTCAGAACTCCGGGAGATTCAATGAGATTTCTTATTTCATTTAGCAACTGTGTACTTGGATGTAGCCTTTTATGTGGTAGCTCTAACATGTTAGGAACGGCAGGAAGAGTGTCACCTGCTCAGAAATGATTCAGTCGCAAGGCAGAATGTACTTTGATGGCTGTAGGAAAGAGCTATAGCATCGATTTATTTATATCATCATTTCTAGAGAACGCCATCATTTCAGAATGACAATCAAACTCTGGAGATGAACAGGTTTTTTTTAAGGAAAGTTTTTTTGCGCTGACACAAAAACTTGAGAGGATCAATTTGAGTCTCTGTATTCAGAAATCACTGAGCTATAGAATGAATAAACTACACATCACCTGCCTTAGGCATTGCACTGTGAGTATTTCATGACTTTAAACATGTGCCATGATTAGGTATGTGTGTGAGTAGTCAATTGGATAAGGGTTGAAAGCAACAAAATGAAGATATTTTCTTCCATTCTAGCATGTTTCCACCTGGGGGATTTAAAAACTATGTCACGAGGAAAATTCTGTCTCCTAGGGGAAGGTTCTCCTGGTGATAGCAGAGTTGAGCAATGGGGAAGAAGAGATCCTGAGTCTTGGTCTTTAGTGCCTCCCCTTTTTTTTCTA
Source organism: Desmodus rotundus (assembly GCF_022682495.2). Lineage (NCBI taxonomy): Eukaryota > Metazoa > Chordata > Mammalia > Chiroptera > Phyllostomidae > Desmodus > Desmodus rotundus. The sequence goes on from NC_071390.1 coordinate 15,493,412, forward strand.
GGAGAAAATTCCCTAAAAACGCTCATGGGAGTCCTTGGCTATTTCACAAATTTGCTTTGGTAAGAAATGTTACTACTCCAAAAGCCAGTTTTTAAATACATTAGGGACTAAAGATCAAAAAAGTTTTAATGTTGCAGTGGCCTTGAAATCAAATGAATAAATAACATTCCCCAAATATTTTGTGCACTTACTCTGTATTGAGCTGTTTAATATCAAATTTGAGGTAAAAATTAGTGGCCCCTGGCACCCTAGGAGATCAAGATAAGATTGGTTTGAGTCCCTAAATCCATGTTCTGTATCCATCCATGTTCCTCTTAAAGGAATGCACCACTTAAGGCCAAGTTCAGGAATAATTACAGTATCAGAGAAAAGTAAAGTATACAGAGAAGAAAGAGGAAAGTGTTTAGAGGAGAAAGAGGGAGGAGCACTTCCAGCTCGAAGAATCAGAGAATGCTTTTTAGAACTGGCGATGTGTTTCCATGAAGGAAGAGGATACAATTATCGACCACGGAAACGTGTGAGCAAGGACATGCCGGCGGGAAATTCGGCGCATCAGGGAAGAATTGGACGGTGCGGTGCCTGAGGAGGAGTGGTGAGGATTAGCCTGGAAAGGCAAGAGAAGGATAGATGTTTGGGGACTTTGGAAGTTAAGGATTTTGCCTTTAAATGATTGTCCGTGAAGAAATCCAGATGTTCGGTAACATAAAGACTCATTCATTCTCCCAACACTAATGATATGTGTGTACAATGATTTGTTTCAGCACCTGCTTTCAATTCTTCTGAGTATATACCCAGGCGTAGGGCAAACTCCATTCTCAATCCTGACCGAACAGACCACTCCAGTCCATTTTTATCGTTCAGTCCCAGATCCAAATCCTTCCCGAAGAACTCAAAAGCAGCATTTCTCCACTGTGTGGGAATGTTCCCTGGTAAATAGGTCTTACATCCTCCTTGTTGAAAGGCAGTGAGGGATAAAGGATACACGGACAGAAGCCAGAAGCCAGGTAACCTGGGACCAGATCTAGCAATTGATTAGCTAGCTAATTGTGTGTTTTTCAGCTTAATGAAATCTAAGCTTCCTCAACTATCCCCTTCATTCCTTTCAAGTTTGTCATTAGCCTCAAGAACACTGGTGTTTTGATCTTAGCCAAAAGGCCGAGAAGCGATGAGAAAACTGGTGTTTTGGAAAGTATTTTTCAAATATTAATGATTGCTTCATATTGGTCCTTAAAATTTCAGGCCAGAAAGGACTTTTGGGGGTTAATGGCCACACAGATCTAACTGAGGCCCAGAGAGGTGGGCTGGATTTGGGATACACTCCAGATCCTCTGATTCTGAGGTCCGGGCCTTTCAACCTCACCAAGTCAGACTCTCTTCTGGGGTTCGATCAAATCTTTTGTCCTCTCTGCTCTTACTGGGAGAAGAAAAACCAACAGCAAAAACTGGACCCCTGAATCATTCAATGAGTCGGCCAAAGTCGAATTTACCTCCAAAGTCTGGCTGCTTTGTGGCCTCTCCTGAGTTTCTCCAGGTGTGGGAGGGAATCAGCCCTTCCCCAGCCTCCCTGCTTAGTATCACTGGGAAATCTCTTATTTGTATTCCTGTCAGTGCCACATTTAATGCACCAAAGCCTGCGTTTGAAGTAATAACCAGCCTGCAGTTTATGAAATAAAAGATTGATATCAGCTTCATGAAACTCAGGCAAAAGCAATATCTTTCATATATCTTACTATGCCTTTAACTCCGGGAGCCTTCATACTCGGTGGCCACTGAAAAATGAAATAACAATAATAATAATGACAATAATAAAATAAAAGGCAAGATCTTCTAAGAACCACACTTTTGAGTAATGTTGCATTTAATTTATTTTTATTGATTTAATGACAAAGGGAGATTAGACTTACTACTTTCTTCAGTTTCCAAGTACATTTTAATTTTTAAAGGAAAGATCATAGCATGTAGTTTAGAGGTCGTTTTGCTTGTCACCGGGCTTATTTATGCATTGTTGCCTTGGGCAGCTGAAAGGTATGGCCATGGCCGCCCTGCTTCATCTCAAGGAAAATAAAAACCAGGAGATGGGCTAAAGAGTTACTTTCCTTATCAAATAAAATATTCTGAAAAGTAAGTCAGCTTTAGGCCTGTTCTTCCAGAAGGTCATTCCACTTCACAGTGTGGGCTATTCCTTTGCACACGGAGAGCACAAGTATCTGTAGTCAGCATAGGATTTGACATCCATGACCCAACATAATTTGGCCCCAGTCAAACTTCCCAGTCTTCTCTCCCGTGACTTAACTTACTAATCCTGGTGAATAGGTCAAACTAGACATTTGCTATTTCCCATGTGATTATTTTCTATTTTTACTTTTATCCAATCAGACAACCTCTGTCCTTAATTGGAGCATTTAATCTATTTACCTTTAATTGGGTTACCATTTACCATCTTGCTATTTGTTTTGTATTTGGGCCATGTATTCTTTGTCTCTTTCCCCTCCTCCTCCACTGCCCACTGGTCCCCTGGTTGCAAGTCTCGTGGGAACCTTTAGAGTTTAGGAGATGCACCCCTGAGAGGGAAGGAAGGTGTGGGCTCCACTTAAATTTATCAGGATGGCCAGGGAGAAATAAATCAATGAAAGGTTCAGGTGCTGTCACTGTGCAGTGGATAGAAAGTTGAGCCAACATTACCCCCTGTTTTTAAGACACTTAGAGTCTGCTGGGCAGGTATCAAGTAGACAAATAGTTCTAATACTGTGATAATGAGCGCCCCTACCACCATACTACCTTATACACGTGGAGTTAATAAATGTGGATGGCTCTCCTTGGTCATCTGCTCTGCCTGGAGAGACCAGGGGAGGATCTAATGAAGGGAGGCTCTGGCAGAACTTGAAGGAAGATGATTTACCACGTGGACGGACCTTTGAGGGAAAGAGAAGAGGGCCTCCTCCACAGAGGAAACAGGGTGTGCAAAGATCTGGCAGCATTAATTTTATATGTTTAAAAAAACCTGTATCGGGGGTGGGGGTGAAAGGACTCTCCAAGGTCATGCTGCTATTTGACAATAGCAAGGCTTGGGCTTAAGGATAGTTCTCTTCCACAGCATCTTTCTCTCCAGGTCTGAGTGGCCAGGCTTTCCCTAACACGCTGAGCTTTCTACACAGAATACTGCCTGACCAATTTCCCTCCCCATGGGTGCTTACAGCACATCAGTTCTGTTATTCCTGATTTCAAGCTGCATGTCTTTGGACAAGCCATCTCTATACATCGGCAAATTGCAATAGTTATGATCATAGTAATAACACCACAAGAATAATCAAATGCTATTGAAACAAAAATACACCAATTTAGGCAAGGCTTCAGCTACTGTAATGTGCCTTTAAGTTAATGCACATTTATGATTTATGATGAAGGCTATGCCCTTTGTGATTCCCCGGAAGCTATGACGGACTGCCCTTTGCAATCTGATTCTGCCTGGCAATTATCTCCCTTTCCCCCACCCCCACTTTTGAAAGGGAGGGAAACCACCCCACTTGCTGCGATCTGAGCCTATGCATACTAAGGCAAGGCAAACATCATGGTGAACTATTAACTGATCATTCTTTTCAATCCACTTGTCCCTGGCAGGACCAGCTTGGGTTTGTGTAAATAACCTTCACACAGCAACTACATCATTTATTACTTTCCTGAGGCTGGCTGGACACTACATACACTGACCCATGTCACTTGGTCTCACTCAGGCTGCTCTGGTAGTTTTCAGGCTCTTGAAAGCAGCCAGTGTCCGCCACTGACCTTCTCCACAGAAAGAAGCAATTTGGTTGGTAGTGGGGGCCAGAAGACTTTCTTTGAAGTGATCGTATTTGCAGCATATAAGGTCATTGGGTTTACTTCGGTTGTGTGGTAGGAGGTGGCTTGGGGCAAGTTGTTGCAGGTGAGTCTCTGCTCACCCCTCAGTACCCCCAGTAGGGCACCACACATTGGGAAGATTGCTTTGTTCTTCCATACCCATTTAAAATTCCATATTCCCCAGGCAGAGTTCCTCTCTTCATCTCCGCCATTCCCTTGAGCCATCTGAGCCATCCGAGCACTTACTACAGCCTGCCAGGTACTGGGATTACTTAGATTCTCTTCTCTATTCCACGTCGAACTCTTAGAAGAGAAAGGATGTCATAGTTATCCCCTGCATGTGTGTTAGAGCTTCACTAAAACCTGGGCCAATTGTCAAAGGCAAAAAGCAGTTGATTACATCTCTATAAAGCTGGGAGGAAAAAGGCAAATACCAGACAAGAAGATTGATTGTATTCGGGCTATTGCAATAAAAAGAGCACCCCATATCTGAAGATCAGATGTCTCTGTAGGGGGGTTTTGCCTTAAACTTTTATGGGAAAGGAAGGAGAGTAAATACATTGCTGATGAGGCGATTTACAGTTGGGGTTGTTTTGCAAGCAGGACAAGTCTCGTCAGCCATCAGACCTGAAATGTGTCTCTCTGTGGTTAGCTAGTTTCTGGGGGACAAATCATTCTAATCTCAGCTAGTCAATCATGAGACAAAGAAGAGGAAGTCGGAGGGTTGTGTCCAGCCTCGTCAATAAGTTCAGAGAGAAGGGGAAATGTCTGTGTTTGGCCTTGTGGCAGGTAAATAAGGGAGCCACCCCCATGTCTTACGAGAGTCATGAAAAGGGTGGACTTTGACTCTTACCTAAGTCATATGAGAAGAGTAGTTTCTGTGTGTGTGGTAGGCTGTTTAATGAAACACGAAATGCTGGGGGAATTCCTTAAGCATCACTGTTCTCTGGGAGCACAGGGCTCAGGTGAAGTCCAATATTGTCAAACTGAACGAAAGCACATGTGGAGCAGTCTTCTCAAGTGTGAGGAGACTGCTCTGTCTCTGTCCTCCCTTTCTGAGCCTCTCTCTTTCTCTATGCATATAATCTTTCTCTCTCTCTCTCTATGTCTATATATCTATAGATATCTATATCTGTATCTTTATCCATATCTGAATCTATATCTATATCTATATCTACATAAACTCAATGGGTTCTTTTCCAGAGCTAAAACAATACTACAACTCTGATTGGTCTGTGTTGCTGTGGAGACCAACCCGGGAAATTAGACTTCTCATCTGAGTTTGCCAGCGGTGGTGTATTAGGGCAATTTCTGTTGCAAGCAACAGAAAACAAAACCAAACCAAACCTCATCCCAATCATCTCAGGACAGAAGGGAACACACTAGCTCTTAGAACTTCGAAGTCTAGGGCTGCTGCTGGCTTCAGGGCAGCTTGGAACGCTGTCCCCGGGACGCCCCTTGCTTCGCCCCTTTGCTCAGTGTGTGCTCTCCGACGTGTTGGTTCCCTTGTCGTGCTCCTCAGGGTCACAGCACCTCCCAATCTCATGTTATTTTAGCTTCACCACTGGCTGGAACAAGAGAGCTTTGTACCCTTCTCTTCCCCCTCCAAATAGACAAATGTTTGGGGTCAGGGTCTCGGTGTCCTAGGTAAGGCTGAATTCCTATCTGTGAAGCAATCACCATAGCCAGGAGGATAGGATACACTGATGAGGTCCACTGCTGGTTCTGCACCTGGCTTCAGAGGAGAGTTGCCTAGAATTGTTAAAAATTATTTATTTTGTGGCCACACCCTAGAGCTATGACAGAAGATCTGGGGACAGGATGCGAGCATTAGTATTTTCCGAAAACTCACCAGGCAATTTTACTGTGCACCCAGATTTGAAAGCAGTGACATAGACGCTTCAGTACCCACCTCCGGAGGGGTGATTGGGGCCAGCTCTATCTCTAACCCACAGACTGACATGAGAGTGTGGGAAGGTTGATCTTCCAAAGGGAATTTTAATCACTATTCTACCTAAAGAAGGGTGAAGGGATCCTGGATGCTGAAAAAATAATAGATGTCCTCTCCTTTGAACTGAACAGAATTTGGCTCCTCTTTCTTGCCTGTTTGCTTCCATGTAAGTAGTAGCTGAGCTGCTGCTCTTAGGCTCCCATGGCCTCAGCTATTCATTAAATAGCCTGAGGGTCAGAAGCTTAAACCCAGTTGCATTTCAACTGGGCAGTCACATCTTCCTTTCTCTCAAGAAGTGACCGTCCTATACAGGTCATCAGAGGGAAGCGTGTGGCCTTTTCCCCATAGGGGGAGGGGTGCCACTGAGACCTGGCCCCCTTTTACAGACATCCTTGCCTGTGAATTCCATTCTTAAATTCATATAATTTCCATTTTCCCTTGAATCATAATACTTTTTATGGCCAGCCAACCTGTTTTCCCCGAGGAAAATGCATTCCCAGCTTCATGAAAATATAGGACATTAACTCCTGGATTCATAACCTGGTCGTATTCCCAGGCAGTAAAACGTGCAAAACATAAAGCATCAAGAAAAATAAGATGAACCTAAAATTACCCCCCGAGCGCTGACTGTATCCTCCAGGAAGCAGGGCCTCTCTCCAAGAAGGCCCCTGCTGACCTCACTCAGAGTCTCAGGAGTTCTGTAGCTGCCATTCGTTCTGCAGGGATTCCTGGCGAGCTGGCAGCTGAGGGCTTTCGGCCCTCCTTTTAGGCTCCAGCCCAGTGCGCTCCTGCGCAGCCGGAATGTCTTACAACTGGAACAGTGGCCAGGCCTGGCCTCCCCGGTGTCCTCCATCTCTAATTACAGTGGCCGCCCCTTATCTGAGGTTTCACTTTCCGCATTTCAATTACTCGTGGTCAGCCATGATTGAAAAATATTAAATGGAAGATTCCAGCTATTTTCAGAGAAAGAGAGAGACCACAGTCACATGACTTTTATGACAGTATATTGTTATAATTGCTATACTCTATTATTACAGTTGTTCATCTCACTGCGCTTAATTTACAAATTAATCTTTATCATACGTATGTACATACAGGAAAAACCACGGTACATATAGAGTTTGGTACTGTCTGTGGTTTTAAGCATCCGCGGGGCATTTTGGAACGTTTCCTCCGCAGGTGAAGCGGGGACCACTGTGTGCCTGGTCTCGGTTTCGTCATTTCATCGCCCTCCTCTCTCTAAGAAACTTCAGTGACAGAGGCGTGTGACTAGGGAGAGAAAATTGGTTCTGTGCTAGGCACTAGGCCAGACACTTTACGTATCTTACCCTCTCAGCGTTCCGAGACAGTGGGAGGTATTGGTGTCCTCAGAGGCTGAGGTGACTTAACTGTCCTCCAGTCAGAGAAAGCTGGTAAACCACTGAGCTGGGGTTGGTTTCCCAGACTGCCCGTGCGAGGACCTCACTCCGAGAGTCTGCCCACAGGGGAAAGAGAGCCTCACCCGAGTGACTCCAAACCAGGGACGTTTGCTTTCCATAAAAACCCATCCAGGAAGGCGTACAGTAGGTCCGCAAAAATATTCTGAATCTTGGAATCACAGAATAGTAGAGGGTAAAATTACAGTAAAGTTGATTTAGTTTATCTCCCTTATTTTGTTACCTTCTCAAATCATAAAAGCACCAGGTATTGTGCACTCTATGACTTCTTATTACTGCCCCCCTGCCCCCACTTTTTTGGAGTATAACTAACTGACAAATAAAATGTAAGGTATTTAAAGTGTACAATGTGATGATTTCAGATACATGTACATTGTGAAAGTACTTCCCTCTTGGAGTTAATTAACACATCCATCACCTCACACACTTACCCCTTTTTATTTTTGGTGGGAATGTTTAAGTTCTACTCTCTTGGCAAGTATGAATTATACATTATAGTGCTATTAACCACAGTCACCATGTTATTTATTAGATCCTCAGACTTTAATCATCTTATAATTAAAAGTTTGTACTTTTCACCAGCCTTTCACTATCGCCCCCACCCGCAGCCCCTGGCAACTACTTTTTTCTGCTCTGTTTCCATGAGTTCGACCCTTTTTTTTTTTTTTTAAAGATTCCACATATAAGTGATAGTAGGCATGTGGTATTTGTCTGTCTCTGTTCCTTTGACTAGTTTTCGATAGAGGACAGACTCCTCCTCTTATTCTCTGCTAGGCAGGTCAGGAATTAAAGCCATTGGGTGTATCTAAGACACTAAGCTATTTAACCCAAAGGGACTGAAATTAAAGTGAAAATGAAGAAAGAACGTTGAGAGAGTCCCATGATCACTCCTGGTCCCTTGATCCCATCATGACCAGTGACCACTGCCCACAGTCGGGTGCGGAGAACTGGAGAACAGAGGGGTGCTGGCAGGCAGGGTTGGGGAAAAATGCTAATCAGGACCAAGTCAGTGTGGCTTATTAGGAGCTTCAAGTCTCTCTTAGGCACAAGTGGTTGCAGGACCTAAGAGTTGCCTCTTGTAAGATTAAATAACACTTGAACGTTGTAAGACTTAGCAGCCAGGGGACCACAAGATCCTTTGGTTCACTATAAATTGGAGTTTATGTATTAAATAAGGACAGAAATCAGTATGTACCCAGGCGTAACCTAATTAGGATGCTGACCGCTAATAGAGAATCACCTGGTGCTATGTATAAGGTATACAGCCTTGTCATCAAGATAATAAAAATTGCTAAAATAATAACGGCTAAATGAAAGTTCCTAACGTTAATGGAAGCTGGTGAAATAATATGGCTAAATGAAAGTACTTCCTGACATTGACCAAGAAGTTTGGACTGCACCCTGCCTGTGTTGGACACAGCCTACGGTGAACCCAGTGACCCATCCCCTTGTATTCCTGTCCCTCATTTGGGGGTGGGGAACTGTGATTTGCTTCTAGTCAATAGAATAGGACAAAATAAAGGGATTTTTGAGGATGGAATTGAGACCCCAAATCAGTTGATTTTGAGTAAATCAAAAGGATTATTATTTTGTGTGGTTCTGACTTAGTAAGATAAAAAGCCTTGCAAGTGGGTCTGGGGCTCTCCCTGCGGTCAGAAACTCCCTCTCTGGCTCGACCCGAAGAAGCAGGCTGCCGTGAGCTCTACAAGGAAGTGAATTCTGCCGGCACCCTGAGCGAGCTTGATCAGATCTTTCCCAGGGTGGCCGGCACCTTGAATGCAGTCTTGTGAGGCTCTGTGTAGAGGACCCAGCTAAGCCACGCCCGACTTCTGCCCTAAGACACTGTGAGATAATGAACACGTGTTGTTTTAAATTCTAAATTGGTGTAGTTTGTTATGCAGAAACAGAAAACCCGTACACGGCCACTCCCTCATGAAAATGACTTCTTGTTGGGTAATAATGGTTATTCTATTTTGGGTTTTGGGAGGGGACAGGTACCGTGCTTGTGCTTTCTGATATTTTCTTATCTCTGGTTGCTGAGGCGGAGGCCCATGCAGCATGAGCTTGGTCAACAAGGATATTACTTGGAAATCTGATCATTACTGAATTTTGGTGAGCTGGCTTTAAAACACAAAGGAAAGAAGCAAAAGCATCCAAGTTGTAGGGGTACCTATGTGATTTATACAGAGGTGGGCGAACATAGGTTTACAGTTATAATACTGTATAACACAGCAACTTAAAGATGTGTAATCAAAATACAGAGAGAGAAAGCCATGTAACCAGGGCCATTTAGCTCTTAAGAAAAATCATTGAAAACATGGCTGTGTACCCTTTCAATGTCTAACTGGCCTACTCCAGTATTATTTCATTGTCTAGGTAAGGGTATCTTCATACGGTGCATTGTTTTTCTATTGCCGAGTTGACAGAATTAATTTCCTTGTGGTTGTAGGACTGAGGGCCCCAGCTTCTTGCTGGCGGTTGGTCGGAGTCGTTCTCAGCTCCTAGAGGCTGCCTGCAGTTCCTACAGGCCACCTGCAGATTATCACATGGGCTTTCTCAACATGCCCGTTCATTTCATCCAGCCAACCAGACAGGAGTCCAATCACACTTGTCATATTTTATTAGTTAGAAGCAAGTGTCAAGTTTTGCCTACCCTCAAGAGGGGGGAGGTAGGTATTATTATTGAGGCTCCCTTTAACAGGACATTAATTCTATGTTCACAAGCTGGCTTCCTTTGCTCTTTGCCATCCTCAGGTCAAGTTTTTGATGGTTTGTTGGAATTGGTGGAGAACCAGTCAACTGCAGAAAAGAGGGAGCTCCTGCTCACGAGATTGTGTAGGTTTACATTGCTCGATCTTCCAGTTCAACCTAACCAACCATAAGTTATTGATGCTCCAACACGCTGCTTCCTAAAAGCTGGTGGAACACCTGTGGGCATCCTGGCTTGGTGGAGTAAAGGAGGGTTGACTAAGGAGAATGGAAGAAGAGGGTTCTTGTAAAGAGGGCAGGCACACCCTGACTGGTGTGGCTCAGTTGGCTGGGCATTGTCCCACAAAGGGAAATGTTGTTGGTTCCATTCCCGGTCAGGGCACATGCCTGGGTTGCGGGCCAGGTCCCCAGCTGGGGGCGTGTGAGAGGCAACTGGTGGATATTTCCCACATTGATGTTTCTCTCCCTCCCTTCCCCTCTTTCTAAAAATAAATAAATAATTTTTTTTAAGTGGGCAGGTAGACTGGATCCAATGTTGGGTGATCAGGTGAATTCCTTCAACCTAAACACATGATGTCCAAATTAATTTGCATATTTGTTTGCCTGTGAATGAAAAATGTTTGAAAGTAGATGAGCAGCTATTTCATTTGGGCCACTGAGTAAAACACCATTTTTAGTAATATGCCATGTCTATTTGAATGTGTAGTTTTTCAGCCTGGCGTATATAGAGTATACACTCAGCATCTAAAACACATCGTTTGTTTCTGGGTTGAGCCTCTCAAAAGCCCTGAGAAGGGCAGGGTGGTAGAGTGGGAAGAAGCCAGGGTTTTGGAGACAGATCTGGGATTGTGTTCCAGCCTGCCTTTGCTCTCTCTGTGTCATTCATGGAGCAGTTTATTTCCCTTTTTTGAGCTTCCGATCCTTTGTTTGGAAACTGGACTTAGTACCCAAATTGAAGTTCAAAAGCTTATAAAGTACAAGTGCGCTATGCATGAAGTACTATTGAATTATTAAATCGTAGATGTTTTCATTGACATTTGGGTAAAGTCAAGGGATTTGATTATCTGAAGCTAACATAAAAAACTATAACACTTCTTTTCCTTGGACCCAAGGGTGCTAGGTGGTAAGGACATTGATATGCCCCAATATAGTAATGCTTGTATTTCATATATTTTGAGTTTGAAAAGATTTTTGCAATGCTCTGCAAAGTTGTAATAGAAAAAACAATATTAAATAGATTTCAGAGAAATTACCATAAACATGTAATGGGAAAACAGATGCAATTTGGAGGATAAAAATTTACTTGTTGATGGATGAAAATGATAGGCAGACACTGCAGAAAGCTAGGTCTAACAGAGCAGTTCTCACCATGAAATGTTAGCAGAACTTATTCTCCTGTTTCCAGGGAATTTCTCCTTTGAGCATGGAATCAAGAGCAGGCCGCGAATGAGAACGCTGCACTGATTTTTTCCCTTGGGCCCAGGGTGTTCCTTGATAGCTGGAGAAGGGAATCTTTAATAGCCCCCTCCTCTGCTTTCTTTCTAGTTTCTGATGAGTTTGGCCGTAGGAATCTGTCTATGGCTATAACTGAATTCAGGATGAGTCAGAGAAATCGGCCTAGAGAAAAAGTAAGACGAGGAGAGAATAATCCTATTAGGATCATTTTCTTCATTCCAATGTGACTAAAACTGGGGCCTGGCTGCCAGCCTATCCTTGGTGACTTTGTCCAGTTGAGTTCTAAATAACTCAGGTGACTGGTGTCTTATTTCCCTGGGAAAGTCATTCTACCATGTAATGGAGCTGAGTCTTGGAAGTTCTTGACATATTATTGGGTACAATTTCTTCATATATTTCCCTTTATTTAGTTGTATTCCATAAGGAAATCAATAAGAATTAAAAAAGAGAAAAGAGTTAGGAGATGGGATGGAGAGTAGTTATTGGCTGGTAGGAGGAGGGGCAGGAAGCAGACTGAGCCAGGATATGCTCAAAGAAAGGACTAGGCATGGGAAAAATGCCCCTTAGCGTGGGTCTGAGGGGGCAGCACTGGCCCGGGATCAACAGGGAGCTGCCTTCTTAATTTTGTGACTTTCCTTCTTTATTTCCCTCTAAATTGAAGTGTGCCATCCAGATGTTGATTTCAATCATCTCTGCGGATTTGGTCAACTTTTAGGTTGCTCACTTCAGATTGATATTTAATCTATTTCAAAACTCCTTAGCGGTCCCTGTTAACCTGCATCGCCCAAGTTTTAAACACCAGTCCTGGGAGGACTGGGGTGTGGGGGTGAGGAGGACAGCTTCATCGTCCACCACATTGTAACTTCGCTGTCCGCAGTTCACATTCCCGTGTTGCTCCACTGTTGAACTCCGGTTTACAAAGCAGATTTCCGAAGGAGACACAAGAGGGCAGGCGTAGCACACAAGAACACAGGAGGGCCCTGCCCTCTCCGGCGCTCAAACAGAACCAGATGCACCCCCACTTTACCTCCTATGGGGGCAGTCAAGAGCAGAGATCCCAGATGAATGCAGAGAGGCCTCGGTGACATTCTGTAAAAAGACATACACAAGTTGGAAAGATTCAAAGAACAATTTCTTTATATCAGCCGAAGGTCAGTATGATTTAAATATTCAGCTTTTAATAGTTACTGAACCACAAACCCAATTGTTCATTGTATCCCAGTGACTTGCCACTGTTCTCGGAATAAAATTCAAAATTGTCCATGTTAGGCACAGATCCCTGCCTGATCTGGTCCTCGTTTGGCTCTCGGGCCCCCCTGCCTGGCCAGTCCTGCCTGCGCTGTAGCCAGAGTGACCCCCATCCGTTTGCTCACATGCATCACCCTGCTGTGCTACTGGGCTTTCAGATGCTGCCACCCCTCAGTCTCCTCCCCTTCCTCTAATTAATCTCCACTCACGTCTCATAGCATTGCCGCATCACCCCATCTTCAGGCAGAACTTCTCGGACTACCCCCACTCCCAAGGTGGTGGGGCTCCTGTCATGAACTCTCATAGGACTTCGCCTCCAGGGCAGGTAGAATTAGACACACAATCACACAGGTACACACATCAGTGTGTCCACTCCACTGGACTGTATACTTCATGAGGACTGAGTCCCTATCTTCTTTGCTCCCCACTCTATCCCTGCTAGTGCTTTGTGCGCCCCGGCCATTCTCTCCTTTCTGTAGGAAGAATGACCATGTAGGTCCCAACCCACTCCCAGAGACAAGCCTATTGAGAGCAAGGTGTGAGACCCACGTGGGAATGGCCCAAGAGTAACCTCCAAAAATTCAAGACCTGTGGGTGGGTGTTCAAAGTGATTAGAACAAAAACGGCACCTGTTTAAACTGACTAAAGGAAACCTCTTCCAACTGGAAACTAGTTTGTTGCCAGCTTAAATCATGGAAGCAGCTCTTCAAGGGTCTCACTAGTATCTTCTGGTTGGTTCCCAGGTGTGTGAAACACACACTCAGAAACATACAGCCTCCAGCACCCCAGACTTTCTTACAAAGTAATTGCCAATCTCCCTAGTGTTTTGTTTCCTCTCCTGGTGTGCTTTCTCTGACTTTCTTTGCTTGTTTCTGATTTAACTTGTTAACTCACTGAGAAGGAAACATATCTTTGTTTCGCCACGGAAGCCAGTGTGCTGTTAAATAACACATAATAATACTTAAGGGTAACAACCGCAGTATAGCAACCACAGCATATGTCTTGGGAAAATTAGAAGGCTCTTAGAGAACCTTTTCATTCTTATATTGTGCGTAGCTCACTGGGATATTTAAGTCCAAGTTAAATGTATATTAGAAGAGTGGAGACATTCACTGGTATTACATATGTAAACACAAATCATCAATTATCCAGAAGCTGTATCATTCAAAGACACTGGTAAAGGGAACTGGTGGGTCGAAAGCCCAGTGGTTGCAGGAGTCGCTGAAGCACATGAATAAACTAGTCATTTCGGGACAAAGGAGACTGTTCCAGAGCCCTTATTAGGAAATGTGATTATGAAGAAATGAGAGTGAACAGTGCTCACCACTCGGGGGTGAAGACGGGGGTGTCTGAAAGTGTGTAAGCAGAGCCTGCGTTGAGACTGCCTGAGCTGGTGAAGAGCTTCCCGTGTAGCCTTGGCCAGTGCTGGGAACACAAGGCGGTGGCTGAGAAGCAGGAGCTCAGTTCCCCATTTTTCCATAAATCCTTAGTAGGAACACAGAGAGGTCAGTGGTAGGTGACACTATAATGACCCAAACTGAACCATCAAGGTTAAGACCCACTGGTCCAAGAGGAGGTGACCAGGAAGGGGGAGAAGGTCAGGACTTCATCTCCTAAGTCCTCCTTCACCTCCAACCCCAGGTGTCTCTGCTCAGCTGGGCTGACTCCTCCTACTCTCACTGCTGCTTCATGCACCTGGCTTTTGAGGTTTGGCGTTTCTAGTGTCTGTAGCCTCCGTGTGGAGCTGCCTGGTCTCTCCAGTTAGATCAAGGAGACCAGGGTCTTCTTCTGCCACTGTCTTGGCCACCTCAGTGCATGCATGGTACGGGTACGGTTGCTGTAAAGTCCTACACTTGAAAGCAGTCTTGTTCTGTATCCAGATCACACATGGAGAAATCACCTGTCCAGCCTACCGATCTCTCATGATATTGTTTGGTCCTAATGCTAACCTCCCAACTGAACAGCGCTATGTTTTCAGGCTTGGTAGAAACCTTGGTTGCAACATGTTCTGGTGAAACATAAAAAACCCCCACCTCAGCATGCTTCTCTTGGAATCAACTACAATAGTGGCATTTTCTTTACCTTTTCTTCTCTCAATGCTACAGTTGTTTGAACAAACACTGCGTATTGCTGATTCAGGTGGCCTTAATTAGCCTCCCTCTGGGTATTGTTGTTGACCTCCTGCTGGGTGTTCCTGAAAGCAAGACCACGTGGGTGATCTGGGAGGGCTCCTGTGTTTCCTTACTGAACTCCACAGAGATTGTTGCTTTTCATATATTTAAGCTCTATAGAATTGTTTAGCTACTGTTGCTCTCTGAAAGACATCCATAATTGTGCCTCTTCCGTTATTCCCTGGATTTAAAAACTTAGGTGTGTGATCTAGAGCCAAGATAAAGTGGGAAGAGTATCGGATTCTTTCCCCATTACTTTTAACAGTTAAAAATTTAGCAGGAAACTAACCAAGAAAAAATTGTGATGTCTTCAGTTTCATCTGTTAGGTATGATAACAGAGTGGAAGATGAACTAGAATAGTCCATCTGTGTTTTCATCTGTGCTTTGTACTACCTGACTATAACCTTGAACCAGTCACCTCAACTTTTGTGGTCACTGCTTTTTTAATCTATAAAATGAAAGGATCTCATTAAATAGACCAACTCTAAGGTCCTTTCTTGTTCTAACACTCCGGGGAGATCCGATACGCAAACCTCAAAGGACTTTGAAGGAATGGAACTGGTCTAGTGCAGTGGTGGGTTCGGACATGTCTAATATAAGGATCATTAACAACTGGAGAGTCACGAGGTGATGCCCTTCATTTTTCCTGTGCAAAGAAGTTCACTCATGGGGTTTCTATGTACAATGCTTTAACACAAGGCAAAGGAAGGAGAAAATAACAGGAGAGGCAAAAGGGGGACTAACTCTATAGAGTAAGCACTCACTACTGTATTATAATTTTCATAGTAGTTCTATAAGGTAGACGTCAATATCTCCACTAGACAGATGAGAAAACTCAGGCCTAGGTCGACTGCCCAAGATTACATGATATAAAATAAGTAAGTTGTGTTAAAACAAAACAAAATACTATAAGAACAAATGCCATCCCTCCAACTTGAATTTATTACAAACAACAATGCAACTGATTGTACAAGGAATTCTGAGTTGTGAGCATGAGAAGTTGCCTCATTTGTGTAGTAGGGAAGATTCCTGAAAGAGATGGTCTTTTAAGAGCCTGTTCCAAGTCTCCATGGGCCATCCATCTCATCTGCTATAGAACATATCTGTCCAGTGGGACCATCGTCGTCACTGTCGTCAAATACGAAGTGCGTGCAGGAGCACGGTTTCCTGCTATCCAGAAGATTGCCCTTCTTTGCTGCGGAAGCAAATGCAGATATACTGGCTGGGGCTGGGGCTGGGGCTGGGGCTGGGGTGCTGGATCACATGAGGATTGATGCATGATTTTTGTCTCAGAAACATCGTGTTCTTCTTAGTTAGCTGAGAATATTTGATTTCAAGTCACAGGAAACTACTTAAGCTAGTGTAAAACAGAAACAGGAATTCATCACAAAGACAGGGGAAGGGGGACTCATCGAAGCAAAGGAACACAGCTGAGCCCCTGGAAGGAGCTGGGAAGAGGAATGTGCAAAGAGACGGGAATCCAGGGGCGTTTCTCTGTGCCTCTCACATGTGTACTTTGTTCTGTTCATCTGCTTCATGTGTCCATGTCTGCAGACAGACTCTCTTTGCAGACAGTCCATGGCAGAAAGGATCTGGATCAGACCCACTGGGGTAACTTCTCTTCTCCATCCCCATGGAAATAATTCTCATTGGTCCAGCTTGGGGCAGATGCTGTATTAATTATAGTATTGGTCCCAATCCTTCACTAACCTTTGAAGACTTATCTAAAATCATTGCATGGCCTCTTGGAGGACAGATGGCATCGAGGGAACTGTTATAGGATGTTGGAAGAATGGCGACCCATGTGTGCTGGTAAGCCTTTTGCAAAATGATCGCCCGTGGTAATCTGGAAAACAGAATATTCTTGAGCATTGGGTTAGCCAGTTTCAAAGTAGAATTTGAAAATGGGAGCTGGTTGCTGCTAGCTTTATTTGGTAAAGTAGTACAAGAAATTGACGAGCGCAGGAAAGGAGGTTTGCAAACAGATTGATAGACAGCGAGAGCCTAGATTTTCCGGGACTTTCAGGGCTGGAAAATGAAACTGCTTTTAACCATTTCAAAGTGTGGCACAGCTTAGGACTGAGACCACGCCCAGAGCAGTGTCAAGAGCAAGTAAAGACTAAGATCAAATGTCAGAGCAAGTAAATGCCACAGCCTTTAGCATTTTTGGAAAGTCTAAGATATTACTGAATAGATCCTTTTATCCAGAATGTTGTTAGGAATATTAAAAATGCAGTCCCACCTAAGCCCAGGTAGTAGATGTGACTGGTGCCCTCCCTGGATTACCTTGGCCAGGTGGCACCCTCATCCCCCGGCAGCTGCAGGTGTTACCTGCTAATGGCTCACACCTGCACTCATCTCTACGTGACTGACCTTAGCCAACCAGAGCTACGCTCAACTCCCCGTGGCCTATGGCCTACGTCCTCTCACCTGGCGCCTTTCCGCAAATAACTCCCAATGATTCCAAACTTAAAATAAGAAGGCAGAGTTTAAAATGGAAACCTAGATCAGCTCTAGAGAGTCAATCTTCAATGACTGAAAAAGTGACTCTGCTTTATACATTTATTGGACATACGATATCCGAGAAAGACCGTTCCACACCATTTAAGCAACTTTCCTTTCTGTAATGTAGATAACAATAATACCCGAATCACAGGCATTCTCCTTTCTTCCATTTCCCCTGACACTTTTGCTGAAGTTTGAATGAGAATGGGAAAGTGCCGACTATTACATTATATAGAAGACTTATTACAAAGCTGGCTCACAAAGCCTCTGTGACTATAACAAAAGGCAACTGATATGAATAGCAAGAAAGGAGAGTCGTTATTATCTGAACTATCCTGACAGGTGAATGTGGCTGACCTCCTGCCGCAGAGCCCTGAAAACTGAGAGGGGATGCAGCCTCTTGAAAAAAATGTGCTGCTCTATTCGGTCTAACGCAGTGGCTCTCTTTAGCTCCAATTGCGTCACAGGTTCTGTGGCTCTGTCGCCACTTTTCTCCCAGTAGCAACTGATGTGCAGGAAGGCCCGTTGCTCCCAGGAGCTCAGCAAGGGCTGTGCAGGGTCGTCTCAATCTGGTCCCTCCTTTCTCAGGACTCTCCCCCTCCCTGGGTACTATTTTTACTCCTATCTTGGTTCACTTCTTCATGGGCAGTGAATGCACTACATCATGTCATTCACTCGTCTTCTCTGTGGTCAAATCATTGTTCAGAGCCAAAGATACCCAACTTAGTTCTTTAAATGGAGGAGCCGAGTGATGCTTCTTCCCAGCTCTGTTAGAAGGTTGCATACAATTTTCAGCTTTTTTGATGACTTTGAATTGCCTATAGGATAAAATCCGTAATCTCTTCTGTGGCTTGCTGTATCCTGAATCATCTACATTGGCTTCTTTTTCATGCATCATTTCAGGATGTCCACTCATGTCTCACAAGTAAGTGTCTAGTCACACTGGCTTCTTCTAGGTCCTCAGATGCAGGAAGATTTGTCTGTCACATTCTTTCAGCCTACAACAGGTTTCTCCCCATTGCTCATTTGTTCTATTCATCCTCCTGAGAGTTTAACAGCAAGATGGAAAACACCCGCCCACTTCCCCCAGTCTGTAGTGGACATCTACAGAAAAAGCCAGTGGACCCTGACTATAAATAGGTGGGGACAAACCACCACTCAGTCCTAAAGTGGGAAGGGAAGCGATGGGGCATTGACGTGGCCGCAGTCCCCCAAACAGGCAGACAGGACTCCACTGGGGCCTCAGAGAACAGGTCCGGAGCAGTTCCTGAAACTGGGAGTTTTTCAGACTCCGCTGGCCTGTCAGCAAGTGGTGAGTTCAGAAGGGGCCTGGGGGGTAGTCAGGGCCTCACGAACTCTCTAAAATAACCAGACAAAACTCCCTGCCAGGACAAAGCCCCACAGCAAGTAGAAGCTGCTGGGAATAGGATCTAACATGAGCCGCACGGGGTCAACAGGGACAAAGAAAACAAAGTTCAGGTGAAAGGAGAGTTCCGAGTTTCAGAAAGGGAGACAACATATTGTGAGTGTTTCACAAAAGCAGCAGAAGAGGGCGCTCCAGAGCTATGAAGTTAGGAAGGAAAATAGATTCCAGGTAAAAGTGAACAACAAGATGGAGACCAAATTCCACAAAAATATATTAAAAATAAAAAAAATAGTGAATAAGGAGCAGAATGACATCCCTACAGACAATTAAATGTGCAAGGAGGAACACGCTTATAAAGCCGCTGGGAACATATCATCAAGTGTGGAGGGAAAACGGGAGGTGGATCTTCTATGTGGGGGTGGCCTCTGCTAGGGAAGGCCTTGCTGGGAGGGGATGGCGGAGGTAGTCTATGGGTTGCCTAATCCTCTCCCTCACGGAGAACCTGGCCTAGCCAGCTGGGTGCCTGCCCTGCCATCCAGAGGCTCAGCTCCCTGGAAGTAAGCAGTGATTACCACCCGAGGGAATCCAGAGCAGAAGGCGTGATTTTTGCACGGATCAGGGACCCACGACTCTGGACTAGAGCAGAGAGTACAAGAGCCAAGCAGAGCTCAGCTGGGTGAGAAGTCATGCAGAGCCGCAAGCAGCAGGGGGAAGTGATGTGGGATGTTCATAAATGGCTCTGGAGCCTTTCCAGGGCCCATTTAATGGTCAGTGTGTAGGCAGCCCACAGGCACATCAAGCTGGTTTAAAGTTACAGAGAATGCAACAACAGCGACGGATGGGCCGGTGCCTAAAAAGGAAGGAGGCGTTTTGGAGCGGAGCAACAGCATCAGCATAACAAAGGTTTGAGGGAGGTGTAACTGGCCCGACTCGGTGTGTCTGAAGTGGAGATCTCCACTGCCTTACATCCACTCTGTGACCACCTTCGCCTCTCTTTCCGTCTCCCCTCCTTCACGTCTCCCACTTTATCAATTACACAACTTCGCTGTGACTTTTGGTCCTCCGACTATGACATAGCGTTTCCCTTATTCTCACTGTCTCAGGTCTGCCTTTCCCTTCTCACTCAGTTAGGTTCCATGTGTTCACTCATGTGCAAACACCAGTGTCGGCCCCTCTCTCCCCTGCTCTCAAACAGCAACCTTGACCCTGTAGGTCAATAATAGCCCAATATCTTTTCCCAGCTCTGACCTTTTCCTAGCAATCCCATCTGCTCTGTTGACATGTCCACTTGGGTATCCAAGAAACTTCAAATTTAACTCACTGAAACAACACCAATTTCCCTCACTTACCTACTACTCCCATCCAGTCTTCCTCAGGTCCATAACCAATGCTGCATTTACTAGTTACCTGGGAGAAAACTATCTCTGCTCTTTCCCCCAAACACCCTATTCAACCTATGAATATATCACTGGTGTCTTCTTCCCAAATGTGCACTAAATGCATTTACTCCTCTGCACCTCCACTAAATACCCCGAGCACAACCCCACTCTGTATCCCAGCTTAACTGTTCCAGTTGGTCTCCCTGCTTCTAAGGTTGCCTCCTACCTCATCCGTTTCCAGCAGTAGCTGGAGTAATCATTTACAATATAAATCAGATTTTGCCACTTCATTGCTTAAAACCCTCAAGAGTTTTTTGATTGCCTCTGAATTAAGCTTTCATGGGCCCAACTAATTGGCCTCTGTGACTTACTTACTCATCTCCTCTTCCCACTAAATCCCACCCACACTGGTCCTCTTTAGGAAGCTGTCAAGCTTGTTGTAACCTGAGGGGCTTTAGGACAAAGGAGGAATGAATCACGCATGCTGTGGAGGACTGGTGCATGGACGAGCTCCCTGAAAAAGGGACAACTGTGCTGTGATGTAAAGGCTGAGTTGGACTAATTACTATGAAGAGCTGGAGAAGAGAGTTACAGATAAAAAGGAGACTGTGTTCAAAGGCCCAGGGGCTGATGATAGAGTAGGGTGTTTGATGGGGGAAACAAGTGTCACAAGCAGTAGGACATCATTCAAAGACCTGGGCAGAGGCTTGGTCCTTCAGTGTCTGATGGGCCATATCAAGGGTGGTTCACTGGGGCCCAGGCTACTCCTGAGGCTGGCTATTAACTAAAATCCCACTCTTGGCAATTCATTC
This sequence comes from Desmodus rotundus, assembly GCF_022682495.2. Lineage (NCBI taxonomy): Eukaryota > Metazoa > Chordata > Mammalia > Chiroptera > Phyllostomidae > Desmodus > Desmodus rotundus. The sequence continues at coordinate 15,514,282 of NC_071390.1, forward strand.
TTTGAGACTTAGGGCTTGGTCCCAGTTAAAATGTGAAAATACAGGGGGAAAAATTCTCTTGACGTCTTGGGGTGAAAGATGTCTCTGCAGCAGGTTGTATCAGGGGAGGAGGGGACGCTTTCCCTTGTGGGGGCCCTAAGTGAAAGAAACGAGAATATTGGGGATACTTCTCACTTCGGTCCACAGAGACCCTTAGCGAAATGCCTCAGTGGGAGCAGGAGAAGGAACACCTCCAGCTTCTCTTCTCGGCCAAAGCCTTCCTCCTCTCTGGAGGGCAAGGGCTTACGGACAGGACCTGTGGGTCAGGAAGCAGTGGTCCCAGGGCTGCCTCTGTGTGGTCAGAAGACCCAGCGGGAGCTCAGGCCAGTGTGACGTGAAAGGTCTGCCAGGCTGCCCTGGTGTCTGGGCTTTTCCATTTTCCATAAACTACAGGAGACAGGAAACGGGGCCCTTAGAGCTCCTGAGCGTTTGCTAGGAAGAATGACATTAAATCTGGGCCAAGGTAGCTGCAGTGCTGAGCAATTACAGACGCATTATGATTCTAGGTTTCAGCTTCCTCTGTCTCCCTCTGGTTCTTGGATTAGTTCATACTCATTTTCTTTTTCCTTCTTTGGTTACTTCTGTCCTTCGCTTGCTCTTGTTTTCCCTTGAGGCCCTGTCTTGACCTTTCTTCTTGTCTTGCAAGTGGGTTACACAAGTCAGTGCTCACTCCACATCCCCAGCTTGACCCCCAACCTTCAATCTCAAATCTTACTTGGCCAGATATCTAAGACTTGCTGACTCATGCACACTTTCCCATCCATCACCTGCAGAAATAGCCGAAAGCTGTTCCCTTTGGGACGGGCCTGATGAAGTATGGACCGTTCTTCTTCTTCTCCTATTTTCTCCTGTTATAAACCTATTTTCCAAACCCCAGCTCCTTTCTAGGATTTGAAGGTTCTCAGGCAAGGACAACATTCCTGCCTGTGCCCTGAAAACCAATGGAGAGAGAGGCAGTACCAGGTGTCCTTGGCCCACACCCTCCAGTTCTGTGGGATGGGCTGACAGGAGCCTGGAGGCCAATGGCTCACTTTAATGGGCAGAATGTATTTTCTAGTGATTGATCGCTTTCTCCATAAATTATGGATATGCATCTCTGCTGAGGCCAGTGACTTATTGAGAAGCCTTTTAAGCAGTAAATCCCCTCTCTCTCCATTCTCTGGGCAGTAATGACATTGCTCAAGTCACAGAGAAATATGGGGCTGCCCTTTGCAGGGATGGCACTTTCTTAAAAAGCAAAATTTCACCTGTTAAAGCCTCAGCAGGAAAACTTTGGGAGGAGGATCAGCAGCTGCCGTCTGGGCAGCCTTGCTTCCCTCAGGTCTTATTTATCAGGGAGGCTGAGCTGGGGGCAGGGCACCGATGTGCAGAATTGAAACGCATGGTTTTTGGCTTGTTGTTGTTGTTATTATCTTTTGACAAAAGGACATTTATTTGTGGGCTGATATACACACAGAGTATCACAGGGAAAGGAATGCCTTCACCCCCACCCCCACTCCCACCCAGAGAAGGGACCATGGGAGAGAAAGGCCAAAGGTCCTTGCCCCATCTACAGAGCAATCTGCGTATTTTTCTTTAAAGACCCGTAGACCAACCTCGCTCGTTTCCTTTATCAAGTCAGCCTCTCCCTCTGCGCCAGTCTGGATTGCAGACAAAAGATGTGCAGATGCCCAAAGCCAGTCATTTAAGATCTCCCCTGCATGGGTGGCCAGATCTCACACTCGGGCACAGTTCCTCTCCACCTCTCCAGGCCACACCCCCTGAAGCCCATCAGTTCCTCTCACTGTTCCAATCTGCCTTCTCCACGGAGGCCACCTTCCCTCTCCTTTTACTACTGTGCTTCTCTAGGTTCTCTCCCCGATTCATGCCTCGTCTACTTTATTCAGCCGCACGAACTTTCGAACTGGATACATTCTCTGTGGACCTCATTTTTTCACCTCTTCCCATGACCTATTCTCTATCAGTCTTCTAATATAAGTAAATAAGATTTTTCTACAGAGGAGGTATGTAGACACCATTCCGAATGAAGTCAGGATGTGTGAATAAAGAAAAAGTCCTCAGGATAGAGAATTAATTCACCACCATGGACTCACTAAGTGCGACTCTTTCCTAGGAAAAGGGATCAACCAGAATATTGAAGGAGATGCTCCCAGAACTTATCATACAAAGCAAGTGAATCCCATCATCTCAAAGGGGTGGACTGTAGTGATGCTGTGGTGTACCCCCCAGCGCCACCCTCCTCCCCTTTAGGGCGGAGATACTCAGTCTCCCAGTTCCTGAGGCGGTTGGCAGCTGACAGGTCTCAGCTGAATCCCTATCTGAGAATTTCCTTCAGCTGAAGAGAGTTGCTTCCCCCAAGGTCACACTCTCTTCCTATAGGAATCGGCTGAGGACATTGTTGTGACTGTGTGTGGCATGGTTTAACTTCTCCTTCACAATTCTATTGACAATACTTCTTTTCCCCTGCAGGCAATGATTCTGGAAAACATTCTCCAGTTAATTTCCTGCATGCAAATCTCCATCTCAGGGTCTATTTCCTAGGACACACGATAGCTACAAAAGCATTCCATAGTTTCACAGCATTGCTCCGTCACTATCACGAGCTCTCTTAGAACCGCTTACTGCCTTAAGAGCATTCTCTTATGTTCTCAAAGGGCAACGTTCTTTCAACACTCAACTTTTTCTTCAGTTTGATGTTAAGCTCACCTTTTACTTCTTACTCATTATCCGAATAATGTGACTGTCAGTTGTTGCAAAAATAGATTAAACATATAGAGTACACTTTGGTTGTGCATCTGTGAAGAACGCTCACCAGTATACCCCAGAGCCCTTGTTGGGAACTACTGCCATTAGTCACAAATGGATGTTGGTCTGCGCTGGTTGGCTCACTATGCAAGTAGTGGGCTATTTTCACCAGACATGTTAAAGCTGAGAAAAAAGAAGGTAGAGGGATAAGAACAAATATGTATTGGCTACCTGTCAATGTGTTTACTAGCCCAGGACTTTTATATATGTTATTTCATTTTATTCCCCCAGTCACCCTTATTTACAACGTACAATTAAGCCCATTTTACAAGTGATGATTTTTGAAGCCCAGGAAGGTTAGGAAATTCCTAGGTTAAATACTGAGAATATGGAGGATTTAAAATTCCAACCAGAATTTACTAGACTCTAAAGCCCATTCATTTTTTCCCCCTTAAAACATGCTTCTATCCAGAAGTATAAGATGAATAGTAGTGTGTATGTGTATGTGTGTGTGTGTCTTCTACAAAAAGATGTATACCTCCATAGATGATTGAGGCATAGAGGTGGTTGTGTGGCTTTGTGGACTAATGATAAAGAGTGGTAATTCTGGCTTTGAATTGCCCAGGCTAGTTCTCTTTCACTAGGCAAATTTCTTAGTTTCTTTATGTCTCAATTTCCCTGTCTGTAAAAAAGAAATGATGGTAGTGCCTAACTCACGGGCTTACTTAAGCAATCTGAGACGGAGAGTTAGGACAGGGCCTGGTATGTCATTAGCATTCAACAAAAGGAAGCTGTTTTAAAAGTTATTATTAGATAAAGGTTGGACTCGATGAGTGGTTAAAAACTTAGAGTGTGCACCTAAGTCACTTGGCATTAAAAAAGTTATCCAGGCCACAAGTACATGGAATCTGATAGAGTCTGTCTTAGATCCAGCCCCAGCGTTTGAATTTTAAGTCTTTCTAGGTGAGTCTACTACAAATCAGTGGGTAAGAACAATTCAATTAATGGAACAATAAGTTTTCTTTTATTTTTTGAGATTCTGAGATGCTAAAGGTGAGCATGGATGGGTTGCTGAGAGAAAACATTGTAGATCATTCATTCTCAGCAGGGGTGATACTGCCCTCAAGGGGCAGACACTGGTTCTCACAGGAGGGAAATTGTGAAAGAACGAACTCCTTTAATGCACAGCTATAAATACAGTACATAGAGAGATAGACAGTATATCTATGATATTAAACTCTCATTGAAGGAGGGCCATTAGAAAAAAAGTTGTCTAAAAGCCTTCTTGGGGGATGATAATGAACCAAAGGTTGAGAGGCACTTGTAAAGGATTGGGTCTGATATTACCGTTGCAGGTACAAATTTTCCACCTTCCTTTCTACTTGGCTGACTCATACTGATGCTACTCTTGAGTTGTGAGTAGGAAGAACAAAGTTAACTGGTGGCCCAGAGATACAAGAAAAAGCACTTTAAAGAAATTGGAAGATATCTCTGGTCTAAGATTTTCAGTAGACATTTCATATTTGAGAGTTTTTTCTTTGTTTTCTTTGCTTTTTTAAGCCTGATAATTATTTCATTCTTTTCACCAACATGATTGCTGTCTATGTGGTTTAACAATCAGTAGTGAAGTTAGGCAAAGAGATCGCAAAGCCAGAGAAAATAGTGTTTCCTCCGGGGCCATGCATTAGAGTTTGCAGAAGTTAAGTGGCAGAAAAGTTGGGCCTAAGTGATGTGGGAAATGCTCATTAATCAGGACTCGATGGCCTGTTTTCCAAACAGCTTAGTGACAATATAGTTGGCATTTTCTATATCCACCAAAGTCTCTCACACTCAGCATCATGAACGAGGCATTATGGGTCTCTCTCCTGTAGATTTATTGCTTTTCCTGCAAGAATACCTACTGCCTTAAATGCTGGGTGGAGGGAACCTAGGCTGTGAAACAGGTGTGCCTGCCTGGAAAGGATCGTAGCAAAGATAAAGAGTCAAATGCCAGCTGTGTTATTCTTGGGAAGCTATTCCTGTAAGAGTGTGCTTCATGTCAATATATAAACTTTGAATTTTTACATTGCACGGATTTTTTTAGAAAGAAGGGTTCCACCCCTCTCTTCCCACTCCTAAACTAAATACACACACAGACACATCATTTTTAACTAAAGTATAAGGTAAATAATGAATGAAAAAATACTTGCAACTTATATGAGAGGAAATAGTTACTATTATCAATATTAAGAAAAATTCTGTGTTCAAAATTATGTCCACATCAGTCACAAATAAAGAAATGGCAAGACCCAGAATTATGTTCTAAATGTTATTCCTCACTAATAATTTAAGATACATAAATTTAAAAATTAAAATGTATTCCTATATTTATTTCCTCTAAAGTTTCCAAAATTGGTTAAGTAAATAATGATGCATTCTTATTGTGGGGCACTATGCAACCATTAATATTATTTATGTGAATATTTAAAGGAAAAAGTTGCCAAGATACAAGTTAGTAAACAAGTCTATATACAATTATGAAACTCTAATAACCTCCATTTATTTTGTTAAAAAGCAGCTGGTTAGCTAGGCAGAAAAAATATTATTCTACATCATCACATATTATTATCTACTGTAACATGTATATGTAAAGAGACAGAAAGATTTAAAGAAAATGTATTTACCCCCTTGTGGCAGGAATGTGGGTCATTGTTATTTTCATCGGAGTGCTTTCCCCCCTGTAGTTTCTAAGTACTCTGCCCTGAATATCCATTGCCTTGCTAATCATAATGAAGTAGTAAGAGTTATTAAACATAAAAACAATTTTCCTAGGCCATTTTTCTTACCCCTCATTTCCCAGTCTCTGTGTTTTGTTAAGGTGGAAGGCAAAGCACAGTTGACGTTTAGTTTGGGATAAACAGAGGCATTTCCAAAGGCTTTGAGGTTACTCTGGGCCCCACAATGACTGCTCTTGGCTGAAGGGCACTGTGGCGTGTGCTAGGTCCCTGCCTGGGAAGCGAGACGGTGCAGGGAAAACACAGCTGCCAGGGGTGCTGGGAGCCCTCTCTCCTCCCAGTTCTACCAGTGACTCAAGGGGGACCCTGGGAAAGGCACTTCACAGTTTGGGACCTCATGGTTCCCATTATAAAACAAATTTGGGGCTGCTCATCTTCAAGGCCTTCCCGCTTGAGTGCTTTGCAATTTAATATTGTGTGTATTGTTTGAAGCTGATGGGTGTCTAGGCTAGGAAAGGATGAAGCCCTATTTTGTATCACCAAGCTGGAACACTATTGCATTCAGTCCTTTTATGGAAAGTAATGGGGCAGGTTGAGGTTTTTTTCTCTTGAGTAGGAAGGCTTTTCGTGATACAAAACCAACGATTCCTAACACGTGGCTTCAATATGGACAACGTATTTATTAATGAACTCTGCAATGGAGAAACCTGGCAGGTGCCAGCCAGGCCAAGTGATAAAAGGTCACATCGCCCGTGAAAGACTCACATATTTACGGTGCCTCCTGATATGATGCACTGAGAAGAGTATGGTACTGCTTCCAGGGATTTCAGCTAAAAAGGAAAAATCATGAGAGAACAATAGGAAAACTTAAAACAAAGGGCTTTTATAATGTAACTAGCTTGTCCTCTTAAAAAATGGTAAGGTGGTAAGGTCACAATAAGAGAACCCACAGCAGCAAATATCTCACTACTTTCTATCTGGAAATTTTGCCCACCCTCCTCGGAAGGCAGAGTCTACAGATTCCACCACAGCCACAACCGGGTGAAATTGCTTTACCTCCTACAAACACGTAGTTTGGGGTGTACCTCCTCCTCTGTGCAAGCCAGAAAACCCAACTCCTGATGGTAGCCCAAGAACGGCCAGCAAACCATAATATTTTCCTTTTATTAAGCTTGTTTGGCTCCACTCACCTTTGCCTTTTCCATCATCACTCTGCTTACATAGTTTATGTAGCAATTTCATACTGTATGTAATTCCTAAGAAAGATCTGCATGATTCAGCTGGTGCCGGGTAGTCAGACATACTTCGGAGAGAACAAAAGACAAGATTCTGCCCTGATGTTTCTAGGTGGTAAAACTGCAACACGGCACGTATGGATCTCATATAGAATTTCATCTCATATTGAATTTTACCCGCACAGGGAGGGGAGAAGGAGAGGCAATCTAAAAGTCGACAGCAGGACTCTAAGATGGCAGTGTCAGCAATTTGGGCAGAGATGTAATCGGTGCTTTTGCCTCCTAATTCAGGGCCAAGGAGGCTGTCAGCAGCCAGACATGGCCAGCCCTCAGGGAGGCCGCCATACTGAGAAAGAATGTTAAGGCTGCTCAGTGGTCCAATAGGACAATGGCAAATAGAATAATGAAGCCTGAGAACAGCCTCTTGGCTTTTTGCTGAGTGAGCCAACGGAGATGCATTTTCTCATTACAATAAGTTTGCGGTTGTACTCTGGATGCCTTCACAGTAGTGTTGTGTACCCCTGGAAATATCCTTGCATTTCCTGGGCAACTTTCAGTTTCTGGATTGTTGTGTGGTCTGTCAAAGGAGAAGAGGGGCTCCGCTGTCAGTCCTCAGGATGACTTATGCTTAAAAGTTTAATTTCCAGTGCTGTATCTCTCCAACATAAATCATACTGTTCCAGTGACAGAACTAGTTGTATATTCTTTCAAGTATGTTTTCCCAACTAATGATCCCATGTGGCTTAAAATTATACTGACAGACAACTGCAGTGGCTTTTAAACTAATGATACAGTCCAAGGATTATTTCCTCTAAATAGCTCAGAGATGTGAATGAATGAGTCGTACATCATTGCAGGAAGTAATTTCCCTCAATGGATTCTACCTGATGAAATCTCAATGCATTTCAGATCAAGTAAAAGCTTTCAATTGAAATAAGACTCTGAAACTGGCGCTGGAGCAAAACCTAAACCCCGAGGGGAGACAGCTGTGAATATATTTAGTACTTTCCACTTTCCAGGAGCCCTTGTATTGCAAATGTCTTCTGTTGCATGGCGACATATTTTATAAAGGAATGGAACGGCATAGGTGGCTCTCAGTAATTCTTTCAAAATTTCATCCTCCTTAATGCGGGTTGGCTTTCTTAATGGGTCACCATATTGCAATGTCTTACCCACATTTCCCCAGAGGTTTATTTCTTTCTGATCTAGGCTGTGCCACAGACATACAGATGTTCACCAGGAAACTAAGGCACTTTGGCAAATCCAGCGGGGTGTTGTAATGGGAAGTAGAGAAATGCATCCCAGACCAGACAAATTCAAAACTAATGTAATACTGTTTGTTTTTTTTGCTTCTGTTCTTCTTATGCCAATACTCTCTCTGTGTGTGTGTGTGTGTGTGTGTGTGTAAAATGGAGATCTTTTCCCCCAACCCGGGCCAGATCTTAAGCAGGCAATCCTTTGTATCTTTGTTTGCCTAACTATTCAATTTGCTTGTCTTATTTCTAGGTCATCTCTAGAAGAAGAATAATCAAAAAACCTCTGAGAATAACTTGAAACTCAAGGATATCAATGAGTCGCACAAAACCAAGCCCCTGATCTATGTGGAGTCAGGTTCTAGTGCAATCTTCTGAAGCTCTTTTACACTGTGGCGACGACACGTATCTGGTCTCATGCTGCTATCCTCGTGATGGTCGCACTGTCCCTCCAAAGAGACCACAGGCACCTTACGGACAGAGGTATGCCAGGTCACCCCTGTCCCTTACACAGGAGTGAGTCCACTGATAGTTTATGCGCTGCAGAATGGCTCTCTTTAATATAAACTTAGGACCGATGACAGGGTGGCACGGCTGCTTTCAACGATCCAATTCACAGCGTTTAGGGGATTTGGAGCAGGTGATAGACTCAGCCTGTAATATGGAACCGGAGTGAGAAATTGTATAATCTGGCCTCTGGTTTCCTTGCTGACACTTAAGCAAAGGTTAGAGGATCTAACCTCAACTGAAAAAGGATAACGCCTGTTCAAATGCCCAACGTGGGTGTTGGAAGGAAGCAAGAGATGAAAACTGGAGACACTGTTCAGTGCCACGCCAGTGCCCAAGCGTCATCACTGACACTCTGTCGTGGTTCCCTCTGGGACCCTGGACTAACCATAGCGATCAGTACATGGCACAGGGAAGAAAAGAGTCGGTGTAAGGATTGATGGGCACCTGTTTTTCTACAAACCTGTAAGGAGACTAAAAAAGGCCATAAATAATCAGCATCCTTCCACAAACACTTGTGTGGCAACTAATATATTCCAGGAACTTTCATATGTTCTATTAAGCAGGATAATAATGATAAGTCAGTCTTTATTAAAGGCTTATCATGTGCCTGGCTCCACAGCAAGAATGATAATAAGTGTAACTGTTACTGAATGGAGTTAGTATTATTATTTCCATTTTATAAATGATGAGCTTATGGCTCAAAGAAGTGAAATAGCCGTCCTAAGGCCATCCTTAGGACGAGGGACAGAAAGAGCAAAAGATTTGAAGGGTGGAATCTGGGATCAGTGCCTGCCTTTGCTACCTCTCAGCGTCCTTCCTGTTTCGGTGGCTTTATGTTCTATGGCACCAGAGGTGATCTCCACGTTAAGCTGTGTGGTTCTTTATAGCTTGTGGCATCGTGGGCACCAGGTCAGCAGCCCTGCTGGTGCTGAGGATAGCATGTTGGATCAGGGCAGGGTTCGATTCTGCAGCTGGTTCTCTGGCTTGTCTGGGGCTAACCCCTGGTAAGGCTGTTAAGTGCAAGATCAATACCACATTTCACCCAATCCTAAGAGACTGTAAATAACAAATGGTAAGGTGACTGGGCCCAGAGAACCAAGACGAAGGAGAATGCCATACGCTGATCTCAGCGGTTCCAACAGGAGGATTCGAAGTCTGCGGATCAGTATGTTGGGGAAACAAGTACTGCTCAGTCAACGGGGAACACCAGCTAAACCGAGAGCCATCTGGAGAGGCTGTTGAGGCAGCCCTATGATTTGCTAACGGCTGGGTAGAATGACCTGTTCTTAGAGCCAGTCAGAGGCATGTAGGTGAGATGACCCCTACCCCTGAGTTGGACTAGGCTGGGTGCCCCAGAAGCCCTCACATGGAGAAGAACTTGGGTTAAATATGCAGGTGGCAGAGCAATTGAGACATTAGCACTACTGCTCAGCCTGAAAGGAACCAGTGGAAGCATAAATGAATGACACGCTTCCAGCACAACTGACAGGACGCCAGGGGGTTGGTAGGGGCACCAAGCCTGTCTGCAGACACACAGTCCAGGCCCGAGGACCAGCAGTCTTAGCTCTCCCTTTCCTCGACAGTGAAAACAAACAAACAGGCAAACAAACAAACTAAACTACATCCCAGGGATTCAGCCCATCGTCTATTGCAAGGGAAGTTAAAGTGCTTGCTCTTTTATTTTGAGCTTTATATGCCTCATGTTTATTGCGCTCACTACTCTGATTTCCTTGCAGCACAGATACCACCGTTGACGGAGGATAGACATGATTTTTCTGAAGTATTCCTGAACAAGGGGGACTCATGGTTAATGAGTCCTGCAGAGTACAGGCAGCTACTGCCCACCTCTTCCCCTACTCCGAGGGGAAAGCAACAACCCTCCTTTTATTTCCCAGCCCCTGGTTGCCCATAAACGGAAAATTAGCTTATTTCTGAATCATCCCTAAACCTCAAACCCAAAAGGAAGTTTAAATGAGAGCCACTGCCTCTATGAGTTATTGCCAGTGATTTAGCACTCTTGTGTTCACTGATGGAAGATTAAAAGCTCTGTGCTGGGGGAATAAGGGGAGCTCTTTCACAAACTGTTAAACTTCGCTACCTAACCCATCTGGGTCTCAGTATACTCATCTGGACAATGTCAGGGTTAGATTTAATCCTCCCGTAACAGGCTGTGAAGCTATAAAGCAGAAATTAATACACATGTGCATTTTATGAAAGCATTTAGAATCATGGATGCTAAATGTTAGTAATGTTAGTAATGTTTAGCTACTGTGTTTTGGGTTCCAGATGTCTAATAGGTATTTAATGCAAGAGCAATGCTAATTCTACCGTAAAGTACTTCTGGGCTTCCTGTATGCCATTTAATGATAATGGACATCTTTGGAATTATGACTCAAATAATATGTGTGTATATCTGTTCCTATTTAGTTGACTGGTTATTGCTGTCATTAGCATCATAGAGGCTGTAAAAAATATTGCAAGTTATTCCCTCTCTTGGTTATGAAGGATACTGCCCCATCCATTTTCGCTGCTCAGGTTCTGGTGTCACGCAGTGACCAGTAACCCACCCCACCGAGGTCCCCCAGATGGCTGGTCAAGAGGACAACGGAGCCTTCCTACAATGCACGTTGTGGTTCTTTTGTGAAGGAGAGCACAGGCTCTGGTCTAGGCCCTGCTCATCTTCTGTGTGTCATTCCAACTTTAGTATATGTGCCACTGAAGTGAGCACAGTGACCAGCCTTTTTACTTTTCTCATTTCCCGCGTTAGTTCAAGAAGGGGGCCTGGTCCAAAGTAGACCATAATAAATACTTGTTGAATGAATTAACATATGGATAGATGCCCAAGTGAATCCTAGGCTTATTTTTTATGTATGTATGAATCCCTAACAATACTACATTATTTTTTGGCCTGTTTTAAAAATTTGCAAAATAATACCATATTGCATTCTCCTGAAACCTGCATTCCGAATGAAAAGCACACTGGTGAGATAAATGCACGTCGATACACATCATTCTTGTTCGGGTGGCTCTGCTGAGCAGTATTTCACTGTATGAACATGTCAGAATTCATCTACCTAGTTTCATGTGGCTAGAGTTACAGATGTTGCTGCTAGGAGGAGTCTTACGCACGTCTCCATGGGTGTCTGCGGGCAGGATTCTACAGGATACATACCAAGGAGCAGAATTGCTGGGTCACAGAGGATGCATATGCTCAACTTTACTCCAATTTACTGATAATGATCCAAACTGGTCGTACCAGTTTATGCTCCCATAGATCTACATGTACTGAATTTCAGTTTCCCAGCACACACGCTTGCCTCTTTAGGTGCTTCCTTCCACAAGAAGATGCTCTTTATTGTCAAGCTTGCCCAAGGGCCTCAAAGATAGGTTGGTGCTTGTTCTAAATTCCCATTATTCCCCTGCTGTTTCTTGAACTGAAACCACTATTCTCCTCAGTGTCTGAAGTATCAGACTTCAGGCACTGCCAACCCTCAACAGCCCATTCATTGCAAACACAGGTTCCACCATAATGGAAGGTCGCCTTTAATAGCAAAGAAAGAGTTACCTTTATCTAACTGTGATCAATGTTAATGGGTCTGACTATAATTCCTTTCATATACTCCTGGTCTCCCCATGTCCTGATATCCTTAATATCCCATTACACTGTGTGGTGGGTCACAGCACCACAGGGAGACGATGCTGCTGGAGTTCTGTGATTTTGGTGACAGTAGGTTTCAGCTTAGTGCCTCCTAAATGCAATTTAATAAGTAACATAACACTTAAGAATATAAGGCATTAAAACAAGTCAGACTCTGCAGTATTCACTCCATATTTCAGAAGGGAAATCTGTGTTAGGTGACTACGTAAACAAGGATTTGTTCCCAAAGCATCCCACCATGATTTGGAGCTGAAGTATTTTTCCTTCTAATAGTTACTTTTCCCTTCAAAAAAGATGAGGATTCACAGGGGGGTTAAACACTTAAAAAACATTTTTCTGTGTTTATACTTGGCCTGTTTTCCCATTAGGATTTGGAATGGCTAGTATATTTTCTGCTTTGTTTGTTTCTAATGTAAACTTTCCTTGAAGAATAAAATACATATCAAACGTGCACCAATGATGTGCTTACAGGTTAATGACATTTCACAACGTAAACACCTTCTTGTAACAGTAGTCATGTCAAGAAACAGAACTATCAGAACCCCTCCCACCCTGCATGCTGTCTTCCATCAACGACCCCCCATTCCCAGGATAATCATTATCTGTTTATTTTTTTCCTCCAATAGATGTGAGGTTTAATTTAATTTTATCCCAATCTCAAGGGTCAAATGACCCCCTACTGACGTTTATACAACTCAAGTAAGAGGATAAATTACAATATAAAATAAGGGCTATGATAAAGAGGGGACAGGATGCTCTGACAGCCCAGAAGATGGTGCTTGATGTGATTTGGGGGGTGGGAGGCTGAAGAGGGGTTGATGGGGAGACTTTCTAGAAGAAATAATATTAATCTATTCTTGAGGATAGTAAGAGTAAGCCAAGAACCAGTGGATGAGACATGTAAATAAGCCAGAAGAAGGAGGGAAGGAAGGAGAGAAAAAGGGAGAGACAGGGAGTAAAAAGACAGAAAAGGGAGAAAGAAGGGGAGGGAGGGAAGGAGGGAAAAAGAGAGAGAGAGAGAGAGACAGAAAGAATGCAAAGTCTCAACCCTTAATCTTTGTATTGTATCCTAGTCCAAAGGGAGTAGTAGGGTTTCTCCATTCATAAAAGTCCAGTTTCCCAAGGGAGCGTAAGGGTTTGAAGATTATCTGAGAATTTTCTAAAAAACACCAAATCTGTTCCTAATAAGGAAGACAGCCCAGGAGCTGACTATATGCCTGAGACAGAAGAAAGGAAAATTCTGGAGCAGTGAAGAGAGTCAAGCTAATCCTTGAAGACTATCCACGTGAGCAAAAATATGTCTGATTTTAATGTATAAGTTAGAAGACAGAACTGGTCCCCAGAAATTTGTGGAGGTGATTAATTAACCAAGTTGGTCTTTGGTTACCTGTACTCCAGTTACTACCTCACAGCATTCAGGGCTCTTTGTCCTGAAGATCCCAGGTCCCAATGTATTATTCCAACTTGCCCTGCAGCAAAGCTCCCGGTACTCATGGGACCTATTCTTACTTGTTGGAAAATACAGAGAATTTGATAATTATACTCCCACTGAGTCATTAACAACTAACTGAAGTATCCCATACCACCTGTCTGGGGAGTTGGTCAAGACACTATTTTAACAGGGGTAGGAGGGAATTTGCTCCCTAGTCGGTTATTTCAACTCGTGGCCATTGAGGTTAAAAATGAGTCTCTTGTTTAAATACACCTCCTCTTTTATGATAATCTATGAGTATATATGCATGCATGGGCACACATAATGTGCACGTAATGTGGACACACTCATACCTCAATAGGAAATCAGGGTCTCAGCCCCAGAGGCACATCGATCCTGCTAATTTCATAGTAACAAATTCTGCTTAATTTCTGTCAGGGAAGTGAAGTCTAAAGTTACACATCAGAGCTTTCAACCCTGATGAAACTCAGAGAAAACAACTAGTTTTCTTTCTAATTGCTAGATAATTAATTACTTAAGAGAAAATTATAATACACATTAAATAAATAATTGTCTAGCTAAATCTCAGACTTCAAACATTTTTAAGTTGGTGGTTTTAAGAAAATGACTGTGGAATGAGGGAGATGTTCTCATTCATAAGTGATTATTTTCCTTAGAACATATAAAAATATATTGCAAAAGAGGGAAGTAAAAAAAAGAGGTTATTAGGAGTTTTAGTGGATCAGATGAAAGTTTCAGATTTTGTTGAAGAAGAATCATGAAACCCTAATAGGAGTCCGTTTTTCTGTGCCTGTGTGTCCATTTGAAACAGGACAGATAATGAGTTTGTGGGCCAAGTCTCATCTGGTTGGATTCTCAGATACCACCTGTGCAGCCTTCAGCTGGGCTCGGACTGCCTTTCAACAATAAATGGGTGACTTATATTTGTATCAGTGTTTGAGAAGCACTGTGCTAAATAGCTCTTTGTACCAGGGTGAATCATGCCCTTCCCATAAGCTGCCAATGGCCTCCTCCGGCTTTTGCCTGTGAAGTTCTACGTGTTATGTAACAAAAAGAAAAGAGAGAAGACTATCACGGCTCTCCTCTATGAAGGCTTTTTAAATCAGTCATCTTCCTTCTCTGAAGCACATATTTGCAGATGATTTGGGTAGTACTGACCGAAAGGCGTGGTCACGCCTGTTATCTGTCATATCCCACAGGAGAGGAGACCAGTGCAGGGGTCAGTCTCATGAGCACTAAAGCCAGATCACTGGGGTTCAAGTCCCAGCAACTCTACTCACTGGCCAGTGACCTTGAGCCAGGGACTTAACCTGTCCATGTCTCAGTTTCCTCATGTGTAAAGTAGTGATGACAATGGTAGTGCCTGTCTCTTGGACTGCTGTGAGGTTCTTTCACAACAGTGCCTGCACAGAGTGACACTCAAAAATGCCCCCTTGGTGTCACTGGGGCAGAAAGTATATTATTCCCCTAAAATCCCACGCAGCGCCTGCTACAGTACCTGGCACACAGAAGATGCTCAGTTAACAAAACGACTGACTGTGACACCAGCCAGTCAGCTCACCAGCTACAAAATGTTAGTTTTATTTTATTTCCACCGATGACCAATAAGACTGTACATTTATAGCCCACCCACGCTCTGTTTGGGAGTTGTTAGTGAGTGAGCATGTTGGAGAAACTTCCAGGTATCAGATTGCAGGTATTTCCTTTAGAGAAGGAAAGCAAAGGTAACAGCAACAAAAAAGCCAGGGTCTATTTAGTTCCTGTACTTGGGAGCCAACATGTTAAGTCTTTTCTTTGTGGACACATCAGTCCAGCAGCAGTTGGACAAAGCCATGTGATCGATCCTCTGGTTCTTTAAGTAACTGCCATGCTATTCCCTCCTTGTCCCCTGACCAACCCCGACATCCTTTGAAATACCCACAAATGGAATGAAACGTGCATTTTGTTTGCTTTTTATTCACAGGGTTTACAACTACAGCCAATACCTTCATCCTGGCATGGGGACTTATATGAGAAGGAGAGGATACAATTTCACTGCTTCCCCGCTGGGAAAGACTATCTTTCCATCAGTCGGTCAAGGCCCTGCAGGGTGCAGCAGTCTTCTGACAGATCCCATGAGGCTCAGAGATAATTCTGCTTCCTGTCCTGGAGCCCCGACAGAGTGGTACGTGGAGAGGGCTGAAAAGCATTGATATTTCACTTGAAAATTGTGAATATCTATATGGATACATTTTAAATTTAATTTGCTCTTTATTGTTACTATTAGTCAACAGTGTTTATGCAAAGTGCTTAGAATGACATCTGACAGAAAATTAGGACTTCATAAGCATTGGCTAATTCCTCTCTGTTATATAATTATTTGGTACTTCGTTCTTTTTAAGCATTCCATGTTCACAATAACTTTTATTTTACTTTTTTTCCTCAAAATTCTTCATGAGAAAGAAAAAGAAAGATGTTTCAATGTATTTAAGAAGAAAACAGACCCAGAGAGGCAGTTGGGGAACATGGAACAGGAAGCAGAAACTGGTTTTCTGGCTCCAGGATCGCACTTTCCATAAGTAAATCCTCTCCCAAGGTCGGGAGGGGTAGGGAGCTGAGTGGGTCTAATGATTGAATTTCCTATTTTCCTGAGAATGGTGTTTTTTTAAACTGATACCAATGTTCAAAGCACAAACAGGAATTAAACCACATAGAGGCACAAACTTCCCTCTCAAAAATGCTAATGCTAATCCTATCCTAATGATGATGATGATGATGATAAATCCAATGCATTAGAGCAACAAATTTAAACATGGAAAGTCAGTTTGCTTCAGTCAGTGTCCCAGGTGAGTGGTTTGCCTCCACATTTACACACACAAGAGCGCCCACATGTGGCCACAGTAGTGATGGACGTGGTGGCAGATGCCCACACGGGTGAGCTGCTAATTTGACAATATTACTCTGCATTTTACACACAAACCTTTCTATCACTTATTTCTAAACCACTTCAGAAATATTCGAAGGTACAGTCTAAATTTACAAGACGCATTTTTGTGGACACCATGGAAGCAAAGTTGATGTCACATATATAAGGGACCAAAGTCCTGATGGGCATGGGCAAAGTTTTTATTTCATGACTTACCCTGCTGTTACTCCTGTCATTCCCAACAGCTATGCCTCCAGTGGTTTGCGTGGATGTAACACTATCCATTTCAAAAGTGCCTTTGTCTGACCATTGACCTTCATTTGCTCTGCACTCAGCAGCAAGCATTAGACATGTTTCCTCTTGCAGCTGCGGGCGCTGAGGTCACTGAGGCTAAGTGATTCGGCTGCGCAATGGATCAGTGAGAGTGCACGTTCTCCCGGTGTGCTCTTTCCCCCCGGGTGAGGACCAAATGACCAGGACAGTGAACTGACATGGCACCGTGCTGGTGTCAGGAGGGGCAGGCCACTGCAAGTCTGGAGATGTGCATCCTGACCCCAGACAGTCTCCTTTCTGCTGTAGGATCTGAATCAAGTCACCCCAACCCCTAGCCTTTAGATTAGTGACCTCAAAAGGGAGGAGGTTTGATAAAGGTATTTCTAAGTTGCATCCCCTCTCCTCCCGTCTTATCATTTGAGGCTCAGGAAAAACACACTGAGCATGTCAGGGGCATGCATCTTCCATTTTGAGTCAGTGCCCAGCAGAATTTAGAAAAGTGGGGGAAGAATGGAACAAAAGCCAGAGTCCCCCGTGAAACCACCCCCAGTGATTTTTAGATGCATCTGCGTTGCAGACAAGCATGGCTGCCAAACAGCAGGTCATATTTGGTTGGAGTCCACAAGAAACAGAATTAATTATAGACCTTGGAGGGTCTAAAGTCCAGATGAGAAACCCGAGGCTCAGAGAGCAAGAGAGTAATCGATGTTCACTCAGTGAAACAGAGACAGAGCTGGTGACTGTATTCACCGCCCTTCTAGGACAACTTGTTATAATTTGAAGTTGAGTCTTGGTCCACTACTGGGTCTTGTCTTCTTGAGATAAGGACCAGGGCTCTTTTGGTTGCTACTCTATCCCCAGCCTCCAGCACAGGGCCCAATACGGGTGGTGCTCGGGAAACAGCTGTTGAGTACTTGAAGAAACTGATGAAAAATGATTGAACAGAAGGATGCATGGTTGAGATCATCCTTCTTGCTACATGGCCACAGACAGCCTCCACTTCATCCCCTGTCCCAGCCTCCTCCTAGAGACATTGATGCTGAGGTGATCCAGGAAAAAATGTTGTGGCTCGGTCTAAAGGAGTCCATTCCTGTCATTGGAAAACAGTTCATAAGGCCAGAGGAATGCCCCAAATTATTAGAGACCTCATTATTGTAATATAAATACAACTTCATTCTTATAATATAATACAACCAATTTCAGGGGCGGTTGGCCGGGCCAAGACAAGCCTTGGAGAAGCCTGTCCATATGGGCAGGAATAAAGCCCATTTTTAATACATGGTTTGGTTAGGAGTCATGCTGATCTCTGCAAAATTGTGAAATCAGAAATATGGTCTTTGGTTACTATTCCCCCAACCAACAGCCTGGTAGTACCCAGTGCCTAGATACTAAAAGCATGATGTCTGGAAGTGCCAGTTCCAGTTTACGATTTCAATGTTCCTCCATCAAAGCTCTGATGAGCCCGATGCTTTATTCTCAGCTGTTGGAGATGACAGATCTTGTATGTAGGTTCCCACGGAGTCATTTATAGCTGATCAAAGCCTTCTATTTCACCTCTCTGAAGAGTATCTGCCTTTAATATTTTGGGGTTTCTGGTAAAGAGATTTCAGAGGAACATCTTAGTGAGGGGGATAGGAGAGAATTCATATTGTGTAGGAATTTCTTATCTTTCCCTGCAAACTGCCCTGTATACACACACGTGCACACACGTGCACACACATCTGTGTACAAAGACAGGAATCTTGGCACTAGAGCCGTGTGTACCCTGCCTCATCTCGTAGCGCTCATTTCTGCCTCATTCGTGCCAGGAAGGTCAAGTCTTTCAGCCCAACTCCTATAAATAAAATAATTTCTTTCCTTGACGGGCCGCTGACTTTCAACATTTTAAAGCTGATAATATATAACAAAATAATTGTTTAAGTGGCAATTATTTATCACTACTAAATAGTTATTATATTTAGACCATGTAAAATGGCTTTTTGATGAGGGAAATAAAAAGGTGTTGTTAAGAATTTTACTGGATCAAATGAAAGTTTTAAGTATTATTGGAGCAGAATTAAGGCCCCCCAATTAGCATTGGTTTTATGGGCCTCTAAGTTTATTTTAAAGAGGGGCAGGCAGTGAATTTGAGGGAAACACTAATCTGGCTGGATTTTCCCTAACGGCCCTTGTGTACCTCTAGGTTGGATTTGGGTTAATGTAAATCCGGTGCCTGTCTTACCTCCTGCCCCCTCTTTCCCAGTCACCCCCACCTTCATCTTGTTATTGACGGTTTGCTTATCTCCCCCTCCACGTTGATTCTCCTCAACACCACCCTAGTCTCCCGCCTGCACCAGGCTGACAGTTTTCACATCTGCTCTTGTCCACCAAGCCCCTCTCCACTTTGTGGCTACATCAGAGGAAGAGCTCTTCCAAGGCCCTCAATGGCTGTCTGGGATTCTTAGATAAAGTCCATGTCATTACCATGGCCATGAGTTGGACGTGGTTCACATCCACACTATCTTGAGAACAGCTTGTCCTCCTTGTCTAATGGCCATGGCCAGAGCACATGCCAGGGCAAAGCCACTCTCTGAGCCACCAAGCTCTCTCTCAAAATGCAAATGGAAAAGCTTAATAATGCAGAGCAACAGACCTTACCTTAAAGGCTGGTGCGTGTCAAGGCCGTACCCCTAGGCGAATGTTAATTCCATCACGCAGTACTTACAGGTACTTACGACACAGGCTGGGGCCCCCTGCCAAGTCAGGTGTGTGAGGAAAGTGAGGGTGGATGCCCTCCATGGATGTTCTCCTGAAAATAGTTGTTTTGTATTTTATGTGCAGACGACCTAGTTATTTCTTGAGTATTCCTGGAATCTGTTAAAGGTGTCACAGGTTCTGTAAAAACATATTACTCAGAACAATTGCAAGGCGATCTCTAATCAAGCAATACTGCCACAGAGACGATGTGCCATCTCTGGTATGCCATTTCTCGGTATTAAACCAAGGAAACTTCTACCATTCTTATTGTAATTACCTTCTATAGTTCACTATTGCTATTACTACTATTTTTGCCAATAACAGTGATTTTTAGAATGTGGGTATAGCTCTTTGTAGTTTAAAAGAGCCTTTGCATAGACAAACTGTATTCAATTCATATAATTATATATATAGGGAGTCAACAACTTTTTCTCTGTAAGGAAATATTAGTAAATAGTAAATATTTTGGCCTTGTGGATCATATGGTCTCTCTCTTAGCTACTACACAGCCCTGCTATTGTAGCCCGAAAAGAGCTGTTGGCAACGGGTACATGATTTGGTATGCCAATGAGACTTTATGTACAAAAATGGGGGGACCCAGATTTGGCTTGTGGGCTGTAGTTAAATCATGCGGCATTTATCATCCTTCCTTTTGCAGCTGTGGAGTCTCAGGCCAAAGGTTAAATGATTTTCCTAAGGCCGTACAGTAAATTAGTGAAAGAACAAGGTCGTGACCCCATGCCAGCTGACTCTCAGTCTGGTCGTCCCTCTACTAAACTGTGATGGCCAGCTTACAAGTAGAGTGTTACCCAGGAAGGGCACAGCACTGCAAGTGTGCAGACCTGGGCTCTGGCCTAGACTGGCTCCTGTTTAGCTGTGTGATCTTAATCACCTCAATTCCTTTAGCTTCTGTCAATTAATCTAAACAATGAGGAATTTCCCTGCTGGCTTTAAAATGCTGTGTTCTTTGGATGAGAGATGGAGCAGGGATATTTTATTGTGAAGTATTCAAATTGATTGGTTATTACAAAATTTGCAGTATTTACACAGAAGTTATTATTAACCAACCTACAAATATTTATGAGCCTGTTATGCGGTGAAGAGATGGAAGGAACATATGACATAGTCTTGGTCTTTAGTAATTAGGTAGAAAGCAATTCCTAGCACTTAGAGAAAACGAGTAAATGATCACTGTGTGAGAAACATTGCTTGGTAGAGGTGGTCAGTTCCTTTGGATTTCCGAGAGCAGGAGCTGTCACAACGCCCCATGGAAGGGCTGGATGATGCTCTGGGTTTGGAGGCTGGATGACGGACTGGTGGTGAAGAGAAGCATCCCGAGGCCGACAGGGGCAGGTGTGAAGACCTGTGTACAGAAGCTGCTCGTGTGAGTTGTGGCAGGTCATTCAGTGTGGCCGGGACAGATGGGGTGCCTTGGGGAAACGTGGGAAGTATTGATTTTGTGTAGCTTCGTCATTGGTTGGAATATAACACCGTTAAAAGAAATACAGCACAAAACTTTCAGCTTTGCCCTTTTTGACAGGCTGGGCTTTGCTCCAACGAGTGAGGGATTTCATCCTGTTTGAGCGTCACAGTGAGGCACCTCTCATGGAGCAGCTGAACATTCATAATCATTGACTCAGGTCTCTCATCCCAGATTTCCCAGAAGAAAACTGGGCAATGGAGTGGTGAGGGGAGGGCTTCATTGCTTCTATTCCTCAAAACCTCACGAAGATAGGAAAGAGGTGGAGTTTTTTTCAATCCCTTCAACTAATTTTCTCAAACAGGGAGGCAATTTAGAAGGGGTGCTTTGGCAATTAAAGCCAATTCTCTTCAGTCTCCAAGGGTACTTGGCTTGCAAGGTATGGAGTTGGCTGTTTTATTAACCTATGTGCTTCACCACAAGGTTCTCTAATCTGTACGTCCCCTAATTTTCCCCACCAGGCTTCTGAGATGACCCACAGAGAATCAACTGGAAAACATAATTGGAGTGCCACACTGTGAAGGGCGTGATCACTTTCTCCCAAAGGGAAAGGGATTGGGAGCCTGTGAGGGTGAAAGCCTGGGACACATCTGCCTTGTCCATTGAATCAACACATCACGCAGCTAAAGGGATGCAAAGCTGCCAGGTGCTCCCCAACGGCAAAGCTAACATTTTCTGAGCATATTCTAAAGACCAATCACCATTGTGGCTTTTATTTTTCATTGCTTATCCCTTTCAATCCTGATAGTGTTTTTATATTTCTATCCGCATTGTCTCGATGAGGAAGAAGCTTGGTCTTACTGAGGCTAACGTGCTCAAGTTTGCACACAGGTGATAAGCTGCGTAGTACTGGGTGTGAAAGAGGGCCGTTTAATCCCTGGAATTTTGGGGTTCATCACTGAGGTAATTCAAAAGCGTGCTGCAAACCTTCAGGTTAGGACAAACCTATGTTAGCAAATCTAACTCTGAGGCAGGTAGAAAGGCAGAGAAACATGTCCTCAAGGTCTTGGATGCATTCCTGGTTGCTATAGAGATAATGCAAAAGTGCGAGATGTACTGGTAGAGAGAGATGGGGTATTTCACAGGGTTATCACTCCGAGGCTCAGAAAACAAAGGCTTTGCTGATTATATCAGGACACTCAGTCTTCTCTCCCTCTACTGCACAGCTATAACTGGAGGTGGCGTGGAGAGCCGGAGCCCTGGTGAAGCCACCCCCAGCGCTACAGTCCCACCCAGCCTCTGCATCCCCCAGAGGTGTTGCTCAAGATTTCACCGACGTCTCTTCTTCAGAGATGCCTGGTTACCAGTTGGCATGTCATGTGTGGTTGGGCCCTGAGCTGGAAGATTTCTTTCAGGGCCCAACAAGACCCTCTAGTTGCAAAGGCTCCATGTGTGCTGAGATAAATTGAGAATGAGGTTCCATGGGTGGAAACAAGAAAAGTTTAAACCCAGAAAAGGGTCAAGATTACACACCTTTTAATGTATTAATACATATTTCAATATAGAGTTACAAATTAGGTAATGGGAACAATCTATTTATGGTTATGTTGTTGATCTCTATAACCCTCAGTTACCTCATTTGTAAAATGAGAATACAAAAGATCTACCTCCTTTTTTTTTTAGAGGATCAAATAAGAAAATGCTTAGCATTGGGCCCACTGGCATGTACTTAATGCACTTAATTGGTAGCTGTTGCGAGGAGCCAGTAAATTGTAGTAGTTACTGTGGCTGTGACTCATGCTAGCTCTGTGCCCATAGGCAAGTTACTTTGTGCTTCAGTTCTCATTTCTGTAAAGTGTCCTGTAAAACGATAGGTGGTACTGAGGGGGTTAAGCTAGGCGGCATGTGTAAGGCACCAGGGACAGAGCCTGCCCCATGGCGAGCACTCAGTCAGCACCATTGCCGTCATCACGTCAAAAATGCATTTCCCTTATCAATGAGCTTCAGCCTGCAGACTAAAGTCTTTGCAATAAAAAGATGTTTTATTTAAATTTAAAAGTGAAGGATGAGAGTATCACTGGACAGAAAAAGTCTCTTTTCCAAATAAAGTCACAGCATGCCCCTGCACCATTCCAGTGCTGCTGCTGACTCTCTGGCTCCCAGATCCCTGGGAGTCTCTGTATGGGCCGTCCTGCTCTATGAGGACGATGCCAGCTGAAGCAATCCCCCCCCCCGCCCCCAGTTCCCCAGGTGAGAGGGGTCTCTGTTTCTGGCATTTCATGTATTTATTGTATTCACCTTTAAAAGTCATATAAAAGTTCCTAAATTATTAACTTTTTCCAAAGTGATATTTGATGGCAAAATAATAGCCATGTGAAGTACTGAGTGCGTTTTAAGAAAAAAGCTGAAAAAGCTGACAGTGATAAAATTACGCTGTCAAAGTTTCCATTTTCTCAGAGCCATCTGCATCCTGGCTACAGACTGTCATCAGGAGGGTGAGATTTATTTTTCCTCTAATAGCAACTCGGTAGCCACTGTTATCAGGAGCTATAGCTGTGACGCCTGCTTTTCAGAAGAGTGCAGACTCCTTAGCATTGCTCATACATGCGAATGCATGTGACTAGGAGAATGGCTTGAAGCAAAAAGATCAGAGAAAAACAGACTTTATGGATCCCAGGGGTGCTGCTTAGATGTTTAAAAATATATAATAACCAGTGATTCATTTGTTGCTGAGAAGACAGAAGGCAACCTCCTTGCAGGGAATGGAAGTTTGACCTCTTCTGTGCAATTATCTGCGTTTGCATTCTCATGCATTAAATATAGGACATGCATTATTCACCCTTTAGAGCTCTTTCACTGTCTGTATGTGGCTTCCCCTTATAGCCTCGGAGATTTCACACGTAATTCATTAGAGACAGACAATGAGTTAAAGTCAGGAGGCAGAGTCAGTCCTGGCTTTTCTCCTTCAATCTGTTACCTGTGTGCTGTGAGGCAGTGTGATTAATCTACATTTATTTGGGCTCCTCAAATGTTCATTGATGTTCAGTATCATGTTCTGAATGATTTACTTGTTTTGCTCTAGGTCCTATACTCAGAAAACATAAGCTATTTCTCAGGATTCCTTAGAAGAACATTGGAGAATTAAGGCTTGCGTCTATGAAAAGATAGAGGACAAAACAAACAATGTACTATTAAGTGTCAGTGGAATATAATTAGATGCATCAGTGAGTGGCCAGCAGAGCTGAGCTACAGAGGGTGCAGAGTTCCGCACCAGCTCCGCACCAGCTCCACACCGCTAACTAGCAGTGTGACCTTGCCAGCTACGGGTGCTGATACCAAGGACAGCAAGCATGGTCTGTGTTCAAGGAGGGCCTCTGCAAGGAAGTCATATTTCAGTTGAAACTTTACAGACAAATAGTTATTTTGCTTTTACAAATGGTGCTGCATGGCTTATTTCTCAAGTTGCAAGTATATCTGGTCTAACTTTCCAAAAAATCTTTATTCTTATAATTTTTAACTGGTACCATTGACTCCTTCCTGTGAACAATGGTGGAGGTCAGTATACCTCATCTTCCTTTCAATTTGCCTCTTTCCTGTCTATTTCCTGGTTGTAGTGGATTATAAATTCCCTATCTTTAAGCATTTAAGTACTTTTATATGGTTGAGTGACAATAAATATCTACAGGTCCCTTGTATTTCTTAGTGTTTTATATCAGCTATTGTTTGGAACAGTCTTTTCAAGGATGTTTATATAAGAAACAACCTTGGAATTCATAGTATCACCCTCCAGAGCAAAGGCAAGATTTGTTTGCTGCCCAAGATAACAAAGATAATGTCTTTCTCTGGGGCAAAAGTTGGGCAGGTTTGCTAATAGAGTCCTTATAAAAGATTGGGGTTTCGTCAGGACTCAAATCAATGATTTAGAGCAGAAAGAAGAAATAAACATTCAGCCAGAACAGAATGAAGAAACAAGAGTTCAACAAAATGAGGAGAGGCTGAGGAAACTCTAAGACAACATTAAACATTCCAACATCCGAATCATAATGGTGCCAGAAGGAGAAGAGGAAGAGCAAGAAATGGAAAACTTATTTGAAAAAATAATGAAGGAGAACTTCCCCAATCTGGTGAAGGAAGTAGACCTCCAGGAAGTCCAGAAAGCCCAGAGAGTCCCAAAGAAGCTGGACCCAAGGACACACACACTGAATGCACATCATAATTACATTAGCCAAGATTAAAGATAAGGAGAGAATCTTAAAAGCAGCAAGAGAAAAGGAGACAGTTACCTACAAAGGAGTTCCAGTAAGACTGTCAGCTGATTTCTCCAAAGAAACCTTACAGGCAAGAAGGGGCTGGAAAGAAGTATTCAAAATCATAAAAGGCAAGGATATACATCCAACATTCCTCTATCCAGGAAAGCTATCATTTAGAATGGAAGGGCAGATAAAGTGTTTCCTAGATGAGTTCAAGTTAAAGGAGTTCATCATCACCAAGCCCTTATTATATATGAAATGTTAAAGGGACTTATCTAAGAAAAAGAAGATTAAAACTATGAACAGTAAAATGATAACTCACAACTATCAACAACCGAACATAAAACAATTCCAAAAACAAACTCAGCAGACAACTAGAACAGGACTAGAATAACAGAAATGGAGATCACATGGAGGGTTATCAGCAGGGAGGGGGAGGGGGAAGAATGAAGGAAAAGGTACAGGGAATAAGAAGCATAAAAGGTAGGTACAAAATAGACAGGGGGAGGTTAAGCATAGTATGGGAAATGGAGAACTTATATGTATGACCCATGGACATGAACTAAATGGGTGAATGCTAGTGGGAGGGGGGTGCAGGGCAGAGGGGAATAAAGGGGAGAAAGAAAATGGGCCAACTGTAATAGCGTAATCAATAAAATATATTTAAAACAAGATTGGGGTTTCCCAGACTCTGGGTTCCTCAGCTACTATGCAGACTCACTGCACACACAGTATCGACCCAGCTGTTCTGCATTGTCCCTGTGGACCTGGGGGACAAGGGGACCTGATGTGAGCATGAGGCTCATGCTGCTTTGCCTCTGACGCAGGAATCTTGGTTTTCTGTAAGCATCTGTGAAACTTTGGCAGAATCACTCATTAGCTTGCAAGCAGGGAGCAAGCAGTGTGTAAAACCTCAGACTCTTCACCGTTCTTGACTTACTTGTCTATTTCTATGACTAGATTTATTTGGCTTTTGTTTTTAATTTTCTGTTAGCAGTTGGCCTGAGCTGAGGGGAGAGGATGAAGGTGTGACTAGTACAGCCAAAATTTCAAAAAGCTTTACTAGACCTTTTAACTTCACGATGATTGTGACACAAACTGCATTTTCTATTCTTGGGATAGTATGAACCATCTCTTGAAATAATCTGCTCTATTACTAGAGGCTTAAAAACCACAGCTGAAGAAATTTGTAGGGAGGAAGGCCAGAGAGAACAGCATGGTTAATTCTGGAGGGGAGGAGAAAATTCACCTACTCCAATCTCCTCATTTTATAGTTGCGAAAATCAGAAAAAAATTATTTTACCTTTCTGGTCCTGAGTCACGTAGTTCATTTGTTGCCACGTGTGAGAAAAACACCATATCCCTTCATTTCTAGTCCAATCTTTGGCACAGTTGTTAAAAACCTTATTCTTAGGAGTCAGATGCACCTGGGTTTAAAATTTATCTCTAACACTTGAAGTTAACTTTGTGACCTTACTAGTCATTATAATTTCCATTTTGAAGATTTATCAACTGAAGTTTAGAGCAGTTGGATTGTTTGAACCATTCATAACATTGCTGTAATGAACAAATGAGATCATCATGGAAAACCCTTGGCCCAGTGCATGGGACACAGTAGGTGGCACTTGATGAATGAGGACTGCCATCAGTATTATGATTAGAACTTTATTCTTACTACTACTATGGCATCGGCTGCCCTTCTGTCGTCTAATGTGCATTAATAATCTGCCTTGAATGTTCCTTCCTCGTATTTCCTCCTCAAGCACACCCAGGAGCTGGTTTTCTTGGCCTTATTTCCATGTTTGAGTCACACTTATAAAGTCTCTCCCATTTCAACCCCAGCATTAGCTCCTGAGCTTCTGCATTGCCTGGGGGTGGGGGGCGGGGTGAGTTTTGCTCATTAGATGCTAAATTACTGCCATCAAAAAGTGACAAATGACAGTTTGCAACTTTTTACCACCATAAAGCTTAAGCACTAACAGAAAAAGGGGCTGTAGGAAAAGCAGGGTTTGTGGGATAATGATATGCCTGCTTCTGGCAGGATTCTAAGTGGCAGGATTCGGTGAGTTGATAAGGAAGGAGACAGCTTCGGTTAATGAAATGAAGTATTTAGTAGCACAGATCTGTCTCCATTGCTTGTCATGTAAAACAGTGGATTAGTTACTTGTGAATGCACCTGCATTAACAGAAACATTTGCTCATATTGAAACGTTACCCAGAGTAGCAATTTTGTTAATAAAGAGATAGGTTGTCAAATGTTTTCCTTGGAACCGTTCTGAGCAGCTTCCTGACTGCGGGCCACGGCCTTCCTGTAAGCTTACTTGTTCCCTGAGATGATTCGACAGATGCAGTATATCCACCTGTATTTCAGAGCCAGGGTGGATGCTCTGAGCTGAGCCCTAGGGATCCCCCTGCAACAACTCAAGGTCTGAGTGCCTGTGCTTGTTGTGAAGCAGGAAATGGAGATGTGGAAACCCTAGACTGTCAGAGTCAAAGCGAAGCTGGGCACTGCAAGGGGAAGGTTATCCACACAGTCACCTTGCATCTTCCCCTCCTCCTCACGGCCAAGGCCCTCTAGAGTTGCCTCTCCTTTCTCCCCTCTCCCTCACTTCTCTGCCGACGCTGCTTCGGCTACTGTCCCTCCACTCTAGTCTGATTGTTCACACTCATGACCCCCACGGTAGGGACCAAATGAATATTTTTCAGTACTCCTCTCACTTGACTCATGAGTAGAATTTTCTACGGTTGACCAATTCCTGCTGTTCTTAGTCTATGACTCCACTGCTCCGTTTTCCTTTGATCTCTCTTGCTACTATTTTTTTGGAGGGGGGAATTCTTCCCCTGTTCATCTTTCTCTAACCTCAGACCTTCACTGCTGCTTATCTTTTGAGGATTAGCCCTAAGGCTCATTATTTTCTCACACTTTTCACACATTTTCCCCAATGGATCTCACAACATCTGTGGCCTGCGCTGCCATCTGTATGCTGGTGACTCACACACCTGCCCTCTGAGTTGTGGACTCCCTTACCCTGCCTTCCCACTGATACCTCCATCTGATGTCTCAGAGGCTTTGCAAACTCAAAATGTCCAGATCCAAATGCTTGATCTTCTTTCCCAGCCCACTATCAATTTCGTATTTGATGAGTCAGGGACTTAGAGATTATTTTCTCCTGTCTCTTCTTGTAGTCCATGTCCAATTTATTGGCATGTCTTGTTATTTGATCAATCAATTATTGCTCAAATCTACCTCGATCCATCTCCAGACCTTGGCACAGGACCAGGCATTATAAGGTATTCAATGAATATTTGATGAATAAATGAATCCCCACCAGTGACACTCTAGTCCAAGCTACTGTGGTGTCTGGCCAGGACAGCTGCCAGAGCTCCCTATATGGGTTTTACTAATCTATGTTCCTCCCAATCTGAACAGTGTTCCATTATTATGACCAGAGGGATCTAGCAAAAAAAAAAAAAAAAAGAAGCAAATCTGATTATATCATCTTCTGTCCTAGCTTAGAACATTTCAATGGTTTCTTTTTTTCTTTTCTTTTTAATTTTTTAAAAAGATTTTATTTATTTTATTTTTAGACAGTGGGGAAGGGAAGGAGAAAGAGAGGGAGAAAAATATCAATGTGTGTTTGCCTCTTGTATGCCCCCTACTGGGAACCTGGCCTTCAATCCAGGCCCTGACTGGGAATCGAACCAGTGACCCTTTGGTTCTCAGGCCAGCACTCAATCCACTGACCCACACCAGCCAGGGCCTTTAAAAATTTTTTTTATAGTTGTTCAATTATAGTTGTTCCCATTTCCCCTCCTCTATTATTCTCCCCTGCCCTACCGAGCCCCACCTTTCGCTTTCAATCCTCCATCTCCCCCTCCGCCCCATTGTCTTTGTCTATGGACCCTGTATATGTCCCTTGACTTGCCCCTTCCTGTTCTTCCCCCTATTGTCCCCCTCTCCCCTCCCCTCTGGTCACTGTCAGTTAGTTCTTTATTTCCATGTCTCTGGTTCTATTTTACTCGCTTGTTTGTTTTGTTGATTAGGTTCCACTTATGGGTGAGATCACGTGGTATTTGTCTTTCACTGCCTGGCTTATTTCACTTAGCATAATGCTCTCCAGTTCCATCCATGCTGTTGCAAAGGGTATAAGCTCCTTCTTTCTTTCTACTGTGTAGAATTCCATTGTGTAAATGTACCACAGTTGTTGGGAACCGCCCTGCCTGGTTTCAGAGGCTGTAACCCCTCGTGGTTAAGGCTGAGTCAGAGTTGGGACCATAAGCCACTAAGGAGACAAAGCTTGTCTCCCTGGCAGGTGTACCACCTCTGCCCACTTCACCCTGCTTGGACCTGAGCTTGGCCAGTTAGCCAATGACGGGTAAGAATCCTCAAGGGAGGATCAACCTAAGACAGGTTCTGGTCACGGAGAGGCCCGCAGGGAAGGACTCGGGGGGCTGTGGAAAAAGGGGGTGATGGACCCTCGCCCCTCGGCTTTGAAATAGCCTGAGTCCTCATTCTGTCTGCAAGAAGTCTCCTAATCTCTTGGCTGCCTTACTTTCCTTGCCTGACTTAAGCCTGAAGCAATAACAGAGGGCAGTGCAGTCCTGTGCTGGGAGGGGCGGATTCCCTGGGGAATCAGGCCTAAGAAAAATACATACATTCCTGTGAAACCTACTTAATTTGTACCCTCAGTTTAAGAGATAAGGGTCCAGACCTGAGATGAGTCTGGCGCCTAAAGTTTTATGGCCCTCTAACTAATTGGCTGTAACTCAGAATAAGCCCTCAGAGTTCTTTGTAAATCTTGTATTGTTTAACCCTTACTGACTGACAATGATTGATGAGCTTTATCTGTATTCCTATGCGAATGAACCTAATAAAAGCCCCTGGAGAGAGAGGCTTGGGGCCCTTCTCCCCCTGAGAGAAACGGCCACCTTTCCTCCCCAAGCAGATCATGTCTTGGTAGTCTTTTTCTTTGTCCGTGGGGGAACCTGGGGGGCTGCGTTAAAGCCCCCCAACACACACTTTTTTGATCCACTCATTTACTATGGGCACTTAGGCTGTTTCCTGCACTTGGCTATTGTAAAAAATGCTACTATGAACATTGGGATGCATAGGTTCTTTTGCATTGGTGTTTCAGGGTTCTTAGGGTATAATCCCAGCAGTGGAATTGCCAGGTCAAAAGGCAGTTCCATTTTTAGTTCTCTGAGGAAATTCCATAATGTTTTCCACAGTGGCCTCACCAGTCTGCATTCCTACCAACAGTGCACTAGGGTTCCCTTTCCTCCGCATCCTGTTCAACATTTGTTTGTTCATTTGTTTATGAAGGCCATTCTGTCCGGTGTGAAGTGGTATCTCACCGTGGTTTTAATTTGCATCTCTCTGATGGCTAGCGATGCTGAGCATCCTTTCACATGTCTCTGGGCCCTCTGTATGTCCTCCTTGGAGAATTGTCTGTTCAGGTCCATTGCCCATTTTTTAATTGGGTTGTTTGTCTTCCTGGAGTGGAGTTGTGTGAGTTCTTTATATATTTTGGAGATCAAACTCTTGTCTGAGGCATCATTGGCAAATATATTTTCCCATACAGTTGGTTCTCTTTTCATTTTGCTGATGTTTTCTTTAACCATGCAGAAGCTTTTTAATTTGATGTAGTCCCATTTGTTTTTTCCTTCCTTTATGTACCTTGCTGTAGGGGACATATCTGAAAATATTGCTACATGGAATATCTGAAACTTTCCTGCAAATGTTCTCCTCTAGGACTTCTATGGTGTTGTGACTTATATTTAAGTCTTTTTTCCATCTTGAGTTTATTTTTGTGTATGGTGTATGTCGGTAGTTGAGTTTCATTTTTTTTGCGTATAGCTGTCCAGCTCTCCCAACACCATTTGTTGAAGAGGCTATTTTTACTACATTTTATGCTTCTGCTCCCTTTGTCAAATATTAATTGGCCATAGAGACATGGGTTTATTTTTGGGCTCTCTAATCTGTTCCATTGGTCTATGTATCTGTTCTCCCAGGATAAAAGAAAAATATATAACATGACTTATAAGGGCCTACTTGTTTTCCCACTTACTGTCTCCCCAGCCTTATCTCACCTTCTCTCTCTGCATCAAGCACTCCAACCACACTGCTTTATGTCCCTCACACTTGCCATGTTCCCTCCTGACATGGGAACTGCTACCTGATCCGCTATTTTCTGACTTTCCCAATCATTTCTTAGCTAACTGGTACTTACCCTCCACATCCTAACTCCCATGTCACTTACATTCTCAGGGCCACCCACCTCAACCCCCCACCACACCATATATATATTCTGACAATAATGATTTCATTTTATAAAATGTGTGTAATTATTTGATTACTATCTGTGTCCTTCAAGAGTGCAAGCTTCACGACGACAGGAACCATATGTGGCTATGCTTTTATATTCTTGGACCCAGCCCAGCTGGTGCTCAGTACTATTTGTTAGATACGCTGAGGAATGGTAAACCAGGAGGCGTGGGCCGCGTCCTAGTTCTGCCTGGGATGACGGCATGGCCTTGGAGACAAAGGACTTGCATGGATCAAGGAAATTCTGCCCTTCATTATTGAAATTTACCTGTACGAAGCAAAAATCCTGTCCACTGGGGGATCCAATCCATTCATTGATCAAGACTTTAAGCAGAGGTCACAGTTTTTAGAAGCTCGGGTCCAGGCAAGTGACAGCACTCAATCGCCTCAATCTAATTTCTGAAATTCCCTCCGTCAGCACCGTTAATGCCCCAGGGTGTAGACTTTCCCCGACTGAGCTCTGTATTCCGACCTGTTCAGATAAGGACAGCAGCTTGTGTTCCTCCGGGGCTGCAGAGACTCGGAAAAGTGCAGCTGGCCACACCCCGGGGTGCCCACATCTTGCCTTGGCTGCTCTGTGGACTGAAGCACCGGAGGGGCCTGTTGTCTCCTGCTTTGCCTTTAATCCATTTGTAGCACTCCCAGAGCCAGCGGGTCCAGAAGTTAATGTAAATGAGGACTGCTAACAGCAACACATTTTCATATACTTTGCCACATTGTAACTTCATGACAACTCTGACTTATAAACATTGTTTTCATTGTCCTTTTTAATTTTGGAAACAAATTAGAGAAGGCAAGTGGCCTGCATTCTGTGACCCTTCTAGTAGGCTTGGTTTCAAACTCAGCTCTTCTCACACCCAAACTGGTGATTTTTCTACTATCGTATTTAAATTGTGCTGTGTTTCTGTGTTGTTATGGATTGAATTGTGTTCCTCCAAAATGCGTATGTTGAGGCCTCAACCCTTAATGTGACTGTATGTAGACATAGGGTTTTTAAAGGAGATAATTAAGGTGGATGAGGTCATAAGGTTGGGACCTTAATGCGATATGGCTGATGCTCTTATTAGAGGAAGAGACACCAGAGATCTCTCTCTTTCTCTCTCCACTCAAGATTGGAGGAAAGGCCATGTGATGACATAGTAAGAAGGGGGCCATCTGCAAGCGAGGAAGAGAGCCTTCATCAGTTACCAACCCTGATGGCACCTTGATCTTGGACTGCCAGCTTTTGGAGGTGTGAGAACATAAATGTCTGTTAAGTCACACGGCCTGTAGTATTTTGTTACTGCAGCCCAAGCAGAGTAAGACACATGTCAAGTCAGACTATACATAAGAGGGTTAGGTGGGTATAGGGCTGGCAGCAAGGCGAAGGCCCCATGTCAAAGAAGACACAACCCAGACAGAGGCCTCAGTGTTGTCGAATATGGCATTACTTCTCATTGCAGGCAGAGATGGTTTTATTCACTGCTGAGTGCAGGGGCTCCGGGCCCGAAGGAGTCAACTTGAATCCAGGATACTGCAGATCTTCTGAGTCACCAAGGTGCCTTGCATTCTGTATCCCCACAAGCCATCGTGTGGCCATGCTAAATAAAATGTGGCACATCATTAAATGAAAATCGTAATACAGCAGTAACCCTAACATGAGCTATTTTAAATCATAGCACTACCTGAAAGTAAACTTTCCTTGGAAATACAACAGAAAGATCTCCCAACAGAAAGATCTCCTGACCCTTGATCTACATTAAATGAGGTAATAAAAGGGACTGCCAGTTGCACAGGTGTGAGCTTCTCCAAGCAGCAGCGGGCTGGCTGTGAGAGCACCTCTCCTCCCTCACCTCCTTCAGCCTGGCTCCCCGAGGAGAAGCGTGTTGTCTTTCCAGAGGGACAGTGTCCTGGTCTGAACGCTGTAGTCCTTGATGGGCCACATCCTCCTTCATTGTCAGGCAATGACAGCCACACAAAGAAAACAAATCTCAAGAAGCCTGAAAGAACACACTCTTGGGCAGAAGGTCTTTCCTGGCCTCAGGGCTGCTTTTCATTGTATTTGCTGTGTTCATTAATTTTTCCGGTGTGGAGAGCCATTACAGGTGAAACAGCAGCTGTCCAAGAAGGACTCCCAGGGAGGTCGTGGGAAGACATCTTTCTGGGGCCACACATGAGCCTCACAGGACAAAGGCTTGTGGGTAGAACGGTATTTACAAATCTGTGGGAATGCTCCTGGAGAAGAGACCTCACTGGGCTGCAGGCGGCACTGAAACCCCCGCTTCTCCCTGCCTTACACAAGAGTGATCAGCTGCATTGCTGCAAAGTCACTGGTGCTTACGTTTTTTTAAAAAATACACAATGTAATATATACAGATCATGTGTCATGGGAATGTACACTTGAGACCTATGTAATCTTATTAACCAACCTCACCCCGGTACATTTAATAAAAAGAGAAAAAATGCATTTTATTTTTAAGAATAGTTTTAGACTTAGGGAAAAATTGCAAAAATAGTGCAGATACTTTTCAAATACCCCACACCCAATTCCCCATATTAATAACATTTTACATCAGTATGGTACATTTGTTGCAGTTAATGAACCAATATTGATACTATTATTAACTAAATACCATACCTTACTCAGATTGCCTTCGTTTTTTATCTAAATGTCCTATTTTCTCTTTCACGATCCCCTTGAGGATGTCATATTACGTTCAGTTGTCACGTCTCCATAGGCTCCTCTTGGCTGGGCAGTTTCTCAGACTTTCTCAGACTTCAATGACCTTGACAGCTTTTAGGACTACTGGCCAGAAATTTTGTAGAATGACCCACGGTGGGAATTTATCTGAAGTTTCTCCCATGATTGGCAGGTCTCTCTACTGTAAAGTCACTCTCCCATCCCTTTCCATCCTGTACTCTTCGGAAGAGAATCACTTTGCCCAGCCCACCCTTAAGCAGGGAGATGCTCATTCAGTCTGGCGAGGGTGGAGTGGTTTTGTGTTTATATGATGAATTCCACTTTAATCCAGGACAACTCTCTACCTGAGGGAAGCCTGGAGTGAATCCTCTGGAAACTGAAAAGACCCCCCTTATTCCGTGAAGAGCCACAGCTCTCAGAACAGTGCTGCATTAGTAACCTAAGTTAGACTTTAGTTTTGGAGTGGCTCACGCTTCTCTTCCAAATGGTTCAACCGTTGGCTCATTCTTTTGCTTGTGGTTCTTTATTTTAAATGGCAAGTGTTAGTTTTGTTTTGGGGTCAACCTGCTTTTCTCCCCCTAAAATGCAGTCTTTGTGTTGGCTTCTTTATTAGCATGTTACATGTTGGATGTGGTAAGATCTGTTTTCCAGATCCTGTTCGGGGAGGATGGAAGGCTAAATGAAGGCAGTTAGACACCTGCTGTGTCCTTTGCTGACAACTGAGCGAAAGCGCTGTTCTAATTCTGTCCCTGGAAGTTCGTTGTCACCTGCCAGCACCCACATCAGAGATGCTGATGGCGAGTTATAAACAAACTGTGCAAAGTAGAATCGTTTTCTTAATAACAGGAGTTTGTTTTTTATCAGATTTGTTTGTGGTGGAAGAATGGTAACTGTGAAAAGAAAGACTTCAACAGAATGATCATTTCTGAGTGATTGTGCTTATGCCTAAAATCTAAATATATCTGCAGATCATTTAGAAGAGTATTTTACAAGACAAGAGTATTTATTTTCTATTTTTTAAAAAGGCTTTGAAACAGTGCTGCCATGCAAACAGTGTTTCTACGAAAACCAGCCACCTTTTTTTGTAGGTGCTGGGTGGGAGGTGAAGGGTGTGTTCCAGAAATTTCAGGTGGTCTTGGTAATCACACCAAGTCTTCTCTACTTCATTTCCGCAGTCGAGTCCTCCAGCCTCTGAGTCTTTCCTTGCCTTTATTTTTAAGAATGTTTCAGTGTAGACATTTGTCAGCCTAGGCTAAAAAAGGTAGAAAATATTGCCTATTCTGCCAAAAGTCATAAAGGGGTCAGTACATTATATGTCTAAAAATACAGTAAATTTCTCGCCCCATGAAGAGAGAGTGAAGCTGTGGCCGGTTGGTGGTTGGGGGAGGGAGCTGGTTGCCGATGTACATGCACGTGGGGTAACATGCTTTCCTTCTCTGCATTGTTGTCTCCTTTGGGCAGGAGCCTTTTCGTCTGTTTCATTGGGCAGTAGGTGGCACTGAACTGGCTGATTTGAAGCTGCTTCTGCTTCTCATATTGGTGGTGAGCCTGCTTGACTCATTAGCTTGGGTGAGATTCTCCTTTTACAGCTCCTAAAACACTCTGAACTTCCTTATGATATAACACTTAACAACCATGGCCATATACTCAACATTGTGAGCATTTGGTGATTCTAGCTCCTCTACTGGGTTATAAGCTCCATGAGAGCAGGGACCATGCATTTACGTCAGTGAGCATCTCAGAAATTCACGTACTGCAAGGGCAGATGCCAGGAAAGGCAGTGTCAGCACATCCAAAAGGAATCTGAGCTCTGGGAGCTCAACCAAAGGCGGGGAGGTCAGCGCTGAGCGGAGGGTCACCTGAGTCCTCCGTCAGGAGGGCAGACTAGCCTTCCAGGCTGGGCCTATGAGAGCCAACCTCAGGCAGGAGGGCGTTGATGTTGTTCCGGGAAACAGTGCCCTAATCTGGGTCTCTGGCAGCCAAGAGTCTAAACAAGTGCGAGGTTTTCAGGATGGCAGTGATTCAAGGCTCATGCCAGTTTGAATGCTCTGTGCCTGCACTGTCCAATGTTGTAGCACCAGCCACGTGCGGCTGTTCAAATTCAAGTTAAATAAAACGTATCTGACAGTTCTGCTGTGTTCCCCATCAGCTACATGACCTCTAAAAGCCTCAATTTCCTCTTGTGAGAATTCACACATGCTACCTAGGGATGGTGAGAATGGAATGAGATAAGCAAACGGAAAAGAAATTACAGAGTGCCCGCAGGCAGGTGGCAACCATGACATCACTTGGGATTGCTTGATAAAATAGAGATTCCCAGGCTGTCTCTTGACCTGGGGAATCAGACTCTCTCCACTTAACCCATGTGAATTAACTGCCTGGGTGGTTTTGATGGGCAGTCAGACTTGGAATCTGGATGGGCTTGAATGAAGCTGAGGGTTTCCTCATTCGTCTTACCTCCAACTTCTAATATTCGAGTCCCTCCTGCAGCATTTTACCTCTAGCACCCATTTAAATACCTCCAGAGACAGCAAACTCACTATCACTTGAAGCAGCCTTGTCCACATCGGGCAGCTTTCAGAATGCTTCTAGTACTCAACCAAAAGCTGTCTCTAGTATTTTTTTTCCCGACTGACAGTAATTGTCCTCCTGGGGATAGGGGGAATAGATTTGCTCCTCTTCCTATTTGACAGCCCTTCAGATATTTGAAATCACTTCTCACGTCTCCTAGAGTACTCTCTTTTCTAAACAAATATATCCTGCCCCAAAGCTCCAGTCCCCACATTTCAACCTCTGCTTATGTATTGCCTCACAAATGCATCTCCATGGCCAAAATCCCAACTGTTCTACCTACCCTGTTCTCTGACAGCTGACCCACCTTTGGTGTTCAGCATTTCCTTCTTCTAACTCTTTCCTTGGTAAGTATGGTAAAAAAATAAATAAAAAGCTCTTTTCTATAAGGTACATCAAAAAAGAACTCACATGTTTTAATGTTTTCCATCCCTTCAAACATCACACAAGCTGCCCCAAGCCAAGACTTTCTAGTAGGAGAACACAACATTCTTAGTTGCAGGACAGAGAGGGCTGGTTAAGGGGCTGGGACAACACCTAGCCCAACTCCCTTCAGTCAGACGCATTCTAAAGCTAGATTGGGGCAGCCGCTACGGAAAATAGTATGCAGAGCCCTCAAAAAGATAAAAACAGAACTACACATGATTCAGCAATTCCCCTTTGAGGAATACATCTGAGGGAAATGGAATCATTCTCTCTAAGTGACATAACAGAATATTATCCAGTCATAAAATCCTACCTTTTGTGACAAAATGAACAGCTCATGAGGGCATTATGCTAAGTGAAATAGATGACACAGAGAGAGATAAACACTGCGAACCTCACAGGTGTGTGTTCTAAACAAATTGGACTCATAGACACAGAGAACAGGTTGGTGGTTGTCAGGGGTGGGGGTGGAGGGCAGGGGAATGAGCGAAGGTGGTCAAAGAACACAAACTTTGGGTTGGCAAGGGAATGGTGTTGGGGATCTAATGTACAGTGAGGGGACTGTTGTTAATGATACTGTATCGTACATTTGCAAGTTGCTAAGAGAGCAGGTCTTAAAACCTCTCTCCACACAAACAGATTGTAACTATGCGAGGTGATGGATGTGTTAACTGAACTTATTGTGGTATACTCATTTGCTACACATACATATATCAAATCATTACATTATATACCTTAGCGTCATATGCCAATTATATCTCAATAAAGCTGGAATAATTAAAGATTAAAAAATGAAGGCACTAGGAGTTTAACTGAATTACCCAGTTATATACATAAGTACCCAAGTACTTATACATAGTATCTACCTTTTACTACCCAGTACAAGGCATCCTTTTAACATTAGACTTTTTACTTTGTATATGTGTATGTCTCAAGCCAGGTTCCTCTAGACCTTTTACTGATCTGCAAAGGCTTTTCTTTTTCTTTTTAAAAATATGGATCATTACTTAAAAAGTCAAAAGATTTTATAAAACTATGGATTTACGGCTTTTCTTGAAATATTGTAACTCTTGCTCTTCTTGGCCTGCAGAGCAACAATGGGGTCGATCTCCCTGCACCTTTAGATGGGGCTCACACTCTCTACATCACCTGTTTGACTTCTGTAGATGCTAAACTGAGCTCAAAGTGAATGTAGCATTTGTGAGAACGAGCAAAACCCTGAACAAAGAGAAGGAAGAAGTGAAAAGTAGGGAAGGGAAAAGCCAGAGATCTACTGTCTCCACCTACCTTTCTAACCTGGCCTTAAGAAAGCACTCACCTGCCCTGCGGACCTAAGCATTCCTCTGCAGGGTTCCGTGCATGCTGCAGGATCCACCCACAAGGCTTAGCCTCCTGAACATGAACATCGCTGCAAGCTGTGTTGAGAATTACAAGCTGAATTACAAGCTGGCAGCCCCATTCATTTAAAGTAAGACTAAAGCAGAGAATCACACTATTTTTTCTTGGCTGCACTGAATTATTGAATTGTTCTTATGTTAAATCCCAGATCACTAGGAAAATCTATACAAGACTGACTTAAGTTCTTTTTTTGCTCTCCATCTTGGAATGTTAGAAAAATCAAGATTTTCCTTCCTCTTTCTATCTCCTCACCGGGTTCGTATTGTTCACTTGCACTGCCTTACATCAAACTGTAACCCAGGAAGTTCATGTTCACGCTGAGCCTAGTGAACCCTTTCTTGTAACTTTTAGTTAATTGTTTATTTTAGCCACCCTCTTTCATTTTCCCTTCCTTTAGTAAAGAACACCTCCATCTTCCTCGGGAGATCTCCAGCTGCCCTCCTCACAGAAAGTATGTATCTCTTTTTTAAAAATTTTAATTTTTAAAATTAAGATATAATTGACATATAACATTGTATTAGTTTAAGGTATAAAATAATGACTTATGTTTACATTGCAAAATTATAACCACATAAGCTTAATTAACATTCCTCATAACATAGTCACAAAATCTTTTTCTTGTGATGAGAACTTTTAATATCTACCTTCTTAGTAACTTTCAAGTATAAATATAGTATTGTTAACTATAGGGACCGTGCTGTACACTGCATCCCCGAATTTACTCGCCTTCCTGGAAGTTTGTGTCTTTTGACCACCTTCACCATTTCCCCTGCCCCCCGCCCTTGCACCTCTGGCAACCCCCAATCTATTTTATGTATCTGTGAGTTCAGTCTTTTTTTTTTTTTAAAGATTCCACATATAAGTAAGGTTATACTGTTATTTGTCTTTCTGTGTGACTTATTTCACTGAGCATAGTGGCCTCGAGATCCAACCACGTTGTCACAACGACAGGGTTTCATATACGGAACAACTTCCTTATCAGTTTCTCTTTGGATGGACACTGACGTTGTTTCCGCATGCTCACTATTGTAAATGATGCTGCAACGAATGGGGGGGGGGGCTGAGGGGGCACTGATCTTTTTGAGATAGTGACTTTTTTCCTTTGAAAAAAATACCTAGAAGTGGACTTGCTGGATCATATGGTAGTTCTTTTTATAATTTTTGAGGAATCTCTATACTATTTTCCATAGTGGCTGTACCAATTTACATTTCCACCAGCAGTGCTAAGGGCTACTTTCCCCCCACATCACCAGCAGTAATTATTTCTTGTCTTTTTTTTTAAAGATTTTATTTATTTATTTTTTTAGAGAGAGGGGAAGGGGGGAGGAAGAGACAGAGAGAAGCATCAATGTGTGGTTGCCTCTCACACGCCCCCTACTGAGGACCTGGCCCTCAACCCAGGCATGTGCCCTGAGTGGGAAT
This sequence comes from Desmodus rotundus, assembly GCF_022682495.2. Taxonomy (NCBI): domain Eukaryota; kingdom Metazoa; phylum Chordata; class Mammalia; order Chiroptera; family Phyllostomidae; genus Desmodus; species Desmodus rotundus. Next base: position 15,554,295 of record NC_071390.1, read on the forward strand.
CAAACCAAGGACCTTTTGATTCTCAGGCTAGCACTCAATCCACTGAGGCCATGCCAGCCAGGGCTATTTCTTGTCTTTTGGGTAATAGTCACTCTAACAGGTGTAAGGAGATAGCTCATTGTGGTTTCGATGTGCATTCACTGATTTGTGATGCGGAGCACGTGTACCTAGTGGTCATTTGTGTGTTTTCTTTGGAACAGTGTCTATTCAGATCCTCCGCCTCTTTTTACATTAGATTGTTTTTTTCCTATTAAATTACATGAATTCTTTATATATTTTAGGTATAAATCCTTTATCAGATATATAATTTGCAAACATTGTCTCCCATTCGGTAGGTTGTCTTTTCATCTTGTTGGTGGCTCCCTTTGCTGTGCAGAAGCTTTTTAGTTTGATGGAGTTCCACTTGTTAAGTTTTGCTTCAGTTGCCTTTCTTTTTGGTGTTAAATCTGAGAGTGAGCTATGGTTGAGGCTGAGCCTGCCTGCTGCTCCAGAGGTGGGCATGTGACCTTAGGCCGGAGCCAGGGAGCACACACCATTCCCTTGGCCACAAACCTGAGTGCAGGAATAGTCATAGAACCAATTTGAACCAATGAGAGATAATGTTAGTCCTTGCGTGGTGTGACCAGGAAAGAGAAATACTATTTCTTTTCTCCTGGAATAAACAGAAGCTGCCTGGAGCTCCTGCAGCCATCTTGTCACAACAAGATGAGAAAGGAGCCAACACAGAGAAGAGAGATACGAGGATGTCCTTTGACTCCTGAGTAAAGCCACATGGGGAGATAAATATTACCCTTGGACTTCTTTTAAAAAAAGATTTTATTTATTTATTTTTAGAGAGGGGAAGGGAGGGAGAAAGGAAGAGAAACATCATTGTGTGGTTGCCTCTTGAGCTCCCCCTACTGGGGACCTGTCCCGCAACCCAGGCATGTGCCCAGACTGGGAATCGAACCAGCAACCCTTTGATTCAAAGTTTGGCGCTCAATCCACTGATCCATATCAGCCAGGGCTACCCTTGGACTTTTCATTTTCATGAGAAAATGAAGTCTTATTATCCTTAAGCCACTGGTGTTTTGGTTGCAGGCTAAATTCTTGTAAGTCAAAAACATTTGCATCTTCTGATGTTAATTACCACTTTAGAAATACTACCTCTTTGTTTTATATTGATTCTCAGTGGATCAATATAATTACATTTTAGTTCTCAGCTCTTTTAAGCACCCTCAGATTCTTTTCTACCTAACATACTATTAATAAACACCTAGAGACATGAGGATACCTGCTCATTTAAAGACCCTCACAGTTAGATCCCTTAATACATCAGAGCATCCTCTTGTAAATTGCTAACCTCCCTCTAAAGTAACAGTTTTGGAGACTTTGTTTTTCATCATTTTGAATAGGAACACTCCTAACAGTTGCCCATGTCTGAGCTCTGCTCGGCTCGGGTTTCCTTCTTCAGTCCATTCCCTCTGCTTTTCAGCTTTTCAGGATGCCTAGTGGTTTCTCATCCATTGAGATCCCCTTTTTCTTATTTTCAAGAATTGTACTTTTAAACACATAATTTTTGGAATGCTCAGGGCCTTGGAATAAGAGAGGCTGTAGTTTATTTTTATTTTTTTCTGACTAAATAAAAAATCTCAAATGACTTTGTCAATGGCTCCATCCCTTTTAGTTCAAATTTCTAAGATTGCGATTTTACTCAGTTAGAGTTTGCCTCTGTAATGACTTAATTGCTTTCTTATAAAAAGCCTTGTGGTCATTGGAAATTTGTTTAAATTTTATTAAGTATATATGGGGGATAGTAATCTACCTATTCCAGAGAATTGTTATATGACTCAATTTAGATGGTTGATTAAAAAACACTTTAGATTTGACAGAAAAAGGGTTGTTGACTGATATGACGAATGCCAACAATATATATTTTAATTACTTCAAGTAAAACAAGAGCCTAGTATATGTTTTTTTTTTTTTGCTTTTGATTTCCCCCACTGCATGAAACAGACTCTCATTTTTAAAATTATGATCCAGTGTTCTGGATCATAATAAACCAGAAATAACTGGACAGAAAAGAAGAAATGAGATACATAATAAATTATAAACACAAATGAGTTCCATAAAGTATTTACCTTTAATGCAGGGGGATTTGATGCTACTTGAACATAAAAAACAGGTTTAGCTCACCACTGCATCCTGATTTCCTTTAGCATGTCACAGTTTTGCATTTTCATTGAAAGGTCCCCTCATGGGAATGAATAGGGACCTCCATGTTTTTTTCTACTTGTCTCTGTTATGTTCTTTTCCACATACTGATCTAAATGCAGTGGTAAGAGTTACTTGGCACTAATAGCCTCTTGGAGCTTATGTCTACAGTAGTCACAGTTTTGACCCCTTGCTGCAACCCCGCAGGTGCGTGTTTAGGAATAATCACAGCAATCCCATAGAATTATTTTGCAACTGGAAGGAGGCAGCGCATGGGAAGAGCCTCGCCAGGACCGAGTCAGGTTAGCCGTGAGGCTGGTGTGAAGGAGCCCATCGTGCAGCTGGTGAGGGTCCCTGCCTGACTTCTGGCACCTGCATTTCGGTTAGTATTAGTTCCCTGCCCTCTGGAGCCCATACAGTGCAGGGGTTAAGAGCACTGACTCAGACTGCCTGACCTAGATTGCCAGTTCCGTCCTCCCCAGGTCTGTAATTATGGGCATGTTACTTCACTTCTCTATGTCTGTTTCCTCTTCTATAAAAGGGAGATAATAATAGTGCTTATCTCGTAGGACTATTGTGAAAATCACAAAGAAAAATACACATAAAGTGCTTAGAATAGTGCCTGGCTCACTATTTGTACTAAAATACTAAGATTAATTTCAAGATTGAGGGTTTGCAAAATTCTCTAATTACATCTCTCAAGAATATCAAGGCTGCACCACATTCTACGTAGTTTAAGGCCGGCGGAGTAGCAGCAGTACTGTCCCTACACCAGGCTCCATGAGATCTGATCTCGGTTTCGGGGTATCAACGCTTATGGGCACCTTGGACTCTTGAAAGATGCAGGGATAGGAACTATCTACCATGTGTGCTGATATGTTTCCTTCCTTTACCTGTGGCAATGACCGTGAATCCACCCCAGCACTCTCTTCAGCTGAGCCCAGACCAGCCCTCAGAATTCTTCTCAACACAGAGCCCGGGCAGCACTGTGAACTAGAGTCAGCTCACGAGAGGTAGCCTACGGTCATCCTTATTCTAGAAACTGAGTGAAACACTATTCCCTCCCTTCAGGAAGGAAATTGAACAGAGGAGGGGCTAAGGCAGTCAGGGAGAGGGCAAAGGGTGACAGATGTTCCCTGTAGCATCTGCTAAGCCATTCCCTGCCTTGAACACTCATTCTTCATTACCCCAGCGTGATGATTTGCAAGAACATAAAACGAGCTCATTTTGGAAATTTGTCAATGCAAAATCTCAAATAATAAAATACCCAGATTTATACGAGAGCTGCTGTATGTACGGCAGTAGGATTTATCTGTGCTACTGGGCAGGGGTGGGGGGTGAGGGGTGAGGGGTGAGGGGTGGGTACCACAGAGAGTGTCAGCTGGCAGTTTGCTTTATGTGTGGAGAAATATTCTTGCATTCATCACTTCAGTTATGGGAAAGCCGATAAACTCAATGCCGAAATTATGGAGAGAAAAGTTTATTAATGAATGTTATTTACTTTTATAGCATTATAGTTCGGGTCAAGATATCTGTGCATGATCTTTGATTAGGAAAATTCTGACCCAAATTAAAAGTAGAAAGCTTTGAGCGGTGGAAAGGAACTAGGGGATGAGTGATTTGTGAGAATTTCCATTGGTGTAATGGTTAGTGGAAAATGGTGAATGGTGTCATTTCTTTAAGTACTTCCAGTTTAGCTTTGTCTGTGCCCAGCACTGCCACCCTGATCCCATTTCACTTGACCTGAACATCTGTGGGAGGCCCTGACAGTCCTTCAAATAGTGGAAATGGTGGGGAGGCCAGCGGCAGTTTGGGGTCCTGTTTGTAGCTCCTGTTTCACTTCCTTTTATTGGGTCGCCCCACTGGCATTGGCTTACTGATGCAGAGGAGTGGGCTGGTGACTGTGGCCCTGAACCTCTGGCTACAGTGGACTGGCTGCTCCTTGATTCAAGTTGAGTCAACTGCTTTTTGTCTCCTAGCAATGTAGCGTTGGAATTTAGGGATTTGTACAGAGCATCTTTGCCTGTGTTGATAGCTTGTAAAATAACATATGAGAGTTGGAGGATCACTGTCTTCTGCCACCGTATGGACTCAGTAGCATTTAAGAGATATTGAGAGAGAGAGAGAGAGAGAGAGAGAGAGAGAGAGAGAGAGAGAGAGAGAATAATAATAATAATAAATAATAATAATAAAATAATAATATAATAATGAGAATTAGAAGAAGAAGGGGGAGAGGAGGAGGAGGAGGAGAAGGAGGAGGAGAGAGACAGAAACAGAGAGAAATAGAGGGGAAAACAAAGAGATGCTATATCCTGTGTTTCTTCATGTTTTTGTTTGCCAGGCCTGGTCCCTTTCTGAGGGTGGCTGCATTCTGGGTCAGGAAGGTGGGTGAGGTGGACCTGGCTAGAGGGAAACATGGCCTGCTAAGGCCACTATTCACTAGTTTTTATCAAGTTCATCTCACCTTTTTATGAGCAGACTGTTGGTAGATCTTAAAACACCTCGCCATCTCTAGCCTTCAGATCATTATTGTGTTCCCCAGTGAGAGAGGTTCCTCACACTTTGGTTCACAAGTCAGTGCAGAGACAGTCATGCGCAGCACAGTGAAGCTGGCTCACTATTTTACAGCACACACATTGATCTACTTAAAATGGATTAAGATTTGAACGTAAGACCTGAAACCATAAAACTCTAGAAGAAAACAAACTGCAAGCTCTTTGACGTTGGTTTGGTGATCTTTTGGATTTTGCACCAAAAGCAAAAAGAACAAGAGCAAAAATAAATGCTCGGGACTATGTCAGATGAAAATGCTTCTACACAGCAAAGGAAACCATCAACAAAATGAGAAGGTAACCCACCAAGTGGAATAAAGTATTTGCAAATCATATACCTCATAAGGGGTTCATTTCTAAAATATGTAGATAACTTATACAACTCAATGGCAAAAAAATTCAATTAAGAAATCAGCAGAGGATCTGAGCAGACATTTTCCCAAAGAAGACCTACAGATGGCCAATATGTACATGAAAAGGGGCTCAAATCAGGAATCTTCAGGGAAATGCAAATCCTACCTGAAGGAGCTATCACCTCACACGTGGGAGAATGGCCATTATCAAAAAGACAAGTAATAACAATTGTTGGTGAGGATGTGGAGAAAAGGGAACTCTTGTGCACTGTTTTATAAAATAAATAAGTCACGGGGATGTAACATACGGCATGGTGACTACAGTTAAAAATTTTGTGCTGTATGTTTGAAAGTTGCTAAGAGAGCAGATCTTAAAAGTTCTCATCACAAGAAAAAAAATTGTAACTATGTGTGGTGATCATTTTGCAATATATACAAATACTGAATCTTTATGTTATACACCTGAAACTGACATAATGTTATGTGTCAATTATATCTCAATATGAAAACAAACAAACAAGTGAAGGCATGTTACACAGCATCTCATTTGGGTGCTAACATCTGAGGTATTTTCCTTCCAGACTGGTATGCCATCACCTTGAACTTTCTCTGTCAAAGTCAAGAGGGGTCAAGCAAGTGCGTGTCTCTGACTACCTTCCATAATTCAGTTCACTTCCAGATCTTGTCTTCTTCTCCTGACTTAGCATTATGACTAACCCTTACAACCGCATCAAGATAGGTATTATTACTCCATGGCACAGATGGGAGGGGATATGAAGCTCAGAGAAGATCAGGTAATGGGCCAAATGTCAAATAGGATGAAAGTGATGGGGGTGGAATTCTAACCCTAGATTGTCTGGCTCAGCCTAAAGCCCAATCACTCTTGGTTCATTTGCTTCCAATGCCTAATAAAGCAGAAGGTGGGTTTACTTCTTCCACACTGGGGAGAATTGCTCCCTCAACCCAGCTCTCTACCGTCCCTATTATTGGCTTTCGGTGGAGTGTGGTTAACTGCATGGATTGGTTGAGCCATGTGATGCTCTGGAGAATGGGTGGTTAGATGCTTTGATTCATGAAATAAAAAGACAAGAAAGAGGAAGGTGATACCGCCAACTGGTGCCAAAATGGACCAGGAGTTCATGCAAAAGGCAAGTAACTTCCAGCTCCCCAGACATGCCTCTGACTTTGAAGAGGACTATGACAGGTGGCCTTGGAGTAACACCTCCTCCTATGTCCACGCATTCCTGTCCCTGGGCTGCAAGTTGGCAACCTTCCCTGTTCTTTCCCCTTCAGCTCTGCAGATGTGTATTTCACCCTGATTTCACCAGACACACCCTGTCCTTCAGGGAGGACGAGATGCATGCACGAGCTCTTAAAGCTGGCATGTGCCACCTGTCATGCTTCTCCCTGGCCCATTCATTCCTGTTCTTGCTATCTCTCAGTACCCTCTTCCTTACACACCATGGCCAGAAGCAGAGGGAAATTACCCAATCCAGTTTGTGTCTTTCTCCAAAAGACAGACCTCAAAACCCTATGATCTGTGAAGAGAAGAAATCTTGTGATTTCACTGGAGGGAATGCCATCCCATGTGAGAATCTTTCTGAGCAGATCATCACCATCCTTTCTGAAGTTGCAGCTGGACAGGAAGGAGGCTTCCCTGTTCCAGCCTATGGCCTTTTCACTGCGTGGCTCATACCGTAGCAGAGATTCAGGACAGCTGACCACCACTAATTCTTTGCAAGAGTCACTCACATTTTGTCACCTCCTCTTTACTTCTCTTCGTACTCTTGAACTGGCTGGATGGTTCCAGTGTCTACGGCTTTTCTCAGGGATCCATTCTAGCCACACTGAAAGAGCTTGGGTATAGCTCCAAGTCCTCTCCATTTTCGTGTCCATACCTGTGCCATCGACAGGAACCCCACCACGGTTCACCCAACCTTTCCCACCTGGGTGACTTCTGAAAAGCTCCATGACAAAGCCTATGGGGTACTCTCAGCTCAGTCTAGACTATACTAAAAAGTTCTAGCTACAATACAGATTTTAAACAAGGAATCTTATTTAGGTTTTGTGGTTTCTGAAACTCTTCCTTAATTATGGCCTACAGAGAGCTCAAGATCCGTCATGAGTGATAAAGGGCCATTCTCATTATTACCTTCAATTTACTTCCCTTCCAGCCGATACATTAGCCTGTATTACTATAAGTTATGGCTATTAGAAGCCAGGACTAAAGAATAAAGTTTACTTCCATTTGAGGTGTGAAGGCAGGTAAGTCACTGGATGAGGACCAGAGAGCATGTCATTTGGTGGATATATAAAAAATGCATTATATTCCTTTTAGAAGATAATTTTCTAGGAGCCATTTGCCAGGTTTAGTTAGAAGTTTCTTTCTGAGGTAGCAGATAAGGGGAAAGAAAAAAGAGAGAAAAAGGGATTGGCTGACAGGTGATGAAGGGAGGAAGAAATAGAGGAGGCGAGAGGATAATGACCCAGGAAGACAGCGGGGCTCTCAAAGCGGAAGGATGGGACATGTCTTCTGGAAGGGAAAAATGAAACAGATGGTTGGAGTTCAATAAATGCTGTTCGGTTACTGCTAAGTGCATTTCTCCAATGTCTCCATGTTAAAAAAAAAACAACAACAACAGTGCTTATTTTGGATGCTTACTAATAAAAGCTCTTTGCCTTTTGTGAAGCTCTCAAAGTCCTTTTCTCAGCTTAGTTAGATCTTTGAAAGTTCCCTGTCATAGGATTAAAAATATAACTTTGTTTTATTGATTGGATAGTAACGCTGAAGGAGTTTCCAATCAAAAAATGATGCAGGAGTGAGGGACTACTTCTCAGTAATTTCTCCAGTCACTTTGTCGGAGGATCCCTGCCCATGACTTGGGATTTCACATTTTGTTCCATTCATTCTTCCCATTATGTGTTAATCAGGATTGTGTTGGTTAGAAGTATTAGAGACCTGAGTCTGATTTATCTAATCTAAGCCAGGAAGCAAAGAAACAAAACTGGGAAGCCTAGCTATTGCCTTCAGGTTCGGCTGGATCCAGGCATTGTACCAACACCAACAGGTCAGTCTGTCTCTGATCATTGGCTATGTGAACCTTGCTTGGATTGTTCTCCACCAAGCTCTCTCTCCTGCCAGTGTAAAACTGGTCTCCAGTGCTGTGACCCTACATGGTCCTTAAAATCCCCAGCCCCCCAGAAGGAAGGTCCCTGTCCATCTCCAGGAAGCATTCTGTTTGGCTGACTGGCGTGTATTCTCACTTATTTCTCAAGTACTTGAATCACATGGAGAGGGGGCAGACGTGTCCAGCAGGAAGGAATAAAGCCAAAGTATAACATGCTAACGAGGCATTCTGCTCTGTAGAAAGTGTCCACGGGTTAGACACTTTGCTTCCCATTTTACCCCCCTAACGCCCATGTCTGAAACAGGCTGCTAATTGGAGTATTGGCAACAGGGATGTTTGTTTCCCTCGAGACGTGCCTATTCTTATGTGGTTCCCCTGCCCGAAAAGCCCGCCCCTCAGCTTGCCTTCATGCTGCCTGGCGTTCTCTCCCTGACCTACTCTTGGCCTCCCACAGTGGCTTAGCAGTTCACACCGCCCAAGCTGGCACTTCCAGTAGGTCATTCCTGTGGTCTTCTCTGACATTTCCTGTGTGTCAGTCTCCGTTTCCCATGCAGGTGGTAAAGTCCCATGAAGAACACACTGGCGTCATGTGGTACCCACGCCCCCTGGTTTGGCTCAAGGTGCATACTCACTCCTGTGACTGCATATTCAAGATTATACACACTTCGTACTTATCGTCTACTTTAGTCATTTGTAAGATGGAGATGAGAATGCCAACCACACAGGGCTTATATGAAGAATAAGATGACATCTCTGAGGTGTTCATCACATAGTAACGATGAAATAAATAATGTATATATGCATATATGCATATGGGTACACATGTACAATTTAGGTGATGAATGCCTGAGAGCTGAACCCGTGCCTCTTCTTCTTTTTCCTGTGAGTCAGAGGTGACGTACCGCAGGCGCTCGCTGTGACTCTGCGACTGTCAGACTCCAATCCTCAGATTCTTGTTTTGCCGTCTCCCACATGATGTCAGGGTGAGGAAAATGGCTGCTGCCATCAAGATACCCTTTCAGAGCTTCCTTCCTCAAACAGGACCGAGGTCGTAGGAGAACATCTGAAAGCACAGAACATACGCAAGCAGCCGAGCACATGCAAATTCTTCCCCGAAGACCTTATTCTTCTGGGGTAGAAAGTCTTTGTAAACTAGCACACAGACCAGAAAAAGGGGGGGAGTTCGAGTGGGGAAAGGGAGTGGCAGGGAGTCCAGCATCCTCTAGCAATTCTCTGATAGATAATTCTCCTTTCTCCTCCCTCAGTGGTGCTTGCGGAAATGGCCATCTCCAGTTTGTTAAAGAAATACAACAAAAGCTACTATCTCCCATTTTACTTTAAGTTTTCAAACTGAGGGCATCGGTACGCTGGTGATTAGCCTTCTAGTTATGGATAAGTCTGGTGATGTATTTTCATGCTTTTGTGAGTCACTGGGACATTCACAGTCTGGGAAATCCATAGGAATTGAGATTAGCGTGATAAAAATATTTCTAGCATAGACAAGGAGTACTTATTAATGAGAGTTGATAACACACGAGCATATAAAGGAAGCACTATGATTGAAAACTGAAGATTGACACCTTGGAAACGGGAATGTTATTGTGGACAGGTCTCTGGGCAGTCTCCGAGGGTGGGTGAGAGACTCAGGGTTGCTTTAACGAGACAGAAGATGTGTCTGGATGGGGACACGAGCCAGAGAATAGAACCAAGTCCCTGTGGGACCTCTGGATCTCATAAAGGCCTCGAAAAGGTCCAAACAATTTACTGCCCTTTGGTGCCCCCATGGGAGTAACTATTAGCACTGTGATAAAGATAGTTTAGTGGCTTTGCATCAGACAGACCTGAGTTTGACACCTGGCTCTACCACCTCAGCTTCTAGATTCAGTTTTCCCATCTTTACAGATCTGGGTAAAAGCAGCAGTGTCATGTTGACGTGTCTGAGTCCTCAGCGAGAGAGTGCACGATCAGCGTGCTGCACCACGTCTGGACCAAGTGTTACAAAAGCTTCAAAAATAAAAACAGCCACAACTCAGAAGGAGCTGTGTGTATGCACAGAATCCTATGACCAGCCATTAGAATTTCATTTTTCAGGCATGACAAGTGGGCCACGAGCTAGAGGAGAGCAGAGTCTAGATTAGTTTCTACAGCTCTGTGCCCCTAGTCATGTTGTCTGTGAATAGCACATCTCCCTAACGGTTTACTTTCCCCCCAAACTTGGCCACAACAAACTCACTGAGAGACCTCCTCAGCGGAGTTGTCCCATGAGAACACAAGCAGAGCCAGTCCTCACAGAATTAGCTGACAGGAGAAGAGACCAGCCACATAGGAGCAGGTGATAAGCTGTTCGGCCCCCTCTGTCCTCCGTAAAGAGTGAGGACTCTCAGCAGCATACTTCCTGTACATCTGCAGAAATGAGCATTTTGTCTTAGAGTTCAGCTCAGTTGTTTCTGATCCAGAAAACTCACAAGAAAATTTCAGAACATGCCATTTGTAAAATTCTCCTTCTCGAAGAAAAGCTTCTTTTTACTGAAGAATGGTAGCTAAAAGAGATACAAGAAATTATAAAATTAGAAAATGACCATTTTGCAGTTATCAATGTAATAATTATTAAGGCAAGAACCACCGAATGCTGCCAGAACCGTTAGCAAAGGTTTCTCGGGGAATGGCATGTTCACGTAATCTCAATGGACCAGCCCATAGATTACTTATTAATTTCAAGGGGAGAAGTTCTTACAATAAAGAATTCTGGCCTACATGAGTTTAAATCAGCTGAGGCTCAGAGACGGCAAGTAACTTCTTAATTTCACGTATACAGGAGCCGGAGGGGCTAAGGTGAGAGTTCAGATCTCCAATCAGAGTGCTTGTCATTTTGTCTATGTTTTGTGTATGGAAGAATCTGTCCAAGGTTAATTTTAGGAAGGTCAATTGCTAAAAGAAAAGTTTGGAAACCATGAGAATAAATTATATCTGAAGCCCCTGGAAGACTAGCCCCCTTCTCTGGCCAACCCAAGAGCGGGTCTTGCCAGTTTTGCTGAGGTCTCAAGCCTTTTTTGGAGTCAAAATATGCCTTATCCTGCAATTCTACCCCTAAATTAACAGAATTTCCAAACTCCAATATCAGGGGCAACCGGGAAATGCCATAATAATACACCATGGAAGAGGAGATTGCTTTCCGACCCTTCAGGCATCTGTTTTATGTGCTGACACAGAACATTTGATCACTCTCCTAGCTGTCTTATGGGGAATGGAAATAAATGCTAATAAGCATCAGGGAGTTACCTGGCCTTACTCTAACTGTGGGAACGAGTTCCATGCGATCTGGCCCGCAGGACAAGCATCCTCTGTCACTGCAGTGCACCCCGACATTGGTGCTCACACTGTCGAACCCGCGAAGAACCTTAGGTCAAAATTTACGAGTTGAGGTCTGTCCACAGAGTCTCAGTTGACTCCCCAAAATGTATACGTAAATTTCTTGGCAGATAGAAACAATTCTAAATGTTTTTTCTTATAAGAGGAAAAATATTCTAGAAGGAAAAATATCTTAAAATTTAATGGGGCGGCCTAAGGAAATCATTCAGTGAGTCCTCCGGTGATGATGATTTGGGGTCGCCTTAGCTTGTCATGGCAAAGACAAAGTCATGTTGAGACAGACCTTCGCTTATCAAAGCTGAGGCTTGATTATGCAACGGATATTTATCTGTACCGGCCTTATGTCTGGCACTGTGTGAGACGCTTCCCTAAATTACCTCCAGATCTTTACATTCAGTCTTTGATGCAATTACTTTGAGGGGCTCACGTCAGTCCTTCCACAAGACAATTGCTTTTTGAGACATTATACCATTTTCCCTCGCTTACTGATTTATTTATAGACTATCACACTTTCTCCAAATTGTGAAATAAATTTGGAGTCAGTACAGTATTGTGGAAAGAGCGCTGGTTTCAGAATGGGGAGGCCGTGGGCAGTAGGAGGAGGATCAGAGGTGAAGATAAAAAATGATGCTGAAACTGAGAGAGAAAAACCACTGAATTTAAGGGAAAAAGAAATGCAGTGGATCATTAGGACCCTTCCTACCTGTATCAGTCTCCAGTGTTACAGAATAACTAAGAATGACCAGATCTGTAGCCATTCAAGGCCCAGTGTTACCTGGATGGGAGCTCCGAGGGTGGGCCGAGTAAGTGTTTAACACCTGTCCCTTGTCGTGAGTGAGGGCCTAGTATAGGACACAAAGCTGAGAAGGAAAGCTAGTATCAACATTCAAATACAGGCAAGAAGAAATCGAGCAGCATGAAGTCATGTTTCTAAGTTATTTAACATAAGACACAACTTCTGCTTCGGGCTGACAGGTAGTAACTGGCATCAGATTAGTTCTCCTGCCTTAAAAAAGCAAACACAGTCTCCCACCCCACCAAAAAAAAAAAAAAAAAAGTGAGCAAAAACCAAACAAACCATGGGGTGACTGCGTTGGACAGCAATCCCGGAGTGAAGGGACTGGAGATGGAGCCAGCCAGGCCAGAGCAAAGAGACTGACTTACCATGTAGGCATCCTGCTGAGACAGGGAAGGCCACACCTTCATTGTGAGAAATCTGCCCTGAACAGCAAAAGTGAGGCTCGGAGCGAGGCAGGGAGTACGGCACAAAGTTGGCTAGAGACAGAGGTATTGCTAGCGTTGGTTCAGACTCGGTGGTCAGATGGTAATCTGCTTTCACTCCCGTGAAAACAATGGTACCAATAAGTTTCAAACCTCACACCCCAAGTGAGGTGGGGTGTTTAAACAAAAGGACGAACACTTCAATATGTAGCTACTTTAAATGGACATAACCAAATCAATAAGTAAACAATTTTATTTGGACATTTCCTTGAAAAATTTAAAACCCAAATAGAAGTTTTTATCTTGGCTCATCAGCACAGAGATCCCAAAGCAATGGGAAATCCCCCCACCCCGTACACACACTCAGAATCCATCCACACCGAGCCTGACTAAGGCTCCTGCCACACTTCCTCAGGTTTGATTCCTTTGCTAGCGAGGTTCACGAAACTCAGGAAAATATTTCATTAGATTATGCATAGGGCAGCTATGTGGGTACGGGTAGGAGCTTTCGTGGCTTCTCTGAGTGCTCCATTCTCCCAGTACCTCCCCCAGGCCGCCAGTCCAGAAGCTCTCTGACCCCTGTCCTTGTGGGTTTTTAATGGAGGCTTCATTACGTAGGCTCGGCTGACTAAATCATTGGCCGTCGGTACTTCGACCTTCCCTTCCCTGAGGTTCCGGGGGTGGGACTGAAAGTCCCAGCCCTCTAGTCACTGGGCAACACTATCTAGGCCCTAGCCACCCGTCACCTCATTAGTATAAACCCACGTGTGGTTGAAAGGGGCTGGTTTTGAATCACAAAAGAGATTTTTTATTGCTCCTGCCACTAAGGAAATGTCAAGGGTTTGGGAGCTTAGTGCCAGGAACCAGGAGGAGATGAAGATTGGATCTGTATTTCTTATTATAAATCACAATAATTGTATTTTCTGGTCAATCAGCGATCATCTCCTTGTAAAGTCAAGCGTGGCAGCTGATACCCAAGCCACAGAGGACACGCCGACGGTCTGCATTTTAACAAAATACGCCAGGTCATTCCTATACTCAGTAAACTGTGAGAACCACTGGCTGAGATTAATTCACTGGCTAACTTCTTGTTCTTTCTTCAGCAAGTGTCTAGTAACCAGAAATCTGTTTCAGAATGTGACTGCGGGAGTGTTGCCATAGAGATAATCCTGACGCGAACACAAATCATTGATTTTTTTAACATAAGTATCGCTAGTCACAAATTACTTGCAACCCGCCCCTTCAGGGATCAACAAATAGGAGGTTGTATGTTCTCGAGGGTCAAGGTCAGACTCTGGGGCAGGGTCTTCTTACCAGCTGCGTAGCTTTGGGCAAGCTCTTTGTGTCTCAGTTTCCTCGTTTGGGAAACAGGATGATAATAAGGTTCCTACTGTATAGGGCCGCTTTGAGGACTAAATACATTCATGGGAGTGAAGGTTTTAGAAGGGCTCCCTTGTACATCCTCTCTGTACCTAATCTGCACTCCATCATCACTCTAGATCAGTTCCCATCTGGTCCCCTGTCTTCCTGGCAGGTACCTGCCCTCTTGTCTTTTTATGGGTGTGTGGGGTGGGGACACACTGAGTAGTGAATTTTGTCATGAAGAAGTAATGAGATGAGGAAATAACTTTCATCAAGTCCCCTGTGAGCAGTTTGTCCTGGACCAGTGTCTCGTCTTTGCTTTCTACAGTGTGAAAGGCAGATCAGAGCACCCAAAGAGGCCCACGCCTCATCTCCAGAACTCATGAATATGTTACCTTACGTGGCAAAGGGATTTTTCAGATGTGATTAAGAACCTTGAGATGGGGAGCATAGCTTGGACTATCCAGGTGGACCCAATGTAATCACGAGTCCTTACAAGAGGAGGACCTTCCCCAGGTGAGGTCAGATGCAGCTACAACACTGTAGGCTTTGAGGACGGAGGAAGGGGCTGTGAGGCGAATGAATGCAGGCAGCCTACGGAAGCTGGAAAAGTCAAGGAAATGACTCCTTCCCTGGAACCTCCCGATGGAATACGGCCCTGACGACACCTTGATTTTAGACAGGTGAGATTCATGTGGGAATCTGACGTGCAGAACTGTGAGATAACAAAATGTGTTGTTTAAATGAAACCACTGACTAATTTGTCACGGTAGTAATCTTTAGAGAACTCTGTTTTTTCATTAGAATAATATATATCTGACTCTTCATTTTTATATTTTGTACCCAGGAAATAATTTCTTCCTACTTTAGTGACACACCTGTAGTCCTTCAAAATGAAGTCATTGAAAGTGAGGGTTTGCCTTGACTATGAGAATTTGAAGGCTGGCATTTAATTTCAGTAGCTCATCCATCCTCCAGTGCTGTAAATAAATCAGAATTTCTCCCACTCTCCTGTATGTAACACCTCGACTTCCTTGTATTTAATTTTATTTACCTCTCTTCCTTTAACCTTCAGAAGTTTGTTTCTATGGAATTTTCACCAGGTGATTTCTTGAAGACTTATATTCTTGTAAAACTCCCTGTTATTTTATATATTCTTCTGATAATGTGCCTGGGAATAGCGCCTGGTTAATTGTCAATTACCTCATATGTCCCACCCGTGTAAAACCCCTTGAAATTACAGTGTAACTGAATGAACCTAAAAGATGTAATGCAAGGGGAGTATTAAAAAACCCTGGCTAAGAGATTTTAGCATGTATTTAAAAAGTATGATGTTACTTTAAACTTTGAGATAATTTTTAAAGCTGTGATTAAAAATAAATTTAAATTACAGAATAGTTAAAAGGTAGGACAGAGCCACTTATAAAATCTCATTGGACTCAGAAACCCCTGTGGAAGTAAACATCTCCTGCGCACTTAGATACGGTTTATGGCACCTATATTGTGCACGAGGAACAGTAACAAAGTTTACAGCTCAGAGCAAACACCCAAATTGATTTAAGCTTCTTTCCATCAGCAAGTAAGAGCTTAATTTTCTAACTTAGTTAAGCATTCACAAAGCTGTTTGCTGTCTTCTCCCAGAAACCTCCCAATAGTTTGCATTGGCTGTAACCTAAATTTCCTTGGGAAAGTTTGAAGCAACTGAACATCATTTACCCTGGAGGTGAAGTGGCTGAGGGTCATTTCAGGTGAAAGACAAAGTCCCTACAGGAGTGTTTAGTGGGATGTGGTCATCAGAAATGTTGGTGGGATCTTAAAGGAAACTAGCTGCGTTCTCCACTTTGTTCCTTGGTGCTATTCTAACCACATCTGGAGTATGGGTTTCAGGCCACCCTTGATGAGGGGCTGGGACGGGCCAACATGAGCTCAGAGGGCAGGACAGGAATGTCTCCATACCATCCGTGTAAGGAACAGTTGGAGGCATTAAGATCTGGTGGAGAAGAAATATCCCGTGGAATATGATGGCTGGTTCAAACACCTGAAAGGATGGCATGTGGAGAGAGAGTTTGACTTAGTCTGTCTTTCTGAAAGGCAGAGAAGTGGGCCAGTGGGCAGGAGTTACACTGAGGTTGATCTAAGTTCTTTACAGAGAAGAGATTTCCTGGGACTAGAACTCCCTGAACATGATGATGATGGGCGTTCTGTCCCCAGGCCGTGTAGCCAAGAAACCTGTAGGTGTCAGGATCTTCGAGTTGCTTTACTCCACATCGCACCCTCTCTGCCTGACGGAGTGAGACTGGGCATCAGGTGCTACTGAGAAGGAGTTTGGGTCTCTGTTCCCAGAGCCTGATGCCTAGAGGATGCAGTTAGGTGGCTTGGGGCCAGAGATGGCCACCCTATGTCACCATGCCCTCCTCCTGTCCATGGTAGATGTTGTCAATGATCATAGGATTCTCTTCTGTTGTATAAGTATAACCTCAGAATCCTTCCTAACACAGCATACTGTCATTATTAGAGTAGGCACACAAATGAAATCTGTTTGTCATCTCTGCTGTAGGACTAACTTGGGGTGTTATTTACTATCCCCAAGCAGATCCCAGCAGCTCCCTGCTCTTCTTTGAGATGCTTGTGTTGGGATTATGCAAGTTATGTTTCTGTTTTGCCTGCTGGGTCATTGTTCGTCCAGGTGGATGCTGTAAGTCTGGAGGAATAAGAAGGGACTTTCTCTTTCCTTATTATTTTCTGTGGCTTCCTGCTTTCTTTCTGCAGTAGCAGCTGAATCCAGTGTACAGTTTTTCCAACACTCTCAGCAAGAACCTTGTGATATCCTCTTCAGGGACAATAGAACATTCCAGTCAGTAGGTCCTCTCAGAGGTTTGAGTTTCAACTGCGTGGGGCCCCTCCTCCAGCATCTCAGTATTACTTATTCCAATCCGTAAGCTTTTTTCCCCCTTCCCTACGAGTAGTAGCTCTTCCTACAATTGCTTTCTGTGATATTTGTCTTTTTTTAGTTGCTTTCAACCTTGCAGCTAGTTAAAAATTCTTTAGTTTCCCTTTTCAAATAACTGGTATGGTTTTTGTCTCTGGGTTGTACCCTTTTGTCACATGTCTCATCAACTCTTGTTCATCTTCCTGACATTCTCTTCTTCCTGATCAGTCAATAGTGACCCAACGACCCCGCTAATCTGTCCCACCTGTGGGCTGATAATGAGGTTCAGGGCCGGCCACTGCAGGTGATTGTACAAATTGTGCACCAAAAACCTCTAGGGGGCGGCACTCACATTGGAATAAACATCAATCTAAATACATTTAAGGCAATTTCCCAGAAGTTGAGGAAGAGAAGGCATTTCAAAATTTACACTAAGCTAGTGATGCTTCAGCCTGTAACTAACTAAGGGGTAACTGTGTTTGATTTGATTACAGGCATAGCTGTAAGGAACTTTTACATCATCCAGTCCAATTCTCTTATTTTAAAGTTGAGGGAAAACTTCAGTCTCCAAAATGATGGAGGAGCTGGCACTGGGCCTCCCTGTGACTTGGGGTTGGAATTAGAACACAGCACATCGGAGTCAGGTAGCTAAACCGGAATTAACAGAACAGACATTCACCCTTTAGGCAGAGGCCAGTCCTGAGGCCCGATGAAGCACTGTAGCCCCACAGTCCCGAGTCCTCCCCAGCTCCTCCAGCTGGGAGGTTACTAATGAATCTACATTATTGGTAGGAGAGAGAAAGAGACAGAGGTCCTGGAAAGAAGGCTCCAGAAGATACTGTGGGTGTTGCTGATGGAATGGAATTTAAGAACACGTGTGTCATTAAAGTAGCCTCTTAAGACTGTTAGAAACATAACAAAAGTGACGGAGAGAGATTGGCTTCTGTAGGCCATGCACAGACTGTGTGTTCAGGATTTGATGAGTTTTATGCTGAGTAGAGTTGTTAATGCCTGATATGATATCAACCAATGCCCTCTAGTAGCATACCGCAGTATAGCGCAGGATAAAGGTACAGTGATAATGAAGTGAGTATAATTTTACCAAAAACATGATGAACAAAAGGATCTGAAGAAATTACGATGTGGACTTCAACAATGGAAATGTTGAGGAATAACCCAAAGCAGCATGAATCAGGGTGTTTGTGAAATGAGGAGAATGAGTCTCCAGCATGCAGACAGAAGCAAGTTATTCTGCCCTCAGTGAGGAAGAGGCCCAGCGGAGGGAGAGAAAACAGGAATGAAACTCACACCTGCGCTCTGATCCCAGGATGTATGTGCAATTTCCTGAATTCCAAACTTCCTGTGGGTAAAATTTAGGTATTTTAAATAATTGCTACCATTTCTTGTACCAGGTGTTCTACTAGGCACTTTATACACATGATCTTATCTTTTTAACCCTAAACAATTCATGTTCCTCGTTTTTGAGATGAGGACACTGCAGCTCCCAGACACCAAGTAATCGTCCAAGGTCTCAGCAGGATTTGGAACTCAGTACTCTGATGCCAAAGCCTGTGCTCTTCCCTTCACCTCCTGCTGCCTTGCCTGCTTCTCTTATTCATCTCCTCATTTATTGGAGATATGTGGAGTAGACTGCCTGTGGCTGTAAGCTGAACTGTTGATTCCAGTGCAGACCCATCGCAGGGCCTCCCGCCACATCCCTCTGTGTAGATGGAGCCTTGGAAGAGGAGAGCCAGGTGGAGCAGGGGTGGGGCAGGAAGCGGGGTGATGGGACAGACTGTGAATGGGGCAGCTGACTCTACCAGCACCTTGCCTGAGCTGTCTCTGTTGTTATCGCTGGTATAAGTGTACATATCTCTATGGCAAATGGCCTCCCTGCCCCCTCCCCAGGGGCTATTAACCTCTATTTGGTCTTTTTAAAAGAGCAGTGACCTTCATCAGAGTTGCCTGTACTAAAAGATTTTAGCATTTTAAATGCACACAAAAGCCATTGACAGATTTTTCATGGTTCTTTATTTTGTTTTTATTTAAATAACAGAAAGCGTTTCATGTTACGTCTAGAGAAGTCTAAAAACTCCTGAGGGCCATGCCAGTAAAGAATCCTGCTGCTGCCTCCAGATACTCCCAAGACAGGAGAGGCTGTCTTAATATCCACAGTCACCACTTGGCCCTCCAGCTTGCAACAGAGAAACTGAAGGGGTAGGAGACCCGGAGTGGGAAGGGACCCAGGGATGGAATGCAAGTGCACCAAGGAGAGCAAGATGCAACTCCGGTCAAGTAAAAATCTGGATTCTTACCTGACCAGGAACCACAGTGAGGTCTTGGCTGGTAAGGACAGATATCCGACACAGTCAATGTTGAGATAGAACTGGGCTGGGATGAGCAGTTAATGAGCAAGAGAGAAGTACTCTCTGAGGGCTCCAGACATCTGGGTCAACCATACCACAATAAACGCTTCTCTACGCAGATCCATCCGAAAGTTAGAAGAGCAGTAGCAGAATGTTCATCAGAGAAAGAACGTGTCAAGGCTGAGACACTGTGCTGGCTAATTGTGTATTTTCTTAATTATTACCATTCTCTGTCATATTGAGGAGCCAGAGCACACGACTGCTTTCATATAGGCTGTAAGCTATTGATAAATTTGCCCTTATATATATTAAAGCAAGAGAAGCCAGGATCTTGAGAATAAATATCCAAGCTTACGATGGCCTAGGAAGAACCAGAGTGTCAAAATAAAGTTCTAAGAGGGATTATAAAAAGATAACAAGAGCAAAAGGCATAGTACCTACCCTGATACCACATGAACCTGGATGAGAGTCCTTTAAGGAAGGACTGAGTAGAATCTTCACTCAATTCCTGGAGCTGAAGTTGGGGCTTTTCTCTTGCAGGTGCTGGAGAGTGATCACACCTCTCCATAGGCTCTTAGCCCACACAGCATGGAACTCTTATTTCTCTTGTTAGTATGTGTCGCTTTCCTCCACTAGGTTAGAAGTGCCTTCAGGATGAGGATTCCACTTATCATCTCTCCAATTCCTAGCCTAAGTGGTGCCTTCAATCCGGGAGGTTCTCAATACTAAAGAGCTGTTGTAAAATACGAGGCACACAGAGTAGAAGGCAGAGTTTTAAAAATCTGACTTGTTGCAAGAACTCTGGTGACTTGGGAGCTGTAAAACAAAAGGAAAGAATGTTGGTGTTTTATAATGTTTTTCATATACCCATTATAAACACAGTCATAAAATGAGAAATAAATCATTTACTTGGATTATAAACAATCTATTGCAAACACAATGTATTCTCAAGCGAGGCAATTTCCCTCTACGCCAGCCTCCTCGCTAAGGAAGCCAGGCTTTGTTTTTTCTCTTCTCCACCATAAATGTTAACGATTTTGTTAAAAAATCCCCCCAACTACATTAATAATCTATTAAAAATGAACTGAATATTTTCCTCCTGTTATTTTTCAGCGAGGCAGCAGCACACTCCTACTTTAAAATCAATCCTAACTTAATTTTATATTGTATACCTCCTGTTACAAAACAAAATTGATTTTGTTTTACGTAAACCACTGAACAGTCTCACTAAAGTAAGACTATTTCTAAGTTTTATTTTTTAAGGAATCAACAGTAATAAAAGCACAATGTCCTCTTCCATTCAGTTTCAGATTAATGTCCATGTAAAGATATTTAGAAAATTAGATCGTTCATTCAATTCTTGGATACAAGGTTAGAGTGAGGATTCTTTTCTACAATAATTTTGTAGAATAAGTGTTATAAAAAGTGTTTTGAAAAGAGGTATGCATTACTTCCTGTCATATAAATCTTCCTAACGAATAGACAGTAATGGTTTTTGTTGAAGGACTTTGGGTAATTGTTTTGGGTATACCGATCTACTCTAAAATGAAACAAAGTTATGAAAATAATTGGGATTTTTTCCTTCTGCATGTTTTATAGAAACTACTTTGTAGATCATATTGGCTTATACATTTTTACGATAATGAAATTTTGTTTATGCCCAATGAACCTTAAAAAGTGTTCCACATACCACATGGCAACGTTGATATACTGCTTGGTCATTTGATCAATTTTTACCAAACATCAGTTAAGTCTGTATCATGTGCCAGGCACTGTTCTAAATGCTGCTGACTTCTACAGCCATGTTTACTTTTATGACCTTCCATTTTTAAACAAAAATAAAAGTCAGTCCATTTGCCAACCTGGTTGGTCCCTTTAATTAGTCCTCAACCATAAAATCACATCAGACCCTTTTGGACGTTCATGTTCACACCATGAATGGGTTGTGCACAGAATTCCTGTCTTACCACAAAATTTCTGAAGTCTAATGGAAAATATTAGACATGAATAGTAAGTAAAATGAAACCCTTTTCCCATAAGATTAATAAGTAAAAGAGTTCTTTAACCAAATAAGATCAATATCCTGGATCTGTCTGAAGTGAATTTATTCATTTTGTTTCTGAATACATTTCTCTCTAGTGACAATAAATTTATCACAGTATAGTACTTTGCATGCATTGCTATTTGGAGTTTATTTGCAGTTTATTTATGGAGTAAACAAATAGTTTATTTTGACAAAATATTGTCAAAACGTAATGTCTCAAAATTGTACTTTGTGAAAGTCAACTTACAGAATCCAGGATTTGTCTTTATTTGGAGTTCATCTCTCCTGCTCTGTGGCCCCAGAACACATGGGCTGAATATAAATAACACTTTTTGTGTGTGCGTGTATTGTACGTAGAAGCATACAGTATCCAGAATTACAGATGTGGAGTAAGACAGCCCGGGGTTTGAATCCATCCCTTGTAGGTGGTGACAATTAGTAAGCTACTGAATTTCTCTGGACCTTACCTTTCACAGAATGCAGTTAAAAAAGCTACTTCATAGGGTTATTGTGAGGATTAAATATCATGCCTTTTAAACATCTCTTACAATATGGTCCCTCAGGAAATAGTAGTTATTTTGTCCTTCAATTAGGAACGTTCTCCAACATCAGCTTTGTGGCAGTTTTTTTTTTCCTGATAGGGTGGAGGAGGGTTTCTTATGGACACAGAGCATCCATGTGAACATATATTGAGCTGATAATATATGTCGAATAGAGCTTCGGGCAGGACCAGCCACCCACCCAGGGGGTCACTCGGGCACCTGTGAACAAGCCACTCCTCCATCCCAGTGTTTTGCCTTTTATCTGCCATGTCCTCAGGAAAAAAAAATCATCTTTAAATTATATCACTTTACTAAAAGAAATTGTCTTTTGCCTTGAAAAGTTATCAATCTAATGATCCTAACTGTGTGCCAAAAGGTGGCTCGCAGCTTCTGAGGTATTCATAGAAAGACACCAGATGGATAATGGGGACGGGGGAGTGACACAAATGGAGGAGTTTAAAAAAAACATTCTCCCACAAACTGAACATCTGCTCATAGTAGCTCACGATAAACTGATTTTCTTAACAGACAGATTTCTTACACAGACCTGGTGTCATTTTTGAACTTATTTGGAAGAAAATACATTGTTAATTATAGGATTTTCTTGAGGATTTAAGGCACATTGCTAAACTGTATTTAGGTTCATGCCAAGAAGGAAAACAGCTACTATCTTCCAGCTGATCTCTGGAATCACAAATATAGTCTTCAAGGAATGATTTTTTTTTTTTAAGCAGAAAGGTAAATAAAACAGAACTCAAAGCCATGGTATGAGTAAGTGGCTAACATTGTTTTAATGGATTCTTTAGATCCCTGTGGAGACAGCCAAGAATGAATAGTGCTTTCCAGCTCATCTATCTCACCCACATCCCACCTGGACACCTATTCACAGGAAAGGCACTGCCTGACTCAACCGTGGAGGTGGGGGTCTGGGGGCTTGGTGTCACTGACCTTGGTCTTGATAGTATTTGTTTTAAAGTGAGCAGGAGAGCTGGCTTTGAATTACTTAACAC
This sequence comes from Desmodus rotundus, assembly GCF_022682495.2. Lineage (NCBI taxonomy): Eukaryota > Metazoa > Chordata > Mammalia > Chiroptera > Phyllostomidae > Desmodus > Desmodus rotundus. Next base: position 15,577,364 of record NC_071390.1, read on the forward strand.
CTATTGACTCCCAGATTCCTGCTCTAACATTTAGGTCTAAAACAGTACAGTGAGTAGTTAATACCTTGGGCTTTGAGGACAGAAGGACGTAGGCCAATGCCAGCTCTGCCCTTACGAGTGGTGTGACTTTGACCAAGGAGCTTCATCTTTTGGAGCCTCAGTTCCTTTATCTGTCAAATGTGAATAAAAATAGGACCTGACTTACAGGAAGTTGTCAAACAGTATCTCCAGGGCATGGAAGTTAGTAGGTGGTCACAAGGAAGGTGCTCACGAATATTTACTAGTGATAGGACCCCATTTCAAGGCCCCAAAAGAGTGGCTTTTGGGGGCCCGGCCAGACTAACAGAACCCTGCTGGGCCTTACCGAGGTCACAGTGCCCTGAATAAAAGTATAAAACTACGATGCCTGGGTTTATCTTCCTCTGCCGCTTACTAGCAGCTGTGTGACTTCAGGCAAGTCACTTAATCGTTCTATGCTTTACTTCCTGCAATATCGAAATATGAATTATAATCCTGTCTATTTTATAGGATTGTACTCAGGATTAAGTAAGTTTATGTTTATAAAGTTCTTAGTATAGTATCTGGCATGTATTCTTTTACATTAGTGCAGTTAGTTCTATTTATTTTGGAAGCCAATTCACTGATATCTTCAGTTTAGTTCCAGAATGGACATTGAGAAAGAAAGAACCAACCCTTTCAGTGCTATACAATCCCCATTAGCCTAATTTTCTCCAGTCTCCATAAGAATGCACATGATCTATTAGGAGAACACTACCTCAGAGACATCTTTCCTGGGAAGCGCCCTTCTCAGGTCTTCCTGGAGCGCTCAGCACTTTGTGAGCCTGGGCCGTGAGCCTGTAGGATTTGAGCCTCATCATACCGTGGTTCTCCGGTCCCTCCTCCATGTCCATGTCCATGGTCTTAGGTCAGACAGTACCAACAGGCTGACATACTCATACCTCCGCTGGAGCAATGCCAAATATGCTAAGAAAAAGTGAATGTAAATGATCATTAAATAGCTCATTTTAAAAGATGAGGAAATACCAGAAAGAGAGTTTTGTAATAGGGCTTAACCCAGAGAAGCTAAAGACTTTGAAATGCTGTAAGTTAAGTGGGGAACCTAGAATATATCCCCAGGCTTGAGTTAAGCCAGACTAGCAATAGTTCCTGAGTTCCTGGCCTTTTGTCTCTTTGCTGAATATCCACTACAACCAGATTTCTTTCCGCCCTGGGGAGTGGGACTCCAGCCAGTGTGTTTTCTCCAAGTCCTGCTCTTGTCGAGGGTCAGCCTGGCTGGGAGCAGTGCCTGGTGGTGAGTCACGTGACCAGCGTCAGGCCCAGGAGCCACAGAGACAGCAGGTCTTCCAGGCTGGAGCCAATGAGCTTCCTTCTGAAGCCATGAACACTTTCTGTCCAGCTGTAGATTTCCCACATGCCATCAATTTCAAGTGAGACTCAATTTTTTCCAGATTTTCAATATTTTGAATATGTAAGAGCTAGATAATATATTTCTCTTAGACTTCACTAATGATTTAAAATATTGTGAGAAAAATTCATTTCTTGATTCTGAAAGTCTAGTTTTAAGAACATATAAAAGGAAATAATCTGACAAGTGTAAAGAGAAATATACAGGGTCCAGCACCAATAATGCCCCTTTTTTATTACATAAAAATCTTTTATTACAAAATTATAAGCATGTAATCCTGTAACATAGCAATATCACACTCAAGCACACCATATGACATTTTAGGTGAGATGTTCAAATTGCTGCCCATCTCATGAGAGACATTCACATACCCTACCAACCCCACTCAAGCAGGCGTTACTTCTGCCAGACCCTGTACATTCAGAGAGCTGTTTATTGCAGAGCTGTTCATAGTAGTAAGAAGGAAAGAAAAATAATTTCCACAATATTTAAAAGAGGCAACGTAGATCGAGGTAGATGGAAAGTTATCCGTGAAAAAGCTGACTTCGGTTGACTGCACACCAGGTGCCAGATATTGTGCTAAGTTCTTTAAAGGTCAACACACTTAATCTTCATAACAGCTCTATCAATTAGGCATTATTATTTAATTATTATTAACTCACAGGTGAATACATTGATATTAAGAAAGATAGCTTGCTCAAAGCCACACAGTTTAAAATTGGGGAAGCCACGATTTGAACCTCAAATCCGCCTACTTCCAGAGAGAGCTGTTAACTTCCCTGTGACGGTTTACATAAGAGTCCCTGACCAGGTCAAAGTATTCTCCATTGCTCTGTAAACAACTACCTCCAGTGCAGAGCCACTGATGAAAGTTACTTTAAGAGAATCAAAATTTATAACTACCACAGAGTAAGAGAGTGGGGAAGGGATACATGGGAAAAAAGGACCTGACATGCCCATCTCTCTATTGGCCACTGAAACCATTAATCCGCAAAAATAATCCTGGGAGCAATATTGTTGGCAAATGAAGCAGTAATTAAGGGTGGACATGGGGGGAGGGGGAAGGGTAGAGTGTTTCTGAGCTTAAGACAAAGAGGAATGCATTTCACACAAAATGGAATTTGAGTGCCTTTGATGGCAGACACTTGCTCTGTCCAGATGGTGACTGGACATCCTGGAAGTTCCAAAACTGTCCCCGTGTGTACTTTTCAGTACTAATGGCTCAATAATCACCATTATTGTGAAGAAACATTATTACTAAGAATTCTATTTTTGTTTTTAATAGTTGGCAAGCTTTTACACATAGATATGCTAATAATTAGAAATGTATCATTTGGTAGATTGTATGCTCTGTCTCAGCTTGGGCTGCAAAAAACCAAAATATCACAGACCGGGTGGCTTAAACAACAGACATTCAGTTCTCACAATTTGAAGGCTGAGAAGTCCAAGATCAAGGTGCTGGTTAATTCAATTCCTGGTGAGGGCTCTTTCTGGCTTGGAGAAGGCCACCTTCTCATTGTGTTCTTACGTGGGTGGGGGAGAGAGAAAGAAAGCTGGCAAACTCGGGTCTCCTCTAATGAGGGCACTGATCCTATCATGAAGACCCCACCCCATGACCTTATCTGAACCTCTTTACCTCCCAAATCCCCCACCTCCTAACACAATCACATTCCTTCCATGATGGAATATAGGTTTTGATTTACTATTTGGGCTGGAGCAGGAGTGGAGTTTAAGAGGATTCTACCTAGTCTTTCTTATTATCTGGAGTTCTGCTATTCTTATTCTTAAGTCCTATGCCTGATCCTCTGCTCTTTCTGTCCTCTGGTTGTAGACGAGAGCTTCTATATGTGATGCCAAGAAGGCCCTCTGGCTTTCATACACCCCCTCATTGTCCTTCATTGTCTCTTCTCAAATACATCCATGATTCCCATCACCGGTCTTTATAATTACTAATACAAAATAGTAAATCCGAAGTCATTATAATTACTATTTACAAATCCGAAGTCTTTATAATTACTATTGCTTATGAAACTTTCAAATGTGTGAGTTACTGCACCCACCCATTAAGCCTGATCCAGGAGCAAGCTTAACAATAACTGAACCTTCATGCCAGGGGCTCTCACTGCTCCACCCACCACCAGCAAGGGGTCCTGCTTGCTACCCTGCTATTAGTCATCCAGTGCCAACATTGCATTTAGGATCCACTCCCTTGGATCACTTCTGGTTTTAACTGTTGCAGGTTGGGTAATCCAGGATATAGACATAAAAATTCTCCGATCTGCATGAAAACATTAATGGCGAATACTCTCAGGAGCAACACCTGGGAGAGGTGAGGGAAGCAGGCTGGGGCAGAGGAGAAACTGCATGCACAATGCAGCTACAGTTGAGTGCTCAGCTGATTCTATAAGATCTCCAAGCCTGGGTTGTCCTTTAGACCTGCCCTTCTTCTAAGCAAGGTGGCTGGCTTTTGTACCCCCACATTAAGCCATCATTAGATGAGGGCTGTCCCTGGGAAGGACGCATGACCTTGGTGAGGGAGTTCATTTTGGCTAAGATCAATGACAGGGTAACCATCAGTCACTGACACCAGATCCTGGCAACTGGGGCAGCGAGTAACTCAGTCAGGGGCACCTGGGTGGTGCGGCATACTACCCACCACAAGGGTAAGTACAATAACTCATATAAAATGCTCGGTGGAGTTCCCTGATAATAGTAAAAGCTCAAAAAATTATAATGATAACTATACTTCTTTTCTTGAAGATCTGCCCAAATGCTGACACATAGAATTTGCCAGAAAGTTGGTTGAGTATGACCTGTATGGATTTTGGGTGTGGGTAAAGGTCAGGGAGCACTGAGTTCTGTATGAATGGAGCTGAAATAATTGCAACTATGTCTGAGCTGTTTCCTTTGCCTCTGCAATTACAGACAAGTATTCCACAGGAGGCCTGGCCCTCCTAATCCCTCCTCCACAGCACGGTGTGTCCTTCTCTTTCCTCCAAGAGTTGGATGCTCCTAGGGCTTCTACCCAAGTGCAGGAGAGAGCTGTGCCCTTTCAGTAAAAATTTCAATGAAGGGGCAGGAGTGAATTTACTAAATGCATCTTTGCTTTGTTTGGAATGAAATGAACAACTCAGAGCTTTTTTACACTTGTGGACAGATTGTTAATACAGTATCTGAGCTGAAATCAATCATCTGCATAGTTTATGATGATAAACACAGTCCTCACTTATTTTTAGGGAAGGACCTCATCACTGTGTCAGATCAGAACAAATTTGGCACAGGCAGATGATACCTTTCTGTCCTCTCCAAACAAAATTTTCCTAATGCAGAGCCAATAAACTATTTAAAAAATAAGATTTTAGTTATTCCAATTGACAGTTTGACAGAACCTTTCATTCCCAGGTGGGCCAGGACAATTGTGGTACCCTAAAATTTTCTAAAGTATAGTGAATTCTTTGCAAAGAACTCATGGAGCAAAGTTCTCAAGATTCTTACCTATACTAGGATTTTTATTTGGTCTTTTCTAGATGGAGGCCTGTGGAGCTCTTTATGGCATCAACACATGTGAACACCTTTGCTGATGTTCCAGCCTCTGCTGATCTTCCTATAAAAGTAAGTTTGAATCAACTCAGTGACATTTTTACATGGAGCTTGGAAAGCTGGTTGTTGCAAAGGCCAACTTCCACAAGCCCCACTGGTCTTTCTTTCTCTGTGAACAATGATGAAGAGAACAAGAGCACTTGGAGTGACACAGAATGTGTTCTCTCATGGTGGAATCACAGGAAGATTTATAAGCACCATCTGAGCTTCTCCAAGGACACATTATAATTCAATGTTTTCTATATCACTTTTCCACTAGAATTCTTTGAACTTTTCATTGAGATGGTGCAGATAACACATTTACTGATGGAATTTTAAGGGGATGGAGGCCAATGAAACATGGTTTTGGAACTTTATAGCATTATACAGATGCTAGTCATTTTGAGACATGGTTTGATGTCTTCCTGGAGGTTATAATTTAATTAATAACATAGGATGAATATATATACATACACACCAATAGGACAAATATATACACACATACAAATGGTAAAAATTATACAAGGCAATTTAAGATGTGTCTGAAGAAGTGTATCATTATTTATTCTCTAAGAAATAAGACAGGCACAATTCCTATGAGGTGAGGTATTCAGGGAAGTCTACATGGGAGAGGTGTACCTTACGGAACAGGTAGGGTTCAAATGGATAGAGAGGAGGTGGCCTGTGGTTAGTGGGGAGCTCTTGGGTCCTGCAGTGCTTTCTGAATTTGCATGCGCCCAGTTTAAGGTATCAAAAGCTGTCTTGACCAGTTTATGTGCCATGATGGAGATAGGAGGACTGCTTGGAGAGCAAAATATAAATGCAGCTCCTTTTAGAAAATTGTAGTTGATCTATATCAAAAACTGAAATGCAGTGGAGACCTTCTGGGTGAGGATGTGCAGATGAGAAGAGATGCAGATTGGAGAAATGAACACCTGAAATGGAACCAGGGTGGTCCTCTGGGTACCAACCCTGGTACTCTGACTCCAAAGGGTTCCCCTCCCCACCTATGCTTTCACTTAAAGACAGTGTCTGACCCTTGATTATGTTGATTGTGCAGGATGTGATGCAGGGATTCTGTTCTCCCTGTCTCTCTCAGGAGTGCTCCTACCCATTTTAAGTAGTGATAGATTTGCTGAACAGTTTAGCCAGGCGTCTGCGTGCACAGAGCAAGCCAAAGCTGACTTGACAGACTGTTAGTGTTGAAGGGAGTCTCCCTACCCCCAAATGTAATAACAATAAATTAGGGGCCAGATGCAGTTTTCATGACCAGGAACTGAGTGAGATTTTTATTAGGTGCTTTAAAAAAAAAACGTGGATGTCTCTTAGTCTCCTGCAACAATTGACTGATTCACATGAGGATCCCATCCGAGCTCCTCCAATTACATGAAGGTGCTTTTCTTATGCTGGTTTATTGGTGTGACACTGCAATCTTTCATGAGAAAACCACAATCTGTGTACCTAACAAGCATATCCAAAACTCCTTGGATTTTTCTTCCACTCACAGAAGTGTTCTCCCCTGAAGAGGCCTTGGCCTTGGCAATCATCTGCCTGAAAACATGAATAAATGAATAAATATATACTTTAAAGAGAAAGCAATGTCACGAAGAAAAACTGTAAGCTAAATAACTCTTTGGAAACAAGATCATCTATCATAGGTTTGTATGTTTCTCTTCTTGACTGAATTTGATAAGATTGGCATAAAAAATCAGCAAAAATTTAAGCTCTACCCTCAAGGCAAATACACTTCTCAGGGACTAAGAGCCCAGAGTCTGCACAGGCTGTACTTCTGAGCATCTGTAAGTGATCTGCTGTTCTCCCAGCTCGTTGCTTGTCAAGAGCCAAAGATGCTATCTGCGCACGGCGTAGACAGAGGTGGGGACTGGTGTGACTAGCTTTTCTGGGTCACTTTTTGTAAACAAACAGACTCTGTTTTTCCAGAATTCCTCCCCATCTGTGTTTAGAATACTATATTCCAAGCATCTAACTGAAGGTGTGAGGAAAAAAAATATATATGCTGATTCCTGGATAGTTTAGATTAATTGTCAAAAGACCTGGCATTTGAACCTAGATCTGCCTGAGGACAGAGTCCAAGACCTTAGCTAGCAGTGCATAAAATTCAATTTGCTTTGGATTTTTCAAGGACAGAGCTTTTGAACGGAGACCACTGGACAGAGAGTAAAGGACAGACTAGTCTAGAGGAGTTTGGGAGGAACAGAGGTACAGAGATGTGGTTCAGAAAGCAAGTAGCACCATCCTCCCCATAAATGCTCATCGTCATATGGCATATTTAAAGATAGAATGAATTCCTAAGACTTTGCTTAAAAAATATTTGGCATTCAATAAATATATGCTATGTGATGAACGGATTCAGTCTGTCCCTCACCTCCTCTCACCCTGCCTTTCTGTACCAGGAGGAACCTGCGAGAATATGTGATAGCCTACCTGATTACTTGAGAGTAAAGGCCACTCTTATCATGCAATGGGCGAAGACTTTTAAACTGTAAACACACACAGGAGGACAAATACACATACACACGTGAATACAGAAAAACGGGAAATCCGGAAAAAGATCAGTCAAGAAATAATTGAATGGGATCAATGGTACAGTTTTGCAGGTCACCACTGGGGAAACTAGGCAAAATCTTTAAGTATCTCTGTATCATTTCTCAAAACTACATGTGAATCTAAAATTATTTCCATAAAAATTTCAGTTAACAAAACTTTCATTGAAAAGTAGTGGAAGTTGCCTTGGATCTCCCTCCTTCAGTTCTACGGCACCGTGAGTACCACAGAGTCTACAATGGGTGTAATAAGCTTTATTACACGTATTTGGATGATATTTTAGCACACACATTTGTTGCTGGCAGACACATAGGTTATCAAGCCTGGCTCCAACTATCTGAGAAGGAACATTAGCAACCCCTGTCTAAGGCAGCTGATGGTCTTTGGCTGTGCCTGCCTCTTGGCGCCTACAGCCTCCTCCCACACGGGCCCACCCCTCAGCTCCCCTCGGTGGGGCCAACATTATTCCCTCCCGGGATTCCATGCAGGGCATACATGTTGCATAGTATGAGGTGTTTTGTTCTTGTTTTTGGTTGTTGTAAAATGCTGCCCTATTGAAATAATGCATTTATTTATTATAAAAAACACAACTGTAAAATGTACAGATAGATGACTTGCAGATTTTTGTACCCAATATGTCCCATGTAATTGAAAAATAATTAGATGATCCATCTGCTTCCTGTTATGCACTCCTCAATTTTCTTCACTATCCATGGTATTTAAGAATAGTTGGCATTTTTTAATACTAATAAATCACTAACAAAAATGCTAGAGAAATGGATTGGCTCTGCAATACAATTTTGTCAACACTTAACATACTGTTTTTCTTTTTAATTTAAGTCTGACGAGGATGAACTCTCTTCTTATTAATAGTTTTTATTTTATGCTAGCACTATTGAGGTTTCTCTCTACTTGTATTTTGTAGACTCCACTGTAAATGACATATTTATAACAAGTGAAAAAATAATCTAAGGCTAATAATCATTTTGTTTGATAAGAAAACAAAAAGTTATATAGATTACATTTCTCTGCTGGCATTATTTAGAGGTAAATGTTGAATAGACAGTAACCTTGGGAACCAATTACATATAATTGTACCAGTTTCCCCCATGACTTGTTATATTTATCCCACCGTGAGAGAGCACATACTATTGCAGAGAAAAGCTGATTTTTAAAAATGTTCAAGAATTCTAATTTTAACCTTTTCCTGCTCAAACATTTTTTGTTTTTTCTTCAGTCTCTCAGTCCAGGACAATATTTACAGCAGTTTAGCAGAGAAAATAACATCTTTTAAAAAAGATATTTATTGATTATGCTTTAAAAATTACACACTAAATCAATTTTTACTGCTAGAATATGATGTAGATTAAAAAATGAGAAATGAGTACACGCCTATCGCATAGAGATAAACAACACTAATACTTTGTTGTTTTTCCTACCAGACTTAAACAAATATGGGTTACACATTCTAAACCTGTGTGATATCACGATACTGTTTATTTTATACGTTCCCTATGTTTTCTCAATAAAAAACATGTGGACCGAGCAGCTCTCCCTCTCGATAAGAACAGATCATTGTTGTCATTTCTAAGAGTGGCCTGTCCATTTGTTATTTCACCAGCCCTTTGTGAACATCTAAATTATTCTGCACTTCCAGCACTTTTGCCTCATGTTCAGTTTCTTGTTGATGGCTTACCTGAAGCTCAGAGGACAGATATGAATGACAAGTTCATTCTCTGTGGCAGAATTATTTTCTCTATTTCTAGAAGTCACCGTGTTTTATATAGGAAAAAAAAGGTCTGAGATTGAGCTAAGGAGGATGCTTTTTTAGGTTAAGCTCATCCTCTTCTCTGCTCTCTGCATTCACTGTCATGGTGCATGTAGACCTTGGTGCTTGGGCTGGTCCTGAGACTTCATCTCACGGCATGGCAGCAGCTGGTCGGGAATTAAAGCTTCTTTTTCACTTTCACAGAAGTCTGTTGTTTGTGGCTGATGCAGCCTGGGGGCAAAACAAATAAACAAACCAAGCCTTATAACAAAAGGAATTCCTCCTCCTCCTTCTTTTCCTCCTCCGCTTCCCCCTCCCCCTCCTCCTCCCCCTTTCTACTTGTTGCGGTGAGAGCACTGAGCATGAGGTCTCCCTCTTAACAAACCCTGAAGAGTGCAGTGCAGTACTGTAAACCACAGGCACTGTGGTGTGCAGCAGAGTTGAGAGTGCACTCATTTTGCACAGCTGAAACTTTACACCTGTTGAACAACAAATCTCCATATCCTCCTTTCTCAACAGATGAATGGATAAAGAAAATGTGATATGCACATACAGTGGGCTATTATTCAGCCTTCAAAAGGAAGGTAATTCTGCCATAAGCAGCAACTTGGATGCATCTTGAGGACGTTAGTTTAAGTGAGATCAGCCAGTAACAAAAGGATAAATACTAGTGATTTCACTTATATGAAGTATACAAAATAGTCCACTTTCTTTTTGAGAATATGCTACGAAGTCATATTGAAAGTTTAAATGTCTCACCTCTGTGTTCTGTCTCTCTCCCTTTAAGAATTCTTGCAAGTAAAAGGCTAGACTAGTTAGTTTGACTAAATTTTCTTACACTGAGCAATCGCCATGCAGTTAGAGGGTTGAGCAGACACACCCACTCTTCAATGCTCCACCTAAGTAATCCCCTTGAAATGAGGCCAGAGACTCCCCATTGGCTTCCCTCGGTTCCTCTCCCTCCCCCACGGCCACTGTTTATAATACCAGCCTGGAATTGTCCAGCCTAGAATTTTCGTGATCACCTGCTCTGAACCACCATGGCATGTGTCTCTCCTGTTGACTTTCCCGATGACAATGGAAATGCCTCCCTCCTATGGCCTTTCTCAACTTTCCTGGATGTCAGGCTTTGCTTGTCTGCTGCTCTGCAGTCCCTTCTCCTTTGAAGTTTCATCCACTAATAATGGGGTAGAAAAAAACCCAGATTCTGGGTTCCGGAGCCTTAGTTGTGAGCCACGAGGGACTAACACCTCCATTCTAATGGTGTCCATCTAGGGGATGGTTAACACAGCAACTCTTCTTTGTTGGCTTGTACCACTTTCCGGTGCCTCCCACTGTCCCCAGGTGCCTCCCAAACCAACTCCTTGGATTCACATCCCCCTCTCAGTGTCAGGTGTTTGGGAAAACCCAACCCAGACAACTACCTAACTCAAATACATTTTTGGGATCTCCATTGTCTGCAGAGTAAAGCCCCCACCTAATTTCTGGCAGTCCATTGTGAAGGACCTCGGCCTTTATTTCTAATGTCTCTTTGCACTACACCCCTCGGGTAGCCATTGGTTACAGCCAGATGGAGCCCCTGCCTGCACCATTCACGCCTCCCATTGTTTCCACCCTGCTCCAGCTCCCAGGTTTAACACTGACTAAACTGACCCAGACCAAAGAAACTAGAGGCACAGAAAAGCAATAGATAAACTGGAATTCAGAGCTTTATTTTATTGTAGAAAGTAAAACACAAGTTACCATGGTGGAAGCTAAATAATTTAACTACTAGTTCAGTCCCATCTGCCCTCTCTATTAAAAGGTCAGGGTAGACTCCACTGTGGAGCTTCATATATAATACATGAAAAATGAAACCTAGCAAAGTAGAAGGCAAGGCCTCATTTCATACTTGAAACAACAGTCCTACAAATGCCTAAGCCAGAGCATCTGCCAGTGCTGTGCTATGCTTCTGAAATACATAACAGCTCAAAGGAATTCAAGCTCTCACAAAGGAGCATTTCTGACATCCAAACACATGTTTCTCCAAGTTCTCTCTCTGCTTCCAGACTGAAGAATCTGTTCAGGGCACACATACAAAAAAAATCACTGAGTTAGGATGGTAATTTGGAAGGAGTTCCACGGAACTCAGCTGTATAATTGAAGAGATGCCTCTCATTCGTTCACACGGGGCCTCTGAACTCTGAGTGCAAGTCACTGCCAGTTTCTGAGACAAGGTCCAGTAATGTTTCAGTAAAAACACTAGGATGAATTTTTCAACACAGAAAGGATGTGGGGTTACATTTTCTTCTCGCTCCTGCGTTTTCCCTTCTCTCGTCTGCTTCTAGAGATCATGCGCCCTGGAAGCACATTAATCAGAGTTACTTGATCAGTTAGTCAATATACACATGTTGTGTGAAGACCTACTGTGCACCCGCACTGCTAAGAAACACAGTGGCTGCTCTACCATAACATCATCAGGCTGGGAGGTCACTTCCCAGGCCTCTGGGAGACTTAAATTTCCTCAGAGTATGAATGAATGTTGCAGAGTAGTGTGCACTGTGCAAGCTTTAAATCAAGACAAAGAATGACCAGGTGACCTGTGTGCTCCCTCAGCTTAGGTCAGACCAGAAACCTGCGCTGTACCTTGCTCCAGGCAAAGGTTTGCTCCCATAAGGGTCTGTGATCTTTTTGAAGGGGTTAGGGCTGCTTTTGGCTGCAAAAAATCCCCTGGCTTTATCAATGAGCACATTTAACATATGACATAGCAAGAACTGCAGAAGCGGTTGGGTCCAAGGTTGTTAAACCCCAGCTCCTTTCTGCCATCTCAGTGTGAACTTTCCCCTGCTTCCTACTCCTTGGCATATTGGCCTTGTCCATCAGAATATTCCCTTCTCAGACACACACTGATATGACAGCATCTTACCAAAGTACCCGATTCTGTCTTCTTGTGTATTTCTTTTTAACAACAGACATTTCTACCAAGAGATCCCCTCATGCCTCTTTGGTCCAATCCCTGGAAAGAAGAATTACAGTAATTCTATTTGGCTAAAGCTAGTGTGTTTGTGCTCCCAATAATGTATGGAGAGATGAACATTCAGGACTGATTCTTAGGAAAGCAGGCAACCATGCTCGTGATTCTCCAGGGTCTCAGGTTTCTTGCTTTGCTAACTGTGGCATAATACTTTTCCTGTAACTATAGGTGTCTGGGAAATCTAATTCAACAAGTATCACTACATGCCTGCTGGTTGTTGAGCACTATGCTAGATGCTGTAGTTATTAAGAGCTAAGACACTCTCTTAACCCTTAGGTAGCTTCTATTCTCATGGGGAGACTAAGCTAATTAATTCATATTGTAGGACAAGACACATTATAATAAAAGCCATGTGGGAGTTTAAGCTACTTTGGGAACTGGACAGAATCAGGATTAGAATCTGTTCATTTTGGACAGGCCCTTTACGTAGATCTCTGCTTCTCAGGGAAAGTTTAAATCTCATCATAACTGGGAACCTGGAGCTGGGGTTAGGAGAAAGGGCTTGGCTGGCCACTCAGCTGGCCACTAGATTTTATCCCAGGGCAGCTGGTGATATAGCAAGGGCAGCATCAAAGAGGGAAATGAACCAGCATTTATGGAGAACTACTTACAGGCCAGACCTTTACATATGCTGTAATTCATTTGATTAAATCAGAGAGCATCCAAAATTTAAGGTGGTTATTATTCTGAGTTGCAAATAAGGTAATTGACATTCAGTAAAGTTAAGTGGCTCCTCCAAATTGCCATGAGACCATCTCAGACTATCTGAAGCCAGATCAGACTGTCTTTTGGAAGCTTTTAATTTTCTAGCTTTTAGAGACAGAGTAATCTGGGTTCCTTGGAAGGTCTAGAAGTCTATAGTCAAGAAGCATATTAGTGATTAGCAGGAATGTCCTAAGACAATCAGCCAGAAAGCTGGAAAGAGCAGCCAGAGTGTATGTGTTGATGTCTGTGGATTTGAGTCATTCAGCCTTAAAACAATGATTGAATCCCAAGAAGTGAATTGGGAACTAGGGAGAGAGATTCTAATGCGTTACATTTCTCTCAGAGTTTATTTTTGAGTTTTTACATTAAACCACTGAAATCTTGATTCATTTTAACAGTCGCCTCCTTCAAAGAACTTACATTTTGGCTGTGATTTCAAATATTAAAAGTGAGTGGGGCCAGAGCATAAGGCTATGTTGAAACAAATACATACCCCGGAATACATAGCTGGAGCATCTTCCCTAATCCAGGGGGTGGTCAAAGGAGGCGTCTTAGAAGAAAGGGAGGAGCACATTCCACACTGTTTACCTTGGAGAGGCAGAGGAGAAAGCCAATGGAATAAGGTATGAAAGCCAATGGAATAAGGTATGAAAGGAGCAATGTTTGGGGAACATTGCTCTAAGACTTCTGTGAGTGTGTGTGTGTGTGTGTGTGTGTGCGCGCGCGCTGTGGAGGTTGGATGCCAAAGCTGACATTCTGAAAGACTTTGTAATCCAGGACTGAGCCTTTTACACTCAGTGAACAGGAAAGGGGAGGGCCATTGCAGATGCACGAAGAGTTGGCTAGTTAGCCCTCGGCAAAACAACATCTGAATCAACCACTTCCATTTCCTATTCATTTCCCTTTTGCTTTTCATGTTAAAATTTGTTGTAAGCGTAATACTAAAAATCTGAAAAGCTTGAAAAGATAGAAATGAAATGGAATGAAAATAGGGAGTGACATCTAAGTTAAAAGGAACCAAGAAACCGCAAAGATTTTGCTTTGTAAAATTTAATCTTATTTAATTTAATTACCAGGCAGACTGGGGAAAACCATTTCTAGTAAGTGTGTCAAAAGGTTATTAGACTTTCATTAATATGAGAGCTTGTATAACAGATAAACAGTAGCTAAGTCCATGACAAATAATGTCATTAAAAATTCAAAAAGAGGCCATCACATTGCAAAGTAAATATGTAGAAAGAATGCTGTTTTTCTGAAATGCTAATTAAAGAAATCAGGAGATGTCACTTTCCCAGCCAATTGGCCAACAGCTGTAAGAAATGAAAGTGACCAAGTGCTGGCAAGGACACAGCTGTCACTCACACACTGAGCAGAGTGTACACCTGTTCAGGGAAGCTCTTAGGCAATTTGGATCCAGGCGCTAAAAGTGTCCACAGCCTTTGACGTGATGCTACTGAAGGCATCTACTCTAAAAAACAATAGGCCCGAGGTAGGATGTAGTCTTTAAGCACAATATTTTCAGTCCCCGTTTTCAAATGGAGACATTTGTTTAAGTAAAGAATATATAATAAATGATTTTAAAGAAGTTTTAATGGAGCATATGTTACTTTGGTAATGCTGAAATAGCAACTAAACACAAGGGGATGGGAAGACCTACGCCATCATACCCAGACTGCCCTGTCTTCAAGGAGGTCGCCAACCGATTGCCTGCGGCAGAATGCACAGAAATGCGAATGGTTGACAGAGGAAGGTGATTCAGAGTGAAAACATATGGGGGTATAGCAGGGAGAAGATGACTGGGAGTATGAATCTTCCTTTTTTCATCTACTTACATTTTTAAATTGGAAAACTAGTGCGAATTTGCTGCAGAGAAATTGGAAAATATAAAAAAAGTAAAAATTACTTGTAATTCTCTATACAATTAACCTCTTGGCAAGGTTCCTTCTTTTTTTTCCACCAGCAAAGATGTCTAGCTTTAGGAAGAACGGGATCTGAGAAAGAACTGCTAGAAATTTGTGAAGGTAAGAGCAAGCAGGTCTTTTAAAAGCATGGCCCTCATTTAGATATTGTACTAGTGAAATTCAAGGCCCTATTGGTGCTTGTAAGGAAAAAAAGGGTAAATGTGCATTCACAGAGTCTCAGGTGTCCAAGTTGAGAAGAACCTAATATCATCTATTCTTATCTTACTTTTGAACTCACAAATGGGGGAAAAAAGGCAAGTGAGGATTTGCTTAAGGCTCCAAAACCTGATTGAGACCTCCTGATTTCTGCTGGCAACATCAGCAATGTGCTCATCCATGTGTCTTGAGGTCAGGCTTTCCAGGTTCAAATCCCAAGCCGTGTGACTTTAGGTATGTTATTTAACCTCTGTGAACTCCGGTTTTCTCATCCGTGAAAGTGGATGATAACAACAGTGCTGTCCTCATCATAGGGTCATTTTGGGATTATATGTAATAATTTATATCAGTTTGCTAGGGCTGACATAACAAAATATCACCAACTGGGTGATTTAAACAACACAAATTTATATCCTCACAGTTCTGGGGGCTAGAAGTCCAAGATCAAGATGTCGGCAGGTTTGTATTCTTCAAGGCTCCTCCTCTCCTTGGCTTGCTGTGTCCTCCAATGGTCATCCCTTGGTCTGTTATCTGTAATCTAATCTCCTCTCCTTAGAAGGATAGTGGTCATATTAGATTGAGGACAACTTGTTAAAGATCCTTTCTCCAAATACAGACACAGTCTGAAGTACTGGAGTGAGGACTTCAACATACACGTATTGGGGGAACATATCAATTTTATATCTGTTTAGCCTACTGTCTGCCTTAGAATAGGACTTTTTAATTGGCTATTGTTTTTATTAAATAGAACCATGCTTTTGCACCATATGACATTTCATAGCATTTGTAGAGGTTCATGTTCCATTTTATAAGTGGCAAAATTCCTGTAATGTGGCACATCCTTTTACCATTGGGAGATGCTGGACTGACAAAATTTACTTAATGCTAGAAACCACTTTTCAGCTAACAGCTATAGAATTTATATATGGCAGAAAATTCTTGGGAAGGGCTGACCTGTACTAATACTACAGATTGAAAGGCTTACGTTAACAGAAAAAAGCATCTCTACTTAGTTATGATGAATGTGTAATTTCAACTTGGTTGCCAATGGAGAACCTATAGTCCCCCTGGAAAGAAAGTATTTGCCTACCCTATTCTGCTCCATTCCCCCAGCTCATCTGCTTCCTCCCTACACATCCGTTATGAAGGACAATGATCATCTCTAAAGTGGATGTTGAATGGACTCTCTTAGAAGAGTTAGTATCTCTCTCTAAACCTACTTGTACGTGCCTTTCTTGCAGTAGTCAAGTATAAATCTTCCTTTTAATATCCTTCCTTTCTAGTCCCTGATGATTGAAAGATTCTATTTCAGAAAGGTGAGAGGGGGAATGACTAATCAGATTATTTGCAAATTTTAATCATATTCAGAAGTCCAACTCATTTCATAGACAAACAATGGGAATTACTGAGTCCATCCTTTCAAATGATGCCATTAGGGTCAGTTTACTGGATGAATAAAGTGGAAGACTAATATTCTTTCTCTTTCAAGATACAAGTAATCATAGAAACATATAAATTCATTGTGGACAGTGTTTAATAATAATAAATTGTTAAAAGCTCAGTATTTTGTTGGTTTGAGGTTAGAGCCTAGTTTTGGGGTTTCCCCCATTTAATTAGTTTGAGTTCACCTTGGCATTAGCTATCTGTATCAGCTCAAGCCAGTTGGTAATGTAATGGGCACAAGCTCTGTGACTATGAAAACCACGTGGATACTGGCGGGGAGTTTATGCCGGCCTGCATGGGGCGGTCTCTATTCCGAGGGCACCTGAACACTCGACAGGGTGATTTGTGTTTATAGTGTTTGAAGAGTTGCCCATTGCCTTTAGGGAATGTGTTAATGTTAGTTCATTCTCTGTAGTGCCTGATAAAAAAAAATATAACCCTTAATCCCCTGACCCACAAACTCCCCATTAAAGAGCAGTTCAGTCCTTGAAGTAGGTATGACCTTATTGTTTATAAACACAGCTACTTTAAACCACAACTGATAGCCCTGTCTCTCATATCACCATTATCTTTCATTCTAGGTAAAGCCGTTCTTTCCCCTCGAATAAAGGCGAACATCTTTTAACCTTACAGTTGGCAGCTACCCGGCATTAAAAACCAATTGTAGCCAGTTGCCTGTGGCTGATAAACTCGCAGGGGAGGTCATCTTAGATGCTGAAATTCTACATTAAAATTTATTTAGGGGAGGGAGAGAGAGAGAGAGAGAGGGAGGACAGAGGCTGTGCCTTTAGCTAGTGGGATGCCTGGGTCAGGGGAGAACAGAGCACTTGCAATGTTAGACAGTTTCATGCTTAAGGCATTTGACACCATGGACTTATTGATCTTTATTTCATTCATTTGGGGACTATAACTCTACGATCTGGTGGTGCTGGGACAGAGCAGTGAGCATGCCAGACAAGGATGCTGCTGCTACAAAGCTGATGTTCCAGATACAGAGGGAGGGAACAAGCAGAAATTAGGGAAACTAAACCTGCGGATTTCAAATCAAAGGAGGCTGAATGCACAGCAATGACCCCTTTCCCTTTAGACCAAGATGTTTTTCAGGAAAAGGGGATCATATCTTTAAAAACAATTTGTTCTAACCCCAGGAGCACATGCATGCATGTTCTCTCTCCTGTCCTTTTATATTCCGGAATAATAATTCCTAGACATTTGTATTTTTACAACAGTAAATTAAAACACAAGAACTTGAGGGGTCTATTAGAACTGCCAACTTTTTTTTTATTATAGTTTTATGTGTATGTATATGAGGGGAAACCCCCCAAAACCCCGGAATTTATTTATAACGAATTGTGTATTTAGTCTGACATGTTTAAACTTCAGTCATTTTCAAAATACTCTCCATTTGATGCAATACACCTATTGAGACTTTTTCCCCAGTGTTTGAACTTGTTGATTTTGATGCCTTTTAGTGCTTCTACTGTTTGTTGTTTCACCTCTTCCACATCAGCAAAACCTGTCCCTTTGAGGACTTTTTTCATCTGGGGAAATAAACAAAAAAATTGTTCAGAGAGAGACTGGATGAATAGGGCCGGTGGAGCACAAGGTGGGGGTCGTGACATTTTGGGTGAAAAACTGCTGAACACTCAGCACAGTGTGGGCAGGTGCGCTCGTAAATCACCCATCGTGAAATGGGCAAAGGTGTTGAAAGAGTCTTACAAAAAATCCATTGAAGCTGAATGCAGCCTCTCACAACAATGCCAGCTGATACAGATGGGTTCCTAGAACACTCACCTAGCAGGGGAAGCCTGTACTATAAGCAGCCTACACTCCAGAAGATAATTCTGTTTTGGGGGGGGTTCCCCCTTGTATATATTATATAAGTACATATTATAATCTATTATATATATTAGAGATAATGATGTATGCTACCTTCTACTCCTAATATTAACAATTGAAGGTCTAATATGTGACTAACTCCTTGCATTCAATCTGCACAACGCATATGATGTAGGGACTGTTAATATTCCCGTTTTACAGAGAATGAAGCAGAAGCTCACAGATGCTAAAAACACTGCCCACTCTAACCCAGCTAGTGGATGGTAGAGCCGGAGACTGGACTCCTGACCTTTCAACACATGGACTTGCAACACCACCATTTCCTTTAAAACAGGAAAAAAAATACCACAAAATTGTTCATAACCAAAAACGTAGAAAAGACATCATGTCAGAAATCCTAAAGTTATCTTTAAGAATACTCACTTATTCTTATTTTTCTTATTTCACTGTGGCCCGGACGAGACTTTGTCAGAGGCCTGTGCTGGCCCACTGCTCTGTGCTCAGGAATCCTGGCTCCGTGTCTGCAGCAACAGGGAAGCTCCTCATCCGTATCCCATGTGAGTTTCTAGAGAGTTCAGATTAAGAGCCTACGTGTGTTAGTCATTTTAAGGACATTCATGATTCTTTTTATGCTGTCATAACATGCTTCAGTTTTAATCTCCCCCACTGGGTTCCAAAAACTGCATGGAGTTAGGAGACTGGGAAATGAGCCTCAGGGGAGAAAGATCTTGCAACAGAGTCCAAGGCCTTTAGGCTGGGGATCCCGGGCAATGTGTGATAATATTTTTCCAACTTGAACAATGGTGCACCTTCCCCACTCGTTGGAGAGAAAGTCTTTCCAAGAATTCTTAACCATTTCCATAATCCCAAAGAGCTGAAAAATCAATGCTCTATCAGGGGTGTCCAACCTTTTGGCATCTCTGGGCCACACTGGAAGATTTGTCTTGGGCCATGTATTACATACATTGAGACATGTAATCACAAAAGTATCTCATAATGTTTTAAGTAAACTTACAGTTTTGTGTTGGGCCACATTCGTAGCCATCCTGAGCAGCATGCGGCCTGCGGGCCGCAGGTTGGACACCCCTGTGACTGAGTCACTAGGTTACCATATTGAGCAAGTCCATCTGTCAGGTCAGAATACTTCAGCTCCTGTCTGACACACCTTCAAATGGGTGGATCTTAGGACGAGACAAACTGTGTATTCCCTCCCCTGTTCCCTGCTGTGTGCAACTTAGTATGCAGTTTTATGAGCATTCTTCAGGGCCAGCTCCTCTTCCCTCTGTTGTTAGATGCTGTTTGCTGATGCCTTACCTGTTTTTTCCTTCACAAATATTTAGTATTCTGTACTCACTGTTTCCTGCAAATTGTTATTTCTGTTTGCTCCCCAAAGCCAATAAAATTTAAATTAAGAATAAATGAAAGCAGTAAATATTGTGTTTCTGCCAATCGACATGTGGAGATGAAGTGAGCCAGCAAACACCCACAACGGCACACAGCCACTTCCAGGTAGATGCGGAAGGAGCAGCACGATCGTTTCCGTCAGAGCTGCTCTCAGGGAGACAGACAAGGCAAGGTGGCTGACTTGGCCTGTCTTCCAACGCCACAACATTTCTGCTTGTTAGAAATTCCAAGTCCTGTGTTTTTCCCTTCCGAGAGGAAGATCTGGGAGCCCAGCAGATCTTCCAAGGGTGGTTGCTGTCTTTATTGCTGTCTTGACTCTGCTGGTCACGTGAGCAGCATACACATGCATTGCAGACACATCCTGCGCCCAATGACACTTAGGAGCAGCACAGAGGAACATTCAAGAACACGATTCTCTTGATTATAGACTAATTTCCATGGAGCATTTCCTGTAGAAGCCTCATAGTTAGGTATCATTTAGGAAGAGAATTAACCTCCCTGGGAGTGAAGCTTCTCTCATTGCCTTCAGTAAGCTGTGCCTTTGGAAATACAGGCAACGGGGAAGGTTTAGTCAAGAAGAAGGCGATGAGGTGAAAGGACTAGAGAAAGGGTCATCAGGTCACTCTGGAACATAAAAAGGCCCGAGGAAAAAGCATGCAGCTCCCCATCCTCACCACGGGCCATGGAAGCACACGTTTTCCCTTGTGGAATGTTTTGTTGATGGAGAGGAAGATCTCCCTCAAATCTGTGTAAAAAGGCGCAGTCATGCAGAGGAAAAACAGGTACTCTAAAGTAATGGAATCCTAAAGGATCAGAGTTAAGTCAGGCATCATGTGGTACTTGTTGAATCCGGCCCCACACTCAGATTTTTGCCCCAATCCTACACGTGTCAGCAATGCTGGACCATCTCAGGGAAAGGAGAGCACACTGCTTCCGTGACTGGACAGCTGGAACCATTATGGGGTTATGCCCCCACTCAAACATTTATTAAAGCCTGCCTTGCTAGGCAGTGGGAACAGAGCAGTGAATAAGGGACATGCCATCCCAGCTTCCGGAACCTGAGTAGAAGATAAAATGAAATGAGCAACTATAATATTATATTCTTCCTTATTGAACTCTCATGCCTGTACATACCAGTCCTTATTTAAGCACACATGATAAGTCTAATCCATCCCTCATAGGACAAATTCACCTGGTATTTGAAGACAATGATCATATTTCCTTTTAAAACTAAAAATACTGCCCTGGCTGGTGCGGCTTAGATGGTTGGAGCATCATTCCATACACTGAAAGGTCTCAGGTTTGATACCTGGGCAGGGCACATGCATAGATTGCTGTTTGGCCCCTGGTGGGGATGCATTGGAGAGGCAGCCAATCAATGTTTCTCTCTCACATCGGTATTTTTCTCCCTCCCTTCCCCTTTCTCTAAAACCAATAAGCATATCCTCTGGTGAGGATTTAAAAAAATACCCCAAACTAAAAACTAGTTCCCTTTTCCTCCCCTTTTCTCCTTCTCCGATGTGAATGAGATAAATCCCATCAGTTAGAATGAAAAACAAACTACCCCCTTTAATGTATGCACTGCCAGGATGTTACATATCACACCCGTAGAGGCAAGAAAGCCAATACTTGGTTTCCATTTTTGCCTTTCGAAAGTAAAACAAGAGTGAATTGGGGGAAAAAGAGGGTGAATTTACTCTTGTATAAAGATTTCTTACCTTAGTCTTGTTAGAAAATGTGGCTCCCTCTTCCACCCCGCCCCTCAACCATTTATTATATATTTCATATCCTCAAACTTTTCAATAGGAAATATAAAACCTAACAAAGAAACCTAAAAACAATTAAATGGAACCTATTTTTTTTTTACATGTAAAACGGATTTGGGTTTTGCCTTAAAGAGGGCTCATGTTTCATTATTATTTGAAACTGTCATGCATGTTTTGCCTGCTGGGAGTACAGATTTTCCTCCTATTTTTCAATCTTACTCAAAACCCCTGATTGCATATTTTATGAGTTATAGCAGCTCTTAGTTGTTGCTTTTTAAAATTACAAACTCCAGATCCTATGTTGGCATTCTGCTAACTGGATTTTGCACATGCAGTGATGTCGAGCATTTACAGAGAAATATAACAGAAATTTTTGTGGGGTGAATACATATTTGTGTGACCTTTAGAAACAGAAGGGGCGCTGTATGGAGGACGAGGGCTGAGTTCCTCATACTCATTTCGTGAGAGCGTTTTCCACCCTGGATGACTTTGATCATGCTCTCACAGCTCTCCTCTCCTCATGTCCGTTTTGGGAAATCTACACTTAGAGCCGTGTGCAGACTTGAAAGCTAGGTTGGGTGCCTGAAGCCTCCTGTGTTCTCTTTGCCTTGCCCACTAGGGTACTGTGAGCTTCTCAAACTTACATGTTTCCCTTCCAGCTGGGAAGAATTGAGGGTGCTCATGGAGAAATGGAGCAAAATAGTTATGGGAAGTAGTTGAGCTGGGAAACATTTGAGATTTTTGGAATGCATTTTTAAAGAGTTGGTTTTCTTTCTTTCCATTTTTTTCCTCCTAAAAGGACATTTCCGGCAAGACTAGAGATGACGATTATGAGTATTCAATGAAGTAAGGCCTGGGGAGAGCTGAGCACACCTGAAAACTACCCGATAGCCGTTAGTTATTATCGTTACTAAGCTGCAGGCACACTCATCTAGACCCCTCAAAGGGCTTTGGAAAACAACTTTTTAAAGGGGGGTCCGAACTACATCAGAAAACTTGCAGAAAAAAAATACCTTGTATGGCCTGCATCTAGGATCTAGGACCAATAGCAATGCCTGAGGTGAGCTGGTGACACTGGGGCAGTAAAAAGGAATATGACTTTGATGAGAATTTGACCACTTCCTCTCTGTTGTATTTTTGAGACAGCCCAGCTCAAGAGTGAATTTCAGAGGGCTCTAAGCCTCATGACTTTTCCAAATCAATTTAGTTTTTGATTGACCTCCTCCAGATAGATCACCTTAGGGGAACTGATGCAGCTGTGTGCGTGTGGGGTGGGGGCAGGGCGTCAGAGTAGTGGACCTTCAGGGTCAAGAGGGAGAACCCCCACTTAGTTCCAACACTGTCTGAACCTTCTTTTTTCTTTACCTCAGGTCCACATTGCAGTGCCACGATGTGTCGGAGGAAGGGGCTCCCTCCCCCAGCATCCCCACCCCCACCCAACACACACCAAAGGTGCTGCTGCCTCATGTGTGTCTCTGCTCAGACTCTTTCTAGCAAAGCTGAGTGCAGGCAGTTTTCCTCTCACTTCCAGCCCTCACTCCTTCTATCCCTTACTCCCTCCATTGCCTTCTTCATCCTCCCTGGTGCTGCTTTTTGAGAGCCTTCCACCTGCTCTTACATGTTGTCCAGGACCCCTCAAGTCGAGAGAGCCATTTGGGTAACCCAGCTCATCCCTTTCTGGGCCATTCCTCAGTCAAGACAATTTGAATCCTGGAACTGTAGGTGATTTTACTTGCTACAAAGACACATACATTAATAACAACAACCATAAAAGCAAATATTCAGTGAGTATTTATTATTGTGTGCCAGATGTGGTTCTAGATGTTTTATATGGGTCCATCTCACTCAGTGCTCCAGAAACACTGACATTTTGGCCCAGGGAATTGATCTATTTCATATTCCACCTCATTCTGGGAAGGATTGACATAAAGGCTATTCCTGTGTGTGAGAGGCGGGTTACAGGTTTAATTTTGAGCCTTTGTCTAGATCGTGTGCAGAGGTGCTGAGCCCCTCTACCAGGTTAGGATATTGAACCACTGTGATATTTGTTCTTCCCTCTAATTTTTTTCCCTGAAGTGCCTACAGTCCAGAAGAATGCTTAACTCACTGCATTTCTAATGAAACAGCTGAAGGGTGAGCAGCAGTCGAAAGAAAAGCCACACATTAAAGATATCCATCCCCTTGCTTAGGACATGAAGACCAAGCCGGACAAGTGGGAAATGAGAGCAATGACCAGGCCAGTATAATGTGAAAGTAAGAGGCAACGAGCAGCTGAGTCTGAACACGGGTTTTGGGGACACCAGGAGTCCCAATGTCAGAGTTGGTTACAACAAAGCCCCTTGAGCAGCAGCTCTGACGACAGAGAATGATATGAAGAGAGCAGGTGAACACCCACCAGACACTGCGGCCGCACCTCCTCACACAGATGGCAGCATCACCACCACCATCATCCTCAGACGTGAAGGCCAGTGACAAGTGCCTCACAAATGAGGATCACAGCCAGAGACCAAGGGCTTCCTTAAATCCAGAGCAGAGAACAATAATGAGCAAAACCACTAATCACACTTGTATTGGTCAAAATCCATCCTTCTTTTTTTTTTTTTTCCTAAATCAGTGAGATGATTGGCTTTAATTAAAGTGGCAAGTGTATATTATTCAATTAAAATGTGTGGGTGTCCCCATATTTGTGAGTTAACTTATGCATTTCATCACTTCACTGCATGAGTCCACTTAGGTTATATTTCTGTAATTAATTAACTCAAACATAAGATGGATGAATTACCCTTGGCAGCAAAAGTCAAAGGAAATTCCGTATTAACTAACTCACTCAGTATTCTCTTCCTCAGTGCATCAGTTTATTAAATGTTCTACTCTTGTAGAGATATTAGCCTCTGTTTCATCTTTAGCTACAACAATTTTGTGAGCTCCACACCAATGTGGAGTGGGATAACCTATCTTTGAATCAAACTGTTGAAAGTAACTTGAATTGTCCAGCCCTAGGATACAAACATGAAGTAAATCTGATGGAGATGCTGGGATCTGGGGTCTATTCTATATCTTTATTGAGTAGCATTTGAGCACTTCAGGCACTGTTCACACCCAAGCACAGCTGGTGCCGTTCTTTGTATGTTTTCAAAAGCAAAGACTCCTGTTGTTTTGCTGGGTGGGTCTCCTTCGAAGCAGAATCACGCATTCACCATCTCCTGTATAGTTAGTGTGACCTCTGCTCTTTCTGGGGCAAAGACAATTCAATCTCCTTAGTTAAATATTAGCAGTAATCCAAGTGCAGAAGTTCCCAGGGCTCTTGATAAGCATAGAGCTTCATTTCTGAGGACCCCGAGGACTGGCTTCTCACGAGGCTTTGCCTGTAGCATTGGTGTTATCTTCTGGAAGTGGAGCTTCTCACCTGCCTTCATTCCCATCGTGCAAACATTGTCTAAGTGTAGTGCCGATGATTGAATTCTGATGAAAATGCAAACACCAGGACCCGAAGTCATTGGACCACAAGGCTGTTCTGAGGTTAATGTCAACACCATCCTGAAGCCACTCTACTCTCCCCGTTGCTGAGTTTACCACCAGCAGGACCCCATCCCCGCATTACTTTGCATATAAATACAACACCGCACTATTCCTGTAAGGTAAAAATCCCGGGAAGATACGATGTATTGCAATTTCTGCTTGTCTATAAACTTTCCCACTGGATGACACCAAAGTATGTAAAATTATATTTCTACTTCTTTGATTTCCATTTTAGAGGTGGAATTTATATTTACCATGAGAGAGAAGAAAAACTTTCAGAACAAAATAGATTGCCCCTTTCTTCTTTGTCCTTTTTTTCTGTCTTCATGGCATCCATAAAAATTAAGTCTTAGGATATAGCATAACTTCCCTGCTTTCATTGCCCTTATGATTTTTTCAGAATTTACACTTCTTAATACACTAAGGTGATAGCACTATCCCCTGATAAATACCTAACATGCTGAACCACTGGGAATTTTGTTCTCCCCTCTAATTTTCTGATATGCCTACAGTTCATTTTCATGGCCCCATCCTCATAATGTACTCATTGTTCAAATACCTATCTTCCCAAATCACATTTTCAAGGTAACAGCATACTCGGAAGGGTTACTTGAGAGGCCTGGTGCCCGGTCGCTGCTGCCGCTCCTTGTGAGTTCCCTTGAGCCTTGCTTTCTGGTGTGCAGACCCACTCTGAGAGTTTCCCGTGAGCTGGGAGAGACCTATGACGGGGAGGACCGGAATTCAGGACTACTGATTTTAGTCAACTTACCGTGTTGTGCAGCCATCACCACGAATCAGTTGCAGAACATACTTGTCATCCCAATAAGATTGCTAAAGCGTATTCACTATTAATCTTCCTTACCTCACCTCACTCCCCAGGCAATCACTAATCGACATTTTTTCTGCACTTCTGCCTTTTCCAGAAATTTCACATAAATGGAATCTTTCACTGAGCATAGTATTTTTGAGGTCCATTCATATCATAATGTGTTTCTGCAGGGAGTGCCTTTTAATTGCTGACTAGTATTCCGTTGTAGGGATATGCAACATTTTGTCTATCCATCCACCAGTTGATGGACATGTATGTTGTTTCCAATATTTGGTGACTGTGAACAATGTGAAGAACACTTGTTTACAAGTCTTTGTATAGACTTATTTTTATTTTTCTTGGGTAGATATAGACGTATTTTTAAGAACAGCTTTATTGAGTTATAATTGACAACCCATCCACTGCATAGATCGAAAGTGTACAGTTTGATGAGTTCTGACATATGGATACACCTGTCACCCCATCACCACAGCCAAGGAAAGAACATATCCATTACTTCCAAACGGTTCCTCGTGCTGCTTTGTAATTCTTCTCTCTATCCTGCCCCACCACCCCATCCTCAGACAACCACTGATTTGCTTCTTGCTACCATAGATTTGTCTTCATTTCCTAGATTTTATGTCAGTGGAATAATAACGCATGTACTCTTGTTTTTTGGGGGGGGCTGGTCTGGCTTCATTCACTCTGCATAATGATTTTGCAATTTACCCACGTTGTAGTGCGTATCAATAATGCATCCTTTTTGTTTTTGTTGCTGAGTAGCATTTTATGACATGTATATGCCTCAATTTGTTCACCCGTTTTCAGGTTCATCTGTGTTGATGGGTATTTAGGTTGTTTCCATTTTACAAACAAAGCTGCTTTCAACATTCATGTATGTATGACCATACACACTCTTTTCTCTTGGGTAAAGTCCCAGGAATGGAATGGCTGCATTATGTCATAGGTATACATTGAATTTTGTGGGAAATTGCTAAATTATTTTCCATAGAGGTAGTCCCATTTTACATTCCCACTAGGGGTGCATGGGAGTCTTAGTTCCTCCAGACCTTGGCCGTCTTGTGCGGTCAGACTTTCTAACTTGAGCCTTCCTAATAGGTGTGA
The DNA here is from genome assembly GCF_022682495.2 of Desmodus rotundus. Lineage (NCBI taxonomy): Eukaryota > Metazoa > Chordata > Mammalia > Chiroptera > Phyllostomidae > Desmodus > Desmodus rotundus. Next base: position 15,604,441 of record NC_071390.1, read on the forward strand.
AGAGGCTTTGCATTGTGGTTCTGATTTGCATTTCCCTAATGACTAGTGATGTTCTGTATCTTTTTATCTGCATATTTGCCATCTGTGAATCTTCTGTAGTGAAGTATCTGTCCAAAATTTTTGCCCATTAAAAAAATTAGGTTGTTTGGTTTCTAAATATTGAATTTTGAGAGTTCTTTGTAAAATCTAGATGCAAGACCTTTATCAGAAATATGCTTGGCAAATACTTTCTTCCAGCCTCTGACTTGTCATTTCATAAATCAAAAGAAAGTCAGAGCAGCCGTATTAATATCAGATAAAATATATTTTAGAGCAAAGAATATTACCGTGGATAAAAAAGTTCATTTTCTAATGAATGATAATAGAGCTGATTTATCAAGAGGACATAGCAATTCTAAACATTTATGCAGCTAAGAACAGAGATTGAAAATACATGAAGCAAAAACTGTTAGAATCTCAAGGAGAAATAGACAGATGATAGATGGAGTTTTTAATATCCCTCTTTCAACAATTTATAGAAATGGCAGGCAGAAAGTCAGGAAAGATATAGTAGATTTGAATGACCATATCAACTTCACCTGATTGATATTTATAGAATACTCCAGTTAACAATGTATAGCAGAGCATACCTTTTTTTCAAGTGTACATGGAACATTTGGCAAGATGAACCGTACCCTGGCCCATAAAAGAGATATCAGTAAATTTCAAAGTACTTGAATTATGCGATGCATTTTTCTTTGTCCTTACAATGTTGTAGGACACACAAAGCATATTAGACTTATCCCCCGCTCTCACATAGGTCTCCCATGTGCCCAGCTCACAGAAGAAGCATAGGCATGCCAGCTGCGTGTTCCCAGGACACCCAGATCACATCCAGATCACATCCAGCTTTGACCTCTCCAGGTGAATAATCACACTCAGAAACTTCCATGACCCTAACTGGTGCTCAGGTCCCACCTAATAGAATCATACTTTTCAGAAGTTAATGGAAACCTGATCTAACTCTTTTTTTCCTGTGCATACCAGCATATAAAAAATATGAAGAAATTCCCAAGACGATTTAGAAAACGAGGGAATATTTTAAATATTCATATTTTTAAAATCAGTGATTTTAACATAAATGGCTAATAAAACATTTAATAGTGCTCTATAGGCTATGTGGCTCGTAAGTGTAATGTTACTTAACAGAAATCTTTCATTTCTTCCAGTGTCTCTATGACTACATGTATCATCTTATTCTGATTTTGCATCAGAAATGGATTTGAACCCTTCAGAAGCCCTCTCCCTTCATGGCAGGTCCTTCTTACTTCTTGAGGAAACTTAATGCTTCCACTGTGAATTGTTGCCCCAGCCCATTCCTACCTCCATACTAAGCAAATACGCTCATTATAAGTCATTCATATTACCTTCAAAAAGCATACTTTTGCCGAGTCTTCACATGTTGGAAAGGGTGAGGAAGCTCTCTGGGGCTTCTTTGGTAGGGACACTAATCCCATGTATGAGGACTCCACCCTTAAGACCTAATCACCTCCCAAAGGCCCTACCTCCCAATATGATCACCTTGGGCTAGGTTTTAACATAATTTGGGGGGACACATTCAGACCATAGGAGGCATTAAGCCCATTTTACAGATCAGGATAGTATGGCACATTTACCTAAGAATACCTGGTGGATGAATATTAAGTCCAAGATTAAAATCCCAGTCACTCATTTTTCAAGACTTCTAATCACTAAATTCTCATGGCCCCCTTGTGAAGGATCGGTAGCTGATAACTGAGTGCAGAGGAGAACGAGTTATAGACAGAGGAAGCAGTATGTACGGGTCAGAGGAATAAAGGTCTGTGACAAGTTAAGGAAATGAAGTCCTGAGTCAGGTTGGGGGACAGTAGGAGCTGATGGGGAGAAGGAGGCTGAAGACAGATTTTGAAAGGCCTTGGCATCCCTGTCAGGAATTTGGACTGACTTTGTGGGGCAGTGTGAGGAGGCCCCAGGAGTGTTGGTGCCTGGGGAATGACTTCATAATAATGTTTAGTGGTGACTGAGTGCTTACCAGGTGCCAGGCCCCATTCTACGTATCCTGCTTGCCTCTACTGCTCTGATCCTGTGGGAGTGCATTTCTTGCCTAGAGGTCAGGGAAGGGGAAACTCCAGTACAAAATACAGTAGTTAATCAGTGTGACCAAATCATCCTGTAAGAGAGTGGCAGAGGCAGCAGTCTACCTGTGAGTCCCAGTTCTTAACCACCCTCCTCTAGAAAGCCTCTCATCTCCAGCAATGCCTCTAACTGTCAGAGCCCCATGAGGCAAGAATATGACCAAGGACAACTCTAGGAGGCTAGTGTAAAACATAGGACAAGGGACAATAAAGATCTGAACAATGGCTAATGGGATGGAAAGAGATGGCTTTCAATGTGGGGCAGGCACCATTTCTCGAATGTCTGCCTTCCTCACCTGCCTGGCACAAAAGTGGTGATTGATAGACTGATGGATTCCCTCCCACCAACCCCACACTCCCAGGAGTCCGATTTTTGTATCTTTACATCTCAGGAGCAGAGCTGCAAAAGGGGGAGTTTCCTTTTCCCAAGTAAGCCTGCTTCTCGCCTTCCTGTGGCTTCAAATGTAGCTTGCTGACCAAGTATGTCTTTCTCCTTCCCTACGCTAACCTCTGAATTACAGTTTTCTTCTTCAAATACTTATAAAGATTGATAAGCTTTATAAAGATGGGTAGTTATGTATGCTGAGGATCCTCCTCACTGTCATTCCTCCTGAGAGAAAATGCCTGGCCTTTCTTCAAGGCTCAGTAAAACAGCTCCTGTTTTGAGTAATTTTCTGGTTGTCTGTAGTGAGTTACAATTATCCTGCTTTGAGCCTCCAGAAATCTGCGCCTGGCCTCTGAGAGGCATAGTCTATTTGTAGAGGCCTTGAAGCACCACCAGACCTGCCCAGGCATAACTGGCCCTGCTGCTGCATTCTGGTTGTATTATGACTCCCTCCGTGTTCGCAGTACCAATCTGCCGCATCCCTGGGAACATTATTTGGTGTCCAAGTGAAATGTTTTCATGTTTCTGTCACCATCTTGTCTTTTGCTGCTCTGATGATTCAAGTCACAGGGCCAAAGATAAAGAGGCACTTTGCTCTTCTTAGCACATACTATTCCACTTCTACAAACATCTCCACGTCCAGTGTTACCCTACCCTATAAAATTTCTCCTTTTTGTGGATTATTATAGTGATCAAAAGGGACAACTTTTCTCAGGGAGCACCACAGGATGTCTTGGGCAGTGGGAAAGCCACAGCAAAATTATGACATTTAGGAAAGAAGGGAAATGTTTAGGCAAAGTAGGGCTTACGACTCAGGCTGAAGATCCAAGGGCACCGTAGGATGCCTGTGTACACCTGTGCACATTTACTGTAAGGTTCCCTTAACCAGGGGCTGAAATCAAGCCCCTGTTCTTCTTACCAGCCCTGGAGACCATGCATCAGGCTGGAGCAGGAGTCTTTTCCTAGTTTGCAAAAACACTGTCACAGTCTCCTGGGCTTGGCCTGACTCACTGAGAAGGACAGCTCCTCACAGAGCAGATCTGGATCCTGGGGCTGGATTTTGGTGGCTCTACTCAAATTAGGCTCAGCATCCTGGGAGAAGATAAGCAGAGCAAGCAAGGGTTGTGATGGGAGCTACGCAGGTGTCCTGGGCATATGCATATTGTTAACCGTCTTAGATAAATATTATATGATAATAAGAAGTTGGTAATAATGTTATATATTAGCCATAGTTTGGGTTGTGTAGACATCATGGTAAATACGCTATATCATTTAATCCACACAACAACCTTGTGAAGTAGATGTTACCATTCCCGTTTTCATTTCATTTCTTTCTGTTTTTTAGATGAGGAAACCGAGGGTTTGAATTGTTAAGTAATTTGACCAAAGCCACATGGACTAGGCACTATGATTTAAGCCCAAGTTTGTCTTATTCTAAGCAGACAGTTGGAAAACACACACATCCCCCACTTACATTTATTTACGTCTGTCTGTCCCTGTGTCCAGTAGTACCATGAGTTCACACTGATACTGCCAATTCCAGCCCCGCCGCACACGGTGTATCCTAATCTTCCCTCTCTCCATATTTATAACCCCACCTGGTGCAGAGTTTGTGCATATTAAATATGATGATGCATACAAGCCACCCAGCAGGCCTGCCATGGGATCCCTCCTGTGAATTGCAAAAAGATGCCCTTTCCTCCAGATGGACAACTTGGCTAATGGAGCGTGGCGATTCTAGCTCCTGCTCACCACCTCAGCTGGGCAGCTTTGTGGTGCTGCCGAACCAGAAGAAGACTGCATGCAGGCCCTGCCCAGTCGGCTTGCAGTGAGCAGTAAATTATTTACACTCAAGGTCAAGTCTTTCAGGAAAACTGCCCAGATACATATAAAGAACTTATGACTAATATAGTTTTTCCTTGGAGAATTTTTCATAACTAATAGGATAGTGGAATAAAAAAAAGTGTCGCTAAGGTTTCCCCCTTGGATGGGAAATCAATGCAATCCAGTGCCTTGTCAATATCACCCACTACATCCTGTTGAGCGTAATTGAAAGCAGGTTGACGGACCCATTACAGATTATTTTTTTAACCTGACACCCAACTATATGTCACCTTAAACTGTGAATCAGAAGCAGGTTGCTATATAAAATCAAACCTATCCCCATCACCCGAAAGCCTGGCTGGCAGCTGCGAAGAGGCTGGTCTATCCATAACGCAGAGTACATGACTCAAAATGACGCTGAAGGTAAGGGGGAAGACAGCCTTGTCTAATTTCAGGTACGTGGTCAGTAAAGTTTGCTGACAGATGTATGAGCTTTGACCTGCTAAACATCCCTCTGCTGAATTTTGTCACTAACTTATCTTGAAGAGAGGCAAATAAACTCATCTTCAGGCTCTTTAGTTGGTGATCTTTCCCCCGCACCTGATGGACTTTTAATCTGTCCGAGAGAAACCAGTTACATTTGACTCGGTGCTGCAACTGTCTGACGTTACAACAGTCTGAAGCCTGGAGATGAGGCTCTAAACGTGACACGACGTCCTTTGCTGGTGTTGGCCATGTGGAGGACAGCAAGGTGATTATGATGGTCTCCTCTGCATTAGGGGTCCACGCTGCGCAATGCTAGAGAGGCACAAAACTCCAGGCCACTGCAGCCACTGCTCAGCCACACTGTCTTCCTTTTTAACCTCTTGATTGGGGGTAGACGTGGAAGAACCAAGAACCATGTGGTCTTCCACCTCCCAAGCCAGGTGACAGTGACACCTAAATAGTCTCAGGGGAGGCTGAGAATTAAAGAATAACATGCAGGAGACAAAGCAAAGGCAACATTGTTGCTCCCAGAGTTGGCAGCTCTCAGTACTTTCAAGAGTTTTGAAATTTTTCAGGCTGAAACTGGTGACAGTTTATAGATACAGATAGATTTATTTTTAAGGAATTGGCTCATGGCATTGGGGAGGCTGAAATTTATTGGGCTGCCTGGAAACTCAGGCAGGAATTGATGTTAAAGTCTTGGGGCAGAGTGTCTTTTCTGGGGAATCTCAATTTTTGTTTTTAACGCCATTCACCTGATTGAGTGGGGCCCCCCACATATGACCCACAATAATGAGGGTCATTTCCTTTACTTAAAATCAACTGATTGTAAATGTTAGCTATATCTACAAAATACTTAAAATCAACTGATTGTAAATGTTAGCTATATCTACAAAATACTTAAAATCAACTGATTGGAAATGTTAGCTATATCTACAAAATGCCTTCAGAGCAACACCTAAAAGGTGTTTGAGTGAAATAACTGGGTACGATAGCCCAGCCAAGTTGGCACATAAAACTAACCATCCCACAGCTTTGGTCCAATGCTCTATCCTGTATGCGGAGACTATGCAAAAGCCACGCCAAAGGAGCTCTTTGTGATTTATTTTCCAGTTTTCTGCTGCTCCTCAAAACATTGTGCAGTCAACAGATCCCCATGAAACAAAGGAGGAAGGAGCTGTCCGTGAGACGAGTCTGAAGGAGCACAGAGGAGGGCATGCAGTATGTGCTCAATAAATGGGCCCTCACTCCTCCCTCATGTAGGATCCCCTGCCCTTCTCCTACTGAGGACGGAAGAAGCAAAGAGGTTAATTCTGTCCGAAAGAGAGCTGTGTCTGAGGAATCCCTGGGTTGACTCCATAGCCATGGCCTGCTTTCAGGAATCATCCTCATCGTCACTCTCTGCCACCCGGTGAATTCCCACTACAGATGGGAGGGGACATCACCACTCTGGGAGTGACAGGGGATCCCAGCTAATGCTGAGGGTCTGCCTGTGTGGCGGCGGAGTGGGCGATGCCTCTGGCTGACCATCACAGGAAGGGCCTTCCCGTTCACCCCTGCGCTCTCTGTTCTGGGAGACATCTAGGCGTGATTTTTGAATGAAACAGACCAGAGTTTAAATTCCTTTCCCCCATTTACCAGCTGTGTGGCCCCTGAGGTAAATTATCTCCCGTTTCTCCATTAGTAAAATGGGATCATGTTACCTGTTGTGTGAGGGTGATACAGGGAGGAAGGGGGTAATGTGGGAAGAACTTTATGTAGTGCCTGGGACTGAGTGCGAACCTCGTAGTCATTAATGATTATTACTTTGACTTAAAATTCTACTGCCCGAGAAACATCCCTTTAGCTTGAATCCTCCACACACAGTCATCTACAGGGTCCAGCACAAATAACACCCCCTTTTTATTACAAAACCATAAATAAGCACGTAATTCTGTGACATAACAATATCACACTCAAGCACACCATATGACGTTTTAGGTGAAATGTTCAAATTGAACCTAGAAATTATTACACCCATAATATTACCCTACCAACCACACTCCAGCAGGCGTTACTTCTGCCAGGCCCTGTATTTTAGCGCCAGCTGACAGAGTTACCATGTTATGCAGCAACACCCGGTGTGAATCAAAACCTCCGGTAGAACAATCTTTTTTTTTTTTTTTTTTTTTTTTTTTTTTTTTTTTTTTTGATTTTTCTTTCTTTTTTTTTTTTTTAATTAATTTATTTATTTATTTATTTATTTTTTTAATTTATTTATTGTTATTTAATTACAGTTGTATGCCTTTTCCCCCATCCCTTCACCCCACCCCAGGTGAACCCACTTCCCTCCCCCCTCTCCACCCTCCCCCTTGGATTTGTTCATGTGTCCTTTATAGTAGTTCCTGTAATCCCCTCTACCTACTGTCCCCGCCCCCACCCCCCACCCCCGCCCTTGCTATTGTTACATTGTTCTTAACTTCAATGTCTCTGGTTATATTTTGTTTGCTTTTTCCTTCTATTGCTTATGTTCCAGTTAAAGGTGAGATCATATGGTATTTGTCCCTCACTTCCTGGCTTATTTCACTTAGCATAATGCTCTCCAGTTTCATCCATGCTGTTGCAAAGGGTATAAGCTCCTTCTTTCTCTCTGCTGCGTAGAATTCCATTGTGTAAATATACCATAGTTTTTGGATCCACTCGTTTGCTGATGGGCACTTCGGTTGCTTCCAGTATTTGGCTATTGTAAATTGTGCTGCTATGAACATTGGGGTGCACAGATTCTTTTGGATTGGTGTTTCAGTGTTCTTAGGGTATAATCCCAGCAGCGGAATTGCTGGGTCAAAGGGCAGTTCCATTTTTAGTTTTCTGAGGAAATTCCATATTGTTTTCCACAGTGGCCTCACCAGTCTGCATTCCCACCAACAGTGCACTAGGGTTCCCTTTTCTCCGCATCCTCTCCAACATTTGTTTGTGGATTTGTTTATGTTGGCCATTCTGACTGGTGTGAGATGATACCTCATTGTGGTTTTAATTTGCATCTCTCTGATGGCTAGTGATGCTGAGCATCTTTTCATATGTCTCTGGGCCTTCTGTATGTCTTCCTTGGAGAAGTGTCTGTTCAAGTCCTTTGCCCATTTTTTAATTGGGTTGTTTGTCTTCCTGGAGTGGAGTCGTGTGAGTTCTTTATATATTTTGGAGATCAGGCCCTTGTCTGAGGTATCATTGGCAAATATGCTTTCCCATATTGTTGGTTCTCTTTGTAATTTGGTGCTGTTTTCTTTAGCCATGCAGAAGCTTTTTATTTTGATGAGGTCCCATTTGTTTATTCTTTCCTTTATGTCCCTTGCTTTAGGGGATGTGTCTGTGAGGATGTTGCTGCGTGGAATGTCTGAGATCTAACAATAGCCAGGGGGGAGTGGGGAAGGGACAGTGGGAAGAGGGGATTACAGGAACTACTATAAAGGACACATGGACAAAATCAAGGGGGAGGGTGGAGGGAGGGGAGGGAGGGGGGTTCAGCTGGGGTGGGGTGGAGGGATGGGGAGAAAAGGCATACAACTGTAATTAATAACAATAAAAATTAAAAAAAAAAACCCTCAGATCTCTCTTCTACATGAGAAGGGTGAACTGGGGACACTGGAGAGGCCAGACGTGAGAGCATAGAGGAAGTAGAAGTAAACTTTGTTATATTTTGCAGAATTCCCCTAGCCTTGGAGGTTCGTATTTCATAACAAGATCTTTCAATGAGCCAAACGACTCTCCAACATTAATGAAATCCCCACTAACAGAAGACGCTGGTTGTAGGGCTCGGGACTGCTTTGGGTCCACAGAAGCCTTTGATGACCCTCAGCTGGGGAGGCAATTGTTCTCTAAATAAATGAAGCACCAAACCATCCAGGGTAGGCATCTGCAGGCTTTCCTGAGCATTAATGTTACTTACAATCACAATTATTTAAATGGTGCAAATACACACAAGCCGGGCACATGGGAGAGCACAAAACGACCATCAGGATAACAATATGTGTGCAAGGAAGCCATCAAAGTCTGCAAATAACGGGCCGTGTGATACTAAATAATTCCACCCCTTATTACCATTTAATAATGTGTCATCTGACTGAAGCAGTTTCTTAAGTACTTTATGTTCTCTGCTGGAATCAAGTCATTAATTCCATATACACAGGTAATGGGAAAGCCCCGAGTGCAAATTAGGTTCCTGAGAAGACGCATGGTATTATAGGCAAGGGGAAATCCTTTATTTTTTTCTCCCCTCTGCAGATATAAAGTTGCTTTTACATAAACTTTTGTTTTGGTCCCCAAACTCTATTTTAAATACTGAATAACCTCCTGGAAAGAAGTGGCTATTATAGTTCATGATGATTTTGAGTTGAGTGACCCAAGTATTGCTAGGACCTCAGAATAACCCTGGTCCATTAATAAGCTTCCTCTACAGCACACGTATTCCAATTAGCCCAACAAAATCACGCTTCTCTCTGTGACTAGGGCAGAGAAGGAGGATGCCCAATGATGTGCCCCCCTCACTCTGCAAGGCTATGAGCCCATGACCCTCTTTCCAAAGGGGGGCAGTGGAGCAAGGCAGCTCAGAACGTGGTCCTCAGACTGACCTGCTCCCTACCCCAGCTCATCATTATTGAAATCATCGTTGGTTGTCCTTCAGACCAAGTCACCTCATCTTGAAAAGAAAAATTAAGTAAGCCTTTAAAATGGATATAGTAACTATTTTTAGGTTTATTAGGAGATTTATTTCTTTTTATTTGAAAAGCAAAGGGAATTACAAAGAAAGGATGGAATACAGGGAGGAAGGAAAAAGAGAGGAATCCCTGAAGAGTCACAGCTTCCTTTAGGGGACTTGTGGGAGGACAGGCGAGAGGAACCCTTCCCAGAGCCCAGGCTCTCTCCTCCCAGAGTCTGTCCCTGCTCTTGGTCATGGAGAGGTTCAGGAGCAGGACAGCTGTGAGCCTGGACGGAGCAGCAGCCCCCTTCCAGCAGCCAGACCAGGGGCAGCAGTGAGTTTGTACTTTTTGGTGGGGTGGGGGTGGGGGGTACGTGCTGTGAGCCTGCTTCAGGAATGCAGAGGGGGAGGTGCTGAGTCTGTCTGGTGGCCGTGCACGCAGTAAAGCAGATCTGACTGAATCAATTTGTCCTGGCTGTGCCATTACAAGCCTAATTGGATGAACATTAGAGCTCTCCGAGCCTCAATTTTCTTCCTCTGTACAATATGGGAGCTGAAGTGGATGATTCCCTAAAATTCATTCACAGCTAAATTCTGTCAGTTAAGACATGTGGCAAACCAGAATAGGATCCCCCAAATATAATGAATTCACATATTAAAGTCTTAGTGTAAAACGACTACTGGAGACTGGAATCATAGGCCGTGGGCGTAAGTCCTGACCGTGGAGACCACCAATGTCATCCTTGCTTCCTTTCTTCCCGTTTGTTCAGGCATTCAAATAATTATGAAACACTTCTGTGCATGTTTCAACCCTGTTGATAATTAAACATTATTCCCATGCACCTACATCCTTGTCTTGATTAGGCATCTGCCATGTGAGCCCTTTAGGTTCTCTTTGGTGACCAAGTCCAGCCATCAAAGCTCTACCATGTGTAATTCTACAACATGTCGAAGCGACTCTTGTTCTTCTGACCTGGAGGTACTAGTAAAATGACGCAGGCTCATCTGCCCCAAAGTATAATCTTTTGTGACTAGAACTTTGGCCGAAAAACAACAGCCAAGTCTATACCAGAGAGGGGCTTTTTATACACTACTACCCTCTTCTACTTTGTGGCTTTCTTTTTCCAAGGCGAATTGTGTGGCACTTAGTTTCCCAGTAGATTCCCTTGTCCTCAGCCCTAAATCTATGCCATCTTTGCCAAATCGACTTCCCTGATGATACTTTGGAAAAAGATGACCTACTTTATTATCTCCTTCTTACTTTAGATCTGCAGGTCCTGTAGCTTTCACATGCTTGCTTATTAGTTCAGTCCATTAAGAGAACAATGATCAAATATAAACACCCCAGGCGGAGACATACAAGAGCAAGGAAGTAAATAACCATCAGCATTCATTTGTAATATAATAAATAGTATTTCAGCATGCTGTAAGCTGTGTCCTTAAGCAAGAGAAAGTTGATGACTTTAATAGAGTTTTCTTCAAAAACTTATTCTATTTTGCTTCAAAACTGCTGGCATTTCTTTTCTATTTCTAGTTCTCTTAACAGTTGCTTCAGAACAGGGTCCACGTGGAAAACAGTTCATTGTATGGGTGGTCACAGCTGGCACCCAGCAGGGGCTCTCAAAGACCAGGTGGAGCAGAGCTGGAATGCTGCCTCCTGCTTTCTCCAGAAAGTCTCCACCCTAGGTATGCAAGAGGTGCTGCTTTGGCTCCAATTTCTCTCAGAATTTAGCTCAGTAAAAATACTCTCTTAGATGTGTAGCATAAAAATGAAGATATTTCTAATCATATAGAAGCACCTCCATAGGTATAAAATTTGGGGTGCTTAACTTCTCTAAGCTTCAGTTCACTCATCAGTAGGATGTAAGTGACTATGGTACCCACCTCTTAGGGCTGTGGTGAATAGTAAATAACACTAGGCTTGTACAAGGCTTAGAAGGCACCTGGCACATACTAAGTGCTCTGTAAATGGTGTTACAAACATGTGGATGTCTGTGTTCTTGTTCTCTTGAACCCGGCCTTTGTCACTGTAAGCAAAGAAATGCCTTTGGTTCTATAGGTAGACTGAACCAAAGACAGGAAATCCTGCTGATTAACACACGATAGGATCTGCCACCATCTCCAGCTCTTCTCCAACCAGCCTGTCTCATATCCAGCTTCTTCAGGACCCTGGTATCTTCTTGTCATACCTCTGGTCAGGGCACTCCTGTATTTGCTTGCTAACTTAGCCTTTTCCATTTCTATTTTTCTGTGATCCCCCCTGGCCCCTTTCCTATGTGCTCCATCTACGTCCACTCAAAACCAACCTGTTTCTATCAATTCTGATGTTATTAAGTCTCAGAAAACAGAAGTCTTTTAAAATCCTGTACCTCACAGAAACTGGGACAGCTGAACCACACAGAGAAATTTTGAACTAGTCAAATTAGATTTGACTAGTACTGATTTCTGGTTTCTGTATTCCTTTGACTTTGTTCTGCTATTTACTATAGATAATATGCCTTTCTCGCGCATAAGAATTTACCCAGCATCACTCTTCCTTTCCTCTTATTCTCTAGGTAGACCCTTCTCCCTACCTGAAGTCATTCCTACTCCTTTCTTAATCTTTTCAACCCCAAATCACCGGTGTTAGCATTACACCAAAATGGCTATAGTGTTGTAGGGTCTGTGTACAATGAGAGGCCAAAAGTGTGAAAACACAAACACATTCACACCCCCTTCTTTCTAGGTCCACAATTGCTAACAAAAGCTTCAAAGTCAGATCTTGTATAATCAACTGCTTTTCCCCATAAGCTGTTCTTATTCCTAAAGTTATAGCCTTCCCTTTCTTTCTTACATCTTTATTTGTATATTTTTATCTGCAAGATGATGTTCTCATGAGCAATATCACAAAAGGAGAAATGTGGCTTCCTCTTGCACTGCTTAGGTCAGAGGTGGGAGCCTAGTTACATATTCTTAAGGCAGTTAGATGCTACCTGTTACTCAGGGGGCTTTGCTGTTGCATGTGTCCATTCTCCCAGGGTGGCCAATCCAGCCGTAGTAATTGAAAATAAATGAATTCAGATGTTTATGTGTTAAAGTGAAATGTCATCTTTGACCTGTGGGGGTTAAAGCATCCAAACAAATCACTGTGTTCTCTGCAGCTGTCAGGGGTAAAAGAAAAGGGGATATTTATAAACCAGAAGAGGGGAGGAAGGCCTGTGAATGCCGAGCAGAGTGTTAATGACATTCCATCCCAGCCTTCTACTCTGTCCCTCTGGCCACCACCATGGGACTATACGAGTCTGAGAAACCCTGATAAGAATGTGGTTTATTGGTTTGTTGTCAATTATATTTCAATAAAAATGAAAATAAATTATAAAATAGTTTAATGCATTAGTGGCTGGATATCTTTCAGGAGGTTTGGAGAAAAGATCATCTAGGTGGGAATCTGAGATGAAAAAAATCATATCCCTGGTCTCCACATGAAGGTTGGTCAACATTCTTCTCTCTCCTGTTCCCAAGGCAGGTTTGGAGGGACAGCGCTGATTCTGGTTGTTCCTGCAAGCAACTGCTCCTCCAAACACTGGCTGATGGGATGACAGAAATCATGGCTCTTGGCATGGTGTTCTTGCCTTGTTTTGTAAGTTGCCAAAATCAAATAAAAAGAACCAAATCCATAGACAGCTGTTTGTTATTATTTCTTTTGTTTTGGGGGGCTTTGTTTGTTTGTTTTTCAATACCATAACACTGGTAAATTCCATATGCTGGGGAGGACACCCTGGCCTCACTTTCACTAACTGGCTCTATTCTACCTCCCTACACATACACACAAGTACACTCGTGTGTGTGCACTCGCGGCCAAACTCTCAGAGGGTGAGGACCATGTCTTCATTGTATTCCAGTGCACTAATAAAGTCAACTTCCTGAAAATGCCACACAGGGATTTGCATTCTTGAAAATATTCTCATGTCTGATTTTTACAGAGCACAGTTTGGACCATGTCCCCCACTATCCCCACCCTGCCACCCGTTGTCACTAGAGCTGAGTTCTCCAGCAGGAAGTAGTCCAGTCTGATTGCAGGGTAGACATCCTGTGGGGCAAAGAAGCAGAGAGAGGGAATTGCAAAGGGCAATGGGGCCAGATCGCTGTGGAGTTTCCAGGTGAAAGAGTGGGGTTCACTCTTGGGAACTTACGGAGTTCACTTCTGGGAACTTCTCCGCTGCAGCTAGGCAGCCTGAATCCAGCTGGGATAAAGTGCCTTTCCTCAGAGTATCCCCAAAGGAGCTCACAGCTCATAACTGGCTGGATTCCCCACTTCCTCACCGTCCATGCTCCTGCCTCAGCTGGAGATGGCCGGCGTTTGGTTTAATCCCCAGTGAGCCATTTTCTGTTTCCATTATGAACAAGTAGAGTGATTGGTGAGATTGAGGCCTCGTAGTTGAGGTCTTGGAAAGGTTGAGAAACCAGAATCCTGCATTGTAAGTCGGTGTGGTTTTGGGGAAATACTCTTCAATGACTTTCTTTTCTCGTAGGGAAACTTCCTTTACACCCCCAGCAGCTTGCATTCTACTATTTTGAAGATCTGAGTGAACATGTGGAAACTGACAGGGTCCCATGTAAGATGAGATTATTTCCAGGAAGATGGGAGAAGAAAATAAAATAGTCTATATTAGGGGTGGGGTAGATTATGAAGGCCATGTAATTAGCCCTAGGGATAACCCACCCCCTGCTCCCACCTTTGCCTTTTGAAAATTCATAGTACATATTTAAAAAAGTGTAACTATAACAATGATGATTAGCATATAATTTTAAGGGTACCCTAAAAAACCCCATTAATCTCTTCAGAATTTTCGTGAACAAACTTGGAGCCACCAAACAAGTAACCAGGGAGTGTAGGGGTGTGCTTAGGCACATCCCCCTTTGATGTACTTTCTTTTGTAAGTTGTTTTGACTTGAAAAGAGATCACGTGTTGAGTCCAATTATAACCTCGATCTTTGTTAATGCAGAGTGAATAGAAACGGGGTAGTGTGGAGGGAAAAAAAGGAGTGAAAGTAAATATTTTACGGCAAGGCCTTGAAACACACAAATAAAAACATGAAATTTGGTCAGCAAATTGACAAAATTCACATCTTTCTAAAAGCTGTCAGGATGGGCCCTGCCTGCTCTCCTCCTGGGAGTGTTTTAAAACTCATTTCACTTCCATTTACGAGGAAAGAATTCTTTTCTCACAAATACGGGGGCCCTAGATGTTGTAAAGGACTAGGATTGGACATGATATTATGTCCCCAACTAAGTATAAGGCTTCAGAGTCCCTCTATGAACAATCTCCTAATTGAATTTGAAGCAGAGAACCATTGGAAAGAAATAACGTTACTTCCACCCCAACATTTTCAGGGTAGCTGCAGCCATTTTGTCTCAGATAATCACAGCCACATCTCTACCAACTTCATACAGACAGGGTCCTACAGAGACAGTGTGGCTTTGAATGTGTATCTCAGAATATTCCAGGCACTTAGAGGGGTGACTGACAGTGACCCAGTGAAATATTCAAAGTAGATAACAAAGTACATAATAATAGAAATAGTTACAGCTAACATTTGTTGTGTTCAATATATGCCAAGTGCTGTGCACTGAATTTATAATGAATATTTTGTTAACTCATTCCTACTTGCACTAAGAAATCAATATTAAGTTGATCAATAACAAAAGCTTTATTTGGACTAGAACCGAAGCTCTCAAAACTCTAGTTCTTCTCTTCAAAAAGGTTTTCATCAAAAACATCGACAAATTCTTCCACAGGTCTACCCCCAGGCAATTGTCAGAAATAACTGAAATAAAGCATTTCCTCCTCAGACCGGGAAGAAACATCACCCGTCTACCCCACAGGGGACCCAGTCTCCATATGCCTGCATGCATGTCCCCTAGAGCTGGGGTCCCCAACCCCCGGCCCATGGCCTATTAGCCTCTTAGGAACCAGGACACACAGCAGGAGGTAAGTGGTGGGGAGCCCGCAAAGGTCTGCTTGCATTTCTACCTGAGCTCTGTCCCCTGTTATCCCCTCTCCCTAGCTCCGTGGAAAAATTTTCTCCCACAAAACCAGTCCCTGGTTCCAAAAGCTGCGGACTACTGCCTTAGAGCTTTATGTCTGACATCAGCAATAGGGAGCATATCTGGTCAGAGAGCTTCCAATCAGTGAGAGAAGGGTGGTGGTTGAAGATTGAGTTTTATGGATTCTTAATGTTACCAGAGTTAGGGTTCTTGGGTTCCCCGAGGTAGAAATTGAGAGCAAACCCCAGAGAAATCTCCAGACAGGTTTTATTAAGATTATGCCTGAGCACAAGGGAGGCAACACAGAGGAAAGGAAGGTCCTCTGAACTGGCTCAGGGGCTGGCTCTGCTTGGCTGCTTTATAAGCTGGAGACAAAGGGGGCTTGCTTAGAAAGGTGGGCTTTTTGAAAAGGTGGGCTTGTGAAGGGCTTGGGGAGTAGAATTTCCCATGTCAGAATGGAGTACTTTGTCCATCTGTAGGGTTTCTTGGCAACTATCTCTGTGCCTGTGCTGTGGGAGCGAGATTGTTGCTCATTACCATGACCCCAGGAAGGCGGTATAGTAATCAAAACTTGGTCAACAGTGTGTGTGGAAGACTGGTTTTGACATCTTCTGGCCACCTGGTCTTCACTTCACCTTGGCTTCCTGGACACCCCCTATTTTTCCATTCCTGGGGTCAAGTCTCTTAGGACTAGAAGTCGATTGCCTACTATGTCCCCGCTCCTTTACAAATGTTTGGCCTGTCTGTAAACTGCACTACAATGATCAGTAAGAGACAGACCCAGCTTATAAAATCCATTTCCTGTCAGGGACCCCGCAGTGCTTGCCAACATCACCCTCTACCTCTGTGTTTTCCCAGCTGGCAGCTCATCCTCCTAGAGCTTGACTCACTGAGTTCTGGTGACTCTGGTGAACTTATTTCCATGGTTCTCAGTTCAAAATGCTCCCCTGTTGCTGAGACCTTTCATATTCTCAAGAGATCTCAAGGTGGCAGGCTGAGTCCACGGTCCTACTTTCCTTCTCGTCCTGTGGACAACAGTGTGGTGATTGCTGGGGATGTGGGGGTGATAATAAGGGGACTAAATGGTAATGGAAAAAATATACTAAAAATTAAAAAACAAAAAAAGACAATATTTTCTAAAAAATTTCAACAACAGTGCTGTTAAATAAAAAAGAACTGCCACTAGTGGGTGGAAAATGAAATAATTTCTAAAAATTAGAAATCAGATGAAATCAGCTATAGCCCCACTCTCCTTACTCATCAACAGTATGTGAGGATTTCTGTTCACTAACCCTTGTTATTGTGTCTTTTTGATCCTAGCCATCCTCGTTGTTATGAGTCGTATGTCATTGTGCTTTTGATTTGCATTTCTCTCAGGGCTAACGGCGTTAAACATCTTTTTATGTGCTTATTGGGCATTTGAAGACATGTTTCTCTTCAGATCCTTAGCCCATTTTAAAATTGAGTTTTCCTTCTTTTTATTATTGTGTTGTATATGTATTCTGGGTATAAGTTCTTTATCAGCTATATGATTTGCAAATATTTTCTCTTATTCTGTGGGTTATTTTTTCACTTTCTTGATTGTTTTTGTGTAGCACAGAAGTTTTAATTTTGATAAAGTCCAATTTCTTTATTTCTTCTCTTGCTGCTTATAATTTTGATATCATACCTAAGAATCCTTTGCCAAATCCAAGGTTATAAAGATTTACAACCCCTGTGTTTTCTTCTAAGAGTTTTATAGTTTTACCTACTACATTTAGATTCATTTTGAGTAAATTTATGTATACAGGGCATATTTTTGTTCTTGAACTCTATGAAGGTCTCTATGCTTTTATGAATATTAGATACTATATTTTCCTTTGAACACTGGAGCAGTGAGTAAGGTGCTGAGTTCAGTTAGGGCCTCAGGAAAAAACAAATAATATTACATGAAGGTATCTATCATATAAGATTATTTCCCCTCCATCTTGTGGTAGCAGAGAGTGAGTGATGGGCATAGAAATATCTAACAACCACTTTGAAATCAACAGCAGTTTACTTCCATCTGTTTATCTTCACACCGTTATTTGTATTTATTTTGAAATACATTAGCAACAACTTCAGTACTGAATTTGGCATAATGGGTATGTATGGTATGGTGAAGAGCTATAATTATATTTCTCTAATGTACAGTCCAAGATATAAGAACACTTTAAAATTTTATTATGAGGTTTTATTGATTATTTTTCAGACAAGTCAGAGTTTGATAAATTATTTAGTAAGAGCTAGATAACTAATCCAACACACCATGCACCTAAACTGAATTTGATTCAAATATATTTCTTTGACAAATGACTTCTGCCTGCATGATTTATCAACTTAATGTGAAATAGTTCTATGATCTCAAGGTATTAGTCTTGTTCCACAATTTTTTAAGATTTTTCCACTGGAGGCTGAGAGGAGGTGGGAGAGGAGTATATTTCATTTCCAACAGAAGGTTAAAAAATTGTTTTGCTTTAAGTGAATGGTGTGAGATTCAAAAATTGAGCTAAAAACATAAAAGGCAATAAAGATGCAAAATTTTTACTTTAACTTATATTTGTAGAAATTAACTCTGTCCAGTGAAGAACTGAAAAATAAATCTTTAGAATTAAATGAGCTTATTAAGCTATAAACCACAAAAGGACTTTTCACATCATACACTCATTTTCAAGGGACTAGAGTCAGCTTGAAATATAAGGGCATCTCCACAAATTAATCAGTTTCAGTGAGGTTTGGAAAGCAGGAAATATTAGAACTGACAACTCTATACTGAGTAATGTATCTGAAAAACTACGAACAAGGGATATGTGAGTGATAAGATGTAAATCCAATGCAGGACTAGACAGAGGGGATAAGCGAGAGATAGGGGTCAAGGATGACATCTGGGTTTCTAGTTTGCCAACTGGATGGTGGTGCCATTGCTCAAGGTATGGAAGAGGACCTATTTGGGGTAAATGACCATGATTTGATTTCTCAGACTTAATGGATTTGATAAGCATTTTAAACATTGAAGTAGAAATACTTGGCAAGGGGACCTACCAATCTGGAACTTGGAAGAGGGGTTGGGGCAGGGAATATTAATGTAGGATTCTCATGAAGATAAAATTACCTGCAGAAAAATGTAGTTTGAAAAAACGGCCTAGGCTGAGCCCTAAAAACTCCAGTCTTCAAAAACCAGTAGGGAAAGGAAGAGTTGGAAAGACTTAGAGGGAGTCACCTTCAAGGGAGAAGGAAAAAAACCAAGAGTAGGAAAACCAAGCCCAGAGAGATGAGAGCTGTAGGAGGGAGGAAGTTCTCAGTAGTGAGTGTCCCATGTTGCTGAGAGGTCAAGTAAAGGGGGGACCTTAGAAGTGCCCGTCAGATATAAAGAGTAGGCCATTGTTCATCTCAGTAAGAGCAGTTTTAGTGAAGCAGAACATCTCAGAGCCATATTGGAATAAAGTGAGTAATGAATGGTAGTTAAAGAAGTAGAGGTAGGGAGGTCTCCAGTTTGTCCAACTGGATGGCAATGCTGTTACCCAAGATGGAGGGGCTTCTTTTGAGGTAACTGGTTTAAAGAAAAGACAGAGTAGTAACTGGAGGAGAATATGTGATTCAAAAAACTTCTTTTAAATTTAATTTATTTTAAAGAAAGAAGTGATTTAACATGTTTGATTAGGAAATGCTGGGTAGTGAGGGAGAGGTTGAAGACGTGGGAAAGAGGATTCTTACAAGCTTTCATAAGGCAGGACGTGATGGGATTCAGGCAGGATAAATCTCACACAAAAGAAGAATAGTGTGTAATATATTTAAAAATTTTGTGACATATGGATATCATCTACCCAAATATAATTCAATTAATATTAAAGTAAAAGATAATAATAAAGATCACCTCAGTTTTGTATAATGACAATGAATAAAAAGAGAACATTTCAGGGTAAAGGTGATCAAAGGAAAATACATAAAGAGAAGGTTTTTAAGAATATGGGAGCTAAAATCAAACGAACAAACAGAAGTATGGTGCTATGGGGCAAGTTGCTGTTCTGATGAGGTAGAAGAGATGGGCACCTTCCAAGATCAGGAGATTCTAAAGCATCCAGATGGTGGCTAAGCAAGATGGAGTATGTTATATGGAAAAGTTTTTATTTGAAAACTTTATGTGGAAAAGTTTCTAGAAGAATTGGAGAGTAGAATTGGAAACTTATACTGCAAAGGGTTAAAAGGGTGGGCTTTGGTGTTAACACATAGACCTAGGTGTTTACCTAAAGAATCCAAATTTGATCTGAAATAATAATATGCTGGCACCAAACTGTTTCTGTATGGATCTCTCCCCCGGGTTGTGGACTGGACTTATATACACAATTCTAATAAAAATGTGGCAAGAGTAATGGAATATCACTTAGATTTAGTTACAAATAGATTGTGACTTCTGATTTGCTTTGATACCTTCTAGTCCTCTCCCCTGCCCCTCCTCTCTTTCTCATCCCTACCCCACTGCCTCTTGCTTTGGGGAAGCAAACTGCCATGTTGGGAGTAGCCCTATGGAAAGGCCGATGTGGAAAGGATTTAATGACTCTGGCATCAACCAGCAAGGACCTGAGGCCTACCCACAGCCATGGGAATGACCTTGGAGGAGGATCTTCCCTGCCTGATCCCTGAGCCTTGAGCTGACTGCAGCTATGGTAGATAATACCTGAATTGCTTGTGAGAGACCTTGAACAAGAAGTACCCAGATTTCTGGACTACAGAATGTGAGATAATAAATATTTGTTGTTTTAAAATGGCAAGTTTTAGAATAATTTGTCATGCAACAATAGAAAAGTAATATATTTAAGAAACTGCTGGATAAGGAGTACTTAAAGGCCTTGTTAGTGACAGGTAGTGCAGAGTAGCCTGTCATTGTCAAATGATAGCCAGGAGATGTAACACACTGCTTTATTAATGCTGCTCCAAGACCAATGTACGTGATTGTATATAAAGACATTACAAATGTCACAGGAAGCTTAGCAAGCTCCATACTAGCTAGGCTAGTGTTTATCGACTCTGCTTACACATTCAAGTCACCTTGGGAATCTTTAAAGAATAACACTGATGTCAGGACTCCACCACAAACCCATAAAATAAGAATTTCTACGTATTGGTCCTGGACATTGGCCTTTATTAAAATTTGTCATGTGAGAGTAATGTGTAGCCTGTTGGCATAAATCCAGCTCAAGCTGAATTAAGGAACACAAAGGGAGGGAGTGGGTGTCATGTTTTGGCTCACATGGCTGGATCCACAGACTTTAGCAATGTGATGGACAAAAAGCTCTGTCTCTGTTTTCTTCTCTGAAGCCTTAAATGATGGTTCTTGACACATTTTTAAAAATCTGACCATCAGGTGCCCCAGGAGCTCATCCTATGACAATAGGGACCCTAGAGAGAGATCACTGTGGCAGAAGCAATGGTGGGCAATCGCCACATCGTTGCCTCTTCCCGGACATGCAGGAAGACTGCATTTCCCAACATTTTCGGTACCTGAGTTGAAGTCAAATGGCTGAGCTCTGGCCAAGGAAAGATGGATAAGAGGGATTTAAGGAACTTTAAGACCTGGCCTTTATAAACAACTTTCCTTATGTTTTAGCTCTCTCTTCCCTTTGTGATGGTATCTCAGAGGCCCCAAGTTTCAGATGGAGAAGCTATGGCATATGGAGGGCTACCCAACTTGAATTGAGTATTTTGTGAACAAGAAGTAAAACTGTATTATCTTAAGCTGATATGTCAGGTTTTATTTGCTCTTGCAGCATGATTGGGCCTTTCCAGATGAATACAAACACTGCTTTCCCTCAATATCCACTTTCAGTCTACCCTTTTGGTGCTTGTACCCATCTTTAGCATACTTCCAGCAAAGCTAATCAAATGTGAGAAGAGCCATTTCTTTTTGATCTGAAATGAGGAAAAACAAAAATTGTGCTACATTTTCCCATAGTCATTACTGATCTTTTGGGAGATAAATTATTATATGTCATGCTCAACTTCCTGAATCATTAATACAACATGCTCACATGTCCACCCAGAAATGTGAGAATAATCATTCTGACAATAGGAATTTGGTTCCTTTAGCCAACAAAGTTTCACTGGAACTTTTTTTAGTCCAATAACCAAATATTTTATCAGACTGCAAATATTTCTCTTACAATTTTTTCATATCTGGGAATTTATTAGTGTCTTAGTTCAAATATAAAAGGGCTTTTGTAAATTCCTTATTTTTCACTAACATTGTAATCTGACTTTGTTTTTTATTAAAAATCAGTACATTTATCTTGGGGAAATTTAAAATTTTTTCTCCGTAAATCCTGCAGAATAGGCAAGTTTAACTCTAGAGATTATGATTAGTATTGCATTTGGGCAATCTCATCTACATTAATCCATCCTGGGGCCAATTTTCATTATAGAAAATCTTTCTTGCACTGAGGAGCTAGGGCAGGGAATGTTAGCATACTGAGATCATAGGAAAACCCATTCTCTCTCCCTACTAGTTTTTATGGTGCAAACAGAGAGATCTTTAATAACATAGGTTTTCTCTACTTAGAAATTTCATATCTCTCTGGAACATTCTATTTCCACAATTCATCAAAATCTAAAGACGGCCCCATTGATATTACTGCTTTTTGGGAGCCATCATGTATTTTTATACTTCTAATGACATGGTGCTTTATTTGTGCTGCAAAGAATAAACAAATATGTGAGACAGAAAAAAGCAGATGTGCAGAATTAAATGCCGAGATTAGTCATATGGGCAATAAGCTAGTATCGAAAAGATTAAGCCCACAGGAATTTGAAAGAATATAATGGATGCTTGTGCATCCTTACATAATGTTACTTCTCTTAACACCTTGCCAAGTAACCCTCTCTCTCTCTCTCTCTCTCTCTCTCTCTCTCTCTCTCTATATATATATATATATATATATATATATATATGTATATGTGTACCTGTGTGCACGTATATAAGTGTGTACATGTATTTTCCCAAATTTTCTGAAAGCGTGAAGCCATCTTGATATTTCTCCAGAAGTACTTCAGTATTCACGACCCCAAAACAAGAACATTTTTTTTTTGTTCCACAGACACAATACCATTACCACACCTTAGGAAGATTAACTCAATAATTATCTAACATGCCATCCATGTGCAGATGTTCAATATTATCTCCAAAATGGCCTTCATTGCTTTATTTTTAAAATAAGGATCCTACTAAGGTATATACGCAGCATTTACTGTTGAGCCTCTTTACTCTCCTATAATCTAGAACTGTCCTCTCACCTCTCTTTTTTCTTCCTTTTATTGGATCCTTTGAAGGTTCCTGGCCACTTGTCTCACAGAACATTCCGTTCTCTAGGTTTGTCTGTTAGACCCTGGTTAAATCGGACCATGCGTTTCTGGCAAGAATCCCATAAAAGTGATATGCATCTCACATCACTCATCTCAGGAGACACAGAGTATCAGCACATCCTATTACTGTTGATGGCAAGCTCGGCCACCTGGTTAAGGTGGTGACTGTCTCATCGCTCCACTTTACAATTTTATCTTTGCAATTGGTCAGCAACCTGTTGGATCCTTTGAGATAACACGAATGTGTTTTCAAATGCCTTTTTATCCAGTAATGTGTATATTTATTGATGGTTCATACTTGAATCACTATTATAACGGGGGTTTCAGAATGTTGATTTTCTAATTCTATCATTCTTTTTAATTTTATTATCTGACACTCTTTTATAACGAGTTTTTCTTTGATTTATATTTTCTTTCTATGCATTATATATTTATGTAATATTCATTTTTAATATCATAATGGACTCAAATTATTTAAATGTAGCTTTCCCTATACAGTATGATTTTATTTTTATTGTTCAAATTATCTCAAACATGGCCAGTGAACATCCTTTTAAGCCGATTTTGTGCTTATTTTACATAAAAATATTAATATTTGAGCACCATTTGCTTCCTGGTTTCACAAAACATTCAATGCTTATATTACATTCCCTGCTTCAGACATAAACTCAACCATTCTCTAAAGGGATTAAAACAAAACAGAACAAATAACCTCCAAAGCTGTATTGAGATATAACTCCTATATCATACAAATCACCCATTTTAGTATATAATTCAATTACTTTAGTACTTTCATAGAGTTGTGCCGCCATCATCACAACCAAATTTTAGAATATTTTTGTCCTCCCCAAAAGAGCCTTGTAGCCATCAGCTATTCCACCTCAACCCCTACCCCCTCAGCTCTAGGCAATCACTAACCTACTTTCGTCTCTATAGATTTAGCCTATTTTTGACATTTCATATAAATGAAATGATACAATATGTAGTCTTTTGTGATGGTATCTATCTCTTAACATAATGTTTTTAAGGTTCGTCCATATTGTATCATATATCAGAAATTCATTCTCTCTCTCTCTTATTTTAATTAACTAAAGTACATGGTTTATTCTGAGTTTCTTTTTTAAAGTATATTTTATTGATTATGCTACTACAGTTGTCTCAATTTTTTTCTCCCCTTTATCCCCCCTCTGCCCTGCACCCCCTCTCCCTCCAGCATTCCCTGCCCCCCTTAAGTTCATGTCCATGCGTTGTGCATATAAGTTCTTTGGCTTCTATATTTCCTATACTATTCTTAACCTACCCCTTTTCTTTTTATGCCTACCAATTATGCTTCTTATTCTCTGTACCTTTTCCCCATCCTCCCCTCTCCCTCTCCATTGATAGCCCTCCATGGGATCTCCATTTCTGTGATTCTGTTCCTGTTCTAGTTGTTTCCTTAGTTTTTGTTTTTTAGGTTCAGTTGTTGATAGTTATGAGTTTGTTGTCATGTTATTGGTCATAGTTTTTGATCTTCTATTTCTTAGATAACATTTCATATAATAAGGGCTTGGTGATGATGAGCTCCTTTAACTTTGCCTTAATCTGGGAAGCACTTTATCTTCCCTTCCATTCTAAATGATAGCTTGGCTGGATGAGTAATCTTGGATGTAAGTCCTTGCCTTTCATGACTTCAAATACTTCTTCCCAGCCCCTTCTTGCCTGAAAGGTTTCTTTTGAGAAATCAGCTGATAGTCTTATGGGTACTCCTTTGTAGGTAACTGTCTCCTTTTCTCTTGATGCTTTTAAGATTCTGTCCTTATATTTAATCTTGGGTAACATAATTATGATGTGACTTGATGTGTTTCTCCTGGGGGTCCAGCTTCTTTGGGACTCTCTGAGCTTCCTGAACTTCCTGGAAATCTATTCTCTTCACCAGATTGAGGAAGTTTTCCTTCATTATTTGTTCAAATAAGTTTTCAATTTCTTGCTCTTCCTCTTCTCCTTTTGGCAGCCCTATGATTCAGATGTTGGAGTGCTTAAAGTTGTCCCAGAGGTTCCTCAGCCCCTCCTCTTTTTTTTGAATTCTTGTTTCTTCATTCTGTTCCAGTTGGATTTTTATTTCTTCCTTTTTTTTCCAAATCATTGATTTGAGTCCTGGTTTCCTCCCCTTCACTGTTGGTTCCCTGTATATTTTGTTTTATTTCACTTTGGGTAGCCTTCATTTCTTCCTTCATTTTGCAACCAAGCTCAACCAATTCTGTGAGCATTCTGATTACCAGTGTTTTGAACTCTGCATGAGATAGGTTGTCTATCTCCTTGTCGCTTAGTTCTTTTTCTGGAGTTTGATCTGTTCTTTCATTTGGGCTATATTTCTTTGTTTCAGTGCATTTGTTAAGTTGTAAGGGGGTGGAGCCATAGGTATTCACCAGGGCAGGGCAACCCTCTTTGCTGAGTTGTGGTGCTGTCTATGGGGGAGGGGTCAGAGAGGGAACAATGTTGCTGGCTCGTTCCGCTCTAACCCCCTTTCCAATGAACTCTCCTGTGAGAATGGGAGTTTCTCCTGCCTTCATAACCTCCATAGTATTTTACAGCTGGAAGTTTTGAGTCTTTAGTTTCCCAGTAAGCCAGCCCCTCCTGCCTGCACAGTCTACCACTTTACTGCGTGTCCTTTCCATCCACCTGGCTGCCCATCTCCGCCCCTCCTACCTGTCTGGATGAATACTTCTTTAACTCCTTGGTTATCGGAGTTCCATGAAGTTTGCTATGCTGGCAGTTCTGGTTGTTTATTGTTTTTAAATTTGTTGTTATCCTTCTTTCAGTTGTGTGAGGAAGGGAAGTGTTTCTACCTATGCCTCCATCTTGGCCAGAGCTAGCACTTCATTCCCTTTCATTGCTGAATAATATCCATTATAGGAATAGAGCACATTTTGTTTACCCATTAATCAGTTTGTAGACATTTTATCCTATTGAATATTAAATTAATTTACTTACAGATGTCAAACCAACCTTGCTCTGTTGTTAGGTGCATACATGATAACAAGTGCCCAAAACATCTTAGGTTTTTTTTTTCTGTGACCACCTTTCCTGTGGAAGGAAGGAGCTCCTTCTCCTGCACACACATACACAGTGCACACTGTTCAAAACTCAGACCAATATGAATATATCTCTTTCTCTACTACCTGGTGACTTCTCTCTCTTCACCACTTAAAGATTCCAGCAAATGTCCCTACTAGCAATCATCTGGATTGCCCTGTTATCTGACAAAGTCCAACAATTTACCAAGTTAGTAATTGCAGTTACATTTCTGTGGATAAATTCTTTCTAGAAAATTTAGTAACATTGTTTACTGGCTGTGTACAGTAGCCTCTCTCTCTATTGCTTAAAATATAGTTCTTCTGCTGTGATTACAAGATATGTGATTTTGGCAAGCTATTTACCATCATTAAATGCGAGTTTCTGCATCTGTGGAATTAGGAGAATATAAGTCAACTGTCAGGAAGATTAATTAAGCCTAACACATCAGAGCTCAATATGCATGAGCTTAAATTATTATTTTTTAAATAATCAATATATGACTAGTTATTGGGCATATCTACTCAATGTCCAACACAAGACTAAGCCCATTAGCAATCATCAGAAAAACCAGAGTCATGGTTCCAACTTTCAAAGAATTAAACTCTCTGTGAAGGAGTAAAGACTCGTGGTTGAGAGAACAATATGAAACCAGGTATGTTAAAGCTCAGAACTCTCTTCAGGCACTGATGGAGTGTAGAAAAGGAATAGAACAAAATGAGTTGGAATAGAGAGAGTGGAAGGTGGAGAACTCTACTGACTTCCCATGAAGTGTAAGGCTGTAACACTTTTAATCCTTTTCATGAATTTATAGCAGTTACATACAGTAGAGAAGATAGAGCTGGGGTTACTGCAAAGGCAAGAGAGAAGAGAACATTTAACATGATCTGTTGTTCTTTTCATTGATCCCTCAGACAGCATTGCCCAGTGTCTTTGCAAGCTCAGTCCTTTCCCACTTTGCTATGAAATTTAAAGATAACACTAAATTTTAGAATAACGGTAGTGGAAGCTTTATGGTGAAAGCATTAAGGAAAACTGCTACTGAAGTTTCTCATCATATATATTAAAAAAGAAATCTATTGCCACTCTATTAGAATTATTTTAATGTTGTAAGTGTATCATTTGCATATTTTCACATTGATTGTAAGCCACTGATAAGAGCTTTCCAGAAAGATTTTTCTCAGCAGGAAGAGGTAGGAGTATATTTGTAATTATGGTAATATACCCTCTATATTTTTTACATGCAAAAGATGCATGCTTTCATAGCATGCAGTAAGGGCAATGTGGACATAATCATCTATATTAATAATCACTATTTTTATAAGGAAGATAGATGGAGAAACTTATCTGGAGGCTATACCTTTAAATAGCTAGATTAAAAGCAGATGTGAAATTACTTTTGAAGTCTGGATACAATTCAAGCTAATTTGGCCAGGCTTTTTCTATCATAATAAGATTTTGGAAGTGAATGCAGAGAAATAATTGACTCCATTACAGGAAGGTCACCTGATCCAGTCCTAGAGACAATGTGTTATTGTTCCCTAGAATAATGTCCATAATAGTTTTCTCAGATCAGTCTGAAGTGAATACTCAGGAAAATGCACAGATATCTGCCTTAGTTCTTGCTTGAAAACTTATTTCATAATGGTAGTAATGAGCATCTTCCAGCTCATTAATCCTTCATTTAAATAGAAGATAAAGCAATATTTTGGGACTGCCATGCATGGAAGAGAGTTGATTCACTGTTCCTAGGTGAAGAAGATTGTAGCTGAGGTGGCACAAATACTTTGGAGCCTCTATAATAATAAGCATTATTCTAAAAGGTGGACTGGAGAAATAACCTGGACTCTGAGAAACCTGGACAGTGAGTTTTATGAACAGTTTTGTAGGAGGGGAAGGTATCCTGGAGTTGCAAAGCTGTGTATCTCTCCCTGACTCTTACTTGAAGAAATCACTGATTTTAAGCAGGAATTAAAATTATGTTTTTTATATTTTCCATTGTGACTCTGAGATGTCAAGCAAATCAGTGCTGAGATTCCCTGTTATAAATCATATCACAATGGCATAATAGAAAAATAGATTAATGGAATAGAAAGATCCCACAAATAAATTTAATGGGGAAATGAAAGTTTTTTTGCCAAATGGTTTGGAATATCTACAGATCTACACAGAAAAAATGAACCTCATCTCCTACCTTAGTCAAAAATCTAATTTGAGATGGATCATTTAAACATTAATGGGAAAAATAAACATTACTGGGAGACCCATAAGACTTCTGGAATACAAGTAGAATATTTTCATGACTTTAGGATAGAAAAATATTTCTTAGAACACAAACACATTAACCACAGAAGAAAAGAAATAATAAATTAGGTTTTATGAAAGTTGAAAATTTCTGGCTATGAAGAGATAAAAAAGCAAGCCACATTTTGGTTGAGAATATTTGCAAAACATATCTGACAAAGAACTCCTATCAAGAGGATAACAGAAAAGTTTTTAACTACAAAGTGACATGGTCATTTAAAAATTTTTAAATATATCACAATGGTAGCTATGATAGGTGAATTCTGAGGCAATAGGGTTGGAAATGGAAAAGTAGGACACTGGGGTGTTGTCCACGTGAGAGGTGATGAGGGCCTGGTATGTAAGAGGCAGTTTCATATGGAAAATTCTCAGAAGTCTGAATATAGTGAGAACCAGGAGAACGTCCAGTATGTATTTTTAGTTCCTTCTTATAAAGAAGAAACTGGTACGTACTGGTGTTTGGGATCCTAGATTAAGATCTCCCCAAATAGATGAGAGAACAGAAAGCTTTATACTTGCTATAGTAAGTGAGACCTTCCAAAAAATCTGACTGCTCTGGAATTCTGGCAGTTAGCAATTACTTTTTATTTATTAAAGACTTTAGGAAGAGGAAATAGGAAGAATAGGTGTGATAAACAGAGAACCTGATGTGAGGGCAAGGAAGACGCTCTATTAAGCTCTATTTGGTTCTTGAAAAAGTGGTCTAAAGTTAGGAAAGTGCATTTAAGAGACTGACCAGTCTCAGTCCTCAGAAGATGGTCTAAGGTTAAGTGAGTCCAGGAAAAGTACACTCTTCAGTTTAGAATTTGTCAAGAAATACACCAGTTTAGGGCCCTGCAAAGCACATTCTCTTGTATCTTTGCTATACAGGGACTGTAAAAAGGTATACTGTTTATTCTCATCGAGTTTGTTTTTTGCCCCTTATTTCTTCATTTTTTCCCTGCATTAGTGTTTTTTTACTTCCTCATATTCTCAATCAACAGGAATATTATATCTTTTCTCTATTGTTCTGCAACTTCCCAAGGCTCTGTTCATTTCTTTCAATCTTTTTTTTTTCTTTCCACTTATCAGATGGATAATTTCTATTCTTCTGTCTTAAAGTTTAATAAATCATTCTTTTTTTAATTGTTGTTCAACTACAGTTGTCTCCATTTTCCCCCATTACTCTTCCCCACCCTACCCATCCCCACCTCCCACATCCAACCCCATCCCTGTCTTTGTCCATGGGCCTTTTATACATGTTCCTTGATGACCCCTCCACTTCTAAAAAATCATTCTTGTGTCATCTTCATTATTCAAATAGAGTCAATCCAGTGAATTTTTTTAAATATCAGATACATAGATTTTAGTTCTAAAATTCCAGTTTGGTTCTTTTTTATAGTTTCTATTTCCTGCAGAGAACTCATATACCTTTCTACTAATTTCAAGCATTTTTATCTTTATTCCTGGAGCTGATCATAATAGCTCTTTTAAAGGTTGAACCTGGAACTTGCGTTAATTCATAACAGAATTAAAGAATCCTCTTTTCCAGGTATCTCCTCTGGGATTTCCCTTATATTCTTTTGTTCCTGGTGTTTCATTTCCTAGTCATCTTACTAGAAACACAGGATTCCTCTTGGGATTGTATCCACCTTTATTTCTGCAGAGTTCCACAGGGCTGGGGTGGCTGTTGAGTCAAAGCAGAGAGAAAAAAGGGAGAGAAAAATAGTCGAATTTCCCCACATTCTGTACCACAGGGTTCCCTCTCCCCAATTTCTCTGGACAGAGAGAAACAGGTTTTCCATTGGGATTTAGATGACTGCTCAGCTGCCACCACTGCCACTAGGCCCAGGGTTGGAGAGAAAAAAAGAGAAAGAACAAAAGCAATTAATTCCCCAATACTCTCGTGCTCACGGAGGCTCCTTATCTTGGTCTTCTGGCCAGACCAACAGGATTTCCAAAATTTTGCTTTGCCTGCTCACTACACAGTCAAGCATTGAGGTTGCCCTTGGGTCAACTTGGTATATAGAAGAGGAAAAACCTGAGACACTTACCCCATGAGTGGTTCTCCAAGTTTTGACTCTCCTCTCCAATCTGCTGGCTGTTAATCTCCCACAATTCTCAAGTAGTTGATCTTGGTATTGTCCCAGAACTTCTAGTTACAATTAATACGAGACAGGCTATAGTGAGCTTGCTCCATCTCTACTGGCACAGGAAGTCTCCTCTGGGCCTTCATGGCCTGCATTTTTAAATTGCTTACCCATGAAACATTATCTTTGAAGGAAATAGTTCACTCCATACATGAACAACGTGCATCCCTTTGCCCTTCATCCCAATATATTAACATAAAGTGGCTTTGTGCTTCTACTCAAAGTCTGCTCACCTTCAATGCATTTTAGAATCATTGTGTATATATAATTTTATTAAGTTTATAAATTATGAATTTATTGTACTGGCACATGCATCAGCTTGACCAGCCTGGTACACAGTAAGCACTACAATAGTAATAGCTGTATTTTATTTAACTGTGAATGACATTATAATTTCTAAGGGATGTTATTTCATCCAATGTTTTCCCCAAGTTTAGGGTTTTAACATTTTACTTTCATAAAAGAAATCTTAGCCATTCCCATACCCAGTCATTCTTAAAATGCTTTATTTTAATTTTCATCATGAAAATACATTAAAGAAATGTGTTGAAAATTAGCATTCATATTATGACCTCATTTCACTTGCTGAGCAGCCTGTCCATTACTGTTTTATTTTTTTATCATAATTACTCCCCAGTTGTTCATACATTTAAACAACCGATGCCATTAAATCAGAGAATATCCTCAGTCAAGGACATCAGGATAAAAATTATCTGATGGAAGAAGTAATGCTGCGCACTATTTCCAGTTGTATAATGGCTAGGCAACAATTTTAAAATAGTGTCCCTCAGTGTTTATGTTTATTAACTGCAAGAAAAATAAGAGAACTCCAGGGTTCCATTTACTGAGAAATCACTGCAGCGCGAATAAACAAGGGAAAACAATTTCAGGCCAGGATTGCCAGGAGTTACATATGGAATGAGCGATGAAAGGACCTGCTGGAGTAATTAACAAAAACAGATTCTTGTAATGCAGAAATGCAAACAACACTTTGGCATCACCTGGGAGCTTGTTTAAAATGCAGACTCTCTGGCCCTACCCCAGACCATGAACATTCAGCAGAATCATAACCTACATTTTAACAATCTCCAGGTTATTAAAGTTTGAGAAGCACTGGTTCAGGTTCTTTGAAAAGGCACACAGGATAAGAACTGCTTTCTTGATTGAAAGCAATTTGTTTCATACAAGAAATTCTTATAAACAATTCAAATAATATTGAATGAAGCACATAGACAAAAGCAAAAACATCATCATAACCCCACCATCTAGCAAAAAACACATCGTGTGTGGATGTAAGTGTGCAATCTTATATGTAGTAGATGATGCTGTACGTGGCACTAGTAATATATTTTTTCCCAAAAATAATACATCATGCTCATCTATCTAGTGCAATAAACAGGGCTCTCTATCATCATTTTGAATGGCTGGGTAGGATGCATGGCTTTTGCGTACTCTTGTTTAGCAAATGTCCTATTGAGTGAAATTTAGGTTACTTTCAATTTCATGCTACTGTAATCTCTAAGCAGAATATCTTTGTGATATGTCTCCTGGCACTTGTGCATTTATTTTCTGCATCCAAGAATATTCATCATTTGTCACAAGTCACAAAATATTTTTGCAAAAAAGGCACTGGATTAGGAATCAAGAGACCTAGATTCTAATTCGTTTTGGTTTTTACTAGGTTTCCCACCGCTGTATTAGTTTGTATATTCATAAATGAAAAGTTTATTTATCTTTAAAATGTACTTCATCGTTTTAAACTTTCAACAAAAATAATGACCAGTCAGAAACCTTTCATATTTGATATTCTAATGCATTCTGCAGATAATTTTTGTTTTTATTTTTTAGTCATGGGTAGACTCTACTAACTGCATTAATTTAGTCTAATATCAAAGGTTATTTGCATTTCTTGAGTTCACATCCAGTAGATAGTAAGAAAAGATGGCCTAAGGAGACCCGAGGTGTCAAGAGGAACTTAACCTGGCATTAGATATACATTGTATCTGAGAAGTCATAGTGCATTGCTTTTAAATCACGCTTCGATTACAAGATACTCAGAGCAGGTGTTGGTTGGTGTCAAACCAAGGTGTGAGGCTCAATTAATTCTATTAATTACTAACCCCATGAATTTGGGCAGGTTATAAAAAGTTCTTTTAGCCTCACTTTCGTCCTCTAAAATACGACAGTCTTCAAAGACTGTAGGCCCTTGTTTGAGTTATTTAAAGTCCTTAGTGCAACACTTGGCATGTAGAAAGTGCTCACTAATTTTTCAACATTTATCTAGGGCTCTCTAGAATTTTAAACTTCTCGCTTTGGGAGCTTTTGTGACCATGAGAGGACCGATAAAAATGTCCAGTGACCACCATTAAATAACATGATGAGAATGTGAAGCCACTGAGACTTATGAGGATCTGGATTGTATACCCATTTATTCCAAATTCATCTTGGAGATGGTAGAACGTAGGATTCAGCTTAGGACAGGGTTGTCGTGTTTCACAACATCGTATTATGTAGAATATAAGGCTTAGATTATTTATGTTTAGATTGGGGGAAATCGGGGTACGGGGAAGAATGAAGTTGCTGGAACGAGGTGCGAGTCACTGCCAGAGCTGCGGTTGACGCCCTATTCACGGCGCAGGCTTTAGTCACAGCAGCGCTGCTGATGGAAGAGGAATCGCAGAGTCAGGGACATCTGAGTGCTCTTGCGCAGTGGCTCGTGATTACTGTTCTATGGAGCATGAATGAGCGGCTCGGAGAATGTCTGAACGGACAAATTACACAATCATGCTCACTAATAATCGGAGAAAAACTATATAAAGTACTGTCTTTGAGCCATCAAATTTCCATTAAAAAAAATGCTTCTATCTAGTTTTGGCAATAAACCATGGAAATAGCCACTTGGCAGTGAGTATCAAAAGCTAAAAATGTTCATCCTCTTTAACCCAATATTTCTTCATATAGGAATTTATCCAAAAAAATAGTTACAGGCATGCAAATATTTATGAACAAGTATAATGTGAACAGGTAAGAACATAAAAT
The DNA here is from genome assembly GCF_022682495.2 of Desmodus rotundus. Classification (NCBI taxonomy): domain Eukaryota; kingdom Metazoa; phylum Chordata; class Mammalia; order Chiroptera; family Phyllostomidae; genus Desmodus; species Desmodus rotundus. The sequence continues at coordinate 15,637,883 of NC_071390.1, forward strand.
CTAACAACAGGACGCTGACTAAACACACTGCAGAAATAATGCAGACATGCACAATTAAATTTGTTAAATTATATTTTATTGATTATGCTATTACAGTTGTCCCAATTTTTTCACTTTGCTCTCCTCCACTCAGCATGCCCTACTCAGTTAGGCAACCTGCACACCATGGTTCATGTCAGTGGGTCATGCATAGGTTGTTTGGCTAATCCATTTCCTGTACTGTACTTTACATCCCCATGGCTACTCTGTAACTACCTCTTTGTACTTCTTCATTCCCTGACCTCTTCACCCACCCCAACATACCCCGCCCCCATCTGGCAACCAGCAAAATGCTCTCCATATCTACGATTCTGTCTCTGTTCTTCTTGTTTGCTTTGTTTTTTAGATTCAATTATTGATAGATAGGTATTTATTGCCATTATATTGTTCATAGTTTTGATCTTTTTCTTAAATAAGTCCCTTTAACATTTCATATAATAATGGTTTGGTGATGGTGAACTCCTTTAGTTTTTTCTTATCAGGGAAGCTCTTTATCTGCCCTTGCATTCTAAATGATAGCTTTGCTGGGTAGAGCAATCTTGACTGTAGGTCCCTGCTTTTCATGAATTGGAATATTTCTTGCCAATTCCTTCTAGCCTGTAAAGTATCTTTTGAGAAATCAGCTGACAGTCTTAAGGGAATTCCCCTTGTAGGTAACTGCCTTTCTCTTGCTGCATTTAAGATTCTCTGTTTTATCTTTAACTTTTAGCATTTTAATTATTATGTGCCGTGCTATGGTCCTCTTGGGGTGAAACTTGTTTGGGACTCTCTGTGCTTCCTGGACTTGCATGTCTATTTCTGTCTCCAAATTAGGGAAGTTTTCTTTCATTATTTTTTTCAAATAGATTTTCAGTTTCTTGCTCTTTGTCATCTCCTTCTGGCACTCCTATCATGTAAATATTGGAATGCTCACTGTTTGTTCATGAGTTCTCTTTGTAGCAATCATGTGGGTCTAGTGGCTACCTGGAGCCCACAGCAGCCTGCACAGACTCCAAAGGACTGAGCTTTAACATGGCCAGAATCTCTGGACATGGACCCCACGTCCAGCCCTGATTTTCCATGGTGGGCTGGACAGAGATGGGACATTGGGAACCCAGGAGGGTCATGCTTTAGATGCCACAAATAAATCTTACCATGCTGTGATCTCTTACCTGTGGGTCTCCTGGAATGCTTTTTTGGTGATATCACAAGAACGCCACTTCTACCAGCAACATTTTAAAAATAGCCCCACTGGATTACCCTAACACTGTCTTCAGGTGCTTCTTCTCAATTAGCATTTCCAAGCCAAGTGTTCCTAACATTAGTGGAGATAAAAGATACTGCCCTTGTTAGCCATCTCCTTAATGGACATTCACATTCAAGAGGCTGCTGCATCTGGGGACCTTCTCCATTTGCTGACCACATGAGGGGCAATGTGGGGCACAAGACACTTGGTTTTTCTCTATACTGACCATGAGGAAAACCCGCAAGAGAGCCAACAAGTCTGCAATATCCAAGAAGTCCCTGACACAGCTCATTGCAACTCTTTTGTCACAAACCGAAACCTATCTCCCGGTCATCTCTTCCTCTTTCTACTTCAGGAGTCCTTCCCAAACTCATGTTTTCCCAAGAGAGCGAAGTGGGATTTGGACTCCATCAGCCCATATTACCGTTGCTGTATATTCACATGATTTCTATCATTATACTATTATTTTCAGAAGTAAGTAGAGGGTCTCTGAGAGTCCCTGAGAGAGAAGCAGTTGAGATGATTATAAATCAGAACCTAAGCCTACCTGGTCTGTACCGCTCTTTTGGTGCCCAACACACAGGAATGCTGCACCATTTTCCTCCTCTACTGTATGTTTTTCCATAATATCTTGACGACCGGTGTGGTCTTCCCTACCCTTATTATAGTCACTTATTTTGTTTCTACTAACTAACCTTGAACCCATTTTAAAGTGCGGTGATTCCTTTATTTACTGATATTGCCCAATTTTGTTTGCCAGAGCAGAGTTCTCGGTTGCTCTGAGTACCCTTATTCCAAATGTCAATTTTCCATTCTCTCTCCACTGAGTTAATCATCGTAACCATCAAGCAAAGTGAAACATGAGGCCCTCAGTAACCATCTCCATAGAGCTACCTGCAATGAGTCTGTCCTCTCACCTCTGTAACTGCCGCAACTGCTTTCCCCTAGGAGCACACATGCTGGATGGAATTGTGGGTTGGCACATAAAGAACGCCAAGGTTCTTCACCTTAAGGACAAATTAAATGACAAACTAAAAAATGTCCACTTTAGTGAGGAACCTGGACCCCATGTCGTACAATTAATCTTTGGAGACTTTAGAAAAAGTCTCCAAAGATGTATTTAGGGGAAATCTGTGGCAGAGATTAGATGAAACAATTCTAGTATCTGAAGAGTTTTCAGGCAGAATTTTCGAGCTGCAGTGAATGTGGAAATCACCTAATCCATCATTAATCAGCTTGCTGGCCCAGCATATACCACTGATGTAAATCACTTAGCGCAGTGCCTGGAACAGTGAAGGGCTCGATTATTATAGTTAATTATCATCATTACTTAAAATTATTAAATTTTATTATTATTTTGTTTTGGATTTTATTATTATTGAAATTTATCCTCTCTCCTCCCTTGATACTCTTCCTCCAAAATATAATGAAATATAACAAAAAATAAAAATTATAAATTTGTGAAATTATGACAAAGCCAAACAAAAAGTCTCCTTATGTCTCTTGCTTAGAAGGAAAAGCCAACAAGAAAAATGAGTGAAATAATTTGTGCTTTGCCCACTTTACTAGAAAGTTTGAGCATTAAAATCTAACCCTTACAGGGAAATTCCTTGTAAACTTAACAAGTCTTTTATACTCAGAATCATTGATTCAGTAATCCAATTCATGGGATTTATCCTAAGGAAATAATTATAAGGAAGAAGACTTAAAAATGCTAAAAACATTGAAAAATACTGAAATGTGCATTAATGTACTTAATCTGCTTTAGGTAATTTATCTTAGGTAAATGCAATGGAATGTTATATTAGTATAAATAAATGAATATTATGCTAATGTATATGAATATTATGCTAATGTAATTTTAATGAAAATAAAAGATAACTTCACCATAAAATATTATCTTCATGAATATAAAAAATGGTATTTTTGTAAGAGGAAATTTTATGACAGATTACATGGCAAAGAGTCACAGAACTGTATTATATTACAAACATAATAATGTAATACATGGTAAATTTGGAAAAGAATGAGAAAGGAATGCAAAAAGGATGAAATTGTGGTGTTATAGTTATGGATTTTATGCTATAAAAGTCATGAGTAAAAATCAAAAATTTAAACCCATTGTGAAAACAATGATAGGGTAATAAGCTTTTAGTGGAAATCTAATAAATAGAAAGTCCTCAGCCCATAGTCATCTCTCTTAAAATGACCCTCCATATTTTTTCCCATATTAGATCTAGTTATTTGACTAATTTCTTTAACAAAAGTGATTTTTTTGTGAGACCTGAAGGAAAACAGAAATGGTGGTAACTTTTTAAAAGTAGAACTTTTTAAAAATGAGCTGGTGACATTCCTTCTTTTCCAGGTAAAACATATCAAAACTACCGTGTATGCTGTCTCATGCCATGGGTCCACCCTACAGTGGGGGAGAGGTTGGTACAGAGGAGACCTCTGATGGAGCCAGATCTTGCCTCCCATCTCGGTCTGCATCCTGGTGCTCAGATGACTTGAGTTTTGTCTTGATTGTATTGTAAGCCATGACTTTGGGGCCTCAGTCTTCCTTAACTTTCTGTTTGCGGCTGACTTCTTACAATCGTGCTTCCGCACAGCATCCCAGATCTGCAAATCCATGCACACCTTGTGGCCCATACTCCAAAGCTATCTGAGTGCCATATAACTAATAATGACCCAGGATAAGGACCAAATGTCTATTGTCTCATTGGTCTGAATTACTGTTATCTTTGTGGTGGATGGAACAAAGGAGAATCTTAAAAAACAATGAACTGAAGCTTGGAATGTGCAATACAACAAAGAGCATTTTATTGACAGTGCTTGACAGAGACAATAGCTATTCTCTGTGGCTACTGACAGGCTTTGACTCAAGTTTGCAAACTCAGAATCACACAGGGGCAGGCAGATGGCACAGAAGGTGCTAAATTCTGTTAAGATCTAGAGTAACACCTCCTTCATTGCACTGTGCTTTAAAACACTATGTGAACTAAATACACTGACCACACAGCACATGTCTGCAGGCTGCTGGTTTGCTCTAACACCTGCTGCTCAACAGGAGAGTAGCAAGGATGCTCACGTGGCGCTGCAACATGTCCAGCTGAGAGAGGATGCCGCCCCTCTGCCTGACCTGACCTCCCTTGCTTCGTCCCTCTCCTCTTGCCACAGCTGGCCTCCCAGGTTCCCCTGCTCTGCTTCTAAGGCTAATTTGGCTTGAGCCAGAAAAGATGTAAATAGCTCCTTGCTGCTCTGACAATAATGAATACCCTCTGGTTTCCCACATGGTTCCCAGTATCTCTGTCCCTTTCTCTTCATGAGGTCATTCAGTTCCCAGGTTCATGACTGCCCTTCAAGTGCCCCAGTCTCTAGAACGTGACACCTGCATCAGTTCCTTCAGAAGTGAGAGCCAGGTCCTGCCTTCACGAGTGATGCAGCTTCCTTCCTGCAGCCCTGTAGTGAATGGAATGTCTTGGGAAAAACGTGACTTCTCGAAGTGCAGTATCTAAGCTGATGGGCTCACAGTTTGATTATAGGAAAGGTTTTCTGAGGCTTAGGCTCAGATGGGCAATTGCTCTTCAGATTTTATCAGAAGGTGTGGGAAGTCTACCACAATGCAATTCAGATGTTTTTAGATACACTTGACAGAGCTAGAGATGATGTTAAATTTCCTTTCTGTCAATAAATTGATCAAAAATAGTTATAATAGTTGTTATGTACTGCCTAATAGATGCTCAGCACGGTACTGGGAGCTGGAGGTGGGATTTAGAGGAAAAGTAAACCATAGTCTCTATCCTCAGTTTTTACTCCAGAGGTGGACACATGTGTGTACGTGCACACACACACACACACTGAAAAGAGAACACCCAGTAAGTCGGTACATAATGATAACAGCTAACATCCGCCGAGGTTCGATTGAGCGGGGCAATGTGCGTAAGTGATCTGGTAGCCTTGCCACAGCGTTGAAAGTTGTTGGTTCTCCCTTTCCATTTTACACGTTGGAAACTGGGGTTCAGAGACCTTCGCAGGCAGCAGAAGGGTGGGAGCAAGGGTGTCTGATGCCGCAGCTGGTGTTTTCTCCTCTGAGTGAGTGATTCGCGTTCTTCACTTTGTATTTGAATCAACTGAGACACTTTTACAAATTACAGAGGCTTGAGCCAGGCTGTCAGAGATTCTGTTCACTCGAGGCCTGGGTATCAACACATTCAAAGAATCCTAGGTGATTCTGATGTGCCATCAAGGTGATGAGTCACTATGACAAATCATACTGCCACTGTGCAGCCAAATGCTGGGAGAAAAGTATATTTTGAAGGGAGAGTTTGGTGAGTACGAATTTAGAGCAGGGGAGTTGAGATGAGGCAATTTACCCCTAAGCCACACGTAGTTACAGGTCAAGCCTCTCGCTCCAGAGTTGCAGCAACGAGTACCCAACTTCATCAGATTCTGGTCTGTAAGGAAAAGATAAACAGGTGAAATTATATGTCTGTATTGTTCATTATTGATCGCACTGTGTCTTTAATACTCTTATCTCTTTTGAGCATCACAGCAACCTGGGGTGTGATGGGTCAGGTGATTCATTGAACAACGAGAAAACTCAGATGCAGAGTGTCTAAGTGACTGAGTGTCACCTGTCCAGTTAGTGACCCCATCCAGTGCTCGTTTCATTGTATCACCCAGGCTTAGCTGCTCCCCCATCACTGGAACTACGTGGCACTGCTGGGAATTGAATGGTGAGATCAATGACTGAAGAAGCTGCTAATTGAATGGGGTGAAGGGTATAGCGATATTAAATGCAACTACTACTCCAGGAAGCACTTTTTAAGTTCCTATGATAGATACAGCTCAGCTTATGTTATCACAACTGTTTCTCTAAATAAATTATTTAGATTAGGCTATGAGTGTTCATGAGTTTGTTAAATGCAGATCAACACATTTTTTCCCCAAGCCCCTTGCTCAGGGCATTGGCATGCATTTTCTCCTGCCCCACACTACCCCGAATACAATGGCTCGAAACACTTCAGACCATGGCCAGGGGAAAGCATGGGAATGCCCACATAGGCACGGACAAAGCATTGAATTAGTAACTTTGAGCAAAATTACCATTTGGCCTGTGCTACTAGAAAACGAGTTGTTATAGAATAACTATTTGGGGACGCAGCTCCATGAAGCTTCTACAACAGAGTGAGGAGCTTATAAATACCAGATGGTGCCATCAATGAACAGCAGGTGTTTGCCGGTGAGCTGGGATCATGGTTTTAATTCCCCAAGTAAAATGATTTTTCTGAAACAGGGAAGAGCCCACTGCTACAGATCTCCTTTGTGGGATCTCTGTACACTGTGGACCTTTCTGGAATTGGAGACCCATTGTGTGCAAGGTGGCAGAGAAGGGCCAGTGCGTTCATCTTCCGGGCCTATTGTGCATTATTTTCTTTTCTAGAAGACTTAAGGAAAATGAGGACTTCCGGTCATAGGAAATCAAGACATCTGTTGATTGGTAATTGGAGAATAAAAAGGAGAGAGGAGAGAGTTCCTAAGTGATTAAGATAGAGTGTTGATTAAGTAAAATAATAATAATGTTAAAGACAACTAAAGAAGATGTAAATGAAACAATGTGAAGAGATAAAGCTTACTCACATGTACATTTCGTTCTTCAAAAACTGTGCCTACCACAAATATTTTCTGAAGAATTATCATTACCGTCCTTTATACCCGAGGGCACAGGCTTCCCATCTTGCTGTCACCAGATCTGAGTTTAAATTCTAGCAGCAACTCAGGGCTGTACATTATGCTATCTTGATTTTAAGTAACAAATATTTAGTTAATTAGGTAGGAAATGACTGAATCCAAGATCGGGTTGGCAACCTGGGCCTTGGAAAGCAAACAAGACAATCTTTCTTATCCCTCCAAATTGACAGTGACTGGAGTGCAGCCTGGGAAACCCTACGAAGACAGACGCCACGGGGCATTCCGGTAGGACGAGGCTGGCAAGCCTCACACACTTACCGCACATCTTGTGTCCACAGAGCTCCCCATGGCCCCTCGTTTCTCAGGGGTGAGCAGAGAAACGTGTGATTTATGTGTTTCTGACGCCTTCCCAGTTTGTGACCTCTGTTGTCTTTGGTTATCATCCACCTTGAAGAGTGTTGCCACCTTCTATGGAATGTGAGGGATGGCCACAGGCACTCCTCAATACGCGGATAAGGCTAGGAGACAAAATGCGGGTGAGCACGTTGATACTTCCCCCTGGTTCATAATAGCTATTTATTTATATCAACAGAGAAAAATGTGACTGAGGATACACCCCCATGTGGAAACCCCCCACATTTTATTTTATTTTATTTTATTTTATTTTATTTTATTTTATTTTATTTTTTTAGAGAGAGGGCAAGGAAGGCAGAAAGAGGGAGAGAAACATTGATGTGTGAGAGAAAAATCCATCGGTTGCCTCCTGCACGCACCCCAACTGGAGACCTGGAGACCTGCTGGCGACCCAAGCGTGTGTCCTGACCAGTGACCTTTCAGTGTGCAGGATGACGCCCAACCCACTGAACCACACCAGTCAGGGCCTTCCCCCACTCGTAACACATATTTTCAAAGTGGCACTCATTGATTGCATGTGGAAAATGCTGGGGGAAATAATTAAAACCAAATACTTTTCCCGACCCAGAAATCTTCTTCCCAAATGTAGCAGAGAAAGAAAACAGATTTATTGTTTAATAATAAGTATGAAGCCAGAACGTGACATGCATCACAGGCTTTCAGTAAAGACTGACGAGCATGGGAGGCTGGCACCTCCCACCCAGAACAGGTCGAACGAAGCCATCAACTTTACCAAACAGAAGTTAATCAACACTGTGTCCTGGGCCTGTATGTAGTGAGGATTTGACAGTCATTTGTCCTTGTCTGTGACTGGAGTACAGCCTGGGGACCTGAGTCCCAGAAGATAATTCTTTTGAGCCCTTGGTCCAGTTGTCTCTCTCCTCAACTTTTACCTGTTTGCACTGACTCAGACTCTAAGGGCCGGCCAATCTTTGCCTTTCCAGAGGTCGTGGCCCTTAATCAAGTGACAGATGTCATCTTGGTAAACATGAAATAGTCTGAAGGTAACAAGGGTTAGCGAGAATGATAGGAAATGAGTTCCCTCATGCATGCCTAAACTTAATATAAACCTGACAATCAGTCTTCCATTCATGTCTTTGAACCTTTAAAGCAAAGGCACAAGAAAATATGTGCATTTAATTCCTGATTTTGGAATACCATCATTTCCAGGTGTCTAGGTGGGGATGAGATACGGATATTGCGGGTATCCAATGATCTTCAGTAAATGCCTGTGATGATACCAGTGTTACAATAATTATTACACATGGATTGCTAATTATTAAAGATTGGGTGTGCATAAATTACACGCAGTACTCATAATGGCTATGCATGGTAGCCTATTAGCTCAGACAAGCAAGAAATACTACTTTCCATTAAATCAATATAATTTAGCCCCAAGTATCATCCATCTGGACTAAATAGAAATTCAATTTATTATCCATTATTATTATTCAGTATGGGGCCCCTTCCATCTGTAGAACTATTCTAGCATCTGGGGATGTAGGCAATGTCCCGAAAAGGGAGGCAGAATCCTTCATTTCCTTGCATGTGGTGGCTGCTGTCCTCCTTGTCCCTGCCAGTAGGGGCCTCTCCTTATTGATTCCTTCTGTGGGGTGTGAGCCTGAGTCCCTGGTGCAGGTGGTCTCATGATGGCGACTCTCACGAAGATACAGGAGCATAGAGAGACTGTTCCGTTGAAAGTGGCGGAATGGAATTTGACTTTAGATTTGACACATTGGAAGCTCATGCTCTTTACTGTGCTACAGGGCCTTCCTAGTTCTTATCCTGGAGATACTTGCTATGCTTTGCAATGACATTTTTTTATTATACTTATATCTAGATAATTGATAAGGATAGTGGATAAGTAGATGTAGGAGAACCAGGCTCCCAACCTAAATTATGTAAGCACGTAGAGGACATTAGAGAGGGCTAAGATAAATGATATAAGTGTTTTTAAGGAAAGAAAATTTAATTAAGTAGATTTGAAGAAGGGTATATGATTGACTAAACCGAAAGAAGGGGGAAACACTGCTTTACTTAGTTATGTTAACAGTGAAATATTTTTTCCAGTTCTGGTTTGAACTTTTCTTCTAGCTAAAGTATTGTACAACTTAGAGATGCCGTTCTAGCCAAGGCTTGGCTGCTGACTCGCACGTGACTTCGGACACGTCACTCACAGTCTGGCCTCAGTTTCTCCATCTACAAAATATGGCACCAACACCTGCTCCACCATTTCACAGAGCTCTAGTGAGATTCAAATAGGACAGCTAACACCCAAGTGTGTCTGAAAAGCTGAAAACACTATCTGAATGGAAGATTGCATCATTATTTCTTATTGTGCTTCTTCCTGGGCATAAAACGGTCAGTTTCTCTTCTGATAGCCTTTCTGAAATTAGAGGGAAAGTGAGGACATATCACAGTAGCAGTTTTAAAGATAGGTAGCTGAAGAGGCAAAATTTACAGCACATCATTTATCCCTCCATTTCTATTCCGTTCCAAAATAATACTGTTAAATTTGATGACGCTCTTTACTGACTGATCCTTTGTAGCAGGACTGTTGTAGGATAAATTGTATGCAACACAAAGTTTTGCTTGTAATCAAATAAAAATTACTTTCCTATGTTTATGCATGTTTGATAAGCAGGGATTTTTTTAAAACCTCACCCAAGGATATGTCTATTGATTTCAAAGAGAGAAGAAGGAGAGAGAGAGAGAGAGAGAGAGAGAGGTGTGAGAGAGAAATATCAATCAGCTGCCTCTTGCATGTACCCCAACCAAGGACCAAATCTGCAAGCTAGGTATGTGTCCTGACCAGGGATCTAACCCCACAACCTTTCGGTGAAGGGACATCACTCCAACCAACTGAGCCACCTGGCCAGAGTGCAGAGGTGTTTTATCAAATGCCAGCTTCCTAGTAATTAATTCATAGTTTTATGCATTTCACATGAATCTTTTCTTCTGCAAGCTGAGCATAAATTCCTCCATTAAAAACACTTCAAGTCATCCTCAAAGATCTCTTTTAGGTAACTCCAAATGAGAATAGGACACCATTTAAACTAAATCATCATTCACTGCTGTAAGGAGACAAGGTGAAATGTTGCATTTTGTGAATAATTGAGTCAAAGAACAAACTCCAAATGTGGCAGGTTAAACAGTGAAATTCATGCTTCATCTCATTTACTTTAAGGGGTTCATTTACGCTTGTTCATGTAGATAAAGTTATAGGCAGCATGTTGCCACAGGGAAGACATGTTCCTCTCAGGGAAAGTTTTACTGAAGTTCAAGACCCTTACATTTTGCCTGATGGGTACCAGGCTAGTACAAGGTGTTTTGGTTGTTGTTTTTTTTTTTCCCATGGAGGAACTGTGAATGTTTTCCAAATCTCATAAATCTTATCCTACAATGGGATAAGCAAACAACATTTGAAAAGCAGTCACATATGGGATCCCAGGTTTGGGCCCCTGCTATGAGGGCTGAGAGAATGACTGGCCTCAGGGCCCTGTTCTTTCTCTCTCTCTCTCTCTCTCTCTCTCTCTCTCTCTCTCTGTACTGATTCTAAGGAACCCTGAGTCACAGGAAGGAGAGGCAGAAAGATCCTCCTTTTCCTGTCACTGTGTCCCTCTTGGATAGAAGACTGGGATAGAAGAACTAGAAGAATTCTGAAAAGAGATTCAGAAAATACAGAAGACAAAGGCAATGATGTGTATATAAAGGGGCTGAATGATGATACAGGGGCATGAATTTAACACTTACGAGCTGTGCTGGTAACCACCAGAAAACTAAAAATAGGAAAATGACTGAAGTTGATTATTTCTGGGAAATGGGATTTCAGGGGAGGGGGGACTGGTGCAATGGAAGTTGTTGCTTTTAATTATAAACACATCTTCAACTTCATTTACCCCTGTGCATGTATAACTTTGATAATAATTAAAAGGGAATAATATAAATATGGCATAGGACAATAAGTTGAAATGGAGTATGAACTAACCCTCTAACCCCTGGTTTGGGGTCCATGAACCTACGTTTTACAAAGCTCCACAGAAAATAACGATAGCAATAGGTATTGGGTTCGTACTATGAGCTTTATATAATAACTTATTTAATTTTCAAGAAGCCCTTTGAAGTAGATACTATTATCCCCATTTACAGAGCAGGAGGCTGAGTAGCAGGGAGTTCAGTAGGTTGCTCAAATTCCCACGACGAGCTCCCGAGCTGGGACTCAGACCCAGCATCTGTGCGCTCTGCTGCACCAGGTGGCAGTGATGCACATGGGGGTCCGAGAGCGTTGAGGTGCAGGATGTCTTGTGGGAGCTTCTAAGGCAGAAGGTCCGAGGAACAAGTCAGGAAACACAGCAGGAAGTATTTACGGTCCTCACTTTTCCTCCTCTGGCCCTGATGTTCACCCAGCTCCAGACCCCTGTATCCTACAACCTATTTTGTATGTTGCAAATGCAAATGTCTTCGATCAAACTCACAAGTCTCCTCTGAGTGGCTCTTCTCTTGGCACTCTGTGTCTGATGAAGGGAACTGCCTTCCACACAGTTGAACAAGTCTGAAAACTCGGGTGTGGCCCCCACCCCCTTTCCCTGTCACTTGCCATCACCCTGCCATCAATAAATAACGCCTATCCCTCTTACCTACTAAATCTCTCACAACACCACACGCCTTCCCTTCCCTGGCCACCCTTGGCCCTCAATCCATGTGACCACAATCTTCCAGGGACGATTGCAACTGCCCCTCCAATCCATCCCCCACACTGTAGCAGGTGTGAGGGAACCATGACGAAGTCCCACTTCTTTAACGTTGCTGTTAAACCTGCCTGAGTGGCACCGCCTGCCTCGTGGGGCCTCAGCTCAGACAGCTTGCCCCCTCCCCCAAGCTGAAGCCATTCGGCCTCCCATTGGCTCCGCCACTTCCCTGTGTTCCTTCACTTCAGCTCCTCAGGGCACGCTGGTCCCCCTGCCTGGAATGTGACTTAATCACCTGAAGCATTGGTCATCTCATCTGTCAAATGGGAATTTAAGTGCCACAGATCAAAACTGTTAAAATTAGGAAATAAAACAAATATACGTAATGTTCCTGACACAAAATAGGTATTCAATAAGTTTCCTTCCCTCAGCATAGCCCAGAATTAATTTTTCTCAATAATCTTCACATAAAGATAAATCTGCTTGTATTACTTCTCTAATTGTGATTTCTAAAACTTCAAAGTAGAAAAGAACCTGTAAAGATTTGTTTATATCACGTAAGAAATTGACTAAAATCACAATGCATCTTGCAATGAAGGATTCATGCTGCATTTTTTTTCTGCTGTCAAGTTAAGCATATCTGTTAGAGTGCGGAGCCTCTAACAGATATGTAGGTGTTAACACCTTAAATGTAGGTGTTAGAGAGTTACGGTTTTCAAAATTACAGCTTGGTTCCACTGAGACAGCAAAAATAATCAATAAAATGTAACACCCTCAGAAGTAATGATATTGAAAAGGATTTCAAATAAATGAGCAAATAAAGAAAGTAAATTAGCATCTAGTTTGCAATTAGAGAGTATAATCCTTGATAATTGGGAGAACGAGTTGAGCCTTTATGTTAATGTATAAGGCAGTCACAGTCACATTTCCAGTGAAAGTAAATTGAGTTTAACAGAAATACTATCAAGTAGGGAGCGGGAGGGACTAGTCGGTGGAGCACAGAGGATTTTCAGGGCCGTGAAACTACTCTGTATGATGCTAAAATGATGGAGAACATACAGTTGTCCAACCGAAATGACTGTGCAAATAGTATACAATAGCTGAGAAATAATGCGTGATTTTAATACACAGACACGCAAACACAGAGTGGGGAAAAGTAGAGCAATTGAGGTAAAAAAGAGTAAAGTTCTATTTGAAGATTGGGTCTTTAAACCTATGATTATAGGTAAGTTTCATCGTGTTCCCTACCAGTAAGAAATACCTGCCCTCTATCTTTTGGAGCTGCTATAAAATTGATCAGTTTTAAAGATAAATATCTAGAAGCCATTTAACAATCTGATGAAAGAGGTGTATCATACATTCCAAGCAGTGTCATTGGGACTGGTGAGAGGTTTACAAAGTTGAATGAGCTTTTATGGCAGTTTTGGAGTCAGGTCAGTGACCTTTGCCCTGCTTTAGAGGAGAGAGTTCTTAAGTTCTTTACCCAAAGCTACTCAGAGAAGGTGAATGAGCTGAGACCTAAGAGAGGAGAAGTCAATCGCGTGAGAGCGGGGGTGAGTGCTCCAAACAGGCGGAACAGTGGCACAAAGACCATGAGTTGGGAATAAACGTGACGTCATGATGGGTTTGTGAGACACTGTGGCTGGGTCACGACTGAGGAGAGAGAGCCGTGTCAAATGAGGGTGAGACGTGGGCAGGGCCCAGCTCACTCCTGCCTCATGGCCCATTCCTGATTTTGCTCTGAGTGCAAGGAGGAACTGGCAAGGGTTTTGAAGCAACAGGAGTGGCATGATGTTTTCCTGTGTTTCACGCGTGATCTTTCGCTGCTTCATAGGGTAAGGGTTTCTATACCGTTTCGATCGTGTATCTCACTGAACAGAATTCTGAGCATGTGCTTCCCACACGTTTATATTATTTGTTCTCGAACTGTTTGGGTTGCTCCCCTTAAGTAGTTAGACACTGGTGACAAGGATAAATTGCTAGCTTTTGAACATGAAAGTTAAGGATATATAAACATGGGTTAGTTTTCTCCTTCTCCCTGCACTGTGTCATTATCTGGTTTCCCTGGGCCTGTAAACCCCGCTCTGGGTATACATCGTGTAGGCAGAGATGGGAAGGGACTGTCTGAGAAGCAGGGACTGCAGTGTGGAAGCTGCTGGAGGAGGCATGGTGAGATGTGGGAGAGTGGAGATGTTTTTTCATGTTTAGAGTCTTCAGACCTCTATAGAGGGATGGCCCATCTATACCCACTGCCTGGCCTGACATCCACTCTCCCTTCTCACATACTGGACAGGTAGCTCATCCTGTGAACACCCCAACAATGAAACCTGTTCAAAAATCTCAAGGGCATGCTGATCACACACCACTGGGATTAGTTCACTTTTTCTACCAAAAGTCTATTTCCTTGGCAGTTTGGTTAAAGGGATGAGTTTGATGGATGAGTGGTATTTTTAAACTTCTGACTGGTGGTAGAGACCAATGGCAAGTTTTATGAATTAAAAGACAATAATCAAAAGAGAGACAAACAGACAAGAGCAATCAACCAATCAACCTTAGAATGAACTTAATCTAGATCCTCGGCTAAACCCTTCCTCAAATGGGAAACTCAAATTGGGGAGTAAAGAAACGATCAATCTCAGTGACCTCCTCTCCAATGGATCTCAAAGATCTCCTCTCCAATTGGATAATTGGGGCAAGTTAGTTCAGGTAGAAAGGAGATGTAACCTTTAGGGGGGAGAAGAAGGTGTATTTTCCCCAAGTTTCTACAGAAAGTGCTTCATGTTGGAAAAATGATTTAAGGTAGTAATAGTCCTAGGTCAAATGTAAATGTTTTATGGCAAAATTAGCAGGGGCTCACACAGCCTTCCACTGTTGTGACTTCGTCTCTCCTACCCCTTTTAGATTTGCTTTCCCCAGTCCCATATTTGCGTAGGGATCTGTTTGGGTTCTGGCATTTCAGTCTGCTTCTCCTCTCCTGGAGGAACTCCGGCACACTCCAGCAGAGCATGAAGAGGAGGCATTAAGCAAATGATCCTGCAAACCTCTGGAAACTTTGTGCCCAGAGGCGAACGGCTGACCTGATTTCACAGATAGCACGTGGAATCTGGGGCGAGGGAGGCTCTGCACTCTCCTTTCTCTCTCTAGAGGCCTCAGCCCACCAGATACTGCCCTTTGTGGAAGGGTACAAAGCTGGGCTGCAAGGACGAGCCACCAGTCAAGGGTCCCGTTTGACTGTTTCTGGAAGGACATTCCAGGCTCCTTTGAAGTCAGATATCACTCTGTTAAATATCGACACACTCAGCTCCAATCAATGGCTGAGAAAGCTGGTTTTCTCTTCCTGTTTGTCTGGGAGTGGTCTTTAGAACATGACTCAGAAAACTGTTACAATTCTGCCGTAGGAAACGTTTGTGCAAGAGAAGTTTTCTTGAACCCTGCTGGAAACATCAGTGAGGAACCATTCCTACGCTGTCTTCAAGGTGAGCCTGTCCTAGACACAGCGATCCTAGTTTAGGAAAGTTACCATGGAAATAGCAATGGAACACACACAGACTGGGATTAGTACTAGTTTTCTGTAATGAGCATGAATTGTCCTGGTACTTGTTTATTTCCACGTGGCTATCTATTCTCCAGTAACTATCTGCACAGCAGTGTCACAACGTCTGTGAGGACCTAGGAATTTGAAGACCTTTTAGCCTTACTTAGTAATTTAAAACATTTTAAATTCACCCACCACCGATCTTCATCTGAACTTTTTAAATAGCAGCTGAGGTGCTGGGTGATCATACAAGTCCGAATTTTAGATCCTGTAGGGGGCTTTGTCATCCAAGTCACCCCTTCATTTTAAAGCTCAGCCAGCCAAGCGGTGGTTTGCGTAAGTGTCCTGTAGGAGCCAGAGGCGGAGTATTCGGTCCTGGAGCTGAAGATGGCTCTGGGCTCAGCCTGAAGGTGAAGACAAGGGCTGACGTCTTCTGGAAATAATGTGTGTCTCATACTCACTGTCCGGAAGGTGTCACTCATGTTTCTAAGTGCCAGGGCTACTATGGAGAACAAAATCCAAAGAGGTGCGTGATCACAACCGGTGATTAACATTATCTTCTGCCCAGGCTGGGGCACATGATCAGGTCCTGGGTCAGGTCATGGTCCCAACGCACAGGCTGGGCAACCCCCACTCCACATCACAGTGCAAGCTTTGGGATCCCGGAGGCCAGGGGATTCCAGGAACCAGCAGGCACAGGCTCAGGGTAGTGGGTGGGGGTCGCGGCGGCGCATTTGGTGTGTCCACAGTGGTTCACTGGGGAGAGTGGGGCAGGTCCCGCAGTCTCCGCAGTCTTCGCAGTCTCCGCAGGCGGCTGTGCCAGGTCCTGAGACTCCAGCTCTACCCCAGCCCGCGTGGCCATGCCACTCTGTGCGCCAGCACCCGCCTCCAGCCTGCCCCCTTCTCCTCCGCCCCACCTCGGCTCAACTCGGTTGCAGTTGGGGTCCTGAGCACCTACCCCCACCACTGACCAGCCGAAAAGCCCCGCGCTGCCACCTCCTGTACGGTCAGGGAACCCTTCTCTGCTGCTCTCTGCTCTCAGTGGGAAGAGTTGGTGCCGGCTGTGACTTCTGCTGGGTGCTATGGTCCCAGGGACCTATCCCGGGTGCTTCCCTTACTAAAGGCCGGGAGGCTCTACCTCTGCTACTGCTTTGCCTCTCCCCGCGCACCCCTGTACAGAGCAGGCCAAGGCAAGGACGAGAACTGAGGAGTCCTATGTTCCTGGAGCTCAAGAGTGGAACCCAGGCAAAGTCACCGCCCAGAGCTGGAGGAACTGTCAATCTGCATCATATTTACAGCCGACAGGCTTAGTAGGCCACAACAGCAAGGAGAGGAGAGAGAATGGGGTTGGAGGCAGATGAGTGAAGGATGTAAAGGGTTAAAGCCAGCTTGGTGATCTTCTGGAGAATGTGAGTAGATGGAGCTTCTGGACTCAGGCGCTGCTGCAAACCACAGCCTTTGCCTATTTTCCACAGAAATATTTACTTCTGCGAGACCTACCTCCACCCCACCCAATCCCATCTTCTTTTCCAAACTCCAACCTTGATAAAACCTCGGGAGTGAGCAACGACCTGTCTCCCTGCTCACAGGGGTGTGTGTGTGCTGCTGAAGAACTGACAAAGAATTGGGAGCAACAAAGTGTCAAGACTACAGAGTTGAGTTAAATTTCAGCAGTACTTTCCCTTGTTAGATTGTAGCAGGCGCAAGTTAGGTTAGAAGCAAAACAAAACAAAACCCCCCAAACTTGTGTCCGTAGGGTAGTTTAGATGGGGAGTCCCACCCCTTATCTCTTTTTTCCCCAGAGAGGAGGAGAATGTCCCTGGAATATCTCCTGTTTCTGGGTCTCACCACAAGCATTGCAGGGAGAGAACTCTGCAGAATTTTCTCACAGCCCTGGAGAAAGTGGTCAGACCCGGAGCTTTCCAGCCTGTGGATGAGCCATTGTTCTCTGGTGTGTAGTCATAGGAAGATATGATATTCCAATAGCAACAACCCCCTGTAATCCCCACTGCTGACTTTCTCTAGTGAAGAGCACAAGAGCACAAATGAAGACGTGGTCCTCTTCCAGCTTCATGAAGGGAGGAGAGGGATTGCTAGGGGTTCTGCTAAACACAGAGCAGGTGGAAGCCAGTGATGTTTGGCCTTTTCGGTATGCGGCGGGGGGGGGGGAGTTACGTTACAATTTAAACTGATCCTGGAAACTTTTACTTCTTGGGTGGAAAAAACAATTTGGATGCAAAAGCTAAGGATGGTTTTAAAATGTTCTCCAGGCATTAAGAACATTAACAGGAAATAAAGGTACCTTTTAATGTTTTTGGTTGTCAAGCAATTGCCAGAAACATTGCCAGAAAGGTGTCACTTTTAGCTGCACTCACTGTCAGCTGGTACTGACATCTGCGAACATTTAAACGTATTGGTTTGCTTTTAGTGACTCCTTTTGGCATAACTGTATTAAAACAAATCATGATAATAGTAGTTCTTACAGCACCAGTTAATTTTGCCTATTTTTGAATTTCAAATAAATATGTACTATTTTAGATCTGGCCTCTTTTGCTAAACATTATATTCGTGAGCTTCATTTGCAACTGTCTTTCTAGCCAGCAAATACTTGCTTGCTAAAGAGTAACATACTCTTATGACTATCTCAGTTTGGTTTCAACATGTTGGTATGGGATAATAGAAATAAAATATCAACCAAATTGTATCAAACTCCTGGTTGGCACCCAGGCTCTGTGCTGGGCACTGGGGAGACACATATGACAAAGTTAGGGCTTATCAATGAATATGAAAGTTTTATTGACCAAAGACCATTACATTGTGTGTGTGTGTGTGTGTGTGTGTGTGTGTGTTTAAGTTTGATGCAGTCCCACTGTTTTATTTTTACTCAGGTTGCCTATGCTTTTGGTGTCATATCCAAAATGATCATTGCCAAGACCAGTGTCAAGGTGCTTACTGCCTATGTTTTCTTCTAGGAATTTTATAGTTTCAGGCCTGACATGTAAGTCTTTAGTCCATTTGGAGTTAATTTTTGCGTGGGGGTGTGTATGTTTTAGTCCGCCGTCTTTGCAGTGCCCTGTGGCGCTAGCCTGCCAAATACTCTTTGTTACAGTCTCCTGGGACCCAGGAACACTAGCTCCCCGGCTACCAGAGCCAGGCAGTCAAGGGGTATCTCCTGGGGGGCAGGTGCAAAGACTGGTGCACCAGCCACCTGGGAAAGCTCCCTTCTGGGAGATACAGATTCTCTAGAGAGTGGCAGAGGAAGAGGATGAAGACAGCACCAGCCCTCTGAAGTCCCTGGAAAGAGCTACAGTCAGCCTTCGAGCAAGTGTTTAATTAGAAGCCTGCCCCTTGGGCTCAGCTGTGCTAATAAGTTAATAGGCCTTTTTGGTAGACAGACTGACCTCCTGGGTCTGTTGCCTCCTACTGTGCCCTGGACGTGATAGTCACACTTTTTTTTGGTGGTTAGAGTCCTCTGGGATCCTGGAGTGTAAGCCTCGCTGGCACCCAGAGCCAGGTGATGGAGAGGCGCCCCTGGCGGCAGCCACAAAGCCGGGCAGCCTCCGCGTGTACACGATCCCCTCTGGGTGGTACTGGCGCTCCGGATCTCGGCAGAGGGAGAAGGCGAGGATGGTGCCCATGGGCTAGAGCGAGACAGAGAGAGCCAGGAGACAGCACCCACCGAAAAGAAAGGAAGGGAGGAAGGGAGGGAGGGAAAGAAAAAGGAAAGACACCTAGAGTTTAAAAACAGAAGGTGCCTGCAGGCTGGAGAAGCCACAGGCAGAGCCCAAAGATGGCTCCGGCCAGTCCCCGTCCCGGGAGCCCCGGGAGCCCCGGGAGTCCTGGGAGCCTGCGCAGCAACCCCCCTAGTACGTGTCAAATCGGGGGCCTGTTGCTCAGGCCGAAGCTCCAAGACGAGCCGGTGAGTTTATCCCACGTCATGTCCCGTGCCCCTGAATTGGCCCCTTCCACCCGGCCCTGCCTGGACCGGTGAGTCCGAGCTCTATAAGCGTGTTGGCTCAGATCGCTGTAGCTTGTGGGTCTCGTGGGCACGAGTCCCGTCGGTTTAAAAACTGGATGTTGTAGGGCTTGTCTCTCAGGCGCAGGGGTTAAAAGGTGTGGTTCTCGATGCGGGGTGCACACCCGTCGGTCCTCCCGGAGCTCTGGGTTTTCACTTCCCTCCCACTGTGGGTCCCCGCACGGGTGGTAGGTGTGTGACCAGACTGTGTCGCAGGCTCCCTGCCTGCTCCAGTGTGGGCCTTCTGTTGGTGGAGTAGGAGTTGCTCAGCCAGTTCTTAGAGATTTTTCTCCCCCCAAGGGCAGTCGTTCCAGATGTGGCTGTAGATTCTGTGTGTTCTTTGCGGGAAATGAGTTCGGGATTCTGGCACGTGGCCATCTTCAGCTGAAACCTATTAGGCCTTTAATTTAATTTTATATTGATTCCTTGTTTAAAGCTTGTCAGAAATTTGCATTTGAAATCGCCAAAGGAGGTTAGTGGTTGGCCTGCTCTTGATAGTTATTTTTCAGGGCCTCCCTCCTTCCCAGTCAGTAACTCTTTAGTAAAGAAATGACTAAAATTTTATGGCACACCAAAAAATATATATTTTTTGTCGCTCTGATGAAAAATAGGTATAATTTTGATTCATTCACACTGGACATCTATTGTTACATTGGCTGTTGTCATTTTTTAAAAAATTTGACAGTCTAAGGGAAAAGAGGTCAGCGCCCCTGATGAAATAGCCAGGTATTGCATGCTTTAAAAATTCTAAGGGCACACCTGTTGAAAATCACTGTTCTAGGGTAATGGAGTAAGAAAAATGACTTGACAACCTTAGCCAAAGTGTATTCTGTGGGATATTACTAGGTGTTACATAAGTTATATGTATCTATATATCTATGAATATTTATCTATAGATAGATATTACATATATCTGTATATTTTGTGGTGGTAGTTTGGACAATATTGAGTTAAACAATGCTTATTTACTACATTATTTATCATGGCCTTTAGTATTCTAGTGCTCACTGAGAGTTCTCAAATATATATGAAAACATGAACTTTTTCCCCAGTACCATCTAGCCAGACTGCCTTCTGGGGAACGGACCCATTTGGAAACGAATGGATTACTGCCCTCTTTTTATATTGTGGATTTTAAATTAGTAGGTGATGTAGGAAACCGATTTTACTTTTTGAGGAAGACTTCATGGAGGGCCATCACTCAGTCTTAAAAATTTTACTTTTGTGTCTCTGCGAGAGACATCTTTGTGCGTCTGGATCAAGGGACAGACTGGTGAATGTCCCATTGGCACGGCCAGTTGCTGCCCAGCAGGGAGTCTTGTCTCTGCTCCCCTTTCCTTGATGTTTTTTTCCCCAAGGGGGCAGTGGGGAGTGGAGTTACGGTGACAACTTTGTTGTTTGTTGTTGGCTATTTATTTTTCTAGCTTCTCTTGTAGCTGAGGGTGGCCTTGGGCCCTAGTGGCCAATGAGCCAAAGGAAGAGATCTACTAGGAGTGGAGGATGGGGGTAGAGGAGATGGGAATTTTCTGGAAAATATTTGGAAAAGCTCCCTAATAGTTTACAGATATGGAGGAATTATCCTTTAGTTGACCTTAAGACTAGAGACGTTTGCATAGGTCCACAGAGAGTTTTGTCCTTTTGCCTTGAATGAGTTTGGAGCTGTGGCCGCTGTGTTGTGACGGTGAAGGCACAACCCTGAGAATGAAAGGCCAGAACTCTGCGGATGGCAGAACAGGGCAAAAAGAGCTCAGATTTTGAAGATCTTACTGAGCTGCTACGCTGAGTTGCCTGTCTTCAACTTCCTTGGTCTGTAAACAATGAATTTAAGCCTCTATTAATAAGCTTTTTAAAAGTTAACTTGCTGTTGAACGTATCCTAACTGATTCATGTTTTGTTCTCCTCATATGTGCCTTTATTTTATTTTCTTAATCCACTGTCTACTCTTGAGACTATGTGTAGCTCAAGGGAAGCCAGAACCTATCTGCGTTTAAACAGCATCTGAGCATGCTGATAACTTTCCTTGGTTGCTAAACTAATATGTTGGTCTGTTTTGAATTACTTTTACCTTCTCTTGATTTAGTCAAACAGAACAGGGGCTTCTATGGAAATATCCTCATGTTTTTCAGGAGCATCTGAGGGGAGCTTGTGTTTATAATAAAAGGGGGGAATATATTCTTTTATGTGCAGTTAATAAATTAGGATTGTTACTCACTGAGCAAAAGGAATCACTGGTGGGTTAAACTGTGAGCTTCCCAGGAGCATTTCAAATAGGATTCCAGTAGCAAAAATGAGGTTACTTAGAGCCTTTGAGGAATTGTCATTTGAATTGGTAGAGGTATTTTATTTTATTTTATTTTATTTTATTTTATTTTATTGTTGCTGATCTCTGTTCATAAATAACTGGAAAGCTCAACTGGTAAGAGGGATTTGAGCTGGAAGCTGGATTTCAGGCTCCCTGGGAAGGGAGGGAAAAGAGAGACGGAAGAATCAAAGGGCCTGCCCCCATGATGAGTAATGAAGGGTTCTGAGAATGGAGAACTGAGATACACAGTGTGGTCAAGGCATGAGATTTCCCTGGATGCTTTCCACTGACGGACTCGGTTCACAGTGGCCGGTGTTCTCCTTTCTGCTTTCTAATTGCTTTAACCTGTGCCCAGATTCCCAGAACTCAGTATGTCACACTGTGGCCCTTCCTGATTTTGTGTTTTTCTCAGGATATTGTCATCTAGTTTAAGAGACTTGGAAAGCAGGAAATACAAACAGGTCTAGAGGTAAATTTTATCTACCTACCTAACTATTCTACTTACCTACCCTACCTGTCTTTTCACCTAAGTACTTACACATCCCCCCAAGCTTCTCAACACTGCTAAAATGCTTACTTTGCCTAATCTGCATTCTTACCATAGTTGCCCACTGACCTGCCTATCTTTTTAAAAATTGAAGGGCACCTATCAATGAAATTCTTTGTTTTATGTTTTGCTTAATGTTATCTTGAACTCATCTTATTGGATTATTTTATGGTTGTTGTGGTTTTATTTAGAAAACAGGCTTTACTGTGAGACTCAGGAGGAGGACAAATAGATGGGATTTTGTTAGACTCTTTAATAGATGACGATGATGACAGTGAGGTGATGACGAGGACAATGATACTGGAATTAATGATGAAGAGGTTGAAGACACTGTCTCTGAGGTTGTGGAGATTTTTAAATTAGCTCCATATAAAACAATTCATGTATTTATCTCTTGTTAATTGATATGTTTTTCTTCTATCCCTGATATTTTCTTTTCTTTATTCCTCATCAGGTTCTCACTAGATGTCAGTAGGTACTGAGCCCTGTGGTGGGTGGTATGATAAAAGGCATGCTTGGATTCCAAAGAAATAAAGTTACAGTCCATGGTGACAGAAACTCGATCTTTGTCTCAACAAGAGGAAGAAACTCCTAAAATACTGGAGAGGGTTGAATAGTGTACCCCTAAATTTATGTCTATCTGGAGCCTGCGAATGTGACCTTATTTGGAAAGACAGTCTTTACAGATGTCATAGTGACAGATGAAGTCATACCAAATTAGGAGGCAGTTTGGACACAGACAGAGAGGGAAGAAGGCTTTGTGCAACAGAGGCAGAGATTGGAGTGGTCCAGCTGCAGGCCAAGGAATGCCAAAGATTGCCAGCAACCTCTGGAAGCTAGGACGAGGATTTTCCCCTAGAACGGGGGTGTCAAACTCATTTTCACCAGGGGCCACATCAGCCTCGAGGTTGCCTTCGAAGGGCAGAAATGATTTTAGGACTGTATACATGTAACTACTCCTTAACTGTTAAGGAGTTGAAATTACATTTGGCCCTTTTAAGGCAACCTCGAGGCTGATGTGGCCCCCGGTGAAAATGAGTTTGACACCCCTGCCCTAGAACCTTCAGAGGGAGCACAGCCCTATCAGCAGCTTCATTGCAAACTTTTGGACTCCGGACTGTGAGAGAGTGAGTTTCTACAGTTTTACGGCATCCTCCTACCACACATGCAAATGTGAGAGCCTTGCTTTCCCAACCCCCTCTAAAGCTCACAAATAGTCAGACATGATCACCTTCGACCTGAACCAAAAGCTTCTGACAGGAAGATGCAGAACTGCACGGGGAATGGCCGTGTGACGTTCAGGACACACCCAGGCTCCAGATGCAGGGGAGCTGGAGACTCCGGGCCCAAACCCCTCAGCCTGCAGGGCTGGCTGCCTCAGTGCTAGAACCTGGTTTTCTGGGTCCTGGTGAATTACCCGATGTTGTTTTCACAGAATTTTATGGGGTAGAATTAACCAGAGCAGATTCCTAGGCTTATAAAGAAATTCTGACTGATACACCATCCTGCTTTTCAAAGTTAACCTTACATTGTAAGCACAGTCTATCATGTTCTCCATCTCTGACCACCTTTACAATTGCTGGGTAATAGTCAGTTGTGTTCGTGTACAGTGATAGATGTAGTAATTCTTCTGTTAGAAAAGTAGGTCATTTCCACACAAACCTGCAATGGATATATTTGTGTGCATAACTTTTTTTGCCCTTGTGCTATTATTTAATGAAAATTCCAAGAAATATGTCCATTGAGTCAAAGAATGTGAACTCTGTATATCACTGTGCTTTCCTGGATAGAAACCATGATTTATACCGCTGCCAGCAGTGCAGGGAAGTAATAACTTTCTTGCATCTTTATTTGCATGGAGGGGTATTATTTGTGCTATCTTCCTGGGTGGAAAAACAGTACCTTAATGTTTTAATTTTTACTTCTCTGGTTACTAGTGAGAATAACATTGTTCTCTTATTTTTTTACTACTTGGGATTTCCATTGACTTTTCTGTTCATCAGGCAGGAACTTCAAATAGACACGTATAAACGTGGGATGAGCCTCTGAGCAAGGTTACCCAATCACCACACCTATTTGACCAGACTGGGCAACTTGATGGGGTTGTGATGTGGGGTGGGGGAGGGGTGGTTAAAGAGGACCAATACAACCAAGTCTTTCAGTCCTGAGATTTTAAAACTCCTTTGGGGAGAAAAGAAGTGCAGAAGCATGCTATGCCTGTAAGTGCTAAATTCAGAGTGGCAGAATCACCAAGGAAAAAGTCTTTCTCTTTTAGGCTCGCCCCAATGTCCTTGCTTCTCTCTCTCTCTCTGAAGATGTGTTTTCTTTTTCCATTCCACGAAACTGAATCTTTGTAACCTTTTTCTTTTCTTTAAAAAAATATTTTATTTATTTTTAGAGAGAGGGGAAGGGAAGGAGAAAGAGAGGGAAACATCAATGTGTGGTTGCCTCTTGTGCACCCCCTACTGGGTATTTGGCCCACAGCCCAGGTATGTGCCCTGACTGGGAATCGAACTGGTGACCCTTTGCTTTGCAGGCCTGTGCTCAGTCCACTGAGGTATACCAGCCAGGGCTGTACCATTTTTCTAATGGTCATTTTCTGATTAGCACCTTTGAAGAACTGCGAAGATTTAACCTGACATTTTCTTTCCTTCATCTCAAAGGTCTTAAGATGCAACCTTGTGTCTTGTGGTTTCTTGAAGTTGATTTCTCACCAGTGGGTGGCAGCCTATGCTTTCCAGAGAGGCAGCTACAAGGGTTGTGTGTAGAAGATGAGTTGGGGGAGGAAGTGTGGTGTGTGAGAGGTAACTGGAGTTCTGGGACAGACACAGGGCTATTGAATGTACTTGTCAGCAGGATCAGTTCGGCAGTTTGCTTCAACAGCTTCGAATAAAGACTGATTAAAAAAACATGTATTGCATACACTTTAGGATTACTTCTGGAAAGTTTTGGGGGATACCCTACAGAGAAAAATGTTTGTCTGATAAACATTTTTTTTTGTTTCCAAACTCTCACAAAAAAGATGTGATTTCATTAGAGAATGCGGGCACTGACCCGCCCGCCAACTTCTCCAGGAGTCCATCACCCTGAGGGAGAGAGTAAGTAATGATGGGGTGAGTGCAAGCTCCTCTTGCTAAAGATAATGTTTGCATAATGCCTGTGGCAATTATGTTACAGAGCAAGAGGGTGGGGGTGGTTCACGATAAATTATTACAGAAAGGATTCCCCCTTTCTGTCTCTGGAGGTTCCTTCCCCCCACGCCCACCTGCTAGGTTCGCAATGCCCGCTGCCAGAGGAAAGACGTCTCTCAATGCCAGAGACTGGTGAAAAGGAAAGGAATTGTTTATTTAAAAGTTACACAAACTTAGAATAATGACCTAACGTCTTCAATAAGATACTAAAGTCCTCTAGAATACCCACAGATGCACAGTCCTTCCCTCTCCCTGTGCCCAGTCCGGGGTACCGTGTCTCAGGAAAAGATGTAGAAGTCCGTGATTCAGGCTCCCGGCACCATCAGCTGTGTGGCTGCTGCAATCTCCAGTTAATCCAAAGCCATGTGGCACCTTCTCATGGCCCAGCAGCAAGAGTCCTTTCTCCCCTTTTCTATGGCTGCAAAGTCTCTCCTGCTGCCTAAGCCGCGTGGCAAGAAGAAGCACTCCAAAACCTCGTGGTCCTCTCTACTCTCCTTCAGAATCGCGGGGTCTCTTTTCCCCACTTCAGAACCACATGGACCTCTATCTATCTACTTGCTTCAGAGCCTCGTGGTTCACTCCTTCCTTCAGAGCCGCATGGTCTCTTCTTTCTCCCCCAAAACCTTGTGGTCCTCCTTACTACTTTTGGAGCCGCGTGGTCTCTTCTTCTATATGGCTGCCAGGCCTAGGTTTAAATCCGAGTACCCATCTTCCTTTGGAGCCCCATTTCCGACTCCTCCTACAGTCAGCTACACCTGCCAGCATCCCTGTATTCTTCCAGCTTTACTGGGCTGCCATAGTAAGTCTGGGCAGGTGTGGCCCCATGGCATGGAGCCAATCATCTCCACGCTCTCACGCAGGCCCTGTAACCAGGGGGAGTTGCTTCCCAGTCCCATCTAGGGTGGAAGTCACTCCCATCTCCCTGGCTCAAAGCAGGGCCACAGCTATTTAACATATCTATGAAACCAGTTAAAGGTTATAGATATGTTAAATGACCGTGCCTGGGGTTAGCTGCAAAGCTCTTGCTACCCAAAACAGCTCTGAATGGCCCTGTTCCATGTGTCCCATCCCCCCTGGCTCAGGCCTGTGGGGATGAGGACATCCTATATACATTTTTCTAATATTTCCTGGGCACCCCGAGTCCTGGACCCCATTACAAATCCCTTCTTGGGGCCCTCCTCTTGGCTGCACCCTGCTTCAATTGCACTCATGTTCTAAATAGTCTGGAAAAGGGGGGGCGGAGTTCTTATTAACTTCCAGAGGAAAATAAATTGTGATCACTCTATTAACAAGTTTTGATGAATTGGAAAGCAGAAGCTCAAGGGTTATAATAGTCCATGCACTGGTTAGTGAGGTCCACCTGTTTGTCTTTAACTCCAAATAGCCCAAGTCATTCTAGAGGGAGGTAAGGAGCTGGGGAACGTGGGAAGAGCAGCAGATGGTGAGAAAAAAGCCAGGGGTCCCGCTTGCAATCTATCCCCAGTTAGCTGTGGGACTGGATGTATTCCTTGTCTCTGGGTAGGAGGAGTTTCTCAACTACAGAATGAGAGGACTGGACCAGACAGCCTGCAGCATCATTCTGTGCTCCAAAATTCTCTGAGGCTTCTCTTTCCCGTTTTAAACTCCTCCTCATCAGCTAATCCCACATTTTTTGAAATTAATCTTTCCTGAAAATAGGCTTGGGGTACATAATGTGTTTTATGTTTTCTTCACATTTCTCTCCCTGGGAACATCAGCATATCCCTGACTTACCTGGACTCCTGTCCCCGAGTGTTTTGCTGCACAGGAGGGTGTCCCTTGTGAGAAAGTCCATTACTTCAGAAAGTACTCTCATGGACAATTTGTGCTTCTTTTACTTGGCTGAGAGAGCCTTCTGAATCGCCTGCTTCGGCCCATTAGATTGAGAAAATGCGATTTATTCATTCAACAGATATTCCGTGAACACCTACTGAGTTCCAGGGTCTCTGCCAGGGCAGTGGAGCTTCCCAAGGATGGTTTCAGGATGCTTTCTGCCTTTCTCTTGCCCAGTATAAGTCTCTCTACATGGGTGGAAGATCCTCAGGTTCTCAGAACTTCTCTAGAGGCAGGAGTGGCACATTGAGACTAGACTGTCCCTCTATAGAACCTTCCCCACAGGCTCCCACCAGGGGTGAGCAGGATGTTAAATCAGAGAGCACCCTGCTCTGAAGGTGAGTGGGGATGAGTCCTGAGCAAGGGGAGCATTTTTATAATTGTACAAAAGCACCTTATGGGATGGGGTGGTTCCCCTTTCCAGGGTCTACGCATCCCAGGTCTTATTTCTTTCCCTCCCTCTCCTTGGATTCTGTCTCATTTCCATCTTGAAAACTCTTTTCCCCCAAATGAGAAATATTTCCCCATTCTGGACTCCTCTTTTAACTTTCCCTTTGTAAAGAAGGCTCAAAAAGGCATTAAATTTTTATGAAGCACTTGGTTTATTATACTAATAAATCCTGTTTTGGTTTGTGAGACATTTGCAGTAAATGTGATGAGTTTATATGGAAATTAAGGAAGCACTACATCTTTTTAATTAGACAGACACGTATGTGAAAGGAAACAAATGTCTACCAGAGCGGGAGGAGGATTGGGCTTGGAGGAGACTTTCTCCTCAGCCGTTTTCGTAGGTTAATTTGGAGACTGTTGACTCACACAGTCCGTGGCAGTAAAGTGCCTTCCTCTGTAGAAGGAGGAGGGGAGGGGTCTGTCCGTTACCGCTTCAAGTCATTTATTTGAAATTCCCTCCCTCTCCTACTGATATTGTTGATGTCATAGGCAGGGAAAGCAGTTGAGGCTTTCTAAGGAGAATGGTAGAGACCTGTCCATTGCCTGGTATGATCGTTCTCAACCACAGCTACACATTGGAATTGCCTGGGTGCTTGCAAAGCTCTCAGGTCTGGTCTCCACTGCGGAGTGATACATGGCAATTATAATCTCTGCCGGTGGAGTCTGGGCATCAGTGTTTCTGCAAACGCTCCCAGAACCTGTGCAGATAGATTGAGAAACAATGGCCTGTGTTTCCAAGGGTTACAACAGAGTAGCTTAGGAGCACTGATGGGCCAAACTGAAGTCGCTCAGTTCTGTCCCTTGTCATATAAGCAAGAAACACATTATAAATAAAAAGACAAAGATAAATTTAATGAAAATGATGGGAAAATATATTCTCATTAAAGTATATTTAATACAATGAGCAATGATGAGAGCGCTAGAGTAGCTGTGTAATATCAGTAAAAATAGCCTTCATAACAAGAATGATTTCAAGGGATAAAGATGAAAATTTATAATGACAAAAGGGTCAATTTATTAATGAAACATAGTAATTCATTTAACAATCCTGAATGTGTGTGCACAGTAACGTAGTTTCAAAATGCATATGCAAAATTTGGCATTACTGAAAGGGGAAATAGATAAACCTATAATTATAATTGCAGATTTGAAAACACTAACATTTGATTTAATAATTGCCACAGAGAAAAGAGTAATATGGAAGACTCTGAGCAGCATTGTTAACCACCTGGCAGTAATTGGTGTTTATGGAACACAGCCCTCAATAAAAGCAGAACACAGTTCTTTCAAGGGCTGATGGAACACGTAAGGGGACCACATGCTGAGTCAGGACACAATTTTCAGTAAATTAGGAAGATTGCAGCCACACAGAGTGTGTTCTGTGACCACAACAGCAGTAAAGTAGAAACCAATAACAGGAAGATGTCTTGGAAATTCCTGAAACTTAGAATTAAATAACACACTTTTAAATAATGAATGGGTCTAGGAAGAAATCACCAGGGAAAATAGTTTTAACTGAACTAAAATAACCCTTCAAAATCTGTGGGTTGCAGCTAAGGCAGTGATTGTGGGGAACATACGCATGAGTGTGTATATACATACATACATACATGTATGTATGTATACACACATGTGTACTCATGTGTGCGTAGGTTGAGAACTTATAAGAATCACACCGGAATTAACTGCCAGGTCCAGGGTATGAGATTACAGGCAGCGCCAATGTGTGGGACTTCAAACTTCCTTCGTTCCCCACAGAGAGCTTCCATTGTCTTAACATTCAGAGAAAAATGGTATTAATAATAAATTGACATCTGTAGATAGTTTATAACTTTCCTGATCTCAAAGAACTGGCCAGGGAGCAGTTCATTTCGATTCGAACCCTGCCGTGTCTCCAGGAACCTGTGTCCGCTCGCGCTGCTGCGCTGTTTCCCCATGATGACTTCTGGGGAAACGCTTGTCTTGGTTAAGCACACCCACAGCACAGAGCATTTTGTTTCTGTTTTGTCTTCATGCACTCAGTCAGATGTGTTACCTCCTGTCCACCCACAATAAGCAGGACGAGTGAGAAGCCCAAGAGTACCACTGCCTTGTCGTAGAACTAGTGTGCATATCCCACACCTTTTGGGCATTTGCGAATACTCGGGGATCCTATAGAGGTGACTGGCAACAGTGAGCTTCTCTGCATTCCAGTGGATCGTGCCACTCTGGGCATTCAAACCACGAATCCCAGCTCCCCTGCAGACATCTGCTCTGCATTGATAGCGCTGTCAGGTGCTTATTTCAGCTCTTCACTCTGTTGTGAAAGCATCCGTGTAGCTGCCTTTCTGAAGTTGTTTACTTTGAAATGACATGCCGGAAGCATAGGTCCAATCGAGTACGTTTGCTGAAAGCTGTGAGTTCATTTGGTGGTTTCCCTGCTCTTGAATGAACTTTCGGATACCTTCACCTTGTCACGGTCTGAAGCATATCAGTTCATTACATTCGGAAAAAATGCATATTAATGTGTTCAGTAAATAACTTGGGAAGAAATGTGTTTATGTTATTGCACCAAAAGCTGATGGGCATGCATTTCCTAATCTGAATAATTTAGTTAGAGGAGGGTGATTATCATCACACAGCTTGGATTGCATCTGTCACAGGTACTGTTGGACTGCCTCCTGGAAAAGGGTTATTTTTAACACATCCATACTCTTCACCTTGTTCAATTTTTAGCTCCTTGAATTATTGATTTTACAGTTTAATTTGCAATGGTGTCATCAGGGCCAGCTTCATGGGCACGCAGCCTGAGCTGCTACTTAGAAGGACCCTACACTTGGTTTAATCCTTTACATTTTCAACAAGGAGCTCTGAATTTTCTTTTGCATCGGTCCCCACAGAAACGTAGCCAGTCCTGGGGATCAGTGAACTATGGGGTCATTGGAGTAGGCCAGTCAGAGTTACCTAATGGGAGGAGCCTGGGACTTGGTCACTGGTTAGCTGTGACCTGTAGTAAGTTAGGTCCTTGGTTTTGTCAGTACGAAATGAGTAAACAAATGAATACATAAATAAAGTACTCCTACTTTCAAACAATTGTGATGCTTGCAATGATGCTTGTGACGATACAATGTATGTATTAGTATTATTTATTGGTCTACTTTTTCTTTATGGACCTGAAATCAGGTTATGACCTTGGAACAAGTTAACAGTAAAGGTCTTTGTGGCTGGGAAACATCTGGTGTAGGGCAAATTGTTTCAGTGCAGCTAACCTGCTAGAAATGTGCAGCTCTCGCACTTTCTTCCCATGTATATTCTGCAGTATTTGGGCCACATAGTGGCTATTCAGGTCTGCTCCTTGGCTTTGCAGTACAAAGCCTGACATCCTGACTAAGGGTGTTGAAGGCCCAACCTCATCTGAATAGGACCCTGAAGAGAAACCCAGACTCTTACATTTGCTTGGATTTTAGTGGAAACCAAGCTTTGGTGTCAGATAGACTTGGCTCCACCCAGTTTGCTAACTTGGAAAACGGGAAAAAGAAATATGTGGGGACTTTCAAAGTTTTTGTGAGGCTGCAAAATCACTTTTGTAAAGTGCCAAGTTCTGTGCGGCCTCAATAGGCGGTGACGATTGTGACTTATTTTTCATCTGTTGTCGTGTTCTTGTTTCTGAGTGTTGTGTGTGTGTGGTTGCGTGTGTGCCCACAACTGGCCTGGGATTTCTTTGAGGTCATCCACCGTGGTGTACTTTTCTTTTTAATCTTCTGCAACTTCCAGTACGGTGCTGAGCGTTTAACAAATTGGTTCATAAAATGATTTTTTAATTTATTTTTTGACAGAAGTGAAATTAAAAATTAACTCAGCTCTGTCAAATGCATTTAAAAACACGAAAATTGCATTCTGACAGATTTACCACAATCCAGCTAATTAACACATTCATCACCTCGCATAGTTATTTTTCTCTCTTTTTCTTTTTTTGTGCTGGGAACAATTAAGAGCTATTCTCTTAGGCAATTTTAAGTATGCAATACAGTATTAACTGTAGTTATTATGCTATACATTAGATACCCAGAACTTATTCTTCTTACAACCAAAAGTTTATACCCTTTGCTAAGATCTCCCTTTTCTAGGGAACCCTAGTGCACTGTTGGTGGGAATGCAGACGGGTGCAGCTGCAGTGGAAAGCAGCATGGAATTTCCTCAGAAAACTAAAAATGGAGCTGCTTTTTGACCCAGCAATATCACTGCAGGGAATATACCCTAAGAATCCCAAATCACCGATTCAAAATAACTTATGCACCCCTGTGTTGATAGCAGTGTTACTTACAATAGCCAAGTACTGGAAGCAGCCTAAGTGCCCATCAGTAAATGAGTGGATCAAAAAACTGGTACATTTACACAATGGAATACCTCACAGCAGAAAGAACGAAGGAACTCCTACCCTTCACGACAGCATGGATGGAACCAGAGAGCATTATGCTAAGTGAAATAAGCCAGTCAGTGAAAGATAGATACCATATGATCTCATCTATAAGAGGAATCTAATGAACAAAATAAACTAACGAACAAAATAGAACCACAGGCATGGAAACATGGAACAGACTGACAGTGACCAGAGGGGAGGGGAGAGGGGGTAAGGGTGGAAAGAAAAGGAAAGGACTAACTAAAGAGCATGTAAGAATGACCCATGGACATGGACAACAGTGGGGGAATTGACTGTAGGAGTGGGAGTGGGATGGTTGGAGAGGGGCAAAGGGAAAAAAATTGGGACAACTGTAATAGAATAACAACAAAAAATCTTTTGAAAAATAAAATCTCCCCTTTCTGTCCTGCTACCCCCCGCAACCAAGAACACCACTGCTGCTCTCTGATTCTATGAGTTCACCATTTTTAGATTCCACATGTAAGTGAAATCATACAGTATTTGTCTCTCCCTGGCTTCTTTCACTTAGCATAATGTCTTCTGGAATCATACACATTGTAAGTGGCAGGATTTCCTTCTTTTATGGCTGAAACACACACACACATACATATACGTATACTGAAGTTACAAATAACTACTAGGAATAGTATTGTTTTATTTTTGTTACTGTAATTTAGTTCTGTTGTGATTGGAGAACATCCTTCTTTCATATTTTTCTGGGTTTGAAGTCACATTTCACCCAGGATACTTCATGTTCATGCTCTCTTGGCATCTTATCCACTGAGCATCCTTCTTTCCTCTCTTGAAAGTGTCCCTGTTTGGATGATAAAATGTTAGGCCGTACTATACATGATCCACAAACTCTTTGCTATTCTCCCCTACAATTCCAAAGAGCCCAAAGCAAATACGATGCTTCTGTCCTTCCAGAAAGGGATTGGGCTAATAATGAAAAGTCCTTGAACTTTTGCAAACCTTGGTTTCCTTATCTGAAAACAGAGAAAAATAATTTTCCCTGCTTCACTACATTTTTTGAGGAATAAAAGATAAAAGCCTTGGAATATAGTCACTTCTTAATAAAATATACCAATGTCAACAATATTTGAGCATTTCCTGTCCCAGAAACTATGCTAACTCTTGTCTATATTGCCTTATTTATTCTTACATTGTAGTAAGTCTAATTATCTCAGTTTTATACAGGACAAAACTGAAGATTCAAAGAAGTTGTACTTTTCTAAGGCCACATACTGGGTAAATAACAGAAATTAACTACATGGTTTTTTCTCATTCCAAAATCTATGTTGTTTTTGCTCTTTTCCTATCATATTGTCATACTGCATCTAAAATAAAATAAGTTTATAAATCTATGTTAGTTATAATAACTGAAATTATGCCTTCTTTGTAAACAGAAACTGGTGTATTATAGAAATTTGAATAAACAAGAAGAATTAGGCAAGAAAGTGGCAATTAAAAAGACTTAACTCAGATTCTCCAAAGATGATATCACACACACACACTGAGGGAGAGTAAACTTACTGACAGGTTTTGCAGACGAAGAGTCTCAAGTTTACTTCTGTTCCAATTGTCCTTCCTTTACAAGATGTCATAGAGAGGCTGATGGTTCCTGGATTCTGCTTTTGCCTTGACGTTGACTGTCTAAACCATTTGGGATCATCTTCCTACCTTTGTGCTACAGGGAGCTGTATCTATCTAGAAGCTGGACTATTCCTCTCTAACCTTTTTAAAACTCCAAGGTTAAGGATGCTGACTTTTCATTTTTATGTCCTTAGTACTTGGCACATCACTGAAGAAGATACTGGCTGAGAGCTTGTTGCCTGAGGATTTCTGCTGACACGGGAGTCTTTAAACTCCCAATGACAGTTCTTTCTTTTTCTCTTTTACTTTCCGAAAGGCTCCACAAACATTTGGCTGATGTGAAAGCTAGTCTGCACTTTCATTTTTGTTATATTTGCTAACTTGCTTCAAGGGTTTATGGAACCTCCTTGGACAGTCATTTCAATAGTTGTTCACTCTAAATGCTGTGGAATGCCTCCTTATTTCTGGCCTGAAGTTACTGCTGATCCTCACCTTTTTCTGCCTTTTATTCTCGCATTTGCTTCTTTTTATATAATGTTGGTTTTACAGGCATATACTTTATTTCAGGACTTTTGTTCTTCCCCTTCCTACCTTGTTAAGATAGGAGGCATTGGAACTTCTTCCTCCCAGCATTTTGGTGACTAGGTTTGGGTCATAAAAAGGACATAGATTCACTTAAGAAACCCTTTGGCTCCATGGGGCTGGCTGAAATATAGCCACACGAGGCAGCATCCCTGGTGGC
This sequence comes from Desmodus rotundus, assembly GCF_022682495.2. Lineage (NCBI taxonomy): Eukaryota > Metazoa > Chordata > Mammalia > Chiroptera > Phyllostomidae > Desmodus > Desmodus rotundus. Next base: position 15,672,565 of record NC_071390.1, read on the forward strand.
TGCCAGATCATTGGAATAGCACACTCATGCATAGGGTTTGCCATGAGTAGAAAGAATCAAGATTACTTAGCAGTCCCCCTTTGCACCCTCAACACACTTTTATTTTAAAAGGTAAGCCCTCTTTTAACTTGTAGGAATATGAAAACTTCACCCTAAAATTAGGCACACTCCGTCCACATATGCCTCGTCTCCCTGCGGTTCTTCATCGTAACTTTTCTGCATGGGTATCTGCCGACTCTTCTCACTCTTGCCTGTAAGTGGGTGTGCATGAGGATATTTGTGCTGATGAGACCATGACTTTGTGGAGGTGATTTGTCACCAAGGCCATCACAACCTCTCGTCATGACTGTGGAGGTTTACTGACTACTGTCCGAGACTCTGCTTGGTTTCTGTCCATAAAATAAAAATCATGCTATTAACTCTGAATGACATGGTCCATTGCAATGATCTTGCAAGGCCTTAAAGGTGACTTAATATGGAGTATTAAGTATATCTTTGTTGAATATGGAAAAGAAAATTATTTTCCTCAGAGACACTGGAGACAGGTCCTTTAAAAAGGCAGGTCACGTATTGTATGCAAGCTCTTGCTAACAAGGTCACACTTAATAGATTATTGATCCATTTAGTGTTTAGTAGCAAGCTAATTTTTTTCATTAGCTATGCAATTGAGCATTTGTCTGTGTTAGAGGCCAATCCAACATACATCTTTCATTTGGTATTACTTTCTACTGTCGAGAGGCATATACCTTGGATGCACTAACCCCTGTTTATTGCCGCAGTAGCCCTGGGGTCTTCATTTTCCTGCTGTTGTGAACACTGTCTTTCCTGAGGCTTACTTTCCTTTGTCCTGCAGGAGACTAGTAAATCCTTTCTAGTGTGGAAAGGCTAGGGCTTGCAGGCATGGAGATAAGGGTGGAATCTGATTGTATCATCCCCCTGCAAAGACCTGCTTCACTTCACTACCATTCCTATTATGTGGGATTTTTTTCAGTATTGTGATGGGAAACTTGAAATCACACATTGCTAGTTATCTCCCAGGTGTCTAGGAAGTTCTAATCTTTGAATAATGACAAAAGAGTAATCGTGATAGTATTTAAGCCCTGTAGTTCCTGAGTTTTGAAGAATATACTAGACTTTCAAATGAACAGACATGAAATTCACCATTATGTGTGTGTGCGTGCTGTGTGTATGTTTAATTTTCCAGGCCTTTGGGAAATTGAAGCCCTGTGATTTATGTAGTGAGGCAATGAAAACCTTTTTAGTAAATGTAATAAAGATCCTGTGGAGATGAAACACACATTTGTGAGGTAGCAGAGAGCAGAGGTTGAGAGTATAAACCTTGCAGCCAGGTGGCCTGGGTTCAAATCCCACCTTTACCATTAAGTACTTGGGAAATTTTGGAAAAGACACCAGATAATTCTGTGTTCTTTTCTGGGGAGAAAAAAAGAAGGCTATTAATAGCATTTTATTCATGGAGTTTTTAGAGCATTAAATGAGGTAATATATACGAAATTCTACACAATGTCTTAAATAACACCTTGGGAAAAATACCTGGCTTTGCTTTTAGGACTATATGTTTTCATTATTTCCAGATGAATATTTACTTCTTTTAAATTCATGAGCTTTTTTTTTTAGAGCAGTTTTGAAACCGGAAAAGATACTGGTTTTCGGGCTGCATGTCACTACCTGTCACTACTAATAGACTATCTTGTCTTCTCTTTCCAGACCAACCTTTTTATACCAGGGAATAAACAAGGTACCATGAGGCCTTTGAGATTCAGGGAGGATTGGGTGAAAGAAGCTGCAATATTCCTGACCTGGGCAGTTAGCTGTTCCCAGGGGCAGGTGGTCGTTTGCCCCTCCCTGAAACACAATGGCCAGGATGCCTCCACTTGTCCCCAGGCGGTAATCTTTAGCAGTGCCCCAGGAGGTCCCCTGTTTTCCCAGGAGCTGGGACAGGCCTTATCTGTAGTTTCTGAAACAAAAGCTTTCACATATACATTACTTGCTAGACTTACAACTTTTTACCTTAAGCTAAAATTTTCCAACTCTGGAGTCCCCTGTTAGTTTTAGTTTCTCAGCAAAACCGAATAGAAAGCACAGTTTCCAAAGACCCTCAGCCCCACATGCACAACCTCCCCAGCTATGTTACCGAGATGAACCCACACAGGCATGTTATTGTTACCCAAAGACAATGAACTTTTAAAAAAGTATCCTCTGTGATTTAAATGATATTTACCTTTTTTTTTTGTTCCAAACTTACTACTTTCTTGCCTGAGTCCAGTGAGCAAGTGATTGTTACCCTAATAATTTAGCAGAAAAGAATGAAGACACGGTTACAAGTGGAGACTGTCCCTCTAGTTTCTATGTAGGTATGAAGCAGGGTGCAGCCAAGAGGAGGGCCCCAAGAAGGGATTTGTGATGGGGTCCAGGACTCGGGGTGTCCAGGAAATATTAGAAAAATGTATGTAGGATGTCCTCACCCCCACAGGCCTGAGCCAGGGGGGATGGGACCCATGGAACAGGGCCATTCAGAGCTGTTTGGGGTAGCAAGAGCTTTGCAGCTAACCCCTGGCACAGTCATTTAACATATCTATAACCTTTAACTGGTTTCATGGAAGTGTTAAGTAGCTGTGGCCCTGCTTTGAGCCAGGGGGATGGGACCAAATTCCACCCAAGGTGGGACTGGGAAGCAACTCCCCCTGGTTACAGGGCCTGCGTGAGAGCTTGGAGATGATTGGCTCCATGCCATGGGGCCACACCTGCCCAGACTTACTATGGCAGCCCAGTACAGCTGGAAGAATACGGGGATGCTGGCAGGTGTAACTGACTGTAGGAGGAGTCAGAAATGGGGCTGCAAAGGAAGATGGGCGCTGGGGTTTAAACCTAGGCGCAGCAGCCATAGAAAGAGGAGACCACGCGGCTCCTAAGTAAATGGGGAGGAACCACGCGGTTCTGAAGGAGAGTAGAGAGGACCACGAGGTTTTGGAGTGCTTCTTTTTTTTGCCACGCGGCTTAGGCAGCAGGAGAGACTTTGCAGCCATAGAAAAAGGGGAGAAAGGACTCTCGCTGGTGGGCCATGAGAAGGTGCCACATGACTTTGGATTAACTGGAGATTGCAGCAGCCACCCAGCTGATGGTGCCGGGAGCCTGAATCACGGACTTCTACTTCTTTTCCTGAGACATGGTACCCCGGACTGGGCACAGGGAGAGGGAAGGACTGTGCATCTGTGGGTATTCTAAAGGACTTTAGTATCTTATTGAAGACATTAGGTCATTATTCTAAGTTTGTGTAACTTTTAAATAAACAATTCCTTTCCTTTTCACCAGTCTCTGGCATTGAGAGACGTCTTTCCTCTGGCAGCGGGCATTGCGAACCTAGCAGGTGGGCGTGGGGGAAGGAACCTCCAGAGACAGAAAGGGGGAATCCTTTCTGTAATAATTTATCGTGAACCACCCCCTGCCCTTGCTCTGTAACAGGTAGGTGTATTTTTAAATATTGATTCAAATATTTAGACATTCATTTGACTAACATTTAGTGGATTCCTTCTGTGTGCTAAATACTGTTTTCTGTTTGGGGATATAAAAGTGAATGACAGAACCTTTAAATTCAAAGTGTTCATAATCTAGTTTGAGAAATAGTGACTGGTAGGTTACCATCCCCAAGAGGCTTTGGGGACAAATGAGGTCACATTAATGTTTCATGTTGAAATCACAGTGAAGGCCAACACCCACTTTTATGCTAGACTTCAGCCCTCATTCCCTGTCCCTAAACACCTTTTCAGTTAATTTTACAAGTTCAAATGGGGTCCATCAGATGTTCTTCTACTTACCTTTGCATTTCTAATTACACTCGCTACTGAGTCAGAGCACTAATTCAATAAAAGCTTTCTTATTTTACCCAAACAATCTACACTCAGAATGTAGGATCCATTGATTGTAAGTAGTAATGCCCATGATGGATGCTATCTGACCTGCTCAGGACAAGGACTCCTAATGCATCTGCCCAGATCTCTCTCTTCCCAAATTTGTTTCTCTTTACTCTGTGTGTCTGCTGACGTGCTGAGGAAGGCAGTGTCTGTTTTTCTTATACAGAGGGTGGTGGTCCCTGGAGTTTTGAGAAAGCAGGCGTGTGAGGTCAACAGCAGTCCATACAATCAAGGGAACTCAAACGATCTTCCCTGGAGGTGGCAGCACCAAGTGTTAAATACATCATGCCAAGGGAATTGCCTTGACCATTGCTGACACTGAGGCAATCCCATTGGGAGACCCTGCATCAGGTTGCAACATTTTTACATGGTGCCCGTCTGAGTATTATTTTTCCTGTGACTTAATTGGAGTAATGCAGTGGTAGTGTAACAACTAGGATATGAATCAGAACACTGAATATCAAACATTAATTTACATCTGGGTGCTTTCACCAAGAACACAACACGCAGATGTCTATTTCCTGCTCAAGGTGCAATAGTCTTCTCTATAGAGGAACCTCAGGGAGAAGTATATTTCTGTGCAATTTCAGGGTACTTTTGTTATAGAGCAGGGCAGGGGGTGGTTCACGATAAATTATTACAGAAAGGATTCCCCCTTTCTGTCTCTGGAGGTTCCTTCCCCCACGCCCACCTGCTAGGTTCGAAATGCCCTCTGCCAGAGGAAAGACGTCTCTCAATGCCAGAGACTGGTGAAAAGGAAAGGAATTGTTTATTTAAAAGTTACACAAACTTAGAATAATGACCTAATGTCTTCAATAAGATACTAAAGTCCTTTAGAATACCCACAGATGCACAGTCCTTCCCTCTCCCTGTGCCCAGTCCGGGGTACCATGTCTCAGGAAAAGAAGTAGAAGTTCGTGATTCAGGCTCCCGGCACCATCAGCTGTGTGGCTGCTGCAATCTTCAGTTAATCCAAAGCCATGTGCACCTTCTCATGGCCCACCAGCAAGAGTCCTCTCTCCCCTTTTCTTCCTGGCAAAGTCTCTCCTGCTGCCTAAGCCATGTGGCAAAAAGAAGCACTCCAAAACCTCGTGGTCCTCTCTACTTTCCTTCAGAACCGTGTGGTCCTTTTCCCCATTTCAGAACCTCGTGGTTCTCTCTCTTTTTACTTCAGAACCACATGGCCCTCTTCTTTTTCCCTCAGAACCTCGTGGTTCCTTCTTTACTTCAGAGCTGCGTGGTCTCCTATTTACTTCAGAGCCGCATGGTCTACTCTTTCTCCCCCAAAACCTTGTGGTCCTCCCCCTTCTATGGCTGCCATGCCTAGGTTTAAATCCCAGCGCCCATCTTCCTTTGCAGCCCCATTTCCGACTCCTCCTACAGTCAGCTACACCTGCCAGCATCCCCGTATTCTTCCAGCTTTACTGGGCTGCCATAGTAAGTCTGGGCAGGTGTGGCCCCATGGCATGGAGCCAATCATCTCCAAGCTCTCACGCAGGCCCTGTAACCAGGGGGAGTTGCTTCCCAGACCCATCTTGGGTGGAAGTCACTCCCATCTCCCTGGCTCAAAGCAGGGCCACAGCTATTTAACATATCTATGAAACCAGTTAAAGGTTATAGATATGTTAAATGACTGTGCCAGGGGTTAGCTGCAAAGCTCTTGCTACCCCAAACAGCTCTGAATGGCCCTGTTCCATGGTCCCATCCCCCCTGACTCAGGCCTGTGGGGGTGAGGACATCCTATATACATTTTTCTAATATTTCCTGGACACCCCGAGTCCTGGACCCCATCACAAATCCCTTCTTGGGGCCCTCCTCTTGGCTGCACCCTGCTTCACTTTCATCCCCTTGAAACAGTCCATGAGATTCACTTCCATGTTCTTCCGTTTCCTCTTTATTGTCTTAGGCTCTCTGTGGGATAAAGCTTATTTTACCAAATGCCAGATAAATTGGGGCTTAAAAGTGTATGCTGATGGTAATAGGAGGAGACTTGACTTGGGGTGGTGAACACAATACAATATACAGATGATATATGATAGAATTGTACACCTGAAATCTATACAATTTTATTTACCCATGTCACCTCGATGAATTTAATTAAAAATGCATGCTGAGTCCCCTAGCAGCAAGGAAAGACTAGAATTTGGTATGTTTGGTGTGTAAGCCAGCTCTGGGGTGGCATAGTCCAGGCCCCCTCTGGACCACAGCTCAACCCTTCACACATTCTCCCCATCACACAGCTGTACTCTTTAACAGAGATTTTTGTTACCTGGGCCACCCTGTTTTCCCCTCTGTTGGCGCCCTGAGCTTTTTGCTACAAATGCACACACAGAGCCCCCTACTCCCTAAATCAGGAGGTCCACAAGATGGGTTGCTGTTTGGTTTTTGGAAGCTACCAGTGGGTTCCAGTGTATTGCATAATGATACCAATTTTTAAATTTTATTGTTTTTTTCTTGTCATATATTTAAAAAGCAGTGTCTTTTGCACTGTGAGTTTGCAGTGGCAGATGCATAATGCACCTTTTTTACTTCTCTTGGTGTGTGCCGTATACCTTGTCTTGTGATGAAAATAAACTTCCTTTATTAAAAAAAAGTGCATGATGTAACCTCGCTCCCATCTTTTTATCACCTAGGACCTGGGAGCAACTCTTCCCCATGCCTGGTGGTCCCCAAATACTGCTTTCATTTACATCTTTAATGGAAGATAAATGAGTAGGCAGACTAGCAATTACTGCCATTAAGAAATGGGCTTTCAAGCTAAAAATAAAGGAAGAGGGTTATTAGAACTGTGCATTTTTCTGGGTATCCATTTCAGACCAATCTGGATAAAGCCCTGCAGACATTACTGTATGGAACAATATCACATTATCTCGAGCCTGGATCAGGTGATCTGTCTGTAATGGGCCTTTTCTTCCCTCTCTGTATTGACTTCAAAAATCCTATTGTGATGGAAATGGCTGGCCGAATCTGTTCAATTGCATTCCGACTTCAAAAGTCATTTCATAACTGCTTTTAATGTGGCTATTTAAAGGTATGACCTCCAGATAAAATTTTCCATTTATCTTCCTTATAGAAATAGCAATTATTAATAAGAAATAATTATTTCGGGATATTCCGTATCACTTAGCATTATGAAATCATACCTACTTGGTTTTAAATACATTGTGCATGTTTCGATAATTACAAATATATTCTTGCCTCTCTTTTTCCTGCTGAGAAAAAATCTTTTCAAAAGCACTTATTGATGGCTTACAATCAAATGTGCAAATAATATGCTTAGATCTAACATTGAAACATCACTAATGGGGCAACAATTTATTTCCTTTTCACGTATGTATGATGGAAAATTTCAATAGCAGAAGTGCTTCATGTTCACCAAGAGGAGTTCAATTCCACACTGACGTATTCTAAAACTTAGTGTTGGTTGTATATTTCATCAGAAGGATGGACAGGGCCATGCTTGTATAGGCTGGGGCCTAGGCTCAGTAACCAGGAAGGATTAGATCAGCAGCTCTTATGAAGTTTTTTTTCTTTAAAAGAATTGGCAGGAAACCAAGATCCTGTTCCTCTCCTCAAGTTAATATATGTTATTTTTATAAAATAATGTGTGTCTTTAAAAATATCACCCAAAAGCTGACTCCATGGAAGGGGCAGTGGGACTTTTGATTTTGGTAGAGACGTATCTCTTTGACCTTCTGGGTCCGTCTGCCAAAGTTTCAATGGCCTAGAGATGTGTTAGCCAGGCAATGAGTTCTCTGAAGTCCCTGAGGCAGCAGACCTGGCTCTGGCTCTTTCTCAGTTGGACATGATTGTCTAGTGTTGGAGGTGTCCAAACTAGCCCTAGTACCATATAGAGCAGCCCAGAATCCTCTATTTTGAAAAAGTAAATGTTACTATTGTAGAGACCAATGGAAACAGGGCAGCGTAGCACTGGGTTTCAACTATTTAATGAAAGCAATAGAGGAGTGCAAGAAATGTTTAGCACATTTTGATCATGTTAATTCTTGAAACTGTAGTTCGATTATCTCTACTGCTTTTCTTAAATGGGAGAGTTTTGTCACACTATGTAGTATTGCCGTTAATGAACATTTTAGATGAATAATGCTAAATAAGAAAGGGTTCTACCCTCCATTAAGAAATTCTTTAAGGCCCAGGTTCATACTTTGGTAATTAAGCCTTATATCAAATATGCATAATAGTGACAGTTTCTTTATTACAGTTGCCAATGACACTATGAATGTCTGTTGGTACCCAGGGGTTGCATTATTCTGGTTAATTATTGGTTTATGCTAACACAACACCTTCTACCCCAAGGAGTTACTAAGCATGGTGAAAACTTCAGTCCCATCAGTATTTATGAATATATTCAATTGTTAAGTGAGAAGGCAGTCTGAGATAAATTACCCTGGGTAATTACAATCAAGAGCTTAATTTTAATGATCACCTGCTACACAAATAAAAAGAAGCAATGAAACTATCATTATCAAAGTAAATCCCATGTGTCTCTGAGGAATGTTATTTTTAGCGATATTCATTAAGAATTTCTGTAAATTCTGAATGTAATAACAGGATATAGAACAAAACTACAAAAATAGCATAAAGATGTCATTAAGTAATAGGAAGCACCTTGTTTTACACTTGTTGATGATTGCTTTGGGATTTGTCTCTTGTCGTTTAATATGTATGTGTCTAGTTCTACAGCCAGGTTGAGTATTTCTGCAATGCAGTGCCTACACTGTCCCAATGATTTGAATTTCTCCATGAGTGACCAAAACCTAATACAAGTTCAATTCTAGCTTTTCTCTAATTAGACATTTAAGAGAATAGACAAAATTAGTTTGGACAAGTGATAAGGGTCAAAAAGCAATGAAATGTGAAAAGATGTGATGACTTATTGATACATCCCCTCCCCCCAAACAGATTTCGGCTTTCTGCATAAGCATAAAGGATCGCAGTCTGCCATATCTTAAGAGCAAGGGAATAATGCATTTTAAAGACCTGTGTCTGTGTATTTCCTTCCTTAGTTTTTGTGGGTGTCAGTTGTGCTGAGTTTTATGGCAGTTCTATTAAACAAAATAAACGATGTGCAGTGGATAAATTAAGAGCTATTTCTGGGTACCGAATAGGGTTTTCTCCATTATCTCTATAGAGTTGAACTTATTTTATCTAATCCTCCCCTCTTTCCCCCATTTGTCCCTCCCTCCCTTCCCCACCTTCCTTCTTCCTTCTCTTGCTCCCTTCCCTTTTTGCTTCTTTCCTCTTTCTCTCTTCCTCCCTTTCTTTATTCGTAGCACAAAGCAACATATCTTTCTGTACGAAATGAAATTTGTTTCATACTATTAAAATAAAGACTTTTTTAGGCCAAGTTCAAGTGCTGATTTGAGAATAGTATTCAAAAAGATTTGCAAAGGGTAAATTTTTCTTCTTTTTTATGGCTGAGTAGAATTCTGTTGTGTAAATGTCTCATAGTTGTTTTATTCACTCATCTGTTCGCAGACCCTTGGGCTCCTTCCATATCTTGGCAATTGTAAATAATGCTGCAATGAACATAGGGGTGCTTATGTTCTTTCAAATTAGTATTTTATATATTTTAAAAAATTGTGGAAGAGTTGCACTTTTTTGCATGTAGCTGTCCAGATCTCCCAATACCATTTGTTAAAGAGGCTATTTTTACTCCATTTTATGTTTCTGCCCACTTTGTAGAATATTGATTGGCCATAGACACATGGGTTTATTTCTGGGTTCTCCATTCTGTTCTATTGAGATCCATTGTGTCTGTTCTTATGCCAGTACCAGACTGTTTTGACTACAGTGGCCTTATAATATAGTTTTATATCAGGTATGGTGATCCCTCCTACTTTGTTCTTTTTTCTCAAAGTTGCTGAGGCTATTCAGGGTTGTTTATTGTTCCATTTAATTTTTGAAATGTTTGTTCTATCTCTGTGAAATATGACATTGGTATTTTGATAGGGGTTGCATTGAATCTATAAGTTGCTTTGGGTAGTATGGACATTTTGATGATGCTAATTCTTCCAACCATAAACACTGTATATGCTTCCACTTAGTTGTGTCTTCCTTAATTTCTTTTTTCAGTGTTGTATGGTTTTCTGAGTACAGGTATTTTACCTCCTTGGTTAGGTTTATTCCTAGGTACTTTATTTTTCTTGTTGCTATAGCAAATGGGATTTTTACCCCTGATTCCTGTTTCTGATATTTTGTTGTTGGTGTACAAAATGAAACTTGACCACTAACTTACATCATTTACACAAAAATAAACTCAAGATGGATAAAAGACTTAAATATAAGTCACAACACCATAAAAGTCCTAGAGGAGAACATACGCAGGGAAGTTTCAGATATTCCATGCAGCAATATTTTCACCAATATGTCCCCTAGAGCAAAGGATATAAAGGAAAGAATAAACAAATGGGACTACATCAAATTAAAAAGCTTCTGCATGGCTAAAGAAAACATCAACAAAATGAAAAGGGAACCAACCTTATGGGAAAATATATTTGCCAATGATGCCTTGGACAAGTGTTTGAACTCCAAAATATATAAAGCACTCACATGACTCCATTCCAGGAAGACAAACAACCCAATTAAAAAATGGGCAAAGGACCTGAACAGACACTTCTCCAAGGAGGACATACAGAGGGCCCAGAGACATATTGAAGGATGCTCAGCATCACTAGCCATCAGAGAGATGCAAATGCAAACCATAATGAGATACCACTTCACATAGGTCAGAATGGCCATTGTAAACAAATCAACAACAACTGCTGGTGAGGTTGTGGAGAAAAGGGAACCCTTGTACAGTGTTGGTGGGAATGCAGACTGGTGCAGCCACTGTGGAAGATGGTATGGAATTTTCTTAAAAAACTAAAAATGGAACTGCCTTTTGATGTAGCAGTTCTATTGCTTGCATTATACCCTAAGAATCCTGAAACACCAATTCAAATACTAATTCAAAAGAACCTATGCATCTCAAGATTCATAGCAGCATTATTTATAATAGCCCAGTGTTGGAGGCAACCTAAGTGCCCATCAGTAAATGAGTGGATCAAAAAAACTGTGGTACATTTACACAATGGAATAATATGCAGCAGAAAGAAAGAAGGAGCTTATACCCTTTGTGACAGCATGGATGGAACTGGAGAGCATTATGCCTAGTGAAATAAGCCAGGTGGTGAAAGACCAATACCATATGATCTCACCTATAAGTGGAACTTAATCATCAAAACAAACAAGCAAGCAAAATAGAGCTGGAGACATGGAAATAAAGAACAAACTGACAGTGTTCAGAGGGGCAGGGGGAGGGGGATAATTGGGGAAATAAGGGGAAAGGTCAAGTCGAGGAATGTGTATAAAGGACCCCTGGACAAAGACAACGAGGAGGGGGGCAGGACTGAAAGTAGAAGGTGGGGGATGGGTAGGGCAGAAGAGTGTAATGGGGGGAAAATGGGGAGAAATATAAGTGAACAAAAATTAAAAGATTAAAAAAACAAAATTAAAAAATACTCCTAAAAATCATGGAAGAGAAAAAAAATAAAGACAAATTAGTGTTTTGGGTTTCTTCGTATATATTCCCAGAAGTGGGATCACTGGGTCAAAAGGCAGATCCATTTTTACCCTTTGCGACAGTATGGATGGACCTGGAGAACACTATGCTAAGTGAAATAAACCAGTCAGAGAAAGACAAATACCATATGATTTCACTCATATGTGGAATCTAAAAAATAAACTGAACTAATAAGCAAAACAGAGACAGACTCTTAGATGGAGAGCAGATGACAGCTAGTAGGTGGGAGAGTAGGGGGTGATGGGATTGAGCAAAAAGGAAAAAGGACTCATGGGCATGGACAAGAGTGTGGTGATTGCTGGGAGGAGGGGAGTATAAATGGACTAAATGGTAATGGAAAAATACAATGAAGATTAAATAAAAAATGATTTGTGGCTTCCTCATTTGTCATTTTCACAAATGTTTCATGATTCCTTATACTCACAAATGCCATCTTGCTTTGACCTAGCGACCTGGGAATGCATAGGTTTTTGCCAGCCTGTAGGACGAGAGCAAAACATACCCTGGACTCCAGATCCCCTAAGATTGGCGTTTTCTGGAATCTCTTCCTAATGATGGAGCTACATTTCCCTACAATGCAAAGGACCTTGCACCTGTAGTTCTTTCTAATTGTCTGCATTGACTCTGATGCAGACAATTAGCACAGGAAAATTGGAGACTGTGAAATGCCCAGCTAGACGCTAATAAATATGAAGATGCACTTCTAGAGCACACAGGGTGGACTCGCCCTTGGTAATAGTTCTCACCTTTGCCCCAGGGCTCACTGCTGAGAGAGTTAGAAACTTATCACCTAGGTTTCAAATCTCGGTGTCACTGGTTTCTGCAGAGAATGGTGAAATAGGATGGTAGGGAGGGCTATAAAAATTGGGGAGCAGAAAAGGAGAACATAATCTATCTCTTCCCATCACCACCACTCAAATAGTGGTGAAGACTGAGCTAAACCTCCCTATGAGACCAGCACTTAATTTCTGTTGCTATAACTAGTCATAACTGCTATTTCTGAGTCCCGATCTGTGCTTCATGGGGCAGGCTATAAACTCTTACTAAGTGCCAAGCATGTGTTAGGACTGGGAGCTGTGAAAGGTTTCGGGATGGTAAGTGGAAAATTTGGTTTCAACATTAAAAGTCCTGACATTAGACGAACTTCTAAATCAGACACTTATCAGCAGTGTGACCTAGGACAGATTACTTAATGGTTCTCCACCTCAGTTTCCCTTAACTACAAAAGGGAATAATACTCTCTAAAAATGATGTGGTGAGTAGTGAATAAAAAAAGCCACTTAAAGCAGTTGGATCATTAACTGCTATTGTTGTTGTTATTATCACATTAATGAATGTCAACCATGCGCGATACCCATTGGTAAGGTACAATTATAGATTTGAATAAATACTGATCTTTCACCTTAAGGATCTCATTGTTTAATGAAACTGACATGAAAAACAAAATATTTTTATATGACAAGTGCCACAAGAGAAATGTCCGCATAGTCCTATGGAACACAGGAATATATATAAATAGCTTTTAATGGCTTAATGGGTAAACTGTAGGCAGTTGGGTGTGTCTGGGCATCCTTGTCTGATTCAGGGGACAATAAGCTCTGCGTGGATCAGAGTGGGTATTATGGAGGAGCAGAGGGGCACAGGTAAGAAATGAGCTTGTTTGAGATCATGGCAAAGATACAAAATCCAGGATCAATAAGGCTCCTTTGCCAAATAAGGTCCTTTACCCTGGACAACTCAGTCTTGACAGGTCAGTCTGCCTTCTAATGTGAATTGCCAGGTCTCCAAAGGCTTCTTGGAGGTGAGGGATTTGCCTGACATGCAGTAGCCTTCAGGGTATGTCTTTCCAGGGAGCATTGGCTTTACCGAGTGAACATAGGATCCCACCTTTGCCTCCGTAGCTCTGTTGGGTCAGACTGAAAACAGAGTTAGCTATATCTGTAGGTGGATGTGCCCGGAATTTGTGCAGGAGACACACAAACAAGTACAATGTGGCATCTGATTTCAAGGAACCTACAGCATAGATAGGTATTCTATCAGGTATTCAGATAGGTGTTCTCACACGAATCAGAATTTCACAAAGCAATTGGCACAGGAGGGTAAGGGTTACAAATGTTACTCTTTAGACCCATGGTTCAAAATGGGACATTTTGTAAAGCCATTCACAGTGATGAAGTTTTGTATCCTTGCTCTGTAACTGACCAGCTATGTGACAGTTGGCAATTTAAACTCTCTGAACCTTGGTGTTCTTTCTCATTTATAAAATGACAATAATGATAGTATATCCTCATAGAGTTATTGTGAGGTGGTAAGATTCAACATACGTCAAGTGCTTATTGTAGTGTCTGGTCTGATAGTTATTCAATGAATAATAGCTTTTTTTTTTTTTTAAGAGGAAATGAGCCAGCAATCTATGGTAAACGTTGCAGGGGATTTTAAAAGGATTTCTTAAGAGGTTAAATAGTAAACACAAAAAATCCCTCCACATACTAATGGGAAGAATCTCAGTTTCCAAGCTCGTCTGATGATTCCTGATGTTGCCTCCCAGAAAGTATTTCTCTGTTGTTGGTCACATGGCCATTTTACCTGGTACTTTTCCTTCTTCTCCACTGTAGTGCTTCGACATTAAAGCTGGTATCATGGATAAAGCTACTTGATTTTTAATATATTTTCTTATACCTATATTTCTGTAATCTTTACTTCTCTTTTAAAGTAAATAATTCCAAATTGTTAAAAGTTATTAAAGATTGAACAATGAGAGGTTGTTAAGTTCTCCATACTGTATGTGACTATGATCTGGGTAGTAAATACAAACAGCAAGGTCACATAATTCGTTTATAAGAAAGGCCAATATCTGCCATGATTGTGTAAGCCTATGACTAGAACAAGAACAAGGCTGGTTTTTGTTTTTGTTCCCTCCACCAAAAAAAATATTAAAGATTGAACAATGAGAGGTTGTTAAGTTCTCCATACTGTATGTGACTATGATCTGGGTAGTAAATACAAACAGCAAGGTCACATAATTCGTTTATAAGAAAGGCCAATATCTGCCATGATTGTGTAAGCCTATGACTAGAACAAGAACAAGGCTGGTTTTCGTTTTTGTTCCCTCCACCAAAAAAAAAAAATCCAAGTGATATTTATTGATAAACTTCTGCTCCTCAACAGAAACTTTGTTTCTGTTGTTAAAGTGTTAAACACTGTCACCCTTTTGAAGGTGACTGCTGTGTGATTAAGAGCCCAAAGGTCCACCAGGCTAATTATACTTTTGGTTTTGTTCCAAAAAAAAATGACTTATTCTTGCACCTTATTTGGAAGTTTATTGGATTGCTGAATCACGAGTATGTTAAAACAAACTGTGATTTTCCTTCGCTTTGCCAAAGCACCTGGGTTATAGAAAAAGGTGCTTAAGGTCATTAAAGGCTAAAAAAATTGCAGGCTTAATGATTATTAAGCAAAGCTAATTTGGTTTAAAAGTAGCAAAGTTTTTGCTTCACACTGGGAACTCTTAGAAAATTAACTTTCGTTCTATGTGCAAAGGTGTCCCGGGTTTGAAAGAAAATCCAAGTCTTGATTTTGCACGAGAAGATGGGAAATGTGAGGAAATGATGTTGTTTGTAAATGACATAGAAAGGGAGAGGCTCTCATTTCATGGATCCTGGCCCTTAAAGGACGGTTATCTTTAGCTCCATCTGTCACGGTGACACCTTTCCTCCTTGTTTTCTGTGCTTTTCCAAGGATTTAAATACTTTGTGAAAGTCATCGTTACTAATGAGAAACAAGCATCACACTCTGAACAATATGTGTTTTTGAAATGTGAAAGTATCTTTCCCTCACTTTTGAAGATCTACCATTCCTCTTATGCATCCAAATTTGAAGGCCCTGCTCAGTTCCCATGACCTCTATGCCATTTTCCACAACTACATGGAGTCCCAGTTGATTCCCAAAGCAGTTCTCCACTGAGCACTTGGCCCTGTGCGACCCCATGTTGTTGCTTCTGCTTTCACGAGTGAAAATGTATCCTCTCTGAGGAATTTCAAACTCTTCAAAGGTGAAGACAGTGGTGCCTCCAGATGGCTTGACTAGGTTTCCATGAAAAGACCTGGTATCCTTGGAACTTCCCAAGAAACCATTACCTTTTCTGGTCCCCCTCTTCACCACTGGTGCACATTGTAATATGGTGGCTGGACTAGTGTCATTACCTAGGCCTAGGGGCCATGGCCAGATTGGGCTGGATCCTGGAAAGTTGAATTTAAGACTTTAACCTCTTTAGTGTTCCATACTAATTAAGTGAGCCAACTAGCTCCAGGTTTAAGAGAGCAAAGATAGAGTTAATGGGATGAAACAACAGCAAGGAAAAGAGAGTTGCTCTTTCCTTTTGTCAGTGGGAGGGAGGGATGCTGAAGGGAGTAGAGAGCAACTTTACTTGGCAGGATTCACGCATGCCTCCCTAATGGTGGAATGCCTTGCCAAGAATTTATATGCATGGGACCTAAAGCAGCTCCTGAGAGAGAATCTTGTCAAAGGGAAGAATTGCCTGGTGATGAATTAAGCTTCCATGGTTGTAGGTGAGTGACAATGCTGTGTATAGAGTAGAGTCCATTACTTAGCTTTGTCTTTTGAGCCAACCCCTGAAGGAGGTATCTACAAGGGCAGGGTAGCACAGGGGTGTAAATTCTGCAAGGGCTTTGTGCATAGGAGCACTCTTTGGGTGTCCCTATGACAGGGCATGACCCACAGGGAGACAGAAGTCCTTCCATTTATCACAGTACTAACTTTCCACTCACTACTTGACTCAGGTGTCTCTGCCACAGTAGGTAACAGAAGACTTGGCAGTTCCTAGTGGACACTCAGCTGGAAACAGAAATATCTGAAGGCTGTAGAGAAAAATGAAGGACTTCTTCAGAATTTTTGCTCATAGGCATCCTGTGAAATATATCTGTAATTGCTAGTGTAGGCAAGATTCCCCCCTTTTTTGTTTTTGCTGGGTCACTCAAGATACCTGTCAAATCTAAGCAACATTGTAATCCACTATTCTCTCAAATTACCATGAAAACAAAGGACCTTAAGTTTTAGAAAAACAACTGAAGAGAGTTAGCAAAGGGAGATATGTGGGTAGTAAATACATTTTTGCTGCTCAATTTCTTCCCCCATTGTTCACCCAAACTTCTTTGTGTTTAAAGATATTTATGTCTCTGGGCCCTCTGTATGTCTTCCTTGGAGAAGTGTCTGTTCAAGTCCTTTGCCCAATTTTTAATTGGGTTGTTTGTCTTCCTGGAGTGGAGTCGTGTGAGTTCTTTATATATTTTGGAGATCAGGCCCTTGTCTGAGGTATCATTAGCAAATATGTTTTCCCATACTGTTGGTTCTCTTTGTAATTTGGTGCTGTTTTCTTTAGCCATGCAGAAGCTTTTTATTTTGATGAGTATATTTACACAATGGAATTCTATGCAGCAGAGAGAAAGAAGGAGCTTATACCCTTTGCAACAGCATGGATGGAACTGGAGAGCATTATGCTAAGTGAAATAAGCCAGGCGGTGAGGGACAAATACCACATGATCTCACCTTTAACTGGAACATAATCAATAGAAGAAAAAAGCAAACAAAATATAACCAGAGACATTGATGTTGAGAACAATCTAACAATAGCTAGAGGGGAGTGGGAAAGGGACAGTGGGAAGAGGGGATTACAGGAACTATTATAAAGGACACATAGACAAAACCAAGTGGGAGGGTGGAGGTGAGGGAGGGAGGTGGGTTCAGCTGGGGTGGGGTGGAGGGATGGGGAGAAAAGGCATACAACTGTAATTGAATAACAATAAAAATTTAAAAAAAAGATATTTATGAAATAGCAGGCAAGGCTGCCCCTTCTCTGAGGAATATATATTTTACATTCAAAACAGAAGACTGAATTTTCCTGATTCCATACCCAGTTCACTGTAGAGGGGCTTAGCCAGCTCTAAGAGAGGTTGAGGGGGTCTTAAAAATTATGAGCTGGTATGTTTAGAGGAATGTTCATGGAGTTAGGCTCTTAAGAAGCAAAGTAAGTTGTTTCCTTCTACGAAGCTGTCTCTGCTGGAAGGCAGGGGTTTCTTTTGCTGTAAACAGCAAGAGAAGTGAGAATGAACAGAGAGAGAGCTGCAACTGAAATGTCTGAATGAGAGCTGAACACCGTTTCTGAATAGGGATTTATCTGTAATGAGACTAAACATTAAAAACAGTCAAATGGGAAAAGATTTAAGTGATGAAAAGGGGGGAATCACCAGGTGGTAAAGGAATGGGTATGCTGGTGGGGTTGAATTCTGAGCGGTGTGAGTTTGGCGGGTGGGGGTGGGTGGGATGAGCAGTTACAGAGCACCCATCCATGCTTTCTAGTGAAGCTCGGGGAAAGCTGTGAATGCCCCACCCACCCAACCCGGACAGTAAAGTGGTGGAAATATTGATAGGTTTTATTTAGGATGACTGCAGTAGGAGAATGAGACCTCAGCATAGAACTGGGCTCATGTTCAAATATAGTATGAACAAGTGGGAATTTAAAGGTAAGGAGCACGTCAGTGGATAAAAAATTACAAAACTGAAACATCAGGGGTGAGGAGAATTCTCGCTAAACTGACCTAACAGAATTCTTGCTGAAGACAGGCCAGGGCTCTGAACCTGATTAGGTATCAAGAGTGATCGATCAGATTAGAGGATGGGGGATTCTTATTAAACTAATTTAGCAGGGTTCTTGCTGAAACTAAATTTTATGAGGAAGTGCACTGATGGACCTGGGAGGAAGTCCAGGAAGCTGAATCAAGTTTGGTCGCACAAAGAGTCTTTTTCAGATCTTTCTATAGGTGAGCACATGTGGAAGTCTGGGCTAGGAAAGCGATGCTCTGGTACCGTGACCATCTCCATTGTTGGAATTGAAAGGCGGAGCTAAAAGGAAGAGGAGAATTCAAGTTTGTCATGGCCAACATTTGTTATTGCTGATATTCAACCATGAGGATGGCTAAGGGATTTCTTCAGCTGAATATGCCTCGAACACTGCTTCCCTCTTTTGATTATACCTCCTTGGCAGTGGTCGCCCCACAAGTGCTTATATATTTTCTGAGGACCTCTAAGACCAAGAGCAGGGCTGGTGTTGGAGACTGGGGTCCGAAAGTATCTCTGTGGTGGCAGAGTTTGATCGCTCTTTCTCATAAAAGTCATGCTTATAACTGTGCACGTTTTAATATGCTACTTTGAAACTTGCTCATGAAATCTAGGTACTAATTGTTCCTCATCTGACACTGTGGTTTAAAACTCTCCCACAACCCATCAGTAATTGTATTTGACAGAGAACTTTCACTGGGTTCCCTGAACAACCACATTCAAGATGAATCATATGTTAAGTTAAAGTGTTCTAATCCGTCTCACTATTTAAAGGACTATGATCATTATATTTGAATAAATCTGGATACTGGTTAGCTTTAGCTAAAGTAAGAAACACAATATTATATAGAAATAATCATAATCATAATTATTATATAGTCAATAATAAGAGTTAGCCTATGAAGCATCTATGAGTCATTGTGCTAAATATACATCATCTGCAGTAAATACAATATTACTTCTTTCCCTCCAATTGCTATGCTTTTCCTTTCTTTTTCTTGCTTTATTGCACAGGCTAGAAGTTCCAGTAAAAGTCTGAATAGCAGTGATTATAATGGACATATTTTTCTTATTCCAGATATTAGTGAAAAGTTATGCAATAGTTTACTTTTGAGTATCATGTTATTGTAGCTCTGTTGCTGATAACCTTTATCAAGTTAAGTATGTTCCTACCTTTTCCTAGTGTGCTCATATCTTTTATTGTAAACACATAATGATATTTATCAAATTCTCTTTTATTAATAACTGTTCCTATTAATTTTTTGTAATAGTTTTACTTTAAATTCTACTTTGCTGATCTTAATGAAACCCACAACATTTTATAGTGTTTACATGGTATATCTTATTTCATCATTTTACTTTCAACCTATAAATACTATAGAGCTGGATCTGATTGATCCCAAATAATCTTTAAATTGGACTGTTTAACCTATTTACACTTAACATATTTGGGGTTAAGTACACTATCTTGCTATTTGTTTTCTATTTGTCTTACTGGTTATGTGATCTTATTTTCTTACCTTCTTTTATGTTGATCGTTATTTTTATTAATTCATTTTTTCTCCTTTGTAAGGTTATTTCCTCATTTATTTGTTATTATTTTATTGGTTGCCATAGAAATAAAAAATAAATAATCCTAAATTTTTACTATGTAACATTAAATAGTACCGTTGTATTCTTAGACTTTGGGGGTACTTAGATCTTTATTTCTAAATGTTATCCCTCATTATAAGGAATTCAGTCTCTTCAGAATGGCTTATTTCAGGTTTGGGGCCAGGAGTAGAAAATGAAGCTGGAATAGCTCATTGGAACAGAAAGCAAGGAAATAGTTAAAGATTAGGGGGAAGGGGTCCAGTCAAATGGATTATGACTTGGTTTGAAGGAGCCCATATTTAAAGTAATTTGACCAAACTAATAAAATGATGATAGAGCTAACAATGATGAATTGTGATGAGACAGATGTAGGCTTTCGTTATACTATTTTTTTGAAGTTTGGTGTGAGCATGAGCAACTTCAATGCTCACCTATTATTTTAATCACTAACCTGGACATATAGTTCTGCACATCTTATCTTCCATGTTATATATATATTTCCCTTTTCATAACATTCAAATCATAAAGAAAATGTAGCTGTAGACAGTAGGAAGAATCTATTGTATGACAGAAGCTGTTCTTTAAAATTATGCCCAATTGTGGAAGCAGTAATTTCCTAAGAAATATGAAATTCAAAATGAGAGAAGCCATATCCTTTTAGAGATCTCTGATTTCATTGCAAAATGCCTAGTATAGGTTTTCCCTGTGGTATCAAGACAGAAACACTTTCTGCTCTGTTTACTGAAAGAAAAAAGATTTTCTATAATGAAAATTGACACCCAAATGGGACTAATACTGATGAGTTACTATCCTAAAACAATACCAATCATAGTCCCTGAAGTTCAACTTTCCAATTCTCCAGTATTTTCAAGGAAAAGATATGTTACTCAAAGGCAAATGTGTTACTATTTAATAAAACAAAGCCTGATGACTATGTTGGTGAAAAATAAGGAATTTACTTAGAGCCCTTCTCTGTTTGAATAGGACCACTGAATTGAATAGTGCTTACTCCAAGACCTGAAAGGTAATGTGGAAGGAAGAAAAATCTCTTGGCTAAAGAAATATGTGGCCACTGAACTGTAAAATATCCAGTGAATCTGTTAGCAAGAGACTAAACTTTTGTTCTTAGAACAGTTATCTTTGCAGCCACTGATGGATTATAAACATATGTTATAGCAAGTAATCCAGGACTTTGACAGTATCATATAGTAATTTATCTACCAAAATGCCACTAAAACCATGGAGCATATAATGCAACAAATTGGTTTTTCCTATGTTGATCCTCCTGGGTAATGGTTCTAGAGTGGGCACATGACTCAAACCAGTAGAATTAGGGTTGGGCCTGACATTTGTGCTAAAAGAAAAGGGAAAGTGGTGTTTTTCGTAATCAGAATAGGCCAGACTCTGCTGCAGAAACAAATAATCCCTGACAGCTTAATTTCTCGCTTACATCAAGTCCAATTTAGGTTGGGCAGCCCTCTGCTACATTATAGATCCTCCTGAAACGTGCGTCCTCTCACAGGATGCGGGCCTTTTTATATTTTATGAGCACCCTTCAAACAAGATGATTTATTGAGTTGCTTTGCAGGATTTTGTCATTTACCAGCCCCCCCTGCCAGATGTAGCATCTTTTTTGACAAAATTCAGGCTGTTTTCCCTTATTGCAGCAAACTCTGAGTCCTGATATTTTCATACAGATTAGTCTTGTCATATCAACTAGATTGAACACGATTTGAAAATAGAGTCCTGTATCCCCACAGGCACAAGTACAGTTTAGGGGACATAATAGTTTCTCCAGCAAGATTTCTTGGTGCTTTGATTCATCAGTTCTCAGAGGTATCTAGCAGCGCAGCTCTTTTCGCTTTATGTCCTCAGACATTTTATACAAAAGGAACAACAAAACTCCCGAATTGTGTCCATACATCTTCCCATTCTTTTCAGCTTTGTGACTAGTCAGTAAAGGGGCTAAGTTGTAATGTTTCAAGCCATGGACTTTCTCTGATCCCACAATTCATCTAGGTATTTTTCGGAGTCCCACCCTGCCTGTTCACACCATCCTGCCTGTTCACATCACCACTGGTAACACAGGTTGTGCTGAATACTTTCACTGTGCTACCCTGCCACTCACTGCATTGCCACCTTAGGAGGCTGAGTGTCAGTGTGCCTAGTTGGGTGTCTAAGAATGGTTTGCTGTTCTAGTGCCACCATCTGAGGTCTAAGGCTTTTGGGAGACATGGAACTGCTACCTGGAACCGAATCTGCTAACTGAGGCACATCAGTAAGCAAATACATCGCAGTGAGCTGTTGTATAAAAACCAGTTTTGGTCTACTTGGCACATCTCCAGAACCATTTCTCAGCAAGGAAATTCTAATCTATATTACATTTGCACCTTAAGTAAATGAAAATGGAGTCCTAAGGATCAATATAGGTAATATGAGAGCACACTTCAGGTTAAAGAGTAAAAATTATTCTGAGTGTTGACTCAGAATAATTTTTACTCTTTAACCTGAAGTGTACTCTCATATTCAGTATAGTTTTATTGTATTCCCCTAAATTTCAATGAATTTTATCATTAGACATCTTGACAGCAAGACAAAAACAGTCAAACGGAAGTGTTTCTCCTGCTGCGTCATTGAGGTAGCCCACTGGGGCCTTTGTCTTGAGTTCTTGGCAAAGAAAAACTGGGTTTTGAGAAGTTAGTATGTGAAGTTGGGGACCTTTTTTCCTGGCACAAATGACCTCCTGAAGTGGCAGTTAACAAAGTGGTCACATGTGGCAGCCTTGCCTTGCCAAAGAAAAATTCAGGAGCAGGCTTGAAATGAGATCTCTTGGAAAGAAGAAAACTTGTTGGCTGAAAGGTTTCTGAGTTATACTTCTCTTCAAACTCACCCTAGATTTTATGTTTTTTCTTACTCAAATAATAAATGAATTAACCCAACTGAGATATGTGGAATCACACATTGAAGTCCCCAGGACTTCCTAGGCCCTTTCTCCTTTGCCTGAGCCAGAGGTCCTGTCCTGTAGTCAGTCCAGTGCTGTCATCTCCAAGGCACTGTCGCTGTCCTCGTCCCCATTGCTAGGTCTTCCTGGGACCAGTGGCACTCCCATTAATTTCAGAAATGCAAGTATTAGTCATGGAGTCACATACTGTCCTAGCTTGGCTCGGCACTGTCTGAATTGTCTGCCTTCAAAGTCAAGGTTGGGAGGAACTCAGGTATGAGGGTCAGAAAATGAGGAGGGGGGAAAGGAGGGGCATACAAAGAGGAGGACACCCCCTGAAGTTGAAAAGCAGAGCAGACAGTTGAGTATTTTAAGACCAGAGGAGATTGGAATTGAGGTGTGAAGAAATGTCAAGAAATCCAGACTCACCACACTGTTTAATCCAAAGAACTATTCTGGCCCAGGGAAGGGTGATGATGATAATGATGATGCTAACGATAATTAATATTTATTGAGTGGTTATTATAGTCAAGGCATAATTTTAAATTGTTTTACATATGTTTCCAATCTTCTCCTTATAACAAACTAATGAAGTATATGCTATTATCCTGTTCCATATGAGGAAACCGAGATCAGGAATCAGAAGTAGCTTGCCTCAGGCCAGCCAGGTAATAAACATGGAGCTAACATTCAAACTTAATTCTAATTTATCTGTGGTGTGTGTCTTATCTTTTCTCAATCATTTTAATCCTTGTAGTGGACACTGTAGGTACTCTGCTGTGGTAACTCCCTGATCACGTTTATCAGTTCTTTGTTATTAACTTCGGTGTGCTTCTGCTAAGAACTCACGCCTGCACCTTTCTTCAGAGGACTAGCCGTGGGCTACTGCAGCCTCTGCTACCAGCGCAGGAAGTGCTTAGTGATTTACAGTCCCCTGCATATCCCCAAACCAGTGACTGATGTAGGAGGAGGAAAGCCCTGCACATTCGTGTCAAGTTGGGACAATACTTAGATTGAAAAACGACATTGGAGTTGATCTCAGAGCTCCTTATGGGATCACGATTAGACTAGGACTTTACGTGAAATTACATCTTTGCTTGACTGCTTCTTCCTCATCCTGCAACTCCCATTTCTTTACCAGTTTCTTCTTGCAGTGCTTACTAGTAAGTCACTGGTGCACCAATCCTTGTCTTAGTGTCTGTCTCTGGGGAATCTAAAGTGTAGGCATTGGTGGTTCAGTGGTAAATGAAGACAAATATAGTTTGGTTTCATTCCAAATTTGACCTTGGAAAAGAAGTGATTTTAATAACGGGTATTATGCAATTTTAATTGTCAACATCTAATGACAAAGCTTTAGATATTATCTCAACAGTTTGGATTGACACCCTAGTTACCCAAGATCATTCATTCATTCTTTTATTCATTTATTCATAATTTATTCATTAATTGGTCAGACATATATTTCTGCCAAGCACCGGGCACCTTTCTAGATGCTCACAAATGTACTTCATGTAGAAGGAAAAAGAGCAATTTCCTTTGAATGTGCTAACAGAATATGCCTGATGAGAAAAGGGAAAGCAGGTAAAGCAGGTAAAGCAGATTTAGTGAAGTGAACTGTGCTACCTTTCTGTTATGCCCAGTCTCATTTTCCTCAGGATCAGGGTGGGCTTAGAGGTTAGTGCTCTTTCTCATGACTGAATTCGTCAGGAGTCTGGGGCTGCTAGTGGTGGCAACAGGATTTAGGGTAGAAGCTGACATTTCCTAGAAACTGGTAAAATGTGTTACACACAGGTTCTTGAACCACCCGCTAGCCTCTATAATTTTTGGAAGGGCATAATGGGGGAGAGGAAAATTCGTAGAAGCAAAATATCCCAGCACTGCTGATACTAAGAAGAGTAAATATGGAGATGAGTTTACATCTGGGTTGGAATGCCTCTGTACGCGACATAGAATAGAATTCATAAAGAAAAGTGCACGATGAGCCCAAGATTCTGACCTTAGGTCTCTCCAGGCTTGATTGCCTGCCCTTGTGCGTTATTTTCCCCCATCTACTCAGTTTATCTCACTTCTCCCATTTTCTCCTTACATAACGATTTGTCTTATCTGCGTATTCTATCACTTATAATACAATCCCTCAGGTGGGTTACACCCCTCTCTCAGGGATGTAACTATAACCCTGCTCTGTTTCCCAAGGTTATGGGTGTAGTATCATTTTAGCTGTGTATGCTGTTCTTTTGTCCTAATGACATTCTTTATCTTTTAACCCAGAATAGGAACATGTGAAATGTTTCACCAGGAATATGAAAGCAAAATTCCAAACAGTTACATCACCATGTTGGCTTAAATATAGTATCAAACATGATGTTGATCTTTATTTTTAAAGAACCAATGTAAGAAAGAGGAACTCAAATTTTGTCTGTGTAAGAAAGAGAGTGTTTCAACTTCTGTAGAAATAAATTTGAGTGGATACCATCTAGAACCACTATGCAAAATGTCTAGCATGAATCCTGGCTCACGAAGCAGAATAAAAGTGCAGAGGGGTCTTGAGCTGAGAAGACTCATAAATTCAGATCCCTTGCTCTCAAAGAGTGATATGAATTTGCTCTGTTTTTTTTTTTCCCCTGGTAGACAAGCTGGGTTAATGGGAATTTTGCTATTTCTTTTTATTTCAGTGATTCAAAAAACAGACAGTAACTTCTGCAAATAGGTTTGGACTGTCAAAAGCACATTAAATCAAACTACGTGTATTATGAAATAGCAATTGTCATGGTTCTACTTGTTCTGTGATTGTGTAGAAAATCATAGTCTTCATAGTGTACCTACAATAATGAATAAAGGCTACAAAGGCCCTCTCAGGGAGAGAAACCATTTCAAGATATTATACCCCACATCAAATCGAACATAATTCAAATACCATATAATTCATCTACTTAAAGTATATAATTCAGTGTTTTTTGATATAGTCACAGGATTGTGTAACCATCCCCACAATGGAAGCTTACATTGTCCCATTGTCCCTTTTAAAAGAAACTCCATGGCTGCCCTGATGGGTGGGGCTCTGTGGGTTGGATGTCCCCCCTCAAAGCTGAGTGTCGCTGGTTTGATTCTGGTCAGGGCACATGCTTGGATTGAGTGTTTGGTTCCCAGTCGGGGCATGTACAAGAGGCAGTCTCTGATGTTTCTGTCTCACATCAATGTTTCTCTCCCTCTTTTTCCCTTCCTTCCTCTCTCTCTAAAAATAAACTAAAAAAATAAATAAAAGAAACCTCACACTCATTAGCAATCAATCCTCATTCTTCTCTACAACAGTCTCCCAGTCTCTAAGCAACCACCTATGTGATGTTTCTCTAAAATATGTCTATGCCTATTTCATATAAGGGATATCACAGAATATCTATTTTGTGATTGGTTTCTTTTACTTCTTTCACTTAGCATAATGTTTTCAAGATTCATCAATGTAGTACATATCAGTACTTCATTCCTTTTGATTGCCAAATAGTATTCTATTATATGGATATATTATCGTTTGTTTATTTGTTCAAGTTGATGGACACTTGTGTTTCTCTACTTTTTGGAGATTATGAATAATGCTGCTCTGAACATTCATGTACAGGATTTTGCATGGACATGTTTCCATTTCTTTTGAGTATAGACATAGGGGTGGAGTTGCTGCTGGGTCATATGTAACACTTTTAAACATTTTTGAGGAACTGTCAATGTGTTTTCCAGAATGGCTACACCACTTTGCATTTCCACAGTATGCATGAAGAAATGTGCTTATCCCAGCGCTTGGTGCTGACTCTCATTTTTATGGTAGCTTCCTAGCAGTTGTGAACTGGTATCACTGTGGTTTGGATTTGCATTCTCCCGATAATTCATGATGTTCAATTGTTTTCATGTGCTTATTAGCCATCTCTATATCTTCTTTGGAGAAATAACTATTCAAATTTCTTGTTTACTTTTTAACTGGGTTATTTGCTACTTTATTATTGAGTTGTGAGTGTTCTTTATGCATTTTGTAAACAAGTCTCTTGTCAGATATATGATTTGGAAATATTTTCTCCCATTCTGTGGGGTGGATTTTCACTTTCTGATGGTATTGTTTGCTGAAAGTCCTGTAAGATGTTTTTGGTGTCCCTAAGGGGAGTCTCACATGTGCTCACAGTTCTTAGCAGGTGCCACCTAATGTTCACTGAGCTCTGCTGCTGCAGCAGTCACTACTGTGCCTTCCTCGGAAGGACCCAACCCCATCCCCATGCTCCAAGTCTCCCACTGGGCATCAGCCCTGGTAGCCTGGATCCTAAGAGCTTTGTGGACAGCCTGTGCTATGCCATCTGTGAGTTTTCTTCCAGGAATTTGTTTTCTAACCCACCTTTCTACCGGACTTAAAAAAAAAATCCGTGGTTCTCATTAGCAGACCAAGACACTTACGAATGAAGAAATTCGGTACTAGAGAGCTTGTGGGACTAGGCAGACACCAATGAGCCTGGGTATGAGATGCAGAGATGAATCTGCACCAAGTGGCTCAGGTCCAACATGGCCCCATCCACAGTGTAATGCTTGCTCAGATTCACAATGAGCTTCCTTTGCTTTCCATGCCATGTGTCTCTTGGGAAAGATGCAAAAGAGTCAAATGCTGAGGTTATCAGAGCTAAAATTTTGCATCTTCCAGAGAAATAAAGTATACTTCTTTCAGATGTGAGCTAAGTTTTATTTCAACCTGAGAGCTATTTCTCATTTCCCAGATGTCGGAGACAATTCAAGTTAGGAAAAAGGAAGGAATAGGTTAGTCTAGATGTGGGTAAGTAGCACAAGTGAGCAACAAGAGAGGGGAGGTTAACGGGTGCTTTAATGCTTCAAGGCTTGCCAATTACTCTCTAGGACAAACCTGTCAGACCATGGCCCTGTAGGAAGATACCAGGTTCACCTACATTGGTTGTTGAGAGAGCTAGCACACAGAGCATAAACAGTATGTAGAATAATGCATGACATTTTTACCTCGTTGCAAGTCAGGGAAGTTGGAGAGACATGATCTATGTTTTAAAGTTTACTCTGGATGTTGCGTGGTGGTCTGTGATGTCATTGCACTCGATGCTGGGAAAGCTCCCTGCCACCATGGACCTTCGGAACCCAGGTGTGGGCATGTGTACATATTTTGTTAGGGGTGGAGAGTCTATTTAATGAAATTGACACTGGAGCCCTCGTCCTGGTGACTAGACAGAACTGGACTCTAATAGTGTTGTAGTATTAAAAGAATCAGCAATTGACTTTGGCTCTTCCTGTGTGATTTAATACCTCATGTAAAGAGGCCATACCGTGCCCAAAGCAATGAGGTCCACTGTCCCGTTTGGCATGGTTGTGAGAGGGAGTTGTTTGAGATGATCACCTTCAACAGTATCCTCCTGGAGTGGCTTACTTAGTGATCACAGCCAGAAGAGAGGGTGGGAGACTGTGGGACATTATCACTAGTCAGCGCTCCTATGTCCTCTAATGATTTATAAATATGCTTCCTTTACCCATGAGGGCTAAAGACAGCTCTGGTGACATTATAGTTGGATGCTTTGAGTTCTAAAGATCAGCATAGACCCTCATATACATTTCCTTTTATTTACTACCACCAAAATAGCATTCCCAGGGAAAATGAGACAGGCAGCAAGAGTCCACTGAGCGGCAGGTAGCATCTGGGCTACCCTTAGAGTAATGGAGCTGGAGCTATCGTACAACCTCTTCTTCATTCAGTAAAAGAGGGAGCCACATTTGAATTTTTGCCATGTTATCTACTAGCTCATGATCTGAGAGATAGCTAGATGTAAAATAAAAATGGAAGGCGACATCTTTTGAAATAAGAAAACCTTAGGGGGAAAGCAAATTATTTAAAAGAGAACTGACATTGAAAAATCACAAGATCACACTGGGGCTGAGAATTTATGGATTTAAGGGAAGAGAGCAATGAATATGTGAGTGGTTTTATATTTTCAACTCTTTGAGATGCACATATACTAAATCTCCAGCCTCTTTTTGTTGTCATGCAAACCCTAGGGATTCTTGTCAAAGTGGACAAAAAAGTGATAAAGAATGTCCTTAGGGAAAAAATGAAGAGAAAAAAGGGGGATAAGTGATGCTGGGCACATTTTTATGTGCAAGAGGATGGATTTTCCTGCGGAATGTTGATTAGCAGATGGAGAGGACTTGGTGTCAAAATCAAGTCACAGAAGAACGGAAATTAGTAGCCATGTAAACATCCTGATGCTGGTGACTGAAGTCTGATACGTTGTGTTTTACCTTGTCTTTCAAGACACAACCTGTCCTAGGCCACATGGACATATTCGTAAGGGACATAATTATTGGAATAGTTCATGGAATGTCATGTGTGTAGAGAGAGGGCTGGCTTCACTCACACCCCAAAACTCTTTCCAGTGATTTTTACAGTTAGATGTCATTATGGTACTACATATTTAAAACATGGTATTTACTCAATACTATAATTAATTAATCCAGTCCTCTTCAAATGAAACCCAAGGAGGTTTAATGTAGAGACACTTTTATAGATTCTATAAGGCATGCCATCCTATCATATAGGTAATAAATGTTTATATTTTTATAGAAATATTGATCAATATGCTCTAATCCTTTTTATACTCATGACCTCATTTCTTTATTCCCCAAACCAATTTCTTACAATACTTCCTTCATGCTATGCTCCTTTGGCCCTTTAAAAAGACTTTAATTTTTTTCAGTGCTATTGAGCAGATCAATTCTCCTGAGTGTATGATTCCCAAGTTTCTTTGTGTGGTGCAGCCTTGTACTCTCTGTGTGGTAAGGAACTTTTAAATACTGTTATTTTCTGAGTAGGCTTTTATCATGGGGATCACAGTAATAATGCGTGACAGAATAATAGAAGGAAAGGAAGATGAATTAGAAAGCCATCTCCCTTTGGAAAGAGATGTGAGGTGAAGCAGCCCCAGGAATGTCAGGAGGCTGGTTATGGACCACAGGGAGATTCTTAGGTGGGTACCACGTCTTTCAAACAACAGATTACACCTGCCCTTGGTTTGGTTTTCTGTAGAGTCAAAGGCATTTGTCCACTTACATAGAGACAAGAAGGTTGGGGTGAGGAACACAAGAACACAGACATCCACATGTGTGCAACCACCACTTACAGAGCACATGGTATGTGTCAGGCCCCTGCTCAGCCTTGTTCAAGCCCAATGTCATTTAATATTCACCACAACCCTGTGAGGTGGGCACTGTTGTCGCTGGCATCCTACAGATAAATGAACTGAAGCTTAGAGAAGTTCAGCGAGTGCCTCGAATTCTATATCTCCCGAAAGGCAGGGGTGGGATTTGGTTTTATGTGACCAGAAATATCTTAATTCTTATACTATCTACCTAAGATATTACTATGGAGCTAAATCATAGAGAGTTAGAGTTCATAATTGTCTCCTGCATTTCTGAGTGGAAACTTTGTCTAGGGACCAGGTGGTAGCATCTCAGTCTTTGAGAACTTCTACTTGCTGTCAGCAGTGAGGGCCCATCCAGTGAACCAAAAACCCTGCAAGTGGCCCCTGGCTGTGAAATTTAGAGATGTATGGAATAGTGAGAGAGCCAGGGATGATACAGATACTACAAGCCAGTTTTGATACAGAAAGGGAGGAAGAGGTTTATAAAGGGAATTCTGTTAATGTCTCTTGCTTAAGGTCAGAAAGCTTACAGCATGCCAGAATACTCTAGTATGATGAATGAGCGGTAGCAGTCATCCATTTTCTTCTTGTGTCCTGTTTATTCCCTGGGGTTAAATATTTGATCATTTCTCTTCAAGTGGCCTTAAATAAATGGACAAGCTATTGAGAGCTACAATCCCTGCAGATGTAAAATTGAGAGAAAAAGAGAGTGAGATGAAGTTTAGCATGCTATATCATCCAAGTCAATTTGGAGACAAAACAATTGATTCATAGTTGAAGATAAGGAAAGTAAATGCAGCCCCATGGATCTATGTTGGAAAAATGCAGTGGGTCCTACAGGGAAGCCCATCTCCAGAGTGCTTCCCTTATTTGTAAGTCAGGTAGAGTTTTTGGTCCGGGTTTACCCAGCACACACTTAACTGATATTAACAGAGATAGCTTCTTTATTTTTTAATATATTTTATTGATTATGCTATTATAATTGTCCCAGTTTTCTCCCTTTCCATCTCTTCACCTGCTACCCCATTCCCTCCAACAATTCCCCCTTCCTTAGTTCATGTCCATGGGTCATGCATAAAGTTCTTTGTCTATTCAGTTTCCTACACTGTTCTTAACATCCCCCTGTTTATTTTATAACTACCAATTTGTACTTCTTAATTCCTGCACCTTTTCCCCCATTTCCCTCCTTCCCCCTCCCAACTGAGAACCCTCCAAATGATCTCCATACCTAATGATTCTGTTTCTGTTCTGCTTGTTTGCTTAGTTTGTTTTTTAGATTCAATTGTTGATAGTTGTGAATTTATTGCCATTTTAATGTTCATAGTTTTGATCTTCTTTTCCTTAAATAAGTCTCTTTAACATTTCATATAATAATGGCTTGGTGATGATGAACTCCTTTAGCTTTACCTTGTCTGGGAAACACTTTATCTGTCCTTCCATTCTAAATGATAGCTTTTGCTGGATAGAATAATCTAGGTTGTAGGTCCTTGCTTTTTATCACTTTGAATAGTTCTTGCCAGTCCCTTTAACCTGTAAAATTTCTTTTAAGAGATCAGCTGACAGTCTTATGGGAACTCAACATCCAAATCATAAGGATGCCAGAGGAGAAGAGAAAGAGCAAGAAATTGAAAACTCATTTGAAAAAATAATGAAAGAAAACTTCCCTATTTTGGTGAAAGAAATGGACATACAAGTCAGGAAGCACAGAGAGTCCCAAACAAGATGGATGCAAAGAGGCCCACTCTAAGACACATCATAATTAAAATGCTAAAGTTTAAAGATAAAGAGAGAATCTGAAAAGCAGATAGAGATATCTTCTTCAACAATAACGTTGCGTAAATCTTTCGGTAGTGGGGGAAGGGTTTATGAATCACAGTTTCTATGTTCTTTTCCTTTTCTGAGATTCTCGTCATCATTCTCTTCCAATAATTAGATCATGGAGTCTCAAAGTCCTCCCCATGATTCCGATGGGATGGTGTTTGAATCACATTTTGGGATGTTGAAGTAAGCCATATGATTTCAATCCCCTTCTTCCTTCATGACTTCTGAGCTGCCTTTAGAATGTAATTTGCCTATCTGACTAGGAAAATGCTAGGCTCAGCAGGGTGACTTCCACTAGGTAGCCTGCGGTTGCCACTTTCCTTCACATAGGGACTCGTGAGGAGGAATTTGGGACTGACACTAAGTCTGTTAGTCTGCAAACTGTGGGACTATGTGGGGAATTCTCTGCCATCTCAAGAGTACAGAAACAGGCCTTCTCTTTTTGGCCCATGAGCACAACCAAACTAAATACAAGGTCCTCTGTCCCTGCTGGGGCACCGGAGAAGGGAGCTGAGGGGACAGATGTCTGGGGGCTTAGCACCAGCACACTGAAAGGCCACGTGGGACATGATATTGAATACTATTGGGATCTCACTAGAGCCTCCTGCTTTCAAGGGGCCCAACGGCTCTGAGAAAGTGACAGTCCTTTTGTGTATTTCTGGGTATGTTTCAAGTTCAAATGAATGTCCTTTATTTAAACTGTAAATATTTCTTCAATAAATTATAGTTATTCACTTGGCAAGTTCTGGATATATGACCAAATAGATAACTAAATTGTATTTTCTGTGATTAAACGTACATTAATTGTGGCCTCTGTACAAGGTACTGTATTAGGCAAATTTACATGGATTATTTTACTTGTTATTCATAGAAATGTCAGGATGTGTGCGCTGTTTTTATCACAACTTTGCAGGTTCAGGTTACTTTCTGTATTAGGAATCCTTGCTAGAGTGGCAGGTAGAGGAGAACATGTTTTCATTTTATTCAACAGAGGTTGATGTGGGGATAGAAGAGCGGGGTGGAGAAAAGAGGAGGCTTGTAAAATACATAAAGACACCCACATGTGTACCTATAAACACATGCACACAGATTCCGTTGTAATTTTACATTTATAGTGGACCCTCTGATCATCGGGGGAAATAGTTTGGGGCTTAATGAGAGCTGAAGGCGTGAATGACGCCTATAACATCTGATTCCCGTCTGATGCCTAAAAATTTGGTTCCCGTCTCCCAAACCTCTCCCCAGTTTCTGGAAATTGGGTGTGATACCCTTGTACTCACTGCAAGCGTCAGCATCCTCCACCTGAGATGACAAGGTTTCCCCGAGGGCCTCAGCCAGCCAGAAAAACCAGCACTGCCGAACACCTAACACCTGGCTCATCCTTTCCCTTGAATCATTCAGCATAGTTGCGGCCACGCTCGCTCCTGGCAGGACCATGTGATCAGAAGGTACAGCCGCGGTTTTCTCAGAGTGCAGTCGGTGGGCCACCTGCATAAACGCCGTTACGGGAATTTATCAAAGTATAGACTCCTGGCTTTACCCACAGAGATTTTGACTCAGCAAGTCTGGGGTGAGGCTCAGGAATCTTTTAAAAATAAGGGTCCCAGGGGACTCTGAATTTTAATACCGCATCTTGAGAGACACTGGTGTTTATAGATAAACCCACCATACAGGATGGCCGGAGGCCTTTTCATAAATGTTTGCATTAAAACAAGTTACACAGAGAGTTGAAACTGAAGGGAACTTTAACCATTCTGCTCTCTTTTACTGTTTTTAAAAATCACACTTTACCTTCCATTTTTATTCTTCTGCCTTGTACATTTTTCCCCCTTGTAGTTCTGTGTCCCTTGTGAGCTGAGACTGTTTGTCTTTTCAAAGCGTATTCGTGCCTTACTTTTCTCATTGGGTCCTCAAGAGATCTCGCCTAGGAGAGCTTGTTTTCAGCTGAGGAAACTGAGGCCAGAGACACTGGGTGACTTGCCTAAGTGACTATGGTCAGAGCTCTCAGTCTCAGTTCTGATTCCAGAGGTATTTCTAGCACCTGATTTGAGATGCTGTCTGCCTTAGAGCTTAGTCATATTTGTCCATGGTGGGTGGAGGCCTTCGGAAGCCACCTGGAACCTTCTCCTGCTCCCAGGACATCTGGAGGAGGGTGTCACCTCTTAGGCTCCTTGGAAAGGGGTGTTATTAGCAGGTGGTTTCAGAGACATTACTCTGCAAGTGACCACCAACTTGTTCTCTGACATCACCAGTGAAATCTGGGGCAGCCCCGGTCGGGGACAGGCTTCTCTGAGGTCCTTCTCTAGAGCACCTGGATTTCTATCCATAGGCAGGTTCAATTGCTCCCCCCCCCACCCCCCCGCCAAAGGCTGGCCTTGATTTCCAACCCTCTGCTGGGTGCAAGGTCACACTTGTGGCCAGCAAGAAATAGAGATGGGGCCGGGATGTACATCTCTTAAGTTATCCTATGGAGTGGAAAAACCCCCGGGAGGAGTCAGAAGACCTGGCTTTGCATTCTGCATCTAGCTTTGTGACCTTAAAGGTGGCTTAACCTCTCTGAGCTTTGGTTTCTTTACCTGTGAAATGCAGATAATGATGCATAATTCATGGGGCAGTTAGTCGCACCACAGGCATCTGTTGTGAAGCAGCATCTGGCCTTGTTGCTCACAGTGGCTGTTCTGAGAACGCTGGTTTCTTCACGCTCTCTGCCCCATTTAGGGGCATGGCTCTTCTCTCCTCGGGTGTGGTCTGACAGCAGAGGCCCTTCTCCACAGCCACTGGGATACAACTTCGCTTTAGAGATGCCGACAGCTGTACAGTGGAATCCTGCTGCTGAATCTCTGACATTAGCAAGCAATTTCTGTTTTAAGGACATCTTTGATGTCAGGAAGAGATTTTCTGGGATGCATTTCTGGATGCTCAAAGGAACAGTGACATCATGTCCAGCCACAGCCTTTGGTGCTGTCTCTTCTGGTGCCCCTCTCAGAGGCCCAGAGCTGGAAGAAGATCCTGTACCATTTCCTGGGAATGGCAGTCCCCCAGGCCAGGTCCAGCCTGGGCCTTGAAGACTGGCTTCCTCCTTCAAGGAGGTGCCCCTGACTCTGGAGGAACTTCTGGACCCCATGGACAAAATCCAAGGGGGTTCTGGTGTTGCCTCCAAAGAAACTTCTTGGTGACGAAGGTGATGGTGGTGATGACAAATCCGTGTGGCCGGCCTGGGCTGCTGAGCCTTTTCTCAAGGGAGGAGAGTCTTTCAGCTAAAATCAAAGAAGAGGGGAAGGTACTGTTTTGCATATATATCAGAGAGCCTCGTATTGGACACATGTCCTTACGATGAGAACAGAATTGGCCGCTAATGTCAAAGGTGAGACTCCATCTCTGTCGAATCTCTGAAATAGAAGCTATTTGGCTCTGCTTTTAAGATCAGCATAGATTGCAGCATTTCTGTGGGTGTTTGCTTTTTGAGACTTCTTGAGTCTGAGAAGATTATTAGTAGGAGCACTTCACAGTTAAATCATTTGTTTCCTATCACTAAAAAACGAGGTTGAAGGAAACTAAAACATCATATTATGGTTCTGTGTTTCAAAACAGAATGAAAAATACTCAGAGACAAGAAAGGCTAGTGTGAGATTCAGTTGCAGAAAATAAATGGCAGGGGCTGGAGAGTGGGTATGGTCCCTCTCACCCCTGCAGCCCTGAGACCTGCAGTTCCTGACTGTGCCCTCAGCTAGGAAGGGACAATGTACAGCCACAGATGCAGCCTGACACCCCTTGAAGGACAGAAATCCCAAGCAGGAGGCTCGTGCTGCTGCATATTCATGGATGCAAATCAGGCCCCAGGACTACAGCTCTTGACTCTGAGATTTTAGATCTGTGAATTATGTGAGTTTCCTGCAAGTTTCTGCAGACTGTATTAGCTCAGAGGGCAAACAGACGATGAGCACCGGCAGGTCCCTTTCTTCTTCCCTATTTGAGATGGATGCTTCTTAGAGAGAAGACCCTATACTGAGTCCTTTTGGTCTGGGGTAGGACAGGGCTTCAACAGCAGAAGGGAGCTGGGTGCCCTTGCCACAGACTCTGAGTGGGTCACCCACACCCTTTGATGCTAATAGCTGGAGTGGGGCTGTATTATTCATTACTGTATCTCCAGCTACTGGCACGGTGCCTGGCACCTACTACATGATCAGAAAATATACACTGGCTGGATGTGTCCCTGATTTTTGAAATTCATGGTTGTCTGTCATATTCTGTGGACTCATCTTTTAGTGTATAGCATTGTCCGTATAACTATTCTATAAACTTTTCAAAGGCAGGGGCAAGTGAAAATGTTAATAATAGGAGTTACTGTTTATTGAGTATGTACTCCTGGTAACAGGATCTGCGGGAGACATACCTCACATATAATTTCACTTACTCATCCCCATAGGTCTATGCCATTGATTATTGCCTGTTGGCAGATTAAGAATCAGTTCCAGAGAGGTTAAGTAACTTGGCTGTCGTCACGCAACCCATTCAAAGGCAGAGCTTGAATTCATATCTATGGATGTTTGAGCCCAAAGCACAGGTTCCTAACTTCCAAGCCATATTGATGATCTTTTCTAGTGCATCTAGTGGTGTGAAGAAAGTTAAACAGGTTATAAGTATTGGACGTGAACAATGTGGGCAGGGCTAACTTAAGTAAAAGTTGACTTGGTGGAAGTTGCTTCTCCTCCCTCCCCACCTTCACATTTCCATTTCAAGAATCCATAGGCTACTCTAAGGCTGTCTGACTCCCCATTGCCAAAACCCATTCGGGTCTGTCCATCTCAGGAAGTGACCCATACTTGGATATCTCCAGAGTTCATCACAGAAGCTTTAGTTGTTATTATTAGTCAGCATTTTAAATACTTTTGATGAGCCAAATGCCCTGCTGAGCTCTTTAGTCTGTCTTACAAACCTAACAATGACCTTATGAGTTAGATTCTATTATTATCCTCATTGTAAAAATGTGGAAACAGAGTCTTAGGGAGGTTAAGTTACAGGTAATGTGGCCAAGGTCACATTAGGAAGGTTAAATTGCAGGTAATGTGGCCAAGGTCATGGGTAGGACCTTCTCCCTGTGGTCATCCACTTGTCCTTTGCTCCTGAGGCAATGACTAAATCGGCTATGGTCCCACCCTGGCCTTCCAGTCATCAGTTTCCAAGCTGCCCCTCATCACCTCTGAGTTTCTCATTTGTTCTTCATCAACTATTTGTAGATGGCAGACCCCAAGGCTCAAAACGCCCCCGTGACAGCTTCCTGATGTTGCCACCATGGAGGAACTTGGTCCCCTGACTTCTCAACAAGCGCTCTCTTCACTGCCACAGATAACTTTGTGGGCTACATATTTACTCTGAACAGGCAAGACACCACTGTGAGGTCCTAAGGGGGTTCTTTGGGGCAGAAGCACGATTTTTACATTCCCCAGACTGACTTCTCTTTAATCCGAGTTGTCCCTACAGGGACTGGCGGCATGTCAGGGGGCGACTAGGATGTGCAGTGTTGTAGAAGGCTGGGGAGTTCAGATATAGGAACTCATCTTCCTTGTAGTAGAGAAGCATTTGTGTGAGGTCTAACATGTCTTTTAGTTTCATGTTAGTTTTCTCTTTGTGTGTCAGCTCATTTTCCAATTCATCTTTTTTATTAAAAAGTATTTAGTGTAGTATGGTTAATTTGTTTTTCTAGCCATCCTTCCATTTCTCTATTCCTCAAGTATGGAAATGTGGAAAGTGATTTTTCACCAATTAATGATACTATCCACCTGCTCCCCCTCTTCCTGGTGATATATTCAGTAATTTTTGTTGTTTTTTTTGTACCTTTTGTATTGCTTATGCTTATATTAATAGTTTTAATATGTTATCTTAGAACATTATGCTTTCTTTTTTTAAAGGGTGAAGGCTAATGAGGCCATGCAGGCCATTTTCTGCTTCTGGTGATGAGGGTTCCCAGGTGTGGAGCCTATGGATGGAATCTTAGCCCAGCTCAGCAGCCTGTCCTTCCTGCACTGAGGATGGCCCTCTGGCCTGCTTGCTTAGGCAGTCCCAGTTTATGCCCTTAGTCTCAGTGTAACTAGCACTAGTGCTTTTTTTTTTCCCACCAGGGTTTTGAACAATGAATTGCATATGGCCACTCAACTTATACCAAAGCATGTGGCCCCAAAGCAGAGGCTAGGTGTCCTGTGTTATGCTGATGAACACATGGAGCCTGCGCCTGAGAGGCTCTCTGGGATCAAGGTGTGTCGCCACATCTGGCACAGGATAGGGAGAGAAGCTGCCCGTAAATGCAGCTGCCTGTTGCTGCTGAGCAGGAATCTGCATGCTTCCCCCAGAGGTCATGTGAGGGCCCAGTAGATGATAATGGTCCCTTGGGTACAGCAGGATCCTTTGCTGCAACCTCCCTCAGTCAGGACTATAATTTTAGAGCAAAGATGCAGTGGCCCTGCAGAGATGCTCTCTGCTGGGAGCCTAGCAACAAGATAGTGGCAGCATCTCCCTCTCTTTGTATTCTTTAAACACACTCACGTCACGTACCCACCTCTCAGTTGAAAAGCACAAGCTGTCGCTGCTGCTCACAGGCCCCTGGTCTGGCTGCTGGAAGGAGGCTGCTGCTCCATCCAGGCTCACAGCTGTCCTGCTCCTGAACCTCTCAGTGACCAAGAACAGGGACAGACTCTGGGAGGAGAGACCCTGGGCTCTGGGAAGAGTTCCTCTAGCCCAGGGGCCCCCAACCACCCTTCTCCTGGACCTTGGATACTGCTTGCACTACTGCCTAGCTCTGCCTCCTACCTCCTCCCTGACCAGCCCAGGCCAGAGGAAAAATTGTCTTGTGATAATGATAACATTTCATTATCACTTTTACCCCCCACAGCAATGCTACAACATAAATCCTATTATTAGTTCCATCTTACACAGGATGAAGCTGAGACTGAGAGTACTAAGTGACCTGCACAGCCAGCATTCAATCCAGTGTTCAGATCCAGGTGTTTCATTCTAATTTTAGCCACACTGCACCTTACATCTATCAAAACCTAGAAAGTATTCTGTGCTTGATTTTGAAACATTTGCCTACAGTTTAGGTCAAGTTATGGGTTCCAGGGGGACCTTTTGTTCACTCATGTTGCCTACAGGCACAGAATGAAAATCCGGAGAATGTCCCCAGGGCCGAATGCTTCTTTGTCTTCGCTGTTGCTTCGAGCTGAAAATTTGTTATGTTCTCCCACTCAGCTCCAGACTGACTTCCAAAGAAAAGAAGGGTTAGTGTATTTCTTCTGGACTCCAGACCTCTAAATGTTCACTGACAGGGATGGGCAATATCACATGCCTAATATACATTCTGAAGGGGAAATGTAACTAGATAGCCCACTGGTCTTTTCTGACAATCAATGTGCTTGAGGAAATTTGATGAGAATAAAATATATAATCGACTTGGCTGACACATCCGTATTCCTGTGTTCACACCTTCCATCTTTCTGGCCAAAGAAGCACTAGACAGTAAGGAAAAAAAAACCCCAGCCTTTTCCACTTGCCAATTACAAAGCCTGCCCTGTTAAAGTTTCTCAATGGAAAAAAACACCCCTCAAACATAATTTTGCTGGTTGGTTCTTCATTTCTGACTACTTTTCTCCCCTCTTCCTCCCTCAAGTCAGGTCACTCTGTTCTGTGGCTGCCAGATAGATACCACAGGGAAAACAAAGACAGCTGATCCCCATTCTAAATGCCCGAAGGGCCTTTGTCCCTAGACTCCTGTACTACGACTGTGACCCAAGTCTGGGCAGGGGGCCCGAGATCACCTACATCCCCTACTGCCCACAGGCACACAGGGGTGGGCATGCCTGCACAGATGTTTGCATTCCCACAAAGTCCAAGTATTTCCTTCTTAACAACCGAGTATAAGAAGGAAATGGCTCTGATAGAAAGAGATCAATGTTCTCAGTTTTCTCTAATTTATTGTTTTCAACGCATGTCTCTATGTTTGCCTCTTTCCATAAGGGATAGCACAAAAAACATTTGGAGCAAAAGGTACAGGTGCTGAATCTGGCTCTGCTAGTTACCAGCTAAGTCCTTAGGTAAAAATTATTTTCCTTCTTAATCTTGATTCCTTCATCTGTAAAATGGACAAGATAATATCACCCTTACCTTTCAACGTTAACTCAAAAGACTCTTAGGTCCATGTCAAATATATGGGTGTGTTTTTGAGCCAGTGAACCCTTGGTATTCCTGTGTATATGAAGGATGGTCCTGCAACAAAGAACCCAGGTCTTCTAGCACAAGTTCCCTGCAACACATTAAACTTGCACTTGGAGATTGAAGTCACAATGCGTTAACACACATAAGGTAAGAATGTGAGCGCTAGATTCAGACAAACCTGGTTTCTAGCACCATTTCTCTATGGCCTTGAACAAATAATTTTACCACTGTGAGCTTCAGTTTCCTCAGCTATAGAAGGATCCTGGCAGAATTATAATGTCTACCACACAAAGTTGTTATGAGAATTAAATGAGATACAGCACTTAGCACTGTGCTTGGCACATAGTATGCACCCCAAACTGTGGAATTATAATACCATGACTGTTATCATTAGTGGAATTTTCAAAGTAGAATTGTTACACAAAGGCCTTTATCCAGGACAGCCAGGCCACAATCCTTCTCTGCTTTCATTTCCCCTTGGATTCTGGGATTAAATGCAGTCATCAAAGTCCAGACAAGGCTGTGCTTCCTCCTCAGGAAGTCAGACTGAGCCTAGGGGATGGCAGTGGCATTAGCTGGAAGCCTGGGTGAGCAGTGGTGCATCTGATAACTCGGAAATGCTGACCCAGCAGAAGCATAACCTGGCTGAGCTTTGCCAAGAGATGGCCCTTCTTTCCTTCTTTTTTTTCTTCAAACAATAGCTTATCATAAATAATCAAATTACAGACTATCTCCTTCAAAATCTACTACTTTAATAAAGTAACATGCGGTACCTGAGCTGGCTAATGATGTCAAGGTCTTTCATTTGGGGCAAGCTAATTTCCTCTGGGCATGGGAGTCCATTTTAAAATGAGACAGACATCCTTCCTGACCTGATTCATCCAAAACATGGTACCAGAATTAATCAAAAGCCATTAGACAATGACATTTTAAGTGATAACCTGCCCAGAAAAGATTCCTGCTGAAGTCTCTGTGGAGGGAAATATGGGTGGCTATCAAAGTTTGTGGCTCCTTGGTGGGAACTGCCAAGGTGTCTTCTAAGTGTGTTATGCGCTATTTAAATTTGTGCCAGTAAGCCTGCTTATATGTGAGATGCCATGCATTTCATATTATGATCTAGATTTTTCTTTCCCTTTCCTCCCAGGGGTCCTGTACTATCATATGAAGTGCATTTCATTGCTGTTTTCTTAAACTTTAAAAAAAGTAGGAGTATTCAATTGAAACATTTATAACTGGCTACAGACATAATCATAATGTCATTTCACCCATATTGTTAGAAGAGGTAACCGGACCTGCAGAGCCACCAGCTAAATACATTGATTTAGGCAGTGAATCTAATTTCCTCCAAAATCACCCTTCTGCAGGAGCAGTTGAAGAACATAGGAAGGAGTGAAGATTCTGGATAGAACTTCAAAAGAGCAATCTGGTGCCATTTATCTGCTCTTGCCACATAGAGTTGGGAAAAAATATCATTACTTAAGTGAAAAAACAAAGTACATGCAGATAATTCCTTTCAAATGAGAAGAAACAATAAGTTTTACATTGCAGTTGAGCTCAGTCAAAATCAACTAGGATGGAGTTCCTCTCTCCTCTGTCTTCTTCCTCCAAAGTCCTTCATAATCACTGTCTTTAAGGATTTGGAGAATTAGGCTCTTCTTTCTTTTCTTTTTGTCCTTTGCAATCTTTGTTATATGGGCATACATGTCTCTCAGGACAAAAACAAAAAGAAAGCAAAATCGTATTTATTTAGATTTAATGTGACTTCAGAATTAAGAGACTTCTTAATACTTAGAAGTTTATTTAGACTTTTCCAACTTAGAATTTGTGCAATTCAGACTAGTTACCTAATGTATTGTTGGTAAGTTGAGATACCTCTCAAACCTCATCTTTTTTTACTGGTGAAAAGGATGAAAGGCCATATGAAGATTACCTGAGAATGTGCCTAAACTAAAGTACTGCACAAATGTGAAAAAGAATGTGGGGAATTAAATTCAAGAAACAGTAATTTATACAAATATGAAAAAGGGAATTAGTCTTATTTTTTCAGACTGTTTTCAGCTCTCTGGAAGCATTGTTTACTACCTAGCAATTAATATGCTAATACAAAATCTTCATAATGAGTTCACCAAACAAGGTGCTCTCTGTGGAATATTTTTCTTTAACATTTAGTTAATCAGATTCTAGTTATTGTGCCTTTTAAATATGCTTTATAATTTTTGCTTTTTGTGAAGTCAAAATTATGATCATTTAGTTAATGTGAATTTTTGAGCCCTGCTCATTGCGTTCTACATCTTAGCTGTGAAATCTCAGATTTGCAAATCTTGATTGAATTACAGTCTTCCATTGACTCAAAGAAAGAATATTCCTTTTCGTAAATATTCTGAACTTCTTTCTTCTTTGGGATTTCTAAGAAGGTTGTTTTTCTTTTAAAGATTTCATTTATTTATTTTTAGACAGAGGGGAAGGG
The DNA here is from genome assembly GCF_022682495.2 of Desmodus rotundus. NCBI lineage: Eukaryota > Metazoa > Chordata > Mammalia > Chiroptera > Phyllostomidae > Desmodus > Desmodus rotundus. The sequence goes on from NC_071390.1 coordinate 15,714,917, forward strand.
AGGGAGAATGAGAGGGAGGGAAACATCAATGTGTGGTTGCCACTTGCATGCCCCCCACCAGGAACCTGGCTCGCATCCCAGGCATGTACCCTGACTTGGAATTGAACCAGTGACCCTTTGGTTCACAGGCTGGTGTTCAATTCACTGAGCTGCACCAGCCCAGGCTCCTTTGGAATTCCTTTAAGCAGAGAAAAACAAGTATTAGGTCATTGTGTCCTCGCTCCTAACTCATTATCAGTGCAGCATTTTATGGGACATCTAGTGCTATTGCGTATTTTACAAACACTTGAGATCTTTCCTTTCTGTATTATTTGGTGGCTTGAGATTTTTCTTTAGCATATTATTCAGTGCATGTCTCCGGAAAGAACCAGTAACATCTGAGTGACTTGCTGTGGCGTTTTTGGTATGCTTTGCATTAAGAAATGCTAAATTCCATCCTCCCAAGGTCTGTACCTCGACATGATTGCTAAGATTATACTCAGCATTGTTCTGCAAGTTGCAAGACTAAAGGGAATCTTTACTTTTAACACTGTAAACCTTAATTGTTATAACATTTTTAAGGGGCTTAAAATTCCAGAAGAGGAGATGAATTGTATGCATACAATAAGTAACAAATAAAAGCAGGTTCTGATCAAGAGATATGACATGCATCGTCAGTGGAGACCAGAAATAGATGACTGAAGGATATGATGCTTGGGGAAGGCTTCTTGAGTTAGGAACTACACCATAAGGTTCATGGCCCCTGCTAGCCGGTATGGTGCCTTTTTGCAAATTAGGAAATGGCTCTCCCTCCCAGACTCGTTGTCATGGGTTCAGGGTTTTTTTTAGAGCAGTGGGACTAGATTTCAGACCTTATTGCTTCTCAGCTAAGAGCTCTTATCCAGTAAATCTGCACAAGCACGTACATGGCCCCCTAAAGACCCTTGATCAGGAGCTGTAGGTATAAACCTATTTTAGTTTAGAACTCTATTTAACAAACTTTGCTGTTCTTTGTAACATCTAAGGCATCTTGTGATGCTCACCAGCCAACTCACCTTTGAATCTAGCTTTCTGATCCCCAGGAAATGATTTTTGATCACTTCTCTTCCTGGCTTTTGTAATATCCCACGTATGTGAGAACTCTTGTGAGGCATGGGGGTCAATGGGTAGTGATGCAAATTGTTTATAGGGACGAAATAATATTGAGCAAGAAGGGCAAATGACTGGTGTCCATTCTGCTTTAGATTTGAGCAGGAATTTCTAAAAGAAAATGTGATAAGTAGAGTACAAAAAGAAAACTATAAACAAATAATCATTTATGAATATTGGTGCAAAAGTGTTAGATAAAATATTAGCAAACATTATCCTATAGCACGTTAGGAAAATAGCAAGCCATGATCAATTAAGATTCATTTAATGAGTAAATGATTTTCTCAATATAGAAATACTATTAATATAACATCACATATAAATAGATCTAAGAAAAAAAGTCATGTGATTATCCATGTATGCTGAAGAAACTTTCAAAAGAATGTAATATCATTTTCCCAATTAAAAAACTTAAATTATAAATTAATGAATACTTTCTTAATGTGATAAAAGAAAAGTATGTATCTTAGGCCTAAAGCCAGCATGTTACTTAAATCTAGTAACTAGAGGCATTTCTAAGATCAGGAACATGGGAAGGATGTCTATTTATCTCAATATATCATTGTTTTAGAAGTACTAATTTAATTATACATGAGAATTCAATTAAAAGCATAATAAATGATCAAGAAAGAGGAACAAAGGTTAAAGAAGGGCTAAAAATGGAGAAATACATCATTTTCATAGACTGAAAGGCTCAGTGTTATTAAGATGTCAATTCTTCCCAAGTTGATCTAATGATTCAATGTAATCCCAATTAAAATCCCAGCAGATTTTTGCTGAAAGTCATAAGCTGTTTCTAAAATTTATATAAAAATACACAAAATTTTGAATGGCTATATAATTTTAAAAAATAAGACAACTGGAGAACCTATTTGATTTCTGGTCTTATAGTAAGGCACTAGTAATCAAGAGAATGTGTTATTGTCTTAGCCACAAACATACATAGATCCTTGGAACTGAGAAGAAAGTCCAGAAGTAGACCCTCACATATATGGTAAATTCTCTTTTTTACAAAGCTGTCCAGGTAATTCTTTTTTATTTTTATTTTATTGTGATAAGAGCTCTGAACATGAGATCTATCCTCCTAACGAATTTTAAGTGTATAACACACTGTTGTTGATTAGGAGGACAACATCGTGCAGCAGACCTCCAAAGTTCATTCATATCTGCAACTGAAAGTTTCTATGGATCAATGACTCCCCCAGGCTCTGCCCTCGAGCCCTTGGTCACCACCGTCCTGGCAGCCACCATTCCAGTCTTCTGGTGACCACCATTTTAGTCTCCAGGTAATCAATTCTTTCCAGCAAATGGTGCTGAAACCATTTGATCAGACATCCATATGCAAAACATGCAGTCAAACTCTTTCTCTAATACTCACTACTGCACACAAAAATTAGCTGAACATGGACCACAGACCTAAATGTAATGGCTAAAACTCTAAAATTTCTAGATGAATACTTCGATAAAATCTTGTGACCTTGGAACAGGCAAAAATTTCATGAATAGGACAGAAAATACACGAACCATAAAAATATAATAAATTAGATTTAATAAAAATAAACACTTTAGTTTTTTAATACAAAGTGTTGTACAACTGAAGTAGCAAAATGCAGTCATGTTTGCAAAAGATCTCTCTGTAAAAGGTGTTGGTTCTTGTATGTACAGAGAACATTACAGACCCAATAATAAGAAATCAAACAACTGAATAAAAATGGGCAAAAGATTTCAAAAGACACTTTACTAAAGGAGAGATAAAAATGACAAATAAGCACTTTAAAGAAGGGCTCACCATCATTAGTCATCAGGAAGATACCAATTCAAATCAACGTAATACCATTACACATTCACAGGAATGGCTAAAATGTAAAATACTGACCACGTGAAGTGGTAGTGAAGATGTGGGGTGAATGGAACCCTCATACGTAGCTGGTGAGAGTGCAAATGGCACAACCAGGCTGGAAAGCAGTGTGGAGGTTTTTAAAAACGTTTCACATACACTTACCATACTTCTATGCATTTCTGCAAAATCCATGAAAGCTAAATGTACACATATATACTGGTGTGCACATGTTTATAACAACGCTAATCATTACAGCTAATGATTGCAAATGGCTCTTTGTCAACTGGTAAATGCATAAACAACTTAATTTATAAAAATCCACTACTGTAATACTATAGATAACAACATGGATGGATCTCAAAAGCATTTTAAAGGTAATAAACCAGATGCAAAAGTTCACAGATTTTCATATTAAACCAATGGAAAAATAGATCTGTGATTGTTCGGGATTTGTGTGGGGGAAAATTACTGACTGCAGGAGAGGACTTTTGGGGACAAAGGAAACGTCCTGTACCGTTACGGTGCTGAAGGTTACACGACCATGTCCATTTGCCCAAACTCATCAAACTGTACACCTAAAATGGGTGATTTTTTATTAGATATAAAATATATGTCAAAAGCTGGTTATTGGAAACATTCTTTTTACTTCTAGAGACAAAGTAATATGCAGTAAAAAAGCACAGCAGATAGAAATTCATTTTATGGCCAAATAAAATGACAGGCCCTCTGTAGGTATGGGATTTTATTTTAAGAAGGTGGGAAGTAGACGTGATATTAGTGAGAAGAGGGTGATGACTTCCATATGTGAAGCCCACTTCAGACAGCCCAGCTGCCCCCTGCTTATTAGTATGAGTCAGAGAAGGCAATTGCCCACGAAGGTGTGTTATTTCTTTCAACAAATTCTCTTTTTCTCTTCATGATATAGTCGTGTGCTGCTTAATGACAGTGATATACACTGAGAAATGCGTCCTTGGGCGATTTTGTTGTTGTGCAAACACCATAGAGTGTACTTACACAAACCTAGATGGTATAGCTTACTACACACCTAGGGTATAGGGTGTAGCCTATGGCTCTTAGGCTACCAACCAGTACAGCATGTTACTGCACCAAACAACACAAAATTAAACCAAGCGCGAGAGAAAATGATGCAATCAGGAGACGCAGTAAACGCAAGATGTATGAGGCTGTTTCTAGTGAGACTGAGCGTGCTGTTTTCTAGCAAACTTTTTATAACTAGAAAGAATATGCTCTGAAATAATGATACAAAGTGTAGTATGTTGTATACATAAACCAGCAACATAGTCATTTATTACCAGCTGTTATATACTGTACGTAACTGTATGTGCTATACGTTTATGGGTCTGGCAGCACAGTAGGTTTGTTTACACCAGCATCACCACAAACGTGAGAAGCATGTATTGTGCTAGGATGTTAGGATGGCTATGATGTCATTCAGTGAGAAATTTTCCAGCTCCATCGTGACCTTGTGGGACCACCATCTTATATGCGGTCTAGCATGGAGTGAGACGTTGTTATGTGGCACACGACTGTGCTGTTACACTGACAAAAATCCAAAATTAGTGTTGAGGAGCCAGAGAGGGGAACTGCCATGCCAGATCTGGGAGAGAAGGTAGACTGGGTGTGAACGTGATATTGTATTTGACTAATGGGCAGCACATGGTCACCAGCATTGCCCCCCACACGCCAAAATGTGCTGTGGAGGGAGACATCAGCACACATGCCTCAGGGCACCCAGCACAGGTCTGGTGACTTGAAATGGGTAGTGCCAACATTCTAGGAACTTTATAATTATCCTTATAATAAATCTATGATGTGTCTATGATTATCCTCTTTATATAAATGCTAAGAAAGGCCTGGAGAAGTTTAACAAGTAGGTTTCCTCCAATTAGATTTGACCAAGAAGGTATTCAAATTCAGTTATTTTTCTAAAGTTTTTACCACCTCCCCTGCACCAAGCTAAAAAGTAGAAGAAAATATAAAAGTTGGGGGCGGGGTGGGGAATGTGTCACTGTGTGTGGCTATGTCTGTCTAACCTCTTGTCTCTTCATCTGTTTTTTGCTCCCTCTCCTTGTGTCTGTCTTGGTATCTATTTAGCCCTCTCTCTGCCATATGGAAATTTTTCCAACTACCTTCCTTTGTGTGGGTGCGTACACTGACTGCCACCAAGTATAAAAAATCTTTTGGGTTATTCAACTTTATTAGAAGAAAATTGAAAATTGGTTTTGGGAAAAATGTATCTTTCTGGAAGGAAATTATTTATCTTTAATTTATCTAGGTTAAAGTTAAGATCAAATAATACTTCTTCAAATCTGCATTTCTTAAAGTCATATTGATATGAAAGCCTACGTTATTTATGATTAGGAAAGAGCATCACTTGGACCAGCAGCATCTGTGCCTGTGCCTCTCCAGTCTTATCACTGTGGTACATGGTCGCTGGACTTCCAGCCACCATCATCTGCATGACTGCCTGATGCTGCCTGGGAGGCTGGGCGCTGGACATTGGCCATTCTGGAGAATTAAGGACCCTTCCATGCAGTAGCCAATGAACGTGTTAAAGTATAAGTGGCCTCTTAATCACCCCCTCTCCATCACTTGTAGGGGTAACTGTCAAGAAATATATTTTATTTTGGCTCAAGACTTTTCTGTAGAGTTACCCACAGTGGGAGCTTGCTTGAAGAGTCCCTTTATCAGCCTCTTTCCTGTACCTGCCCCATTTCCCCCCCAAACAAGGATGTTCACTAGCATTCTCTTCTCAGGGTCAGTTTCCGGAGGAACCCAGACTGGGTCTTCTTAGATGGAGGAGTGTGCACAGGACCTGGGAGCAGAGAGGAGCTCCCTCTCCAGGGATCCAGGGATCATTAAGTTCTCCAACTGGTGTGTGTGTGTGTGTGTGTGTGTGTGAGAGAGAGAGAGAGAGAGAGAGAGAGAGAGATGGTTAAAGCAGCTTCTGGAAATGCCTCAGGAAGCATCACAGTGGACGCCAACATGCCTTTTCTAATGATTTCAACACAGATTTTCTTCTTGGGTTGGGACTGATGGGACTTTATTTGTTTTTGTTTGAGAATCTGATAAATAGTTGCCTTAATATTAGTCACTGAGTTGTATGAAAAATTAAAACTGTAAACACTGGAATGATACCCAGAGCTGTGTGCTTGGTGCTCCTGCTGTGAGGAAGGGACAGCACAGCCAGTTTCTGTCCCTTGCTCCTGCCAGGACACTTGGCCATTGAACAGAATAGCAAGAAGCAGCTCTCTCATTGTTTGAATAGTTATCCAGGGATGCCCCATCCCCCAATTCTCCAAATGACTGTGGTTTGAATACAAGGGTCATGTTAACTCATACTCTGTGTATAACTGTTAGAAGTCACACTGATTGCATTTTAATTTAGACTCAGATTTACCTGCCACCTAGTCAAGCTACTTAATCTTTCTAAGCCTTGGTTAGTCATATGCCAAAAGGGAATAATATTAGGGAACATCCCATATACTTGTTATAAGAATTAAGTAACAAGTATAGACTATTTAACAAATACCTCACATTTATTAAGCACCTGTTAAAGCTCATATTTTCCCATAGTTGGAACCCTATCACCCCTCCTCAGGCCTTTCTTCAAGAGTCTCTTCCCTTTCTGACATCACCCTCAATATTTGTTTCCATTATTCACTTGGGCTACCAAGGCCTGTGGGTTTTTGGACTGCACGATAAATGATTTTCTTTCGTTTAGCTGAGATAGCTGACAGTGTATTTCATTAACTTCTGCTCAAGTGTCTGCAGACTGGGATTTCAGGTGAATTGTTTGTGGTCTGTGCTGGGACTTATTTTTTAGTTGGAGATATTTATTTCTAAATGGAAAACTTGTGGTAAAAATAAAGCAAGTACGAGGGGAAATTATAATCTTAAAGGTAAGCTGCTTAGTTTATGATGGCCATTCTGACAGGTGGTATCTCATTGTGGTTTTAATTTGCATCTCTCTGATGGCCAGCGATACTGAGCATCTTTTCATATGTCTCTGGACTCTCTGTAAGTCCTCCTTGGAGAAGTGTCTGTTTAAGTACTTTGCCTATTTTTTAATTGGGTTGCTTGTCTTCTTAGTGTGGAGTTGTGTGAGTTCTTTATATATTTTAGAGATTAAACCCTTGTCTGACGTATCATTGGCTAATGTGTTTTCCCATATGGTTGGTTCTCTTTTTATTTTAATACTGTTTTCTTTAGCTGTGCAGAAGCTTTTTATTTTGATGAGATCCCATTTGTTTACTCATTCCTTTATGTCCCTTGCTCTAGGGGACGTATCAGTGAAGATACTGCTGTGTGAAATATCTGAGATTTTCCTGCTTATGTTCTCCTGTAGTACTTCAATGGTGTCACGACTTATATTTAAGTCTTTTATCCACCTTGAATTTTTGTGTGTGTATGGTGTAAGCTGGTGCTTGAGTTTCATTTTTTTTTGCATGTGGCTGGCCAGCTCTCCCACACACCGTCTGTTGAAGAGGTTATTGTTACTCCATTTTATACTGCTGCCTCCTTTGTTGGAAATCGACTGTAGAGACTTGGGTTTATTTCTGGGCTCTCTGTTCTGTTCCATTGGTCTATCTGTATGTTTTTATGCCAGTACCAGGCTGTTTTGATTACAGTGGCCTTGTAATACAGTTTGGAGAGGTTGTGGAGAAAAGGGAACCCTAGTACACTGTTGGTAGGATTGCAGAATGGTGTAACCACTATGGAAAGCAGTATGGAATTTCCTCAGAAAACTAAAAATGGATCTTCCTTTTGACCCGGCAATTCCACTGCTAGGATTATATCCTAAGATCCCTGAAACACCAATCCAAAAGAACCTATGCACCCCAATTTTCATGGCAGCACAATTTACAATAGCCAAGTGCTGGAAGCAACCTAGGTGCCCATCAGTAAATGAGTGGATCAAAAAACTATGGTACATTTACACAGTAGAATTCTATGCAGCAGAAAGAAAGAAGGAGCTTATACCCTTTGCGACAGCATGGATGGAACTGGAGAGCATTATGCTAAGTGAAATAAGCCAGGTGGTGAGGGAAAAATACCATAGGATCTCACCTTTAACAGGAATCTAATCAACAAAACAAACAAACAGGGAAAATGTAACCAAAGACACTGAAATTGAGAACAGGCTGACAGCGACCAGAGGGAAGAGTGGAGGGAATTTCAGGGGAAAAGGGTGAAGGGTTTGTAGGAACAATTGTAATGGACACATGGACAATAACAAGGGGGTTAGAAATGGGAGGGAGGTGGGGAGGGCTGGGGGTTGGGCTGCAGTGGGGGGAAAAGGCAAAAAACTGTACTTGAACAACAATAAAATTAAAATTAAAAAATCAATAAATTAAAAAAATATTAAAAAAATTAAGTTAGAGCCAGAGACACAATAAAAATTATTTTGATATATTAAAAATGGCATTATATAAAAATAAATAAAAATTTAAATAAAAAAGGTAAGCTGGGGGACCTTTATCTTGCCAAGGGCCTCTCTTCCTCTCAACGCATTTTGACTCAGCTAAGGAGATTTACTTTTCTTTGGTCCCTAAAAAGAAATATGTCTTCCGAAAGAGTTAAGGCGACAGTGGCTCTGTAGTAGATGGCGAACACATTGACTACACTTTGAAAAGAGACCCAACTGCCAGTGTGACAGGAAACTTTGCTTGTGGAAATAAAGAGAGACCACTGCTGTATTTGGGTGTGTGGGTTCCCCAAAGTGCTAAAAATGCTACTTAATCCAGATACAGAAGAGACAAAGCTTCTCCACCAGTTTACTTTTAGAAAATATATTCTAGTTACTGGGCAATTTGAGTTATTTTTAGCATAATTTCAAGAGTGAATTATCCTGCTTGATGTTCGTCTGCTACTTGCACACTGTTGTGGCTACAGATGAAATACCATCTACAGGAGACAATAGCATTCAGTAAATTAATGAATCGAGGGAGATCGGAATTGAATTAGGTTCTGCTGTGACTTATGTTGTGGAAGGTAATTAATCTCTGTTTTGGATTAGTTATAGAAACATAACCTCAGTGGGTTCCTGTTGTGAAATGATAAAATAAATGAAGTTAATGGACAAATGGAGAAAATCAACATTTTTAATTAAATAGTGTACACTTCAGATTTAAGGAATGCAAGCCATGGCACTAGTATCAATGGTCAGCTTTGACTGCCTGTACTGTGACTAATGCATTTGCTCATCGTTTTTTATATTCCAGACGTGAGAGAGTCGTGGGATTCTTGCTGCGACACATATTTTTGATGCATTTGTCACCAGTCTTTGTGTTTAAGGATGATGCTGTTGAGCACCTGTATAGGTGTGTGAGTATGCAGGTGGGTGTTCACACGTTCTTTTCATATTGTCGTCATAAGTATACTTTTTTGTTATCAGACTTCTTTGGGGTCTGTGGTTATAGCTGACATTGCAGCCTGGATTCCTGATTGGCACATATGATTGCCAATCAGGAATCATATGATAAATTCAGTGGCTTCAAATATCATATATTCATGTAACTATGGCCAGCTCATTGCTGTGTACTCCCACACCTGTCTTCCCATGCTTCTAGACTGGCAGATTGCATCGAAGTGTCTTTAAGGCATTTCTTTTTATTTTCCTGGCATTAACCATACAGCTGTATGGATTTGTATGCAGTGAGAGAAGAGAGCATGGGCATACCACAGTGCCTTCCTTTCCCTGCCTGATAGAAAATGAAAATCAAACTGCAGCCCACCTCTCAAGAGAGTGTTATAAAGATGACCATTCTTTATGGAATGAGGTTGAATATTAAGAATAAATAATGCATAGATGTTCTATGGTCCCATGAACTCTACCTTCATATCCTTCATCCCTTTTAGGTATTATGTACCTCATTGGCAACACAGCATCCCCCTGACACACTACACATCAATAAGACACACGTGGATCTAGCAAATGGGACTTGTGTGCTTTGGAGAAATGTTTTACCTTAAGGTTAAAATTTTAATCATATGCCACTCTTTAGTGACAAGCCTACCTAAGAGCTATGGATGCCCTACAGGCTTTTTCAGAAATCCGGAAGATGGTTGACAGTACCCAGAAGTGGCTAAAGACTGGGAAATATGACTCCCATTTTCTCTCCTTCCCTGGGTTTGTACTTGGGGCTTTGTTCCATCGTTCTCTTTGGTCTAAAGGCAAGCTGGTCTCCCAGGAGGTTGTGTTTCTTTCCTGACAAGAGTCCTGTGTCCTCCTGGTATATGTCTCTTGTCCTCCCTGGTAACACCTTAGCCCAGGAAAGATTCAGTGCAGGCATAAGACCAGGATAAGACATCTGATTAATGCAGCTGGATTTTCACTGGGTGTGATGCTGATAATGGACGTGCATCAGATTTGGACACAGATACTCTGTGCATCTTTCTTGCCATCTGTGGTGCCTGTTTGCCTTAGTCTGCTTGGGCTGCTGTAACAAAATACTATAGACTGGGTTGTATAAACAAGCAGAAATTTGATTTTTACGTTCTGGAGGCTGGGAAATCCAAGATCAAGGTGCCAACAAGGTAATTTCATTTTGAGTCTGGTTCTCTCGGCATGGAGGTGGCCACCATCTCCCTGTGTGCTCACATGCCCTCTTCTTGTGCACATGTGAAGAGAGATAGAGGAAGCTCTTATGTTTTCTCTTACAAGAGCACCAAGAGCAATTTCATTACAAGGGCCCCACCTCTATGACCTCAGTTAATGCTGACTAACTCCCAAAGGCTACGTCTCCATATATGATCCCACTTTTGCTCAGGGCTTCAGCATATGCATTTTGGCGGGGGGTGGGGGTGGGGATTGACATTCAGTCCATAGCACCACTGATTGCTTAGGAAGCCTTTATGGGCAACTGCAGGGACCTAAAAGCTAGACTCTGCCCTGTGACTGTGGGCTTAGATAGGGTGGAGGTGAAGGAGACGTGGGAGAGGGACTTGGGTTATTAAAGAAGTGACTCACGCAGCCTTAAAACAGTCATCTTAAACTTATTATTTTCTTCTGTAAAACTCTGTTAGCCTGAAACACAGAATTCTGAAGGAAATCAGATTCCAATTAGAGAAGGTTAATAATTCATTCTGCTTCCAAAGAACAGAGCACTGAGAAATAAGCCTGAAAACTTCATGACCTGACAGTTCAGAGAGAGGCTAGTGAAAAGTTTAATTGCTTCATTTGTCACTCATGCCTCCCTCACCTCCTCTGCTCTGTTCCCGTCCTTCTCCTCCTTCTAATTTGTCTTTCTGTGACCCTTCCTAATCTCACTTTACCTGGCAGGATCCTCATATTCCTCATTCTTGATTTGAATTACATGTCATTGCTTTCCAGGAAGTGATGGCTGGTTTTGGTTCTAAAAGGACTGTACTTGGCATTTCTAACTGCTGCTGCACCTTCAGATGAAGCTCCGGCAGGCCCCCCAGACTTGGCACATCCCACTGAATGCCTCCCCTTCTCTCTCAGACTTGCTCCTCCTTCCATATTTGTCATCTCAGTGGATGTCACTTTCTCATTGGCCACACATGCCAGAGACTTTCTTTTCAGTTTCACTCTCTCAGTTCCCACACCTAATTGCTCATGAAATTACATCAGTTTCAGTTTCTGATAACCCCTCTCCCCTTGACACACTCACTGTCTACGGTACCCTTTGCCCCCTGATTTTTCTTGTCGGAATTTATACCATAGCTTATTAGCTGGTCTCCTGCCTCCAGCCTTGCCAATGTTTCTAATCCATTTTTCACAATTTTAGTGTGATTGTCCTTTTACCTGGGATGTGTAATTGTGCTTCTCCTTAAAAAAATTCTTTAATAGTTCTTTGTCTCTCACAGGTTAAAGCTGAAACTCCCTAGGATGGCATCCAGTGGTCTCTCAACCCAGAATTTATAGGTATTATCAGCAAGAGGGTCAGTTTGCTAGTCTTACTTCTCCATACCACTACTATGTTTAAATTAGTGCTTTTAGTTTTTGTTTTGCTTTGTTTTTTTTTTTTTTAAGGAATGGCGTAGATTTGCCAGTTTGTGATAGTAGTGATTTAGATTGATTTAGATGTTCCGCATTGTTGAGCTCAAGGGAGGGAGTCATGATCCCATGTTATTTCTTTAAAAATCTCCAGGTGACTCAAAGTTTACCTGGGATGAAGATGTGCTAGCTCAGTGGCTAAGAGCTCAGACTTTGGACTTAAGCACTCTGGGTTTAAATCTTTGCTCTGCTAATTTTTTAACTATTGACCTTGGGGAAGCTATTTGTCCTTTACGCCCTCAGTTTTTATCATCTATGAAATGGGGATAAAATCAGTACCCACCTCACACAGTTGTTGAGTAAATTATAAAGCACTAGAATTATATATGGCACCAATGGTATACTCAATGAACTCTTGATTTTAGTTTTCGTTATTACTGTATCCTTGTACCATGGGAAATCACCTCCTATTTCAGAATTTGAGGCAACACTCTCCTGATTGAGAATCCAGAGGAATAAGATACATAAATGTTGGATAGTGACCGGAAAAGGCACTGCTTGTAGTATAGGGATGCAGTGGGAGCCGTCCTCCGCACTGGGTCCCAGGCAGCGCGAAGGTACCAGACTAAGATGGAAGGAATAAGGGTTGACAGTGAGAAGTAAACGTATTCTATTTCAGTTTTCCTAAGGTCTGAAACTAGAAAGAAGAAGGTGGCCAATGCAACTGCATAAATGAAATAACTTTGCCCTGCTGAAAAATGAACTTCTTTCTTTGGCTATGGCATAGCTTGGATGCAGTCCTAAAGGAAGAGGGAAAGAGAAGCTACAGAAACTTGAAGGACTGAGTTGTGGCTCTGGATGCTCTGCGTCCTGCAGGTCAACAAACCTGACACGCATAGAGATGCTACTTTCCCCTAAGGTGATCTGTTTAAGGAAGTCCAAAGCCAATGAAAAATTATTTTTTGGAGAGGCCAAGAGGATTGGTGGCCCCGCCTGTGACAGAGCACTCTTTGGAACGGGGCTATCTCGAGATATACCAGACAGGGAGTGAAATCCTCCTGAAATTCAAATTCCTTTTTACTGCAGACTGTGTCACATGAGCCACTATTTTTGATTCTTCAAAAAGTGCTATGAAGATTGTAGAAGATGCTCTACCCTGCAAATTTGCTGTTGAAGTTAAGGCTTTTCCTTGAGTATTTGTATACCCATCCCACCCTACCTTTACAGGGTTCACAGTGTTTCACATTTGAGAAAAATGGACCTGCTCTTAATAATACCTAGCATTTATTGAGAATTTTTCAGGTGCCAGGCCCTATATGTAGTATTTCACATGCCTTATCACATTTACTTCTCGTAATCCCTGTCTCAAATCACTCTGAGAATTTATTGCACAAAACCCAGCTTTTATAAATGATTTCCAAAATCCCAGGTTCCCAAATTCAACTTCTCCCTATAATTATTTTGTTCCATTTCCTCAAGACAGCCTCTTCAATTCTTCCCAAATTCAGAAGGCACAATTTTTTTTTCCTGACACCCTTAGCATACTAATGATACAGTGAAAATTATTTAATATCCAAGTATGCCAGTGACCAAGGCAAAGGAGGAAGCAGGTTTCAATACACCCCAACTTTCAAATCATAATTTTTCTCTGCATTACATCTATTAATACATTTCTAAAAACTGTGTTAGAGAAATAAGGGAGAGAGAATGATAGGGTAGCTTGTAGACTATGCCATTCAAGGTGAAAGAAAGGAGCATAAAGATAATAAAAGTAGGAACGTGGCTGGTTTCCTTGATAAAGCCCTCTTTCTGCTTCTGAAGGTCACACACATGAGAAAAATCATCCCAGGAATGTTTTTCTCAGTGTGTGTGTGTGTGTGTGTAAATGTGTAACAACTCTACATGTATAAAATACCTTTAGCAAAATGCTACCTTGGGTTTCAGAATGTGTAACACTGAAAAGCAGTAATTAAGACCTCCTGTGACTCATAACATATGCAATAAGGGGTTCTGAGTAAGATAGAAAATAGAAGGAAAATTTGTACTCTTCACAGGAAAAATATTGCTGACATATTTAATGATAATGACATGTAATACCTCCTTGGGGCAAAACATAAGTCCATTTTGCAGTGAAAGACTAGATCCATTTAATTTTTTTAGGTTTCTTTACTAATTTTGTGTTTCTTAATTAATCAGGTTAAGGTTTTGGCTGGCATTACCAATGTCTGAATGTTGAGGGGAGGCCTGTTACAGAGAACTGACTTGCCCAGTCAGATTTTGAAAGGTGAGATGTTTATGTGAAAAGTAACTTCTTCCCCTTTGCTGTAAGAATATCTTTTTGTTAATGTTCAAAAGATCAATAGGAAAAAACTTCCTTTTATATAACCTATATTGTCCTAGACATGCATAAATTAAGGGTATATTTCTGTTTCTGGCCTTGAGGGTTTAGGTTTGTATGCTATCACGTTTTTGTTTTTTTCTCAGGAAAGCGGTCACCGCACAGACCCCTAAGGTTGACCACTCCTTGATGTTCAGGTAAAATACAGGATCCCAGCGAAGTCTGAATTTCAAATTAAGCTCATGTAATTTTTTAGTATCTTTCATGCAGTATGTGGGTCCTACTAAAATACACTTGCTACTTATTTGCAATTCAAATTTACCAGGGCATCACATCTTCTTATGAGCTTAATCTGGCTGTCCCAGTCATTGGTCACCCCTGTGCAGAGAGACGTGGGGAGACAGGGCTATGGTTTCTAGTAAACTCAGGTTCCACAAGTCAAGCTTTAGACTTGAAGAAACACACGAGAGCTTGAACTTCCATTGGCCTTAGTGCTTTAAAAAAAACCCTTTGTGTGAAATGCAAAAGTTGTGTCTATCTGGACATGGAGGTGCGCCTGGGTGTGAACAGGGATGCCACAGTGGACTCGCTGTTTCCAGGGTCCCCGGATTTTTCGTACAGTATTATTTGTGTGAACCAGGAAATTTCCAAAATATTTTCTCCTACGTGCAACTTATTTAAATATTCATGAGTGTTATTCAAAAAATAGATTCAGCTTTAAACCAGTTTGTTGAACCCAATTTCCCTAAGTTTAAATATATGTGGTTCATAGTAGGAGTTTCGGGGTCTTTATTAGTTAAAATACATGGAGACTTTGTGTATCCACGCTTCCCTAAGGTTATTTAATCACAGCCTCCTCAACCCTTTTATCCGAGGTTCTTTTTTTGAGATGTGATTTTCGCAGAATACTCTGTGGAGCATGCTGATAGAGACAGATTTGGGGAATTCTTATTTGCAGCTCATTGTCCTGTTTACAAGACTCAACTTATCTCATCCAGGAGTCAACACAGTGTTCCCCCAAACCCTACTCAGGTGTCCATGAGGCTTCTCACTGTCAAGAAAGGTGTCCAGCCCTGCAAGGGAGGTGGTGTTTGTGTTAATGGAGCTGCCCACCTGATCAGTGAGTTAAGTTGTCAAAATCAACCTTCTCAGTAATCGGTATACTTTTCTAATCACCAAATTAATTACAGGGAAGAGGAAGATGCTAAAAAGTACTAACATTGCTAATAAAGTACAAAATCATCTAAGCAAGGTTTTTAATCTTGTAAAGGAGAAGGAGGATGGTCAATGTTATACAGGTGTCCCAGTTACCAAAGCAGGGCATTCCTTTGTCTTCTGATTCAGGCTAGTTTTACTGAGCACTTACTATCTGCCAGGCCATGCGCTAGGTGCCTTCAGGGGTGGTATCTTAGTCCCTATGACAATCCTTGGAGGCAGGACTTGTAACCCCTGTCCCCATTTTTTTTTTTTTATTGAGCTCTCTGAAGCTTAGCAAAAGGATGTAAATACCCCAGTTCTGGAGTTTATAAATGGTGGAGATGGGAATGGCACACAGGCCCTCTGGTTCCAAACCAGCATCCTCCACCTTCCCGCCACACCCTGAGCAAAATCAGCTGGCCTTTCTTGATAGTTAGAAGAAGGAACCTCAGAGCAGCACACAGAAAAACAGCTGCTTTTGAAGAATAGTAAAAAAATTGATTCATGGAATTACAATTTACGCTCTGGAGTCAGAAAGTCTCACTATTAGCATCCCATTGTATAAATAGACAATAGTCTGTTTATCCATTTACTTCTTGATAGATTTTTTTGTTTTGTTTTTGGTTGTTAGGAAGAAGGCTGGTGTAGACATTCATGTCCACACCTTTTAAAGAAACTGCCAAATTGTTTTTCGAAGAGATTGTACCTTTTACACTTCCACAAGAAGCGTCTGAAAGTTGCAGTGTGGTTGAGGGGTGGGGCCCGGGTGAGGGTTCCCACATGTGGGGAGGGGCGTGTATGGCTCTAAGGGACTACCAGTGCCAAGGAGAGGGCCCCCAGGTTTTGGTATCAGCTTGCCCAGGTGTGGAGCGGAAGAGAAAGAGGGAGTGGTGAGGGTTAAAAATTGCAAGCTGTCAAACATCAGGAAAATGGAATTGGGATCATTACTATTCGCCCCTGATGTTTGACTAATGACTGAGCATGCCACGTTTTATTTAATTGAATTTCAATGTAAGTAAACCAGTGTGGTGTTCTATACTGGATCCTGTAAGGAAGATGGATGTTTTCTTTTCTTTTTGATTATTTTATATTCTCTTTTCTATTTTTTTTGGTGGCTGGGAATTAATTATGTAAATCTTAAAAATTAAATATTGCCAGTAGAGACACTTAAATGAAGAATCATATCCCCTGCCTCTCCCCATCTATTTTAAAACATTTTTTGATCTGATACTTGGATGGTCTAGGAGATTTTAAAAAAATGAAGACTTCATAGCATGGAAGAAATAAAATTAAAATATTTGAAAAACATAAATGAAGTGATTGTGGTTTCCCCCTATAGTGACATATGCTATATCATTTTAGGATTAGTAGATCTTGTGTTGGGGAAAAATAAATTAATACAATTATGTTTAAGTGATTCCAACATCTGTTGTTTATTTCAGCCTTTACCTCTGAATAATATTAACAGGAAAAATTAGTCTTGTGGCATAATTTACATGAAATAGTCCCTTCTTCACTCACCCACACCTGGGAATCACTACTTAGAACATTGGTTATTTTCCTTGTCATATGACATATCACTTTCATCATTGCCATAGGACCCTAATATAGAGAAATCTTGATAGTATTGGCAAGATAATGCAAAATCTGTTAAGTAGATATAGTTCTGTGTAGTCCTTAGATTTGAATGTTTTAGCAAAGCCACAGCGTGTTGTATTGTCAGAATTGTATTCCAAGACCAATTTCTGTATGCAGTTTTTAAAATCTGTAATTAGTGTAAGTAATGCTGATTGCTCTTGACTACTGTAGGTACACAAGATTGAGGAATAGATGATGGGAGGAAAATGTTTCTGAGACAGATAGGAAGGAAAAAAAATGTCATTGGCCCCACACAACAGGCTGAGAATCGAAAATTTGAACATGCTCTTTTCTGCTTCAAAATGTT
This sequence comes from Desmodus rotundus, assembly GCF_022682495.2. NCBI lineage: Eukaryota > Metazoa > Chordata > Mammalia > Chiroptera > Phyllostomidae > Desmodus > Desmodus rotundus. The sequence goes on from NC_071390.1 coordinate 15,732,348, forward strand.
TCAAAGAAGAAAGCAAGAAAGAGATTTAGTTTATTCAAATGCTAGGTGTTTTGTGCAGATTTTAAAATTGTTTTGCTTGTAAGTGAGTAACTTGAATGGCTGTACAAGAGGTTCAATGTATGTGCTGGCTCATTTTCCATGTGACTTCTCTTTGTGACAACTGCCCATTTATTGAACACCTACTAAATTCCTTGTCTCTTTTTGAACCTGTGCGATGAGATGCATTAGCCTCATTGTATAAGCAGCCAGCGAGAATCAAACCATTTACAGTACTTTAAGGATACTAAGGGAGTAAATGAATAAATGGAAATTGAACCCAGATCTGCCTGACTCCACAACTTGTTTAGATATTTGAATGTCCTAATTGCTGGGTTTCACGGTTTGAATATAGCTTTCCGCTCATTTGCGTCTGCTCCAGGGAACCTCCGTACTGCTCTCTCTGTGCATGGCCTATTTTCACGCCTCCCCCTTCTCTCCCGGTGTGTGAAGAAAAGCAGCCAGTTCCTGCAGCGTGTGGCCATTCACCACAAATGGTGCTGGCGGCTCTTTGAATAGAAGGGTAATACTACCAATGATTTATGTGACTGGAGTTGTGATTCACCCTGGCCTAAGATCAGGTCCCTGCTGGCTTGTGACAAGGCAATAGCTCAACCAGGGACCCATAAGGACTGTGCTGTGGCAAGTCCTTCCTTCAATCAAGTGTAAGGCAAGGTGGTAATCCAGTTTGGAATTATCACACGGGTTGGGAGCCAGCTTCCTATCCTCTCTCTGCAGCAGTGCTGGTGTGGAAACATAGGGAACATGTTCTATCCTAACCACAGGCACTAGGATTCATCTTAGGGGGGGAAATGCACATGGAAAAATCAAGCATTTGGTCTCAAGTGTGGGTCCCAAAGACCTCAGAAATAAGGCCTAAGTGCCTCTTCTTTGACACAGAGAGGACTTGGTGGCTCTGGGCAGAAAGACAATGAACAAGAGAAAAAATGGGAGCAATTGGAGGGGAAAATGGATTTTGGAGTTATTCCTTTGCAGAAGAAAAACAGACCACTTTGTTTGCTCTGTGATGTGTGATGTGACACCCACTCTCTGTTGCCTGTGAGTTGGGAGTGTGGGTGTGAGGTTAATGAGAAATCAGTGAGGGCACTGATTTTAGGTCAGGGTCAGTGTGCTCAGCAAGGACCCTTGACTGAGAACAGCAGCCCCCAAGCTATTTTCAGAAATATTGAGAAGGGCTTTGGGCTCCCACAAGCCTTAGAGTTACATAGAGTTACATATGCATACATGTGTGTGTGTGACCACCCCCGGCAGCGTCATGCACAGATGATAGTCTTGTCTCATGCCACCAGGTGTGCAGGGAAGATCAGCCCCTTACACCAAGATTCGCAGAAGCAAAGCCTGTGCAAACCCTGGGTCCAGAGTTCCACTTGTTGGTGAGTTTGACTAGTTAGTTCATTACTGCCTGCTCTCTGCTCAGTACGTGACTGGGTGAAAAGTGGTGCCAGTGGATGAGAGCGTGGGCTTGCCGTCCCCCTGGAACAGATGTGGCAGGCAGGACTGGATGGCGGACAGAGGAGGGTTGTACGGATTCCTGTGAAGATGCCCAGTTAGTGAATCTTGGTAGCCAGTGTTTTAGCCAATTTGGGTGGCTATAACTGATGACCATAGACTGGGTGCTTCTAAACAGTAGAAACTTATTTCTCATGGTTTTGGAGGCTGGAAGTCCAAGAGCAGGCCGCCAACACCACTGAGCTCTGCTGAGGGCCCCTTGCAGTTGTTGACTGAAGACTTCTCATTGTATCCTCACATGGCAGTGGGCAGGGAGAGGAAGTGAGCATCCGCGTGACCATTATTAGAACACTAATTCCATTTACGAGGTCTCTATTCTCGTGACCTCATGTAAACCTAACTACACCCCAAAGACCCAAACTCCTAGTACCATAACAGTGGGCGATCAGGTTTCAATATATGAATTTTGAAGAGACACAAACATTCAGTCCACAACAGGCAGTAATTAGCAGGACAAATGAGGAAGCAGTCTCAGGAATTTGTATTCCAGGCTTAGGCCATAGGAATTGCAACAGAGAATGGTCTTCAGGCTGTTGATACTTCCCTGCAGGGGTTACATTTCTTAAAAATGTTTGTCTGTGAGCCAACTGCTGGCATAAAATACAGCCCCCCAACCACGCAGAGCAAGACAAGACCGGTTCCTGCTATATCCCACCTCTGCTTATCCGTGATAGCATTTTTCAGAATGTAGAAAACTATGCCGTTTCTGTAGTTATTCGGTATCTGTCTTTTCTGTTAGATATTCACTTTCTATGAGGGCAGGGCTGGGTACACATTTCTCTCTGTTACACGGCAAGTGCCGTTCCTGGCACTTCATGACTATGTACTGAAGGAGTGTGAAAGAAAGAGAACCCTGAAATAGGAATCAGTGTCTGATGGAAACTACCTTCTAAGGGCAGCAGCCTCATGCTTCAGAGTTTACAACTGCACATGGCCATCCCATGTTACCTGGTGACTTTGACAGGAAAGACTAGAACCATGACACGTAAGGCCAGGAGGGAAATACCATTATAAAGGTTAACCTCCAAATCAGATGATATTTAAACCTGCCAGAACTGGTTAATTGAAGAATATCTTTTACTGAGGAGTATGATTAAGATCTGAATGCTGGAGGTGATGAGAAAATAGTGTTTTACTAACTGTAAGGTACAGTGCTAATACCCAGTCACAAGGTGATTTGTAAGAATATAGAAATTAGCTCATTTTGGAAACCTGTCCACTTGAATCAGGTAACAGTCCACTGTGGTCGAGGGTCAGGGTGATGAACCCCAGTCCTCTGAATTAGTGAAACAGTGCCAGTGAGGAGACCTAAATGAAAGAAATGAGAACTACACACAGGGCCATGAGGCACAGTAGACCTGTTCTTCTTTCCCAATATTTAAAGGACTGTCAGCATCTCCCACCCGTTTCCCCACTTATTGTCTCAGCTCAGATGAAGTGGACATATTACCTGCGTCCTAGCATGGCTGGGGGAATCTCTTCTCATTTAATCAACTCTCCCTGCTTAATTGGGTCTGCATCCATTGTGTCCTCTGCCATCTCTCTACAGATCCTCCACAATAGCACTACCTTTTTGGAAAGTACAATGGGATCATTATGTTGCACATTTCTGCTTACTCTGCAGTTCTGTGACCACCCGATATAGGAGTGTTAAAGACAAAGAGAGCAAGATGGCCTGTAGGCACGCTATAATATGTCTCTTTTTTCCCTAAGCCTTGTGCTATGTAGCCCTGGGAGTCTGTGGATTCCACTTAGTTTTTAATTCTGCAATTCACACCATTGAATTTCGGGTGTGATTTTCAGTGAAACAAGGGATTGTTTTAGGGACTGTTGAAGATTTCTCGTTCTTTGTCTGTCAGTTGAGCTGAGATTGGAAGCCCTGAGTGTGCCACTTTCTTTCCGTGTGCTCCCCAGCACAGCGAGAAGATGCCCTACCCCATAGGTATCAAGAGCAGATACTCGTTTCCACAATTGTCTTTAGATACTTATTCGCAAGCAACCACAGATGATGATTTAATGCATCGTGATGCATGGTATGCCAAGAATTACTGATTTCTCATTTTCCATTGGAGTGAGCTCAGCACATTGTTCAAGGCCAAGGATACAACTAAACCAATCTATAAATCTCATTTATGAGGGTTTGTTTTCTGGGATTATGCTTGATACCAATACCACATCAGACCCAGGGTCCAGTTAGGAACAGAGAAATCACAGTAAATATGGCAACAGAAAGAACTTAGTATATTGAATTGAATGAAGAGGTGTTAGAGCATAGAAAAATCAAAATAGAACACTTAGGTACAACAGAGTGTACCAAAGCCTCTGGGGCATTGTGTCTAAGTTTTCTGATCCTGGAAGCCCTAACCCCTCTTTTCATTTCCTAAGCCTTTAAGGCCTCAGGCCTCTGAGAAGGAGTGTCCTGCAGCTGTAGCTAATTGCACAGGAGCTTACAGATGGGACTTTGCAGAGATTGGCTCTAAACTCTGCTTGGCTACTCTTGGCCCCTCATAAGATCGAAGGTTGAACACCGTGGAGTTTAGGTCCACACCTCTGGGAACGGGTCATTTCTCCGCAAGCGCGAGTCCTTTTGATGGGGCGTAGAAATATTTTCTGGAGAACCACAGTTGTCAGAGATGGAGGCTGACTGTGTGTGAAGGCCGTTGGTGGAGTGACGCTGGCAGAAAGAGCAGCAAACGGGAAGGAAGATGTCTCTTCCTTCTTCCTGCCTTCCAGTTTCAACCTGGGGCCCCATTGGTGGGACTTAACAGGAAGCCCTCTGAAAAAAATGGGAACTGTAGTTTTCAGAATTCCAACCACATTGTTAAAAAGCACAGTGTAGATTAGTGATGAGTCATATACTTAATGCATATGTTTTTAAATGATGTTTGTATATAAAATAGAAAAAGAGTTGGTCAGTTCAAACTCAGAGAAAGTATAAGGTTGGGATGTGAGGAAGGTAGAAAATGACCATAAAATAATAATTTCCTATATTTATATGTAAGATGGAAGCAAAAGTTATATGTCAGGAAATGTTTAATATTATATAAGCCAGGGGTGTCAAACTCATTTTCACTGGGGGCCACATCAGCTTCGCGGTTGGTTGCCTTCAAAGGGCCAAATGTAATTTTAGGACTGTATAAATGTAACTATTCCTTAACAGTTAAGCGAGAGGTTGGCGCTGCTGCTGGGTAGAAACAAGGTGCCGGGTTGGATAAAACAAGGTAGAGGCCGGATTCAGCCCGTGGGCCTTGTGTGTGCCACCTGTGATGTAAACCTAGTTAAGGAAAATCTGTGTCTGTGTGCGCCTAGGTTTTTACTTCTGCCAATAACTAGGACCTGAGTATAAATAGTTCAACTTATATTTACCTTAAATTACTTAGATCCCTGCTTTTTGGAAAATCACTCTTATTAAGTGTAATATTCTGTAATACGGCAAATCATCATAAATGAAGATATCAGATCCAACATAAAAGGAAGACATAAACTATGAGGTAATGAGAGCTTATTGAGAAATTCTTATGATAGCTTTTCCTTGTTCTAGGAGGATTCATCATCTATAATAAAACAGTGTATTAGAACTCAAATGGAATAAGCCATTAAACTTGTCTTTGAAAGAATAAAAGAGGAGAGCAATTTGAAATTTCCAACTTGGTGTGGTTTAGCTTTTAGAAAGTAGGGCCATCAGACATCCCAGGAACAGGAAAAGCTTTTTGTGTGAACAGTGGATCCATCCCCCCTTTATGGGACGTGAAAGGCATCAGAGATGTTCGTTTCAGTTAAGCCTTGAGTTAAGTATTGTGTATCGCCCATGTCTCTGGAATTAAGTAAAAGGCGGAAGAGGGTCATTCTGGACATGATTTGAGGAGAATGAATGGAAACAAGGAATGAGGAAAAGCTAGGTTTTGATAATCAACTGACAATTGACAGGACCGTTTCTGAGTTTTGTTCAAGCTGTTGTGTCGATAGCTGCATCCATTATTGCCGAGCAATTCGGAGAAATCAGAAGAAATGGCCATTGCGATTGTCTGGGTGCAAAAGGAAAACATTTTGAAAATGACCCTGGGTAGACTGAGGAGATTTGGAGACTGCATATCTTTTTAGATTTAGCCCCTCAAAGGAGTTTTCTGAATGATGATCAACTTCAGGCCATCCTGATAAGACATAACACAGAGAATAAAACAACCTTCTCTGTAAGAGGAAGTGAGCTTTAAAATCGTAAATAGATCTTCGAGGTTAAATAGCATATTCTTAGTCCCGGAGACAGTGATCTTCCCATACAGAGCAAAGTGACCAAAACAGTGAGAGGCTGTTCTTAAATTCTAGATGGAAAGATGGGAAAATGTTTGTCACTTTTGGGAAGGTGGGAAAATTGGACTCTGTCTGCTTTTGTCTGTTTCAAAAACAGACAGAGTCCTTTACATTTTCATCTTGATTTTGATGAGAGTACTTCTCAGGTTTGCCCTAAATGCTAGCTTCTTGGTAGCAAGATTTTTTTTAAACAAATGAATGAGCGGTTGTCACTTTAATGCCCAGTCAGCATGCCTTGGGAAAGAAAGACTGTGAACCCATGCAAAGGGGTTAGAATCAGAGCACCATTGGTGTGGTTTGGGGCTTGGCTGCGTCACACTCCCTCGGAGGCAGCGTCCTTCAGTGGACACTTGCTCTATGAGCTCTCGTATTGATCGGTGCCAAAATGTAACTTCCAACTACTAATTTGGAAGTCAGTCGAGTGAGTAACATCTATCAAGCCAAAAAAAAAAAAAAAAAAAAGTGCTGAAGCACTGGCAGCCTCCCTGTCTGTGGATACTCATCCTGGTCCCCTCTAAGGCTGGTTGCTGACATTCCTAACCTCCCATGAGAAGCTCACACACACTGAGAGCCAGCAGAGGACAAGGCGCTGGCTCTCTGGATTCAAAGACGAACGAAGCGTAGCTCCTGGCCTCAAGATGCTCACAGTCTCCCGAGGGGTGACAGAAGAGGGTGTGGTGAAGGAAGAGCTAAAACAGGAAAGGTATCCACAGGTTGTGGAGGGAGCACAGGGAGGACTGAGGGTGTGGTGGGATATAGGAAGGCAGGTCAGGAAATGCTCTTGAAGACACGTGGTCTGAGTCCTGAAACAGGAGCAGGGGCTTGTGAGGTCAGCAAAGGAGAAGTAATAAGATTACTATCAAGAACTGACAGGTGTGAGCGCTCATTGCATGCCAGGCACCTGCTAGGTGGTGTGTCAACAGTACCACATTTACTACCTCAGCATTGATGCAAGGTAGATAGTATCATTATTATCCACACTCTATAGGTAAAGGAATGGAAACTCACAGGGGGGTAAGTGGTGAACAGAATATATTCCAATGTTTTCTGTGAAGAGCCGGATGATAAATATTTTTGGCTTGAGAGGTAATAGTAGGGCCTCTGCGCCAATTTCTCAATTCTGCCTTGGTTGCATGAAAGCCGTCATGGGACAATATGTAAGTGAATGAGCGTGGCCACACTCAAAACTTGATTTACACAAACAGGCAGGGACCAGATTTGGTGGGCCTCCGAGTGGAGACGCCCAACAGAATATGTGGGTCTGGGATTCAGATGAGAGAGAATATGGACTTCGCCAGAGATAATGAGATCTTTAATGTTAGCCAAATTTCCCTGTTGGACCTGCTGGAGAGGAGGTTTTATCACCAGCTGCATTGCCAGATTAGATGCCATAAATATTTCTGTGCATGTTCCAAGGTTAATGGATCCTATAACTACTTTACACTATGATAATGACGGTACACGAGAAGGTGAACAATGAGTACTCCTTCCATATAAAGCTATGTTGAGAGTGCCATAAGGGTTCAGAGAGAAAAAAAAACACAAGAAAGTAAGATGTGAGGCACTTTTAGGATTTTAAATTATATATACATTTCTAGGTAGTTGCAGTTTTTGTGTATTATTATGCATATGCATATTTTTAAGTAGTTATTCATTGTCCCAGGTTTGGTTTGGTCTATGTAGAGAAAGAATGTCATTTCTAGTTCCTCTAATTCTGGATTATTAGGGAGCCATTTGCTGGAAACTGAACCTATGGTTAGTTAGCAAGAGCAATAACGGTTCAGTCATGTGGCCACTGCCTGTTTCCAGAATGAGCTATCACGTCAATGGTAAATGAAACGTAGGTGTTCCTTACAGTTCTGGGCTTATAGCCTAGTCATGGAGGTAGAATCAGCCGGTTACTCATGGCATTGAGTGTATATTCGCAGCTGTTATTTATATTACAAAGGGGAAGTTCATGGTTTTATGAGAGCTTGTAAAGTGGGGACTTCACCCATGAAAGGCTAGGGAGGTGGGGAGGCTCACATCAATCCGGGTAGCGGTGGCAACTTCAGCAGAGCCAGCTCAGTAAATACCTGTGCCTCAAATGAAGTCTCTTTCTTTGAGGGTCTCATCCTTCCCTTGCCGCTCATGATGCCGATCACACATGGGAAGAGGCAGGTCTGTTACCAGGTGCTCATCTGCTCATCTGCATCCAACTCCGATTCCAACTGCTTAAGGTCTTCTGTGCTAGCACTGGCAGGAATTTATTGTATCTTTGAGGCAGAGAATATGTCAGCCTGTGTATTAGTATTTGGAATTAGGCAGTATTTTCTGCTTTGCTCAGCTTATACTGACTAATGGGAACCTTGATAGCTTCAGATCATTCCCTCAAAGTGGAAAACCTAGGAAAATTCTTATTACATGAATTGAATATGGGAACTCTCCTACTATTAAGGTTACTAGACTTTTTGTAATGAGCCCTTCATTTCCCTCAGTGAGCTGCAGAAAATAAGGCCCAATTTAGTATAAATCTTATCCGGGCGGCAACAATGTTCTAAAATAAAAATTATAGAAAGAAAACTTTTTTCTCTGGATTGAAATTTACTCTACAAATATATTTGAATTCTAGACATACAGACAATAAATCAGAGGAGACAGTTTTCCTAAAAGTCCCTTTTCTCCTTACGTTCACCATTCTTCCAGTTATGGCCTAAGTTGTGTCTCTTTAAAATTCACATGTTGAAGTCCTACCCCTGGTACCCCAGAATGTGACTGTATTTGAAGATGGGGTCTTTGAAGAGGTATTAAGTTAAAATAAATTATTAGGGTGAGCTCTTATCCAGTATGGCTGGTGCCCTTATAAGAAGAGGAAATTTGAACAGGAACAGTTACAGAGGGAAGACCATTTGAAGGCACAGAAAGAAGATACCATCTACAAGTGGAAAGACGGAGGGAGAAAGAGAGAGATTGAGAGAGAGTGAGAGAGAGTCAAGAGGCTGACTTCTGGGAAGAAACCAACACTGGTGACGAGTTGATTTTGGAATTCTAGCCTCCAGAACTGTGAGAAAAAGAATTTCTGTGGTCACTCAGGCTGTGGTCTTTTTCTGTGACAACTCTAGCAAATTAATATATTCCATAAGAAACAAACAGGTTAAGACTAACCCCAAATTACAAGGGCAGTGAATTTAGGAGCTCACGTTGACCAGCTTGTACTGCTGCACCGATGTCCTGGCGTGTTTCCTGGGTGCAAACGCCCTTTCCCCTGCACACGGTACACACGCACATTGCTCACCACAGGACTGCTTTTGCCTCACTGTCAGTGTGCGGCACGTTGGGTGATAATTGGGTTTGTTTATCCTTCCATTGACTCTGGACATAATCTAGAAAAGGACATTTACCACATCTGATATTTAGCAGGATATTGTTAGAGATTTCAACCTCAAGGATGGCAGTTCAGCAGAGACACAGGCTGACCACAAAACAAAACTGATGTTTCCATATAAAACGAAAGAACCGCTTGCATAAGAAGCAGGACTGCTCTGAGAAGAAACCCAAGGTCACGCCAGTTTAACACGCAAATCTAAACTGGTGCTAGTTAGTTATCCAACATTTTTCTGACAGCCATGGCTATTTCCAGAATGGAGGGGTCTGGGTTCCCACAGGATTTACCTGCGAGAAAATACAAGTATGTTGCCAGACGGGTACTAGACTATTGTGATGGTCACTTCGTAGGGTGTATAAATGTCTCGTTGCTATGTTGTACACCTGAAAGCAATGTAATATTGTATGGCAACTATGACCGAATATTTGCTTAAAAAAGTAGCATTCAGATTTTGAAAAGTAAACTCCCCCTGCTTTTGTAGGAATGTGACTGATAGCTCTTCTATAAGGTGAAGCCCCACACTGTGAGAACTGGATGGATTATAGTGGCCCAATAGCATCTCCTCCCCGGGAGAAGTACCCTGCATCAGATAGCACAATTTCACCCATAGGTCTTTCTGGTGTGAGGAGGCTAAGGTGTAGACTGAGGAGGTTTCTTCCAAGTACCTCCCTCAAGTCAGCCTCTCAGAGCTACTGACCCACCTGCAATGGCTCCGGAGAGAGGTAGAATCAGTGAGGGTGTTTCTGGGGTCTAGGGAGGGCCTGGCATCAACAAGAAAGTGTTTGAGGTTTAGGTGCTTTATTTTCGTTGTTGAGTTGTCCTTCCCTGCAAAGGGACACTGCTCCCCAAATGTCGCGCACCCTTCAGGTGGCACCACTGTCTCTCTGCAGATATCGGGGTGAGGGAGGGGGCTCTCACAGTCTGGCCTGCTATTGCTTAAAAGGGTTAAATTTGAGGTTAAACCTGTGCATCCGACACTTCATTTTCTTATATCTAGTCATATAAAAGAAGTACCAAAAAACTTTCCTTTTGAGTCTCCAAGGAGAGTCTGGCTTACTTTCATAATATGATTTAAAAAACAAACCATATCTTACCTTTTCTGCTTTATTGGAAAACTCTCCAGTTCAATTTATTACCATATTTATTTAAGGCTATCAAGTGCTGATCTTTTGGGCATGCAGAGGGCGAGGGTTGACAGTGGTCTGGAAGCCTCCGGCTTTGTCTTAGCCTCGCCAGCACAGGTGAGCAGGGCTGGATTCCGGGCCCTGCAGCTAGCGTAGTTGCACAGGGCTCCACGTTCAGAAAGGAGCTCCTCCTCTTGGGGTTTAATGCTCTGCAAATACTGTCATGAAATTCTTAGTTTTACCATTGACTCTAGGTTTTGTAAAGTAAAATCTGATGGGACAATGGAACAGGCACTGGGGCCTAGGAGCCAGCCTTGTTTCCATCCTGTGCTGTCTTCTTCCCCTGGATGTGTTCTCAGCCCACCTTCCCTGCCCCTCTGCAGTAACTGCTGACACCCACCATCCCCAGCAGGGCCTGGACACAGCCATGGGTCTCTGCCCTCGACCTGAAAATATCCACGTGTCTAAGGATGTGCAATATTGAACAGCAAATGAGAAAAACACCACAAGAGGTTGAGAAAAAGACTATGGAAGAAAGGAAAAACCTTTTGTCCCCTTTGCTTTTTGAACAACGGACTCCACATTTTTATTTTGCACAGAGCCCTGTAAATTATATAGCTGGTCCTGACCCAAGGCCCTTCTACCCAGCAATACATAAATTGTATGTGCCCCTTGGTATTGTCAGCACACTAACACTGCTTTCAGTTGCCTCTCCTCTGGCCGCGTGGGCTTTGTGTCGGCCTGCTGGTCTGTTCCCTCTACCTGCCCTGCCCCAGTTCAGTGAAAGGCTGCCTGCTTTGTGCTGCAGTCCTGCTTGATAGAGAATCCCAGCTGACTGTTGTGGCCTCTAAGGGATTCACAGTGGAGGTGGGAAGAAGAGACACCAACTTATGTTTAGGAATTTGAGAAAAATAGGATAAAGAATTTTTAATTAATGTAATGGGAAAAATGGCATGTCTTAGAAAAAAGCAGCTTAGTCAAAACTAGGCTCACTAGAGGGATAACGCACACTGGGCCATGTGATGCTTCTAATTGTCAGTGCCCTGACCTGAAAAAAAAAAAAAAAAAAGGACAAAGACAAAACTGCACTATAGGGATTAAGGAAGATAAAATGCTTCCCTGCATGTGAAACTGTTATGTAATTTTTGGCATTTCACAATGATGAAAAAATATGTGTGTGATGTAAGAATAATAAGAGGTCTGTCCAGAAGGTATCTGGCCATGTACTATGAAAAATAGAGACATTTACTGAAGAAGATACAAGATATAAGAAACATTGTACAGAAGACAATGACACCTCAGTCCCCTTTGAAGTAGGCACGTTGGGACCTCACACAGTTCTCATGATCTCCATCAGCTGCCCCATTGTACTTTCCTGAATCTCACTGACAGTCTCAATCTCTTCCCTTTCAAAGGTGTATTAGTTTTTTAAAAAGCCAGAAGTTCAGGGCACCAAATCTGAACTTTAGAGGGACTGAGTCACCTGTGTTTTGATGTTTTGCCAAAAAACTCTGCATGAGACGTGATGCATGAGTGGGTGTGTTGTTGTGACAAAGCTGCCAATCACCAGTTGCCCATAGCTGCAGCCTTCTGAATCATCCACATAATTTCCATGGGGGAATGTTCAAATTTAAGGCAAAATTTGATGCAGATTCATTGCTGTATTCGCTCAGTCATTTTGATTTTGACAACCACACAGTACACATGCTCACTCAATGATGTCTACCACCCCTACTGACTAGTACAGTGAAGGTGTCATTCTTCATGCATGTGCATTCCAGTCCACTCTCCCTGGCTGCCAGGTTACATCAGTGACATATAAACTATTCTCATTATACTAATAATGGCTGGGTTTTTCCCAGATATTCAGTAGAGGAAGGCAGCAAAGCCTTGAAATTTAGTTAGATACTAGTTAAATTTCATTCATTTTTTTGAATGAGATTCATTTTTTTCTCTCTCACGGTTGATGTCAACTATTTTCCCACATTTCCTTCCATTAAAGCCCTTTTTTCAAGTTTTCCAAACCATAGAGTGACTCGGACAAGCTGTGGGCATTCCAGAATGAGCATCAGCTGCATTTTCTACACTCTCTGAATCCCCAGGAAAGTGGAGGCTTCTGCCCCTAGCAAGCAGTTGTGAAGCTCAGTTAAGGGAAACTGCACCTGAGGGCACTTGCAGACACTGAGAGAGGAGACTTGGGAATTATATGAAATAGCAAAGTTTTACAGACCCCTGTATCCAAGCTTCCTGAGAATGAAGTAATACTTAATGGGTTTATCAGTTAATGGGTTGGATCCTTCCAGCAGGCAGGATCTGTACAGCGGCATTAATATCCTTCAAGGAGCGGGACAGATATCTATGCAATCCCAGCAGTTGTCCTTAGTACTGAAAGCCATTACCCCAATAAAGACAGAGCTAAGACTGGGCCCCAGGCCTCAATAAATCCAACTAAGTCTGATCACCAACTATGCTAACACTGGAGAATATGACTAGTTATTTCTCTGCCATTGGGAGCTCTCACTCTTGGACAAGATTCACATTAATGAATTAATTACACATACAAATTAAATTATAACACTCAGAGAAATATTGCTTTCTGAGATTACAAAACAGAAAACAGTGACCTTGTCTGGAAGGTTGGGGTGAGTGAACCTAGGGGGTAACATGCTGACCAGGATGCGGGGCATGAGTACAGTTAATGAGGAGGTGATTGGGGAAGGCAGAGAAAAGAGGACCAGACAGAAGTTCCTGTGGCTGGAGGGTGTGTGTGGCAAGTGTGCAAGGCAGAAAGCGGGTGTAGGTGGTTTGCTTGAGAAAAAGAGAGAAGGTGGAGTGTGTTGTGAGATGAGACTGGAGAATAGGCAGTGGCTGAATTACCCAGGGTCCTAAGAATCATGTTAATTTTTCTCCTAGGAGCAATGGAAAACCATTGAAGTGTTTATTTTAAGCTGGGGAACTAGAGCTAATATGTCATATTTGCTCTTTAAAAATATTCTTTTATTTTAATATGGACCTGGACATATTGAATAAATATGTAATTCTTTTGTGACATCATGTGTTAATGTCCATGGGACCCCTGGTGAAGGGAGCCCATACGTCAGAGGGGAAGCATGTGGGTCACCTGCACACAGCTGACAGTTGAAGCCATGCACGTGATGAGTTTCCTCAGGGAGAGTGCAAAGCGTGGGACAAGAATGACACACAGGGCTGACCATCCTCAGCATTTAATGATTGAGGTTTCTGAAAGATGAATGTAAAACGAAATCTGATAAAGTGTGGCAAAGGGAAAAAAAGGAAGAAGAAAAGCTAGGCAATGTGGGTATGGAATCCAAGATACAGAATCAAACTAAATTATAAGGCCCCTGTAATCAAAACAGCCTGGTACTTGCATAAGAACAGGCATATAGATCAATGGAACAGAACAGAAAGTCTAGAAATAAACCCATGCCTTTATAGTCAATTAATATTTGACAAGGCAGAAACATACAATGGAATAAAGGCAGTCTCTTCAATAAATGGTATTGGGAGAATTGAGCAGGTACATGCAACAAAATGAAAGTAGACTACCAACTTACACCACGTACAAGAATAAACTCAAAATGGATAAAAGACTTAAATGCAAGTTGCAAAACCACAAAAATCCTAGAAGGAAACATAGGCAGTAAAATTTCAGATGTCTTGCATAGCAATATTTTTGCCCATATGTCTCCTAGGGCAAGGGTAACAAAGGAAAAAATAAACAAATGGGACTGCATCAAATTAAAAAGCTTCTGGACAGCAAAAGAAATCATCAACAACATGAAAAGGGAACCCACTGTATGGGAAAACATATTTGCCAAAGATACATCAGATAAGGGTTTAATTCCCAAAATATATAAAGAACTTACACAGCTCAACACCAGGAAGATAAACAATTCAATTAAAAATGGGCAAAGCATCTGAATAGACATTTCTCTAAAGTGGTCGTATAGATGGCCAATAGACATATGGAAAAATGCTCAATGTCACTTGTCATCAGAGAGATGCAAATTAAAACCACAATGAGATGTTACCTCACAACGGTCAGAATGGCTATTATCAATAAATCAACAAACAACAAGTGCTGGTGAGGATGTGGAGAAAGGGGATCCCTTTTGCACTGTTGGTGGGAATGCAGACTGGTGCAGCCACTGTGGAAAACAGTATGGAGTTGCCTCAAAAAATTAAAAATGGAACTGCCTTTTGACCCAGTGATCCTACTTCTGGGAATATATCCTAAGAATCCCAAAACACCAATTCAAAAGAATATACGCACCCCTGTGGTTCATAGCCATGTTATTTACAATAGCCAAGATCTGGAAACAGCCAAGGGCCAGTCAGTAGATGAGTGGATAACAAGCTGTAGTACGGTTACACAATGGAATAGTACATGGCTGTAAAAAAGAAGGAGCTCTAACCTTTTCTAAAAGCATGGATGGACCTGGAGGCTATTATGCTAAGTGAAATGAACCAGTCAGTGAAAGATGAATACCATATGATCTCACTTATATGTGGAATCTAATGAAAAAGTTAAATTAAGTAACAAAATATAAACAGGCATAGATACACGGAACGGACTGACAGTTGTCAGAGGGGAGGGGGGCACTGGATGAAAGAAGGTGAAGGGATTAGCCAAAGAACATATATGCATGACCTGTGGACAAGGACGGCAGTGTGGTGATGGCCTGAGGGAGGGGTAGGTGGGGCCTGGGTGGAGGTGGGCAAAGTGGGAAAAGTGGGGACAACTGTAATAACGTGAACAATAAAAAAGAAAAAAAGTAGAGTTGCACATAGTGGAATACTGTTTTGATCCCTCAAATCAGAGGGCGACTAAATCTGTTCCTTGGTTTGGGAACATGGAAATCGCTGATGACTTTGGTGAGAGAGTTAGGGTGGAGTGTCGGCGGGGGCAGCATGATGGTCAGAAAGGTGACAGGTGAAGAAGGAAAAACTCTTTTGCAAAGCAGGGCTTGGAAAAGATGAGGCGAGAGAAGGGGACAGCTGGGTCAATTTCTTGCTACCACAGCATCCGTGCTTCTGAGTCTGAGATTCTAGATTTCTATTTCTGAATTCCCTGCTCCACAAAAACGCATGGGGTTAGGCCTTGGGTTGTTAAAGAGACGTCAGGGGTCCAGCTCAGAGCGCTATTTCAGGTTCTGAGACGCCAGGGAAATCCCGCCTCAGCAGATCGTTCCATGAAACGAGCCCCCGCTGTCCTTATGTGCCACCGCCAGGCTGCTGTTGGGAGAGTTGCAGAGATGAAAAGACAGCATCCTACAACCCACAGAAGGGCTTTATTTTGGTAAACAAATTACAGCTCTGGGAAGTATATTAATACAAACAAGTGGTGTTTCTGTTAACGTAGCTGCATTCGAGCGATGAGAATAGCTCTATTTTCCTAATAGCCTGTGCCATTAACTAAAGTACTTTAATTCTTAGCCTGAACTCACAGATCCTAACACATTAGGATAAACAGACTGGGTAAAATATATACTTATTTGTGATTCCTCAAAACGCTTCTTCTGTAAGGCTTCTTTTATTTTTATCGAGTGAGCTTTATGTTGTAGTCACCTGTCACTTTCTGAGAGCAGTCATTTAGCAGGTAATGAATGAAGTTCGCAGGTTGCTGAGAAATGCAGGTCAGCAGCTGATACTGGGGGTTTGAGTGGAACTTCCTGATTGGGCTGAGAAAACACTCTTCAACATGTCCTGGGTAAGGAAATAAATGTAGGGAGTGTTCAAGGAAAAGTACTGATGGATTTTGAATACCCTAAACAGGGACACTGTTATGGTAGTGGAGTTAAATAAATAATTATAAATGTATTGAAAAACTCTTAGTTATTGACTATTACACAATTATGGTGTCACATGCTGTGCTATGGTATTTGCAAGCTCATGTAATTTAATCACTGTAACAACCTTGTGAGGTCATCTGTGCGGGGGCTCCGCCCTCAGGGCCCACCTGGCCACCCTGGATGAGAATAAGTCTACCAAGACAGGACCTGCTTGGGGAGGAGAGGTGGCTGATCTCTCAAAGGAGAAGGGCTAGGAGCCTGTTCCTCAATGGGCTTTTATTGGGTTTATTTGCATAAGAATACAGGGTAGATACGTAAATTTCATCAGTAATTGTCAGACAGTAATGATCAAGCAATAGATAACATTCAAAGAACTCTGAGGGCTTATTTAGAGTCAGGGTCAGATAGCTAAGGGGCCATAAAACTTTGGGGAAACAAACTCATTTCCTGCTTGGACCTTTATCATTTAAACTGAGGGTATTAGCAAAGTAGCTTTCACAGGATTTTGTGCATTCTTTCTTAGGCTTGATTGCCTGGGGAACCCGCCCTTTCCAGCACTGGCCACACCCACCTCTGGCATTGTTTCAGGCTGCAGTCGGGCAGGGGAAGTAAGGCAGCCAAGAGATATAGAGACTTCTTGCAGACTTCTTGCAGAGGACTCAGGCTCTGTCCATCACCCCCTTTTTCTATAGCCCCCAAGTTCTTCCCTGAGGGCCTCTTCATGACCATGCATGTCTTAGGTCATCCCTCCCTTGAGGAATCTTACCCATAATTGGCTAACTGGTCATCCACTGGGGGCCAGGCAGGGTGAAGTAAAGTGGGCAGAGGCGGCACCCCTGCCAGGGAGATAAGCTTTGTCTCCTTAGTGTCTTAGGGTCCCAAGATCTCTCACTCAGCCTTAGCCATGGGGGGTTACAGCTTCTGAAACCAGGCAGGGCGGTTCCCAACAGTCAGCGAATTGTTGAACTTTCTTGAACTTCAGTTTATAAACCTGCAATATGGAAATAATGATGATGACTAAGCTTATAACATCAATTTTAAAGTGAGAAAAACAAATTGGAAACTAAATCCAGACTTCTTTCAGTTAAGATAGAACAACTAGAACATATTTACTCTCTGACCTGAAATGAGCAAAAATACCAGACAACATAGTTGAAAAATGGTTTCAAACAACAGTTTTCAAGAGACTGGTAGGGTGACTGACCATCCCAATTAGAAGAGTTGTATCAGTGGATAAAGGATATAATTTTCAACAAATAAAGCTGGAACAACTGGATATGCATAGGCACAAAAATCAGTATTAGTCCCTTCCTTCCCCCATATAGAAAAATTAGCTGAAAATTGGTCCTAAACATAAAGGAAAATTTTAAACTCTGAAACATCCAGGAAAAAAAAAACATAGGAGAAAAGATTACTTTGTTATAGTAAAAGATGTTTTTAGATCCCACACCAAAAGCATTATCCATTAAAACAATTGCTCAATTGTACTGCATAAAAAACTAAAACATAATTTTGCTTTTTAGAAGATTCCATTCTGAGAACGAAAAGACCAACAGTATACTGGGAGAAAATATTTGTAAAATAAACATCTGATAAATAACTTGTACCCAGAACAGAAAAAGAATGCTCAAAACTCAGTGCTAAGGAAACAAACAATCCAATAAAAAAAATGGCCAAAATGATTGAATAAACACTTCCTCAAAGAAGATATATAGATGACAAATCAGTATGTACAAAGATTACCATCATCATTACTCAGGGAGTACTTAGGGTTGCTAAAATTAAAAAGTCTAATCATGCCAATTATTGTCAAGGGTGTGGAGGAACTGAGATGCTCACACGCTGCTGTGCGGAATGAGGAATGAGATGCTAACCTCTTTGACCCGCAGTTTGGCAGGTACTGACTGAAACCTCTAAGAGTACATAGAAATATCCAGTTAGCCCAGAGATGTTCTTGTGACTTTGACAACTAAGACATAAGCAGGAATTTTTATTGCAACATCCTTATAAAAACAAAAGATTAGAATTAACCTACTGTAAAAACATACAACAAAGCTGTTGGAAAGACTGAGGTAGCTCTCTGTGTACTTATGTGGGATCATCTCCAGATGGTTATTAAGTGACAGGAGTGAGGCACAGAACAGCATGCATGGAACCCGACGAACTGGATAAGAAAGTTAATAGCATGCACGCACATACCATACAGAATAGGTACGGGAGGATAACCAACAAAACTGCTTTTAACTGAGGTGTTCATGGAGAAGGAATGGTATGTGGGGGTCATGAATAAAAGGAAAATTATTTACAGAATACTTTTTTCATACTTTCTGAGTGGTGTACCATCTGTGCATGTATCAATTTTTAAAATAACAATTTGTTTTTAAATTTATTTTGTAGTCAGGCAAAATTCACATAAGGAAACATTAGCAATTATGATTCAGTGACATTTAGTGTATTCCCAATGTTGTGCAATAGCCAGCTCAATCTCACTCTGAAACTTTTTAATCACCCCCAAAGGACATCTTATACCCATTAAGCAGTCACTCCCAATTAATAATTAGTTTTTATTTTTAATTTTCCCTATCATCTTTTTATTAAAAAAATTTTTTTATTGTATTTTTTCCATTACCATTTAGTTCCCTTATATCCCTCTACTCGCTGCAATCACCACACTGTTGTCCATGTCCATGAGTCCTTTTTCCCTTTTGCTCAGTCTCTCCACCCCCTAACACCCCTCACCCCAATAATTAGTTTTTAAAGAAAAAAAAACCCTGACCATAGCTTCTAAAGTCCTCCATAGTCTGCGCTCCGCACCTCTCCATCCTCAATTCCAGTCACAATCCTACTTTCTATGTTGTCATTACAGTCTCTTTTCTGTGCTCCTTAAATTTGCTAAATCCTTTTTCTTTCCTCATTATCTTTTCACGCTCTGCTCCCTCTGCCTGTAACACCAAGCTCTCCGCTTTTCATCTATCAAACTACTAATCCATGTTGAAGTTGCCCTGAAGGCCCTGGCCAGGTGTTCTGGCCCAGTTCTCTATCCAGACTGGGATGTTCTCTCATAGCCTCAGAGGTCATACAGCTGGTTAGTGGTGTAGTTGACATTCAGATTTAGATAAGCTGATACTTAAGCCTATGCTTTTAGTAACCGGTATGCTGACCATTCACTAGCCCAGGGAATCATATTTAATTCACACCTGATGGTAGAGTTATGTTTCAAAAACAGAAGCCTTTATTTCTCCAATACATGCACTCTGACTATTGGGACATATAATGTACTTGCTTCCTACACAAAGCTTCAGGTCCTAGCTAACACAAGAAATCCCATAGGCTAAAAAATATGAGCCAAAGAAACATTTGGGGAGTTAGAGTGAAGGGAAACCAAGCAGCCAGTCCTACAGAAGAGATAAGCCAGTACTGACTATCATTTCTGTTCCTAAGCTTGGGACTGTTACCTGCCTCTTATGAATTATGTGTGAAACTGGAGAGGTTGTAAGGGGAAGCCACACACAGATCTTGAAACAGCCATGGAGGATTTTTGATGCATGCTCCATGTTTTCATGCATGAGAAAGCAACCCCCAGAAAATTGCACAGGACGGGTCAAACTTTCATTCTCTGATGGGCAGTTCCTTTGGGGTTGAGGTCATGGGCAACCTCTTTGGGAGCTTCCCCTGAAGAAGTCGGTTACCGGTTGTTATACAATTTTAGACATCTGGAGTGCACCCCCGTGCTCTATCAGCCTTTCGTGGGCGAGGGGCCCGGTTTCATCGGCATGTAGCCATTCTCTTCATTATGCATGCAGTTCCCTACATGGGCCAGGCCATGGATTTTGCACCCTTCGCAAAAGTGAACACCACAGCTACATACCCTATAAAACTGGCTGCCGTGGTGCAATTAGAGAAGAAATAAATTTCATCTGATGACAGCCTGTACAACTGAGATGCAGAGGAGGCTCTGAGAACAGGGAACCTTCTAGTCTTTGACAGGTCGATTATTACCCTCTGTCAAGTTATATGGTTTTTTTCACAAAATGGTTTCTTACACTTTATGCAGGTATCAATTTTGCCATCAAGTATCACTTAAGAAAACATTTACAATTTAGGAACTTCTACATTAAAATTGGTTAAAATGGGTTTTTCAACAAATGCATGAGATGCCATAACCATACAGCCTCTTCATCCAGACGGACTTGTGTGATTGCTTCCATCTCAGCGTAGGACTCTGGAGAGACCGATGGGATGTGAGTCATAGGGCAGTCGGTGCCGGAGACTGGGAAGCCAGGGAAACAATGGCAGCTTTGGAAATGATTTAGGAGGCCACTGTGACTTTTCTTTTAGAGAGAGAATTTTCCTCTCAGCAATTTTAACTTCTACTTTGTGTCTTTTTAATACCTAAATCAAATACCTTATTCTTCAGAGAATTTAGTATTTGGTTGAGGTTCCTGGGTAAGGGAAACGTGTATTTTTGATGCAATGATGATGGAATGATAACTGACATTTAACAAGTGCTCACTAGGCACCAGACACTGTCCTTGGGACTTTACACATGCTGCCTAGTTGAATTCCCTTAACTGCCCTATGAGACAAGGAATATCATTATCCCCATTTCACAGAGGTGAAAACTGAGGCATGGGTTAAATCAGCTCAATAACTTGATTAAAGTCACACAGTTAATAAGAAATATAACCATTGTAACTAGTGCATTTTACCACTTTCTATTTATAGCCACCGATTACTGAGTATGTGCCCTTGGGTCTCATAGAAATATTTTTTTTCATTTGACTTTCACAGGATAATGAGTAGATCTCATTTTATAGATAACACAACTGAGGCTTATGGAAATGAAACAAGTTGCCCCCAGTTACTCTGTTCATGTTAAACTAATTTTCAATCTAGTAATGAAATGTAAATCCCTTGGTTATTTCTCTTGCTGTCTCCCACGACATTGCATTTCCCAATCATCTTAGCATATACAGTGCCTTTGCAGGTAGAAGGGCTTATTGGGCACTGGTGGAGAGTTTTTCAGTCTTCAGAATTAGGTAAAGACAGATATTTGGCACAAAAGGGAAATGTCTCTAACTTGGTTTATCTCAATGATGAAAAAAAACCTTCCTGCCCTGAATCTAATTGCATAGAATTGACATGTGAAGTGCAATTTTTTTACGGTTCATCTTCAAGTTGCTCTTCAAGGGTTTAAATCTTTGTTCCAATAAGAAGATAAAAATAAATGTTGGTGTTAGATTGCTTATGTTAATGCCTTATTTTGATCACTGCGGAATTGGAAACTTTTCTTCTAGCAGAGTTGTCTATAGGAAAGATTTGGTTGTATTTTTCAAGTGTATTTATAGTAATGGCAATGTGCTTGGCTCTTGTTCTTTAGCACCTTATGCAAATACTTTAATTACCCCTCCCTGTACTCAGGACATAGATACTGCCTTCATTTTATTAAGGCACAGAAAGTGAGAAGCAATCAGGAGGTTATGTGGTCAGAAATATAATTGCCACAGGTCACATAGTCAGTAAGGGACTGAATCATTGACACCGGAGACACTGCTTACTGGGCATAGCAATTACATCATTAAAATTATAATGACATGGGCAGGGTGACACAAAGGACATGCCAGCAGTGGAAGCAGTGGGTAGAAGACTGAAGGGTTTCTAGTTGTTGTAATATGAGGAGGTGGTAAAATAAAAAGGGGTATGTGTTGTAGAGAGAGATAGAGATGGGAATCTCTCTGGCTTAAAAAGGCAAATGCCAAGAGAGAACATGAGTCATAGCCAAGAAAAGTGCTTAAGGGTCCAAAATGTTGTTTGTCATGTGGAAAGTCCATGGGGTTTAAATCAAAATGTTGTTTGTCATAATATCAAACCATGTGAAGCTCAATTCCATCACTTACCATCTGTGAACTTGGACAAGTTGTCCAACAGGGATGATAGTACTGTCCCAGCGTCACTGAGAGCTGTTAGTGAGAAAACGTAGATATGACCCTTAGGTACCTTTGATAAATCTCTTACCCCCATGATGTTATGCTGTTTCAGGGAAAAAGGAACAAAAACATAACAACAACAAGTCAGGAGAGAGGAGTAGTGATTATCAAATGTTTAAATACACTCATGGGGGAGTCGAATTAAATGTGCTTTTTGGTACTGGTGGATAGTAACAAATTGCATTAGATTGGCATTTGTTTAGGAAAATTATGAGGTTACTTTTATTCTTCAGGGTCTATGATAATAACACATCTATATTAAAAGAAAATAAACTCCACTAGTTTCCTGTCCTTAAGCCAAAGACCTCTCTCTTTTATACAAATTTGTGACAGATTAAAACAAAAGTATCCCTGGCCAGTGTTGTGGCTCAGTTGGTTAGAGCTTCGTCCTGTACACCAAAAGGTTGGGGGTTCGATTCCAGGTCAGGGCACATACTTGGTTTGTGGGTTTGGTACCAGGTCAGAGTACATATGGGAGGCAACCAGTCGGTGTTTCTCTCTCACATTGATGTTTCTCTGTCTCTCTCCCTTCCTGTCTCTCTAAAATCAATAAACATATATTTTTGAAAAAAGTCTTTTTATATAACAAGTGCTTTATGCAAGGAACTATGTCTTATAATACATGTATCTGAAAGGCTCTGGGGTCACTTAAAGTATTTGTCACCTTAAGAGATAGTACAAGTGAAAAATGTGGATCTTTTAAAAATAGTTCTTAATAAGAGCTTGAAAGTGTTATGTTGCAATTCACATTTATTTGCATGCCTCCCCTTCTAGGGCAGGGGTCTGTAAACACTTTCTGTAGAGGACCAGAGAGTAAATATTTTATGCTTTGTAGAGAGTTTGTGTTAACTACACAACTGCTGTTGTAGCAGCCATAGACAATATGGAAATAGATGACCATGGTATATTCCAATAAAACTTCCAGACGGTGGGCCCAGGCCGTAGTTTGTCAATCCTTGTTATAGAGTTTGAGCTCCATGAGGGCAGCGTATCTGTCAGGTTTCTCAGTTTCAAAGAACAGTAGTTGCCTCTGCATCATCTGGGCAGAAAATGAATTTGTTACATAATATTGGCACCCTGGCTGGTCTAGCTCAGTGGATTGAGTGCCAGCCTGCAAACCAAAGGATTGCTGGTTTGATTCCCAGTCAGGGCACATGCCTGGGTTGCAGGCCAGGTCCCCAGCAGGGGGCGTGTGTGAGGCAACCACACATTGATGTTATCCTACCTCTCTCCCTTCCTTTCCCTCTCTCTAAAAATAAATAAATACAATCTTTAAAAAAGAAAGAATATTGGTATTTTGCACAATCTCCTAGAGGACCATTGTTGAATGACACAGACAAGAAACGTCACTCCCATCATGCTTCAGGACAGATCCCAGTCACCTAAAGCTGCTACCAGAACTGTGACCATCACTGTCTCTGGGCCCTGGGTGTGGCTATCTCTGCTACTGTTCCCATCAGTCTCCTCAGAATAAAATATGCATTGACCCTGCTTCTTCGCCTCATCATCTGTGGAATCCAAGTGTGAGTGCCTCTCATTGGCACATCCAGGGCTGGGGATGTGAGTTTCCAGCATTTTCACCTTCTATGGTTGACACATGAATGGAGAATTTCCTAAACATAAGAAGGAGGTTCAGTCTCTGGGCAGTAAAGTAGATCGACAAATATTCACTCTGAGAAAGACTGGATTTTCTTTACAGTTGTCTCTGCAGTGCCTAGCATCTTGCCCAGTGTGTAAAAGATTGTCATGAAAAGTATATTTAATAAACAAAAAATAGAAAGAAGGGTTACTAAAAAAGGCTTAACTTTTAAATGTGATACCAGGGATGGTTATCACATTTCCCACACTATATGCCTGAGCTCTTATAGACAGGGATGCATAGTAGGGAGGCAATGTTCCCATCTTCATGAGAAAACAATGGTATTTTCATTCACTCATTCACTGTTTGTGAATGTTTCTCTGTGCCAGACAACATGGTAGATGGAAGAGAGAGAATGATTAGCATAAACAGAAGTGAGCCTGCCCTGATGGGGTTCTACATATAGGTGAGGAGAAAGACATTAGTAAAAGAGGAGATGATGTAAAGTTGCAAGTTATTTATTTGCTACAAATAGTATCCAGAACATAATAAAGAACTCTTACAACTCAATAACAAAAAGACAAACTACTCAATTAAAAGATGAGCAAAGGACTTGAATAGATGTTTCTCCATAGAAGATATACAATTGGCCAATATGCATATGAAAAGATGCTCAACATCATTAGTCATTAGGTAAATGCAAGTCAAATCCACAATGAGATACCTCTTCATAGCCACTAGGATGTTGGTAATAACAATAATAATAATAATAACAGTAATCAGAAAGTAACATGTGTTGGCAGAGATGTGAAGAAATTGGAACCCTCTTCCATTGATGGTGGGAATGTAAAAGGGTGCAGTTGCTGTTCAAAATAGTTCCTCAGAAAGTTAAACATAGAGTTACCACATGTCCCATAAATTCCACTCCTAGGTATATGTCCAAATAATTGAAAAGAGGTACCAAAACAAAAGCAAGTACATGAATGTTCACAGCAGCACTATTCTCAATAGTCTAAATGTGGATCCTTTGGAACCCAAATGTCCATCAACAAATGAATGGATAAGCAAATTGTGGTATATATGTAGTGTAGATTACTCTTCATTCATAAAAAGAAATAAAGTACTGATGCATAGTACTGATGACACAACATAGATAAACTCTAAAAATATTATGTTAAAGGCTAGAGGCCAGACACAAAAAGCCACATATTGTGCAATTCCATTTGTGTGTAGTTTCCAGAAGAGGTAAATCCACAGAGACAGAAAGCAGATTGGTGGTTGCCAGAAGTAAGGAAGGACCAGGAATGGGGACTGACTTCTTAATGCATGTGGGGTTTTCTTTTAGAGTGATGAAAAATGTTTTGGTACCTGATATTAATGATGGTTAAATAGTATTGTAAGTATCCTAATGCCACTGGTTTATACACTTTCAAATGATTATTTTATGTTATGTGAATTTACCTCAATACAAAGTAAATACAACAAACTTTAAAAATGAGTGGATGTGGGGCCCTGGCCAGGTAGCTCAGGTGGTTAGAGCATCGTCCTGATACACCAAGGTTATGAGTTAGGTCTCTGGTCAGGACACACACAAGAATCAACCAATAAATGCATCAATAAGTAGAAGAACAAACTGATGTTTCTCTCCCTCTCTCTCTCAAAAAATAAGATAAATGAGAGGATGTGGGAACTAGCTGGGAGGCTGTTGGATGAGTTCCGGCAAGAGATCAGAGTATCTCTGACTAGTCTGGAGATAGAGGTGGGGAGAAGCAAACCAATGACAAACTGCAGGTAGGGCTGATGTCAGAGGAAAAGGGGGAGGGAAAGAACAGACACCAACAAACACAGACCTTGATTTGGTTCACGGCCAACTTCATGTTGCAAAGGGATATTAATGAGAATTCAGTCAGATTGGACTTTCCCCCAAACTCATTATCTGACCCTTTTAAAAATGAAATTACAGACTCATAAAACTGATTCTGGTTAGGACCATTTATTTCTTTCCAATAAAACCTGAAGCTTTCATTTGATCCAGTAAAATTCTGAATACCATCTTTTTATCTCTCTCTTTAAAAATCTATTTTTACATGTTCTAAGATTATAATTATCTACTTGACAAATGCATTTCTAATCACACAATTACTTTATTATATAGTATCAGCTTATAAATGCCTCAGGTCTGAGATCTGTCTGGGAAAGAAATTATTTTATTTAATGTATAATGTAATTTCCTCTCCAATAATTATTTAAGGGTTGGAGGAGAAAATGAGTTGGGTTGAAAAGCTCTAGTGCAATTTTAGAACTGATGTGCCTGACAGAAACCGGGTAGAATTACGAGCCGAGGCAGGGTGGGTCAGTGTTCCTGACTGGGTCCTTGTTTGCCGTGAAGTGAGTGTCTATTTACCTCTGTGTACAAGTTCCCATGTTTGTGAGTGTGCATATGTGTGCATGAGCATATGTGTGCTTAACACAGTAAGAGAGAAGTGTCTCTGCCAAGAAGTCGCCTTGTTTTGTGTCTAAGTGGTGAGAAGTTGAAGATCAGAGACTGCCAACGTGGCATGAATGCCATTCCTACCCAAACTCCGAAATACTCCTCTGCGTGTCTGTCTAACAGTGGCTGTGGCCCCTGGGTGTTAAACGGAAACTCAGAGAAGTAGGATAGGACACTTTGACCAGCTATTAAAAACTCAATGGGAGCATAATGGTCAAATCTCCTATGTTCTCCAACAGCTTAGAATAAATTATAGGGGCAATAGGAGTTTTAATGGAAAGTATGTCGAAACCATAAACTGGGGACCCAAGGCACTTCTGGGAACTTGGATGGACAAATGGGGTGTGGCAGTTGGGGGAATGGTAATCAAAGGTAATGGTAATCAATGGTAATCAACTTTTCTAACTTGACAGTTTTGTGGAGGTCGGTATCAACTTTTAAGGAGTGTTGTTTATATGGAAAGTCTTTGTCAAGGATTATCGTGGCTCCCCCAACAGACCCAGGAGTTGGTTGTTCTGTGGCTCAGAAGTGTGACTAAATTTCGGGACCATTTTTCTGTAACAACTCTTAAGTCCTGATAATTCCCTTTGGGACACTGGACTGTTTGGTGGACTGGAGGGGCCTGCAGTGGACTCATTGATCTGAAGTATTTATATTTATATCCCATTTATATTTATCTCCTAAATTAATTTCCTTTCTCTCTCATTCTCTCTCTCCCCCTTACTCCTTCCCTTTCCTTCTCTGTTACTTTACATGAGAATGTAAACAAGCCAAAACACATCCGTATTTCTCTTGCTGTTTTTCTATCCATTTTCTCAGGCTCAATGTTATTGTTGTTTTCTGTGGAATATCTCCAGTGTGTGTGTAAGAGGGGAGGGGGGGGAGAGAGAGAGAGAGAGAATGTAGAATTTCCACCCCTTGTGTGTAAGAAACCAAGTTCCAAAGTTTTAGGAAGAGGGAGCTCACTCTGTACAAACTGGACGATCTTGACCTCCCTGTTGGAGGGGAATGTGTCGTCATTCAATGGGTCATTGACTCTCTTGCTATTTTTTCAGTGGAACAGAAATCTGAGTCAGGTTCCAAGTTCTACCCCTAGTCCTTGCACTGACTCTTTGTGTGGCCTTGGGTGAGTCAGTTGATCACTGGACCTTACTACACGCATCTGTCAAAGGAGCAGATAAATGCAGGTGATCTATTGCATCATCCAATTTAAAACAAACACAAGGACAGATTGTGGTTCCTCTGAGGTGGGGATGGGATAACCAGAAAGGGGGCACAGGCCAGTTTCTGTGATTCTGGAGTATTCTATTTTATGATCTGCCTGTTGGTGACAGGGGTTGTTTAATCATTCTGTATATGTTTTATTAGTGCACTCTTCTATGTGTATTTTATTCTTCCAGAAATCTTTTCAATAAACATATGTAAACCAAAAACATTCTCTCCACTTCAAATTATTATTTAGAAAAAAAAGACCAAGAATAAACACATCAACAAAACAACAAAAATTATTTAAAACTTTCTAAAGCAGCTAATCTCACATAAGGGAGTGCAGTTTCCCAAGGAGGCTGGAGGTGAATGGTCACGAGGAAAGGAAGTAGCAGCAGTAACACTGCAACAATTCAGGATGCGCTACTCTGGCCAGCAAGTCTCCGTCACCGAAGTGGTTCTCTGTTACAGGTTTCTGTTGAATAAGGACTGGCTGCTACACAGTCTGATTTATTATAATAAACTAAAGTTTGGTTTATTATAGTAAACTGAAGTCTGATATATTTTAATGAACTGCATTCTGAGCAATGGCAGTATTTGATCAGTTTCAGGAAGGAGGCAGTAGATAGAATCCTGCGTTGAAACTCTGCCATGTTGTTGTCCTTGGGTTGCAGTGTCACAGGATGTTAATGTAATTGGAACACAGGGAAACCAGGAGGAGCTTAGGAATGGGATTACAATCAGTCCTGCTAACACAGACCGCATTTAGAGAAATGCACCTCTTCCTTTGCCATTAAAGGCAACTTGCGATGACTGTGGGAATCTGTGTTTAAAATAAAAGGGCTCTAGAAGATGAGAGTTAGAAGGAAAAAAACACCCTATAACTCAATCACTGCCAATCACTGTGGCTTGTGGTCATGATGCTGTCCGAGAGGAATAGGACCCATTTCCACCACGACAGGCTGGGGCCCCTACCTTTGAACAGATACCAGCATATCTCAGAAGCTTTCAGACACAGTCCTTGGCAAGCTTGGCAGCAAAGAGCATTCTTTCTTTCTTAATTTTTTTATCCTCACCCAAGGACATTTTTTTTTTTCATTGCTTTTAGGGAGAGAGGAAGGGAGATAGAGAAACACTGATGCGAGAGAGAAGCATTGATTGGTTGGGTGTTTCCTGTACACGCCCAGACTGGGAATCATACCTGCCTAGACCAGAGATCGTATATGCCTGGACTGGGGATTGAACCTACAACCTAAGTATGTGTGCTGACTGGAACTGAACCTGTAACCTTTTGGTTATTGACAACGCGCCAACCAACTGAGCCATATCTGCCAGGGCAAATATTCCATCCTGAAGAAAGTGCCCAAATGCCTAGAAGTTGGTGTTGCAAAACTGAAATCTTACAAAGTGTCTATTTATGAGAGAATGTGTTGGAATAACATTTTTAGAGAGTTATCCAGTGACCCCTAGTATAATGGAGAATGCACATTCTCTGTGAGCCTGCAATTCTACTCCTTGGGATGCACCATATAAAAATCTATACATATATCCACACAGAGACATGGATAAAATGTTCACAACAGCTTCGTGTGTAGTGGTGAAAAACTGGAAAAAGCCCAAATTCCATTCATGTGAGAAAGATAAATAAATTATGGTATATTCATACAATGAAATATGATTCAGAGTTGAAATTTCTTGAATTAGAATATTATATATGAACATGAACTTACCTCATTATATTCTGATTATAAAAACAATTTGCAGACAAAATACAGAAGAATACAATATAATAACATTTCATAAATGTTACCAACATGCAAAAATAACATCGGAAAATACTTAGGGATTCACTCATATTTTGTAAAAGTATAAAGAAATGGATGGGAATGATAAACCCCAAGGTTCGTATAATGGCCACCTCTGAGCAATGAGGGGGATGTGACCAGGGAGGGGCTCAGGGATTCAAAATGTGGGTCTTTATAGTTGTTTCACAGTTATTGCTTATACGAGCTGTTATACTTTCTGAATGGCTGGAATAAGTTATAAGACAACTTTAAAGAAATCAATCAGAAAGTAAGATTAGAATTCATCTAATCCTCTATGTATCAATCTATTTTTCATCTAGTGACTGTGCCCTGACCTCCTGCCTTATGTAGGTGCTCTTCCAGGGCCTGTGAGGGAAACAAGAGAAGTAAAAGGCATAGTCAAGGGCTGATCGTTAGTTGGGAAGACAAGACACTAGGAGATGAAAGCAATACTCTGATCTAAAAGGAAGACACAGCTTGAAGCAATGGTATCCACAGAGCCCGATTCCCAGGAATGTAGCAGAAACTAAGGGATATCATGGATATGAGACATAAATCCACCCATTGGATTCCTGGCTCTTCTTTACAGGCTACAGTAGAGTATGCTCACTTGGCAAACACTCCCACCCAGGACTGGGTTGTGTCAAATACTTCTTACCATTGTTAAAGCTTCATGCTGACGGTGATTTTCCTTCTGTGCTGTGTGTCCTTTGTCAATGTAAGTGTCACAGCTGTCCTCATGGAGGTGTAACAGTGCAGGGCTATCTCCATTAGTCATTCGGATGCCTTGAGTCAATAGAGCTCTTTGTGACTTTGTTTAACCCAAGGAACATGTGAGAACATATTGGGTTGGACCAGAGCAGCTTCACCCCTCTGCCAAGGATGTATGACAGGAAGGAGAGCTCAGTAGTCCTGTTGACAACTCTTCGTGTGGGACCCAGTGAGGGGTGTTATGGGAAAGGCTAGATTATCTGAAAGGTCCTCTTCAGCCGTGGTATTTTTTGCTATAGCTTCCAAAAGTAAAGGACCCTTGAGTCTATGGAGGCCTCTAACCTCCTTTTAACTTGTATTCCTTTAGTTACGGAACTTGATGGTCTTCAAACTAACAAGCTCTGTGAAATTATTTTCACTGATGGCTTAGTGTCATCTCTCCTGAAACTCTCTCTTGAAATTTGAAGTGGGCCTCCAATATCTAGTATTTCATAGTGAACCAAATTAAATTCAAATTAAGTTCACCTCATCCAGACTTCCCACGTATCTTACAGCCTTTAAACTCAGGTCTTCGCTCCACCTTTACTTTTCTGGGGTGAGAAGTTACTACTTTCTTCCATATTTTCTATGTATTACTTTATTCAAAAAGTTGTGATATCCTCAAAAAGTAAATGGGACATGTTCTATGGATTCTTGTGTGTGTGTGTGTGTGGCTTTATATGGGGATATTCAGGAAGCTGGATTATATGTTGTGCTACCTCAGTTATGTCTTGTGATGGATTATGGCAGAGGAATTGTGGGAGAAAACCAGAGTCAGATCACAATTTATGAATTCTGAGTCATAAATTAGGAAGTCTTACACTCTGCATCTTTGCCATATTTCTCCCTTCCTTCCTCCCTTCCTTCCTTCCTCCTTCCTTCCTTCCTTCCTCCTTCTTTCCTTCCTTCCTCCCTTCCTTCCTTCCTCCTTCCTTCCTTCCTCCTTCTTTCCTTCCTTCCTCCCTTCCTTCCTTTCTCCTTCCTTCCTTCCTCCTTCCTTCCTTCCTTCCTTCCTCCTTCCTTCCTTCCTTCCTTCCTTCCTTCCTTCCTTCCTTCCTTCCTTCCTTCCTTCCTTCCTTCCTTCCTTCCTTCTTTCCTTTCTTCTCTCCTTTCTCTTTAATTCTTATCCAAGGACATGCTTATAGATTTTTTTTTTTTTAGAGAGAGGGGGAGGGAAGAAGATAGAGAGAGAAACATCAATGTGAGAGAGAAACATCAATCAGTTGCCTCTTGTACACACCCTAACTGGTACCCAACCAGCAACCTAGGCATGTGCCCTGCCTGGGAATCGAACCCGTGACATTTTGGTGTATGGGACAATGCTCCAACCAACTAAGCCACACTGGCCAGGGCTTTTCCATATTTCTAATTCATGTAAATATCTGTGTGTCGAGATGTCATAAAATATTTAAGCTAAAAAGACACCTTGGAGAGTACCATATTTCAGGTTTCCCAAAGGGAGTCCAGGGATTGTCACTACTGAGGTGCCATTATAAATTGCTTTTATTCAGAAATAAAGGATTCCATAATCAATTGTTTCTGGGATAAGCTGGGTGAATTAAAGTTAGGCAGGATTTTGTTCTGTAATGCTTTTTAGAGCCGTAGAATGCTAACATGTAGGTGAGTCTCTGAGGGGGGATAGAGTTTGCAGCATTTTCTAAACATTGTTGTTTACGGAATTTTTGTCATTGTTTATACACTGCTGCTTATAAGAAGTGTTTTGGGAAACACAGATCTAACTCAACTTTATTATATTACCCAAGCAAACGTTAAGGCATGTTAAAGCAATTTACTAAAGTTGTACAATTGGTCAGTGCTGCAGTTGAGCAGAGAAAGAGGGAGGGGAGGACTTAGTGACTAACATTTTTCCAAACAGGTGTGACTAGCATGTAGCAGACATTTGTAGTCTGTGTAATGCTAATGAGAGAAATGTACTTGCCCTTGAACTAAACAGAGAGTAATGTACCATACATATTATTGAGTCATACTTCCAGGCCCCTCATCAGAAAACCAGAAATAGGTCATGGTGGCAACAATATTCCTGAATTAAATACTTATTGTGGCATCCGGAATAACAAAAATAGGCAGCTTAATAGTACTAACAGCATTATCTATCTATCTATCTATCTATCTATCTATCTGTCTGTCTGTCTGTCTATCTATCTATATCTCTCTCTCTACTTTAGTAACATACACTCATATACTAATGTATATTTTTATAGGTTAATAGCTTATGAAAAAGGAGGATGGGCCTTCAGGATCTTAAAATTTCACTCATTCAGTTTTTAGATGGGGAAACTGAAGCCCAGATGGACCAGGCAATAAGGTCACACAACTCGTCTGGGAAAGGCCTGGGATGAGAATCAGGTTGGCCCCGTTCTCATCTTGTTGGTGTTCCTGGTCCATCTCGTGCTGTTGCAATGCCAAATTTGTGGAGACAGCTCCCGTGCCACCACATTTCATTCTCATTTGAATGTTCATTTGTTTTTGCAGGTTAAAGCATGATTCTGAAATAAAATGACTTGT
Source organism: Desmodus rotundus (assembly GCF_022682495.2). Taxonomy (NCBI): domain Eukaryota; kingdom Metazoa; phylum Chordata; class Mammalia; order Chiroptera; family Phyllostomidae; genus Desmodus; species Desmodus rotundus. The sequence continues at coordinate 15,764,867 of NC_071390.1, forward strand.
CACTCCTGGGTGACTAGATCTCCCATCCACTTAAGTCAGGGAATGAAGACTGTTTCCCCTGCGAGTAGCATGAAGGATGAGAAGTAACTATTTGTCGAATGCAGGATTCATTAGTCACGAGGCTCCTTGTTTAGAGATATTTCATGTCCACTCACTTTCAAGGTGGGCGGATAGCTCTTCCTTCTCATGTACACATGCCATCTGTGCTGCAAAGCCTAAAGAAGAGCAGTGAGTGAATATAAGTTTGTGGCACTCAGAGCAAAGCAGCCCTCTGCAATGCACGGTCTAGGCAACACGAGGTTGTGGTTTGCTATTTTCACTCTTTTTTAACTGGAGAGGAAAGGAAGATCTGAGTTTGCTTTTCTCCAGGCCTGGACTATGTGTCTCCAGACATGCTTGCTGTCATCGAAAGTGCTTGGCCGTCATATTCCCCCTGTTGTTAGTAACAGGTCCCGTGTCTTTTCGTTGGTCTCTGGACGTCTGAGCCCTGGTGCTATTGTCTGAAATGCTGTGGTGTGTCTGACTTTCTGGAGTCCAGGAAAACCCTGCCCAGTCATGGCTGCTCCCTGCAAATTAGACCCGGGTTCTGCTCCATGCAGGGTCTCCAGGGTCCCAGAATGGCTGCCTTAGTCTAGTCTGCAGTCTTTCTCCAGAATCTGGCTCTAAGGACAGGCCGTCTTACCCAGCGGCAGCAATCACAGGACTGGCTGGCTATGGCCCTTGTCACCTGGAGCATTCTGCACTGATGGAGCAGGGCTTATTTTTCTGAGGTGCTGATCTCCAGGCTTTGGCTCCTCCTGCCTAGATCACCAGGATTAGCCTGCACCTTGGTCTGGCTAGTCTTGTTTCTCCAGAGACAGGTCCTTTTCTGCCTGCTACTTTGGGCCTCTATTTTGCCATAGACACTTGCATTATCTACCAGCTACCTGCTGACTCCTTCGACTCTCTGTCTTCTCATACTTGGCTAGCTTTGTCCTACTGCACTGAACATCCTGAAGCAGCATTCCATCTGGAAGCCTGGAGGATTTTGGTTGGTTAGGGCCTATTCTTGGGCATCTACACTTGTGTGTCCAAGGTGATGCAGTCCCTGGAGGGCCGGTTCCTGGTACTTGTAATATTTTTGAGCATAGGTTTTGTCAATGTGCACCGTAGAGATGAATGCCTCTTCTCTTCTGAAAAAGTGGGAGCAACATTTTATGTGATCTGTGGCAAGATTAGTGTCAGAGGCAGCAACGAGATGGGAAATATTTAGGGTACCTGTCAATGCAGGTGCAAATGATCATAGCATCTATCCTCTTAAGACTTCCCCCTCTCCATAGATGAGTATGAGTAGACACCTTTACCAGAATCCAAATCCATCTGAATTTACCACTGCTTGTCTAAGAATCTCTGGGTGGATGAAAAAAAACAATGTGGCTCTCTGTACGTTGAGTATCTGTAAGTTCTTGAGATGCTCCTCATGTTTCTGTCCAAATGAAATGAGCATTGTGGGATCCTAACGGAAAAGTCAGACAGGAGCTTTGGAAGGAATGGGGGCCGGATCTATTCAATCCTTAAAACACAGACCAAGGCAGCAGACTCTCATCAGAATATTTATCTGTTCCTCAAGAGCTCTGTTGACTCCAGCGTTTGACTGCTTGTGGTTGACAGGCCCAGAGCACCCTCAGGAAGTTATAGATTGTGGGTTATAATAACCTGGGTTATGGTGGATGCCTCTGTGTATCCCCAGCCAGATTGTGGTGGTGCTTTCTTTGCTTTTTCTTTGAAGAAAGTCAGAAGGAAATGAAAATATAGAGTAGGCAATATGGCCTGGAGAAAACTTTACTTTTATTTTAAAATGTTTCTTACTAACATATAATCATTAAGGTAGCAGATATTTAGTGTACAATATTTGCTAACTACAGAAAGGAAAGCACTTAGATGAAAATAAAAACCATCAAAACCCCACCAGAAGAGGAAATACATTCGGTTGTAAGTCTTTCTGGTCCTTCACATATACAAAAATAGGTAATGATATGTAATGACATACAGGAATATATACATTTCCTAGCTAGCTAACTGACTGGATTAGGTTTAATAATTTTATGTAGACTTTTTCACTACATGGTATATTGGGCAGTTTCTTCTGTTGTGTAAATATTCATATAAATAATTTTAATAACTGTACAGAAGTCCATAATAAGAATGTACCATTGTTTATATAATCAGTTGAAAAGTGTTGAAAACACTTAGACTATTTGCTTAAAAATGTAAATAATGCTTCAATGCCCATATTAATAGAATAAACTTTGAGTATATCTATGACAATGTTCTCAAATTCTTAGAGGAAGGATTACTAGGTCAGGTTATATATACATTTTTAAGACAATTAACACATAAATTGCTTTTTAGGAAATCTCTATCACACTGTATTATCATTAGAAAAAATTCAAAGACAACGATTTTGATAGTGAAATAGGTAAATAAATTTTAACCTTTAAATATATATATCTTAGATTATTTACGAGCTTGGCATTTGTTCATTTGTGACTTGTATGTACATATTTTTGAACATACCCTGAACATATATCTGTTATGGTGTTCAATTTGTCTTACTGATTAGGAGGAATTACTGGTTTTAAGGATTGTATATAACTATTTTTCCTATTATGTCTTTAAAAAATTTTCCAGTTTATTGTTTAGTTTCTACTTTTCCTACAGATATGTCTTTTATAGTAATTCTTGTAATGATTTTAGAAGTAAAAAGAGAAAACTACTTTTTTAAAAATATCTATTTGCAGTATAAAAATCCAGCATCCACATGCTGACATAAAAGATAGTATTACAAAATGGATTTCCACAGAGTAGCACATTTGGCATTTGATTTTTTATCTTTGCCATATTTCTGGACAAGAGGCACACCTAATTCACAGCCTATGTTCTCTCTGCCCAACATTTAAAGAGACTGATGTTCTTGCATGCAAACAATAAATCTACAGGGAAACTGCCCATAAAGTCTCTTTCAGGATGCTTAGTGGTATAGACTTTGGTAGAGGGAGAAAATTCCAACTATATTGTTTCAACATTCTTTGATAAATCAGCAGCTGAGGTTTGATTGATGGGCATTTCCCACATCATTGATGCCCAACATTTCTGCAGTTTACTTCCAAAAACTCTAATACATTTTCCCAGAGGAACTCAATAAAGTGCTTTTTCAGGTTATGAGATCTTTTTGCTTCCTGTATCTAATGCAAACAGCAGACAGCTTGGAAAAATAATCCCCCTTGATATATATACATTGCATATATGTATATATCAGGCATAGAGACAAATAACAACAACACAATAATAAATAACCATAAAATTAAAACAAATAGTAAGTTGTTTTGACTCTTAGCCCACAGCTGTCTTTAAATGTCTTTGCAGTCCGTTTTCTTGTCTATTTAAGAGGACTTGATTCTTGTCTATTCAAACTTCAAGAGTTACCTGCCATCAGTTAGGGTTGACCAATATGGGAGCCAAGTAGAAATGTTTCATCCTACCACAAGCTTAAGATCAAATCCTCTCTTGAATAAAATCTTTCCTCAACATCTCACTCTGGTATTTAAAATTCTACGATCTCAGGAATATTCATACAATCTCAGGTATATAGGGGGCCTCATAGGTCTTTTAATTAAGAGGTCCTAACAAAAAAATTAAGGCTGTAGATGTGTTCTCTTTTCTACCCCAGTTGAATGTGAAATCTTCTTTTTCTCATAGGACTAGAACATAATGGATTTGCCAGATCAGTGGCCATATACTATGTACTTAAAGATCATGTGAATTTGCTTTAGCAAATTTGCCTTAGCACAGAAACTACATTTGATGCAGCAGCTGCAACTGGGCTGCTACTGGGTTGAATTTGTGTTTATTCGCTGTCATCCTTTAAGTTCCACCTGATTTTTCCAGTGACCAGACTGGTATATTAAATAGCCATACGGTAGGAACTACCCCCACTTCATCATTTAGGTCTATAAGGGTGGTACAAATCTCTGTTCTTCCTAATAGGACAGTTTCTGATGCTTTCACTTGGGGTTTTCCACTATGGTAGCTCTTAACCCATGGGCCAAGGAATTGGTTTGGGGGTTTTGCCAACTAGCAAGTATGTACATTTTAATTAAAAATTTTGAGTCTAGGGAAATGACCCTCAGTATATCTTTGGACTAAGTGGATTCTCTGTGAGCTAAACCTGGGTCATGACTCCTTTTATTAACTGGCAGCTTACTCTAATTAGGTGAGGCATGGTGACACTGTAGGTCCCAAGATATTAATGCCAATTAAGGCCATGTATTCAGTAGTTTTTAAAGCACTCAAACATTCCCCTTTCCTCAGTGCATGGTTGCCCAATTGTATGCTTATAGTTCTTTTGGTGAAGAATTACGAGTATTAGGGAAAAAATCATGTATGTTCACGGGCGTACTGTAGGTCCTTTCTTCTGGGAGTTAAGACTCTCCTGCAGTTGGTTCTGGGTGTGGAAACTGCCTCAGATCTGGCAACTGGGCAAGGGATTGTGACTTATTGTTAGGAAAGTTTCCCCCAGTCTCCTCGTTACTCATCCTTTGGACTTCTTTGCAGCACATAGAACTACCATGGCACTCTAGAAGCTGTGTTATATGGACCATCTACAAGGTCAAGCCCTCTTGGTTTCTATTTTTAGTTTGCTACTCAGCTCATTATAATCATTCCCACTTTGTTTTTGTAGTTAAATAGCATCATCTGACTTCTATTGTTTTAGGACCTAACAATTTCATCGATTATAGTGAAATCAGTTCTCTTACCATTAGCACTGGCATCCAGAGCACAGTTACTCCTGACTTTAGCATCTCCCTTTTCCCTTCACAACTTAATGGTTATGGTACCACATGAAGGCTCACGGCCAACTATGTATTGGAAAATTGTTGACAAAATGTAGATAGCTTTATGCAGATCTGGGTTTGCCATTTGAATACAATGAAGGAAAGTGTTGACATCAATGGTGTTTGCAAATGAGTGAACAGAAGGAACCATGGAATCCAACTAAGAAGGGGAAGACTTTTTTTTGAGATCTTGATTTTAATCCTTTGAATATATACTTAAAAGTTAGATTGCAGGATCATACGGTAGGTTCATATTTAAGTTTCTGAAGAAATTTAGTACTGTTTTCCATAGTGGCTGCACCAATTTACATTCCTACCACCAGTTACAGGGGTTCCCTTTTCTCCACATCCTTGACAACACTTGCTGTCTTTCATGTTTTCAATAATAGTTATCCTAACAGGTGTAAAGATATACCTAGTAGCCATTTGTATGTCTCATGTTTATTACAATGTTATTCACAATAGCCAAGACATGGAAACAACTAAAGTGTTTGTTGATGGACAAATGGATAAAGAAAACACGTTATATGGAAGGAGCCTTGACTTGGCGTAGTGAACACACAATACAATATTTGGATGATGTATTATAGAACTATACACATGAAACCTACAGAATTTTATTAACAAGCTTCATCCCAATAAATTCAGTAAAATTTTTGAAATATGAAATATGTATATACATACAATCGAGTATTTTCAGCCTTAAAACAGAAGAATATTCTGCCATATGTGACAGTATGTCTGAACCTGGAGGAAATTATGTTAAGTAAAATAAACCACCCACAGAAAGACAAATGCTGCACGATACCACTTACACGAGGAATCTAAGTCATATTCATAGGAGCAAAGGGTAGAATGGCGGTTATCAAGAGTGGTGGGTGGGGGAAACAGGGAGGTGCTGGTCAAAGGTACAATGTTTCAGTTATAAAAAATGAAAAAGCCCTAGGTATCTGTCCAGCTTAGTGTCTTTTGCACACAATTTTGCTAAGAGGGTAGATTTATGTTAAGTGTTGTTATCGCAGACATATGAAGAATAAATAAAGAGGGCTGCAGGAAACTGTTGAAGGTGACGATGGATATGCTAATGGCATAGATTGTGGTGATAATGTTATGACTATATATGTCTCTCCAAATGCATCAAATTGCATACATTAAATATGAACAGCTTTGTGTATCTAAATAACACAACAAAGTGCTTTTTAATAAAAGGGGGCAATGAAAGACCCGATTGTCATGAGACTAGGGAAAACGTAATATCGACAGACGATTGAAAGGCATTATGAAGTTGTGTAGTTGCTCAAGTGGAAGATCTTAGAGTGGATGAGATAAGAGGGTAGGAGATGCTGGTCAAAGAGTGCATTTAAGGAGGCCAGCTTCCACTTCAGAACCACCTAGCCAGGTTGCCTCACACACACTACATTCCAAGACTTTGCTGTTCTGTTCGTGTTTCCAAGGTCCCGAATACCTCCTTTTTAGGCACGAATCAATCTGTGGATGCTGTCAATTACCCTGACATTGAACCACCTTGATAACAACCCTATGGACCTCACAGACATGAGCCACTGAATGGGCATTGTATAGGTTCCACAGCCATTAATGAAGTCCCCCTCAGATTTATTCCTTCCTGCTGCTGCTTCTGAGCCTGCGTAGCTTCTGTACTCTTTACTCTGAATCTTGGCTCATTATCTACAGAAGATAGTGGAGGTCACAGTGTATTTTCAATAATTTTGTTAGATTGTATTATGATAGCAGTCATATCAGTGTGCATTTCAAAAAACACACTGTTGGTTTTCAAAGTTGGTGAATTTTTGTGTAGCCATTTTACTATTGAAGATGGAAGAAAATACGCGATATATTTCAGTATATTATGCTTTATTATTTCAAGAAAGGTAAAAGCACAACTGAAACACAAAGACTTGTGCAGTGTATGGAGAAAGTGCTGTGACTGATCGAATGTGTCAAAAGTGGTTTGTGAAGTTTTGTGCTGGGGATTTCTCCCTGGACAGTGCTCCATGGCTGGGTAGACCAGTTGAAGTTGATAGAGAGCAAATCGAGTCATTATCTGAGAACAGTCAACTTTATACCATGTGGGAGAGAGCCGACATACTCAAAATATCCAAATCAATAAAGTTATAGGTGAAAATGACAATGTGTATTTTATTTTATGGAAAAAAATGAAACAGACTTTTTGGCTGACCCAATATATTTGGAAAGGACTTGCAAGCGTCTGCAGCTTTGTTAAATTCACCCTTCTTGGAAGCTGTTTCCATGAGGGTCATGTTCTTGTTTTTTCTCACAGTATCTGCAAGCACACATTCATTGTCAGAATATTTTTTTCAAGATTTTATTTATTTATTTTTAGACAGGGGGGATGGGATGGGAAAGAGAGGGAGAGAAACATCAATATGTGGTTGCCTCTTGCATGCCCCACAACCTGGCCCACAACCCAGGCATGTGCCTTGAGTGGGAATCAAACCGGTGACACTTTGGTTCTCAGGCCGGTGCTCAATCCACTGAGACACACCAGCCTGGGCTCATTGTCAGAATATTCTTCTTCTGCTCTTCTTTGTACTTTTTAATAGCAACTTTATGTGGCATTTTGTATTAATTATTTTGTTTTCCCTCTAGTTTTGTGGACCTAAGTGCTCCTTCTTCTGCTGCTTCTGTGAAGAGTGCACAACACAGGTCTTTCTGTTATCTCCTAATTCTGGTTCTCTCCCCACGTTTATCTGGGCTTTTCTCTTCCTTTGTCTCTGTGTCACTGTACCGCTCAGTTTGGATCCCAATCCCAGTGATTTCTCCTCACTGCAGGAACTTGTCTTGCAAAGGAGCCTTTCCAACTCAACCCAGATCTTTGAGAATTCATAGGGACTCAGATTACCCAGCCCCTTCAGATCTTACCACTTGCACTCACCTGCTTTTGGAGTTGAATGTTCAAATCTTCTGTTCCCAGTCTGGCCCTCTGAGGTATCCTGTGAACACTCGTTTGCTATTTGGGAAATGACACATTCACTAGATATTCCATTGCTTTCCTTGCTTCCTCCTGCAGAGTTATTGAGGCCACTCTGGTGCTGGTGTGCTGCTAGTTCCCTCCCACTTGCTTGTATTTTGATGTTTGTGGGAAAACCTTGTGACTTAATATTATTGTAGGTATTGTCCATGAATTTTCATTGCTGCCAATTGTTCTAATTTTATAGCAATTTAGGGAGAGAATAAAATCTCTGGCAAAACTTTCATCTTCTCGGATAACTTGGATTATTAAGTTTAATTTTTATAAAGCCCCTGTAAAGTATTCACCTTTCTGATTTGCCTTTTTTGTGTGTAAAACGTTCTTTTGAAATTTATTTCTATTTTTTATTGTTGTTCAGTTACAGTTGTCCCCATTCCCCTACCCAACTTTCCCCTCCCCTACCCCACCCAACACCCACCTCCCACATTCAATCCTCCCCGCTCCATTGTCTGTGCCATTCTTTAGAAAAACTAAAGCTTAGAGAGGCTGAGTAAGTTTCTTGAAGTTGAACCTCAAAAGTTGTAGGAATCAGACATGCCTTTAAGTAGTTTGCCCACAGAGTACACACCATTCATCATCTTGCTAGGCTCCCTCTAAGTGTCCTGTTAGCAATTTAAAGTGCTTGGTCATATTTCCCATTTCAAAAGACTTTCTTGCATACCCCTGGATTTCATCTCTATTTCCCAGAGGGTTTTTAGAAAGATCAAATACCGATAATAGGCCAAGAAGAGGAATGAGCTGATGCCTGCCAGCCACCCCACACAGAATGGAGCTGGCCACGCACCCAGTTGGTTTCCTGGATATGCAGATTCCACCGGACTGACTGATAATCATTTCAAAAGATCTCTTTTTCTGTGTGAATTAAAGCTCACCAGCATCATCTGCTTTTCCTTGATAGCTCTGCCAGACACTTATTTTAACTCTTCACTCTGCTCTGTGATCTTCATGTAGTCGCCTCTGCGGAGTTGTTGATTCTGAAAGTACATGCTTGAAGTCTACCCCAGATAGTACAGATTTGTCAAAAGCCGCTAGCGAATGCATTACTTTCCTGTGCTTGAATGGCTTTTACTGATGGCTTCACCTGCTAATGGTTTAAAGTATGTTATTCATTACATATTTTGGGAAAATGCATATTAATATTCTTAGCAAGCAGCTTGGGAAGAAATGTGCTTATCTGCATTTTACAAGAATCTAATGCACATGCATCTCAAATCTGAATATTTTATTTAGAGGGATGTCTATGATGATGTTGGTTGGGTTGCTTCTATCTTAGCTTTTGGAGTGTTTCCTAGGAAAGTGATTAGTTTTAATGTATCCCTTCCTTTGCCCTGCTCAATTAGTTGCTTCATGAATTGTTGATCTTCTGTTTCAACTTGCAGAGGTGCCATAAAGTTGCAATGGCCCTGGGACAGCCAAATGAGAGGATCACAGCGGAGTGAGTACTGAACTGAGGCACTAGCAGCTGTGTGATGTTTGGTAAGTCGCTGAGTCTATGACTCAGTTTTCTCGATGGTAAATAAAATACCTACGCTCACCTCCCTCCAGATTGTTCTGATTCATAAGGAAGATGGTATATGTGAAAACCACAGCTTTATTTAAGAGATTACGTACATGATTAGACATTCTATTTGATTACAATTACTTGTTATTTTTAAAAGTTACTGTATAGCCTTGAATTCATGACTTTGTGCTTTTTTTGAAAAAAATACTTTAGGATCGATTTCTAGGAAAATCGTTTCTGTAACAAAGATTATGAACACTCAACAGAACTCATTAAATTGACAAAAATTGTTCTCATAAGTTTTAGAGTTTAACACTCAAAATGCCTACAGATGAAAAACATGCGTTGTTTTCCCCAGTTTATAGATGGAGACACTGAGCCTAAGACAATTCAATGGCTACTTGAGACCATTTATACAAGAACGCAAGAAGCAGTCAGGTTTACACTATCTGCTGGTCCAGGATTTTGTCATTAATCCAAGGAAAATAAGGAGGTTATCTCTGTTTATTAATCTCATTCTTTATTTCTTATTGATTACTTTATATTAATTCAAAATTTGCTTATTCATATTGGAGGAAAGGTAACGAAGAATGATTTGCGAGGTTTCAGTGGGTTTAGATGGACATCTCCATATCACTACAAAGTAATGATACTAATGTTCATTTATAAGAAGGAGGAGGAGAAGGAAAAGGAGCGGTGTGCCTCCAGTTTTGTTCTTTTTCAAGATTGACCTGGCTATTTGGGGTCTTTCATGGTTCCACACAATTTTAGAAGTATTTTTCTATTTCTGTGATGGGGGAGGAACAAACTTCGCTCTACCCTTATGGTTCTTCTGGCTGCTCCAATAATCAAATAGACATGAGACAGATTAGTGAGAGAAAATAACCAAATGTAATACATGCATATGCGTGGGAACCCTGCATACATGAGAGAGTCAGAGACCCGACATGAAAAAGAGGTTCAGAGATAGGAAGAGGGTGGAGGCACATAAGACGTACTGAGCTAGAGATGAGGAAGCACCTTGGTGGCTTCAAATGGTCACTGCAGGATGAGAAGGAGAGTAGATGTTTAATAAATAAAAGTTTTCCCTGTCATGTAGGTGGGTCAAACAGTTATTGCTGGTAATCTCTTATGGGCACAGCCTCTTAGTCAAGTTCTTCTAGGCAGTTAAAGGTTGGAGGAAGGGGAAGGACAGATGTTTCTCCTGAGTCTGTGGCTAATGTTGCCTTTAGCTCAAAACAACTGACATACCAGAGGCACATCTTGGGGTGACTCTGGACCCCCACATTGTGAAAAATGCCATTGGAATTTTGACAAGGATTGCATTGAATTTACAGATGACTGTAGGTAGGTTGGACATTAATTTTTTCAGTCCATGAATATATCTGTGAGGTGGCTGGAGCTAAGAACAGGGTCCTTTTAGGATCTTGGGGATAAGGTGGGATTGTTTCCTGCAGGGTCTTTGTGCCTATAGGACTGTTCATGGACTGTGGTTGGCACAGGCTGGAGCCCAGTTACAGAGCCCTTTCAGAATAAACACTCTGAGTTTGGTGGGTTTGCCTCCATGGGGCCCTGGACTATGAGGGGGTGGGGCTAGAGCTAGTTCATAGGGCACTTGAGGGTCCATAGTTGGGACCAAGTTTTGTTTGCCTATTACCAAACACATGGTAGGTGTGACCCCTCCTAGGTCCCTTCACTTACAGTGTGGATGGTAGTCCCAAAGCCAAGTGGGGCTGTAGCTATGTCATCAGGAGTTTGAAGCTATTCCCAAGTCTGTAGGTGGGACCGCAGTTGGCAAGTCAGCCACCTGGATGCGAGCCTGCCTTCTAAAAAGGCTCTCCATGGTTTTAGACCCCGTTGGCCTTTCATGGTCTCCTATCTGGATTCCAGCGCCTCCACAAGCTACTTTTGTCTATGAATGGGTGCCAAATTGTGGTTGCCAAGGGGGTATACATATAAGGGATATTTTATTTGTCATTTTTGCCAGTGTTGTTCCAAAACAACCAGTGTGTCTTTTTAAAATTTTTATCGAGTTTATTGGTTAATAAAATTATATAGGCTTCAGATGTACAATTCTATTATACATCATCTGTATATTGTGTTGCGTGTTCGCCACCCAAAGTCAAGTCTCCTTCTGTCACCATTTATCCCCCCTTTACCCTTTTCTACCTGCCCCACGCCTCCTGCCTCTGGTAATTACCAGGCTGTTGTCTGCATCTGTGAAGTTTTTTTTTTTCTTAATCCCATCACCTATTTTATCCAGCACCCCAGGCCTCCCTCCCCTCTGCCAGTTGTCAGTCTGTTCTCTGTATCTATGAGTCTGTTTTTCTTTTGTCTGTTTATTTTTGTTCATTAGATTCTACAAGTCTTTGTCATTCTCTGACTGGCTTATTTCATTTAACATAACAAATTGATTCTTGCTTGAAACAAAATAGTGCAGATGGCTAAAGAGGCCTTGGAATTAAAGGGGACAGGTTCTAGATTGTGGATTTTACATTTGTTTATCTTATTAATCCCCGGGGGATGATATGGATCAGTGTGGGATCTTATTGTTTTTTCTGGACCAGTCCTACCTCTGGGTGGGTGAGGCTGGGCTGAAAGTGGTAAATTTTGGTTGGTTCAGCCTTGTAGCCCCTCTTGCTGTGTTCCTTCACTAGTGGCTTTGTGGTGTGAGTGAGGGTAAAAAAGAATCTTTTTATTAATGACTCCAGTGTCATTAAGGGCATAAGGAATTTGCCCAAGGTGTCTAAATGAGCATCTAGCTATCTGGCTCTACTGAGTCCTTTAGGGTGGTCAGGGTCCTATGATGAATGAACTAAAAACCCTGGTTTGTGACTCAGGAGACAATGGAGGTTGGTGCCCATCCTGTTTTGGCAGTGGATTGTCATGTGATTCCATCATATTTGGTAATGAACAATCATGATTTTCTTTATGCAAATCTCTTTTGCCTTCCCTTGATGATAATGGGCTTCTTGATATCTTTGTTCTTGTTACATGTTATCTTCTACAGTGCCAGATACTCAGAGTAGAGTCTTTCCAAAATAAATCTTCCTCTCTGCTCTGTTCCAGATGGCTTCTGTAATTGGTTTATTACTTTTGCAGATGTTATAGAGAAATTTAGAAAATAAGCCAACAATGGATTGCAGCAGCTAGTGGAAGGAGCTTTTTCCTGTTGATTATTCTGTTTGGAAACAAATATAATCTGTGTGTCAGCTGAGGCATTGTGTTCCATAAACTCAGCATTTGTGAGGTTTGGGAACTGCAAATTTATCATTTGGTCTGAGAAGCTGGCCTCATCGCTTCTTGGAAGACTGGGTCCCTGCGAATGCATTTAGTAGGAACAAATCATATTTCCCATTAAACTGACTTCTGGAAAAGTTGTGTAATCATTTTCCCTTATATTTTAAATCACTTTTTATATCAGTGATTTTTATATCGGATTTTAAATCAGTTTTTAAGAATATTTTGAGAGTATTTTGTTAATAATCTTGAAAAGAAAATCAGGCTGGCTTAATTGTTACTATTGTTTTTATTGCTATGTCCCTGGGAGAGATGATATGACTTCTCAAAGTCATATAACTTTCAAGAGGTAGAATGATTCAGGGCTTTTCGCTCTTGGGGTAGTCTTCTTTGCTTTCCATTATTACCATTCCATGTCTCTTGTATTTCAGGAATGCTGAGTACCGTGAGGTAGATATTCTACCTCAGATAGGAGGTGGTTTTCACATTTCTAAGCTTTAGGGAAGGAAGCAGGGGTCAACTCAACTTTTCACTGCAATACTCTCCTTTCTTAAACGTCACTAAATCCACCTGTCCATCCAGTGTAGAAACCTTTCCTGCAGCGATGAGTGATGAAATCTTCCCTGAGCAATGGCATTTGGTCTCTAGCAAAGTGTTTTTAGTAATAATGTGATGCTCGTGCATCAGTCTCTCGCAGAGATTTTTTGTGAAACATCCTATCACCCAGGTGACTCAGCGCCACCTACAGACTAGATTTGGTGCCCTGTGACGTCTGGCTTTTCCCCAAGCTAAAATCACCTTTGAAAGGGATGAGATTTCAGACCACCCGTGAGATTCAGGAAAATATTACGGGACAGCTGATGGCAGTTTGCAGAACTGTGTGAGGTCCCAAGGTGCCTACTTTGAAGGTGACTAAAGCATCATTGTCCTATGTACAGTGTTCCTTGTATCTTGTGTCTTCCTCAATGAGTCTATTTTTCATAGTACCTGGCTAGATAGCATGTACTGTACCATGTCTGTGCTAGATGCTGCACAGACTTCACACATCTGCCTTTAGTAAAGTGCTTGAATGTTATGATGGAGAAATTATGAAAATATGTTCAGAACAGCCATTAGGGAAATGGTTATAGAGGCCTTCATGCTTTAGAAGTCTTAGTTGATAGGTCATTTATGTAAAAAAGGTAGAAACTGAATTGGTACATAGAGGTGGAAGACACACAAAGAGAATAATTAGAAGTTGTGTTTTACCTCTAAACAAAAATATTTAATGAGTTATATTGATCAAAAAGGGAATGCATTATGCATTATATTGATTGAAGGGGAAACCTCAAAGTTGGTAGCTAGAAATAAATCATATTGTATTAATAAACTTTTGGGGAAAGCTATATAAACTGTATAATGGTCATATAAGAAGTTGACAAAATATAGAGAAGACTTCATTATTATCCCTCGTTGGTACCATAAGAGCAGAGCAAAACAGAGCTCTTTTGGAGCCCAATCAAGTAATCTGAGGGGATCTGACTTATGGGAAACTGCATGTGTCCCAGGCTCTATTACTGTCAGTGACCCCTCACCTGCAAACATACAAAGCCGTGTAAAAACATCAGAACCATCACCTGGGCTAGTACAGCTCTTAGTCTAGCTAGCTACACACTGGGAGGAGGCCTGGAAAGAAATTTGGAAGAGCTGGTTCCTTGAGTAGAACTGACAAAATTGGTAAACCTTTACCTAGACAGACAAATAGAAAGAACATAAAAAAATACCCAAAAAGTAATGAAAGAGATGTCATCACGGATGCTACAAAAATTAAAAGAACTATAAGCAAACTTAGTGGACAAGCTTACACCAAAAATTAGAAAAGATAAATAAAATAGACAAATATGCAAGCAGATACAAATTATGAAAACAAGAAAAAAAAAATACCCAAACTGATCTATAACAAATAAGAAAAATAAATGAGTAATTATAAATCCTCCTATAAAGCAAAGCCCAGGCCTAGAAGAGTTTACTGATTGAATTCTATTAAGTATTTATAGAAATAATACAAATGCTTTACAAGCTCTATCAGAAAAAAAGAGAATGAAAGAACATCTTTAAATTCATTTCGTGTAGCCAGTATTACCTGATACTAAAGCCAGGCAAATACATTACAGATATTAAAAAATGATAAAATGATATCCCTTTTTAATGTAGATGCAAAAATCCTAAGCCAAGTATTAGCAAATAAAATGCAGCAAAATACAAAACACTAATACCCTCTGATCAAGTGGCATTTATACCAAGAATGCAAGGCTGGCTTAGCACGCGAGTGTCCATGAACATAATACACCCTTGTGGGACAGACAGGATGAACTCAGTAGATTCAGAGTAAGCGTGTGAGAAAATCAAACTCACACTAGTGTCTTCTGTCTTTATGTAGGTCACTTTTATGTAAAGACAGCTTTATTAGGCTTATTTACTATAACAACCAAAGAGACGGGGAGGTTAACAGTGGGGTTATCTTTTCCATAAAGAAGCACCTGCCATTCTTGAGTAAAAATAAATTTATATTTTCCAAGAATTCCTTAACTGGACAAGCTCCTTTATGAACATCTGGCTTCTTTTGTGTAACAAAGTCTTCTTAAAAACAGATCTAAATTGGACAAGGCTGACTTTTCATTATCTTACTGGTAAATTGGGAAGCAGAAATATAACAAGTAGTCTGGAGCCTGGGGTATGTCAGGTGGAAGGTGTGAAAGGAAGCTTACAAATTACGAATCATTTTGTCATCTGTCTTACTGGAATTAGGCAGAGGTGGACCTTCTGAGAGGTCATCTTTGCATCATCTTAATTGTGGTTTTGAGAAAGTCAGGGCCATGATTTATATTGCATTTGAGTTTTTCCTTTTCTTTCTTTTAAAAACATAAGAACCTCCTAGGATCTTAAAGTGAATCAAAAATAGAAAATGGTTTAGTCTGACAATGAAGCCATTAACCGACAAAGAATGGTGATGCCACGGGAGGGTGCTGATTCAGCAGTTCTACTGCCCGACTGAGCCACCTCTGGTGAGTGGCTTTGGAGGCTCTCCTGACTTCTGTGCCTTCTTAGTCCATCTTCTTGTACACTCATTGTGCTTCCTTTCTGTTTTCTTTCTTTATGCTTTTGTTCTGGTATTACTTAATATAATAATTTGGATGACTCTAAAATTATGTAATGTAAGCACTGGGTAAAAAAGTAACTTTTGATTTTCAATCAATATGTTTACGGTAACGAAGTTAACTTATAATTATTACATTTACTGTAATTATTTACCTGGTTGTTTACTCTGCTACACAGTGGAGATTTATAGGGTGAAGTTATCTTAGCCATGTTTATGTATCATATGTGTTTATGTATCTTTTTCTTTTTAAAGGGCACAAATTAGCCTTGCCTCCATGGTGGTGGTTCATGGTGTAGGAACGGATCTATGTCTGGGAAACCTAGGGATTTTGCCTCTTCCATTTTCTTGAACTAGTTTCCTAATTTTTACCATTTTGTCCCTCTGGTGGAGACTATTCTTTCTTCCTTCAAAGTCTGCAGACAGTCACCATCCGATAAATGGGCACTTGGAAATATTTGGCTCCCTTAACCCTCAATATGCTTCAAGAAGAATCCAGAGTCAATGTATAGGTGATGTTTATCTCTTACACATTCATTTGATCTCTCTCAGCTATTTAAAATTCCCAGTTAAAACAACAAAATGCTTATTTTTCCCATAAAACTTTCTACCATGTAAACAATCAGACAAAAACACCTCAAACATCAATGTTTGTTTCTTAGCTAAGTTTGAACTCTTTTTTTCTCTCTTCTTTTTTGAGTGATAGGTCATATATCTTTCCTGAAGTTTTGTTTTGCCATTGGTCAAACGGGGCTAAAAAGGCCCATTTTAACACAGAAAATCTAAAACGCTCTGATATTGGAACAGGAACTGTAACAGAGTGGTAGTATATGAACATGAGTAGGATTATTCATAGTTACTTACCATTTATGAGTGCTCACTGTGTGCCAAGTAAGGTGCTCTAGCTCCTTTATTGCACCTGGTATCTTGTAAGGCTTAGAAAAGTTCTATAACTGATCTAAGTCAGCACATCTAGCAGGTGGTAGCTGTTATTCGATCTGCCTCTGTCTGGCTCAAAACTCAGGATTTTAACTACTTTGCTCTACTGACTTCCAATAGCACAATGCCTTCTATCTGCCGGATGTTCCAAGTATTTGAGAGAGTTCATTCTGCCTTCATGGAACTTGACCTCTAAAAAAGATAAAGAAATGTTAAACATGCTGACATATTTGATTGGGAAGACAAAACAAGCCTCGTAGGGAGTTTATTACTTGCATAATCATCAAAAGCAAGATCAGCAATGGTGTCAACTCCCCATGTCTCTTGTCCCACAGGATGACATGGAAACAAAGAGGCCAAGTGACGGGCAACACTAGAGGAGAGTCACCCCATTGCTGAGGAGCCAGTTCCAGGCTCCGGCTCAGCAGTAAGCCTGCACTAAGGTGGGGCAAAGTGGAGAGCACCGTCTGTCACCAGGTGAGTGAGGCTGGTGAGAATCTGTTCCATACAGCCTGTCTCATGATAAAAGGCGAGTGAGAAATGACTTGTAGCAGCTCCTCACTGGACCAACTATCTTTCTCTAGCCTGGGAGGGCCACAGGATGCTCCACTGAGTCTTAGGTCAGCCTGTGGTTGAGTTTTGTCTACAGCATAGGTGGCAAACGCAAGGCCCACAGGCCAAATCCGGCCCTCCACCTTGTTTTATCCAGCCCAGCACCGAGCTCTTGCTTAACTGTTAAGGAGTATAGTACAGTTAAGTCCTAAATTTTAGGACTGTTCATTTATACAGTCCTAAAATTACCTTTGGCCCTTTGAAGGCTGATGTGGCCCGCGGTGACAATGAGGTTGACACCCCTGGTCTCTGTGGTCTCCGTGAAGACATGCAGGGTCATTAGGGACTGGCACAGAGCAGTTCTGTAAGAAATGGAGAAAGGTCTGCCCTGTCTGAGCCTCTGCTGCTTTGCATGCTTTGCTCTCCTGTCCTTTCTCTTCCTACCTGTGCCACTCTGCTGACAGCCTGCCACCTTGCTGCGGGCTCCTTGCCATCATCACAGATGGGCCTGCTCTGCTGGAGCAGGGAAGTCATGTATGAGAATTAAATGTGGCCATTGAAATTACTGCTGTTGTTGCTATAGAGTAAATTAGTCTACCTGCTAGGTTGAGTCTTTTAAGCAATGTGCTGTAATTTAGGCATTTTATATCTAGAATTTTCTAACCACTTAAAAGAATGTAGTTTAGGCTAAAATGCTCTGAGAGAAATCTAGCTTTAACTTTTTCTATGTGATATTTTTACAGAAAGTATTTTTTACAGAAAGTAATTACAGAAATTAGCTGAAGTATCTCTCAGTTTGCTAATGCTATTTTCAATCATTAATTAATTATTCCATATAATATATGTGGATTGTTTATCATGTGTTAATCATCATGCTGGGTGCTGGGGATATAGATAATATAATTAAAACAAGTCCCCTTGTCCTTAAGCAGTTCCCAAACTATTAGACATATAGGAATATAAAACTTGGGTGGTGTTCACCATTTTAGGTAGTTTTCGGCATACATTCTTTATACAAGGGAATATAATATTTCCAGAAATGCACATGTAAACAAAAAATGGAATTCAGAGATAAATTAGGTATCTTTATTGACTAATGAAATTTGAATTATATTAAAGTGGCTGACCTGGAGCAACTGGGCACGCAACTTTCATACATGGGTGGCATAGAGGTTGACATTTTAAATCTAGATAACCATGTTAGTCCCCGGCGTTTCAGAACAACGAATGGGTAGAGAAAAGAATTTTACATATTTTGCACCTATGCAGGATTGAAAGGACTTGAATTCACTGCACTGGATACTTTAAAAAAAAAAATTCAAATAACGCACAGGTTCCCAGAGCCTATTTTGCTTCCAGTTTGAGCCACCTACTATCTTCTTCTGAGCAAACTGTCTCCCTGGGTTGCAAATCAGGTAGAATCTAAAATTTTTCATTTGCCTGACACTCTGCCCCCTTCCTTGGTGGTGAAATTACAGATGGCCAGCATGAGCAAATGTCCCAGCTAGCCCAGGAGACTCCGTTTATGCCTGTCTGACCTGGTGACGTGTCCAATCGGCGTCTCCTTTCCCCATCAGAAGGCTTTCAGTTTGGGTGAATTGTATGACCAATCACCAGATCTTTTTTCCACATTTCCCAACAATTCCTAAAAGCCCCGAATAATCATGGTTCTTCACACATTCTAGGAAGAAATTGGGAGTCCTAACAGGAAGTATCTGTTTTCCTGCTTGTTATAGTTAGAGTCTCCCACCAACAAAGACATTTTCATATACTCAGAAGCCTACTAAATATGATATTTATTGCCTTATTGCTTTACAATGCAGAGTGCGTTGATGGGGCAGGCAGACACAAAATTAAAATAAAGCTCAACCGCATATTTAAATGGATTCCCACTACTGGCACCGAAAGACTTTAACAGATCATGGTAGCTAAGCACTATGTAGCTATAAAGAGTAACACGGCTAAAAACAACCCGCTGGACCATTCCCAGGTTGCTGAGTATGGCTGCTTCCCCCCCAGAGAGCTGGGAGGTCTCAGGCCACAATTTTAACAAAAAAGCGGAATCTGCAAAGGCTGTTTCTTAAAAGAACAGTAGAGCGTTGAAGACAGCGGCTTTGAAATGATGTAGATCTGGGTTTGAATCCTATGACTACAAGTAAATTCTAGGTAATAGTTTGCACCTCCACTTCCTAATCTCCATAAAGTGAATAATAAGAACTATTTTAGGATAACGAACCCAGAGTGTCAAATGTTTCTGACACCTGGTAGGAGTCTATGAGTGTGCATTTAGGACCACTTTTCAGTTTGTGACTGCGGTGCTCTGCCACCACCCCTGTCCTTCCTCTTTCTTTTCCCTTTTCTTTTTGGCTGCGGCCATGTCTGGGCTAGCCATAGAATGGCTTTGCTGTTTGTAGCTCCAAAGAATATATGCAGCTCTTTGAAATCTTCCGTGTTTACACTGTGTATAAGGTGGTCTGTCTGCACTCTTTTTCATCTCGTGTCTCGTTTGACTTCGCAGCAGACTTCATTGGGTATTTTCAACTTCCTCGCTTTATGTGGGGTGTGTGTGTGTACTTTCCACCCAGCAGTCATTATCCAAATAGTTGTGTCAGGCAGATAAGCAGATACCTGCAGCTCCCTGGCGTCTGTGTTCTTTGCTGCTCATCGGAAAAATGCCTCGGGCCCTCTCCTTATCCCTCTTTGTTTGGAATTCAATCAAGCATACATCTGTGATCATCACTGTAACTACCAAACTGAGTTTTGGAATATTTTGTTCTTGTTTTGAGAAGCACTAGGAGGTTGAATTTCAGAAATCAATAGTGACTCTCTTCGGGTAGAAATGGAAGCCCTGCGGCCTCTCTTTGGAACATGGTCTGGTCCCAGAGCATCCCTGTGCTTAGAAATTGTCCACAAATGGAGGGAGAAGTATCTGAGGAAGGAGGAAGCAGAACGATGACCCAGGATGTCCCAAATACAAAGGCCATGCTTTATATCCATTGGCTTCTTTAATTCCTACAACATGAGAGTAGGTATTATTACCAACACCTTCCATTTGATAGGAAGGAAACTGGAAGGCTTCAAGGAGTACAAGGGTTTGTTCAAGGTCAGATGCCCAGTAAGCAGCAGAGATAAAGCTACATCTTTACTCCGCATGCCTCCAAGTCCTGTTTTCCCCCCACCATGTCTATCATATTGTATTCAACACAAGATAAATAAGTTTACATCCAATATAGTAACTGATTATACTGATCAATTATAATAACTGAAAACTCCAATTATGCCTGTTTTCTAAATAGAATATGTAGTCAGTGTACATGGAGAATTTACATAATTCTGCAATTCAAGCAGTACAGCATTGTAAGAACTGGATATACTATTTAAACGGAACAATGTCTAATGACATCTCTTTATATATAATCACACTAACGCACAAAGATACACTTTTCAAAAGGTATGATCAATGAAGTATCCAATATTCACTTCTTTTCCAATTGCTCTTAAGACTGAAGAACAAAGAAAAAATCGTGAAAAGAAATCTGTAGTTGTTCCACATTTTCCTGTACATAGATGCTTACGTACACCGCTCTGAACAGCCCGTTTTCTTATCCATGTGGATCACTTAATTCTTATAAATGGTGTTGACTTACTGTACTAATCTATAATTGGCTTCTCAACATGAAACACCCCAAAAGGAGTTCCATACATAGCTGTTCTTTTCACATTAATTCATTATTTCAACAAATATTTGTTAAATGCATGGTTGGTTTCAGTAACTGCTTTAATTGCTGTCAGTAGAGAAGTGAATAAAGGAAGAAAAGAACACAAACACAAAAGTCCCTCTGCTCCCCTGTAGCTTATTGTCCGGTGACTGGAGACAGATACTGAATGGCGGGGGCACCATAAATACTCGTGTTATATAACGTTTCAGAAAATACCTGATGGGAAAAATAAAAAAGAGGGATCAGAAATGCTGATCTGTGGGATATCACATCTATAATGGTTGTTTAGGAAATGCCATGTTGAGATGTGACATTTAAGTCGAGACCTGAGAAAGTGGAGCGAGCCAGGGGGATGTCTGTGGAGGGACATTCTAGACAGAAGGAACAGGTGGCAGCAGTGTTTTTCCTCCAGCAAGGCTGGGACTGAATGGGCAGAGGGGAAATCGGTAAGAGTTGCAGCCACACAGATAACAAAGGGTCAGATAGTGTTGGGCATTGTTGCCCATTTTAAGAACCTTAAGGACATTTACTCTAAGAGCAATGGGGAACCCACTGGAGGTTTTGGAGCAGAGGAGTGACACGATTTGGCTTAGCCTTCACAGAATTTGGTGGGCAGTTGTGCTCAGAATGGACTTCATATTGTAGCTTTTACTCATTCCATTGTTTTTCCTACTTTTTTTCTGTGTTTAGCTGAACCATCCGGAATCAGGCAGTTCTCTTGAATTGTAAAAGGACTCAAAGTCTAAACTGAAAGCTTTTGAGAGGAGAAATTGTCCTTTCTTTTTATCCTTTAATTTTCAGTATCAGCACAGTGCCTACCTCATAGAAGATACTAAATATTTGTTTAATGCTTACTAATTAATGCAGGGAATTTATTACGAATCTCCAACCTGACATTTTCAATATTTATATACTTTTTATCATGGATATCTTATCTCTTGCTTATCTAACCTTTCTTCTTGACCTCTCTCTAGTTTTCATTTTCATATACTTTCTTTTAAATTAATGTATATTTTCTGTAAATATAATTTTTTTGTATTTTTCTCTTCCTTTCACTGAACTGACTTCTTAGAAGACCAGAAACTCACTGAGTTCCTTCCTTCCTCCCTCCCTCCCTTTCTCCCTCCCTTTCATAGATTTAAATGACTTTGGAGTTACTTTGATGAGATGAGAAACTCCAAGCTATGAAAATATAGCCCAAGCATGTAGTTTCATTGGGTCCTATCACATCAATGAAACATACTTGATGCACAAGCTATGTGCTCTCTCCAACAATGAGATCTTCTCTTGCACCCCATCCTGGAGAAATCTTCTCTAAGCGCAAAACAGTATTAGAGAAATAAAAGTCAAGGTTACTTTGCAACCATTGTTCCCCTTTTTGTGCCAGATAAATTTTCTATAATCTTATATTAAAATGC
Organism: Desmodus rotundus; assembly: GCF_022682495.2. NCBI lineage: Eukaryota > Metazoa > Chordata > Mammalia > Chiroptera > Phyllostomidae > Desmodus > Desmodus rotundus. The sequence continues at coordinate 15,787,256 of NC_071390.1, forward strand.
AGTTTTCAACATAATGCTGCCCTCCCTCCATTACTCTACCCCCCTTCTGCACTGTAATTCTCTAACAACATTTATTTTCTAAACATGTGCTGACTCTGCCCTTCAAGACACAGATGGGTGTGTACAAATGAGATTACATGGATAGAAGGATGACTTCGAGAAGATGTTTTGGCACTCAGGTTTTCTGAATATTTCATCTCAAGTTAAGCAGATTTACTAAAGGTCTTTAGAGATTCTGCTTTGGTTTCTATTATGATGGCAATCATAATAGAATAAGCTGGATATAGTGATACATTATATAATGACTTAAAAGGCCTCGAAGATGAACAGCTTTTAAAGTAAAGAACAACATTGCTTACAACTCTGATTAAGATTTGGGATCAGGGGTCAGAGTATTATTGCTCTCCACATATAAATATAATTTTTAATTGAAGTAGCATGTAGGAAATTTTAATGGATTCTCACGGCGAGGAAGATTAGAGATAATTGGTTATGTTGTTGTATCAGCTCTGCTATTGAACATCTGTCTGTTTTAGAGGCCAATCCAATAAGTGTCTTATTTGACATTCTTTTCCGTATGTCCTTGGCATATGCTTTAGGTGAACTGACCGCTGATGATTACAGCAGCCTGTCAAGGACACCGATATCTGGATATTGAACACACTAGCTGAGGCTTATTTTCCTTGTTCCTCCTGAGACTGGTAAAAATCATTTCTCATGTGAAATGCCTGGGTTTGCAGGCACTGAGCTAATGATAGTATCTGATTTCACTATCGCTCTCTGACACCTACCCTGCTTTGCTTAGTCTCCAATTATGTGACTGTATTCAATATTGTCATCAGGGACTTCTATGGACATGGTGTTACTGATCTTACTTTCAAGAAGAGGGTCTCAGTTTTTAATGGAAATGGAAGAAAGTTTTTGATAGCACCAGCATCGAAGCCTCAGAATTTTGGAGAATTTAATGGACTATGAGAAAACAGACTCCAAATTTTTAATCTCATGTGTTGAATCATTAAAAATTATTGTGTTTCTCTGTGTGAATATATGTGGATTAATCTTTTAGCCTTCAGTGAAAGTGCCCATGAATTTGCTTCTGAGCTATCAAATGATGATTTGCAAGCCCTTTCAGGAAATGGCATAAAACAGTATAATGGAAGAACTTAATGGCCTGAGGATTTTCCTTCCCTTTGCTTTAAACTATCTGGTTTACTTCTTCATTAGCATGGATATCACACTTGAAAAACGATGTAGAGTAGAGTTTAAGGGTGCAGACTCTGGTACCAAGTGACTTTCCCTCATAATGTTTTGAAGGTGGAATGAGTTAATTAACATGTAGAAAGTGCTTACAACAGTGCCTGGCACAGAGTGAGTACTCAATAAGTGTTAGCTCTCATTCCTTATAATATAATACATGGTGTTATATTATAGGTATAATACCATACCCATCTGCAGTAGGTGCCTGCTGTTTATTCTTTTTGCTTTGGAAGGATCTCTTGAATTTTCATTGGGAACCATGCCTTCTACATCGTGTATGGTCTTGTTTGGACTCTCAGTCATGGAAGCAGTACCATGCTTAGATTCAGGCAAGAGGAACCACTTGTCTCAGGAGCTCCGAACTTTGGATTCCTTTATGTTGGCTAGGACCAGCCAACATGGAGGTGCAATTCAGGCAAGGTACCACAGCCTAGACTGAGGTCCATGTGATCTTTGGTCCTTTCTTTTGGGGGGCACTCTCCAACCATCTACCTCATATAGGGGGTTGACCATGTGGCCACGGAGCTCTGAGACTGTGACAGTGAGATTGTCCTAGGGGTTCATAGTGGGTCTGATTACAGGAAAGCAAGTTAGGTAAGTAGAATGCTCCCGCTGACCATCACAATGTTTATTCCACAAGATTACATGAGGTTTGTCTCGGGAATAGTCTGCAGAATAGTATCAGCAAACCGTGTATCTTACAATAGCTTTTAATAGAATATAGAAATAACTTTCAAAAATCAAAAATAAGAAAACAAAAAAACCCATTTAAAAAAGGGCTGACAGTCTGACCATACCTTTCTCTAGAGTGGACACAAAAATGACACAGATGCACACAAATGGGTATTTAAAGTCATTAGCCATTGCAAACTGAAATCATGAGATGCTACCTCACGTGTAATGGGTTAAAACAAAGCATTCAATACCAAGAGCTGACAAGCAATGTCTAGAAACTGGAGCTCTTCATAGATTGCTGGTGGCAATGAAAACTGGTACAGCCACCCTGGAAAATGGTTTGGCATATTTTTGGGTAAAGTTGACATGCTCTGCTGTGGGGCTCAGCAATTCCACTCTTGGGGAAGTATCTTAAAGAATAAAAATATATGTTCATGCAAAAATCTCTACATAGATGTTTATAGCAGCAGCTCTATAAATAATTGATCCAAACTGGAAACAAACCAAATGTCCATTAGTAGGTGAATGGACAAACTCAGGTAGAGCCCCGTGATGGAACACAGTGCAGCCTCGGCAACAGAACAGAACAGAACTGGGATTCAGGAAGCTTCAGAGAGTCTCAAAGGCATTGCAGTGAGTGAGAGAACCTGGTCTCCAAAGGTTACTGCTCTATGAATACACTTACATAGCATTCTCAAAGTGATAGAGCTGTAGGTACAGAGACTTTGCAAATGGTTTCTAGGGTTATTATTAAGAAGACAGAGTGAATATAAAAAGATAGCATGAGGGAAGTTTTTTTTGAAGTAATTGAAATTTCTGTGCACTGATTATTGTGTTTACATGAATATATTTGTTAAATTTCACAGAATTGTGCACTCCTACAAAGTTATTTTTATATAAATTTTAAAAATAAATACATTGATAAAAAAGATAAGACACAAACAGAGAGAAGACATTTTCCACCCATGTATCTAATAAAGGATGTGTGTCTAGAATACATAGCAATCTCTCAAAATTCTATAATATAAAAGCATTCAACCCAATTAAAAATAAGTTTGAACAATGTTTCATCAGCAAAGAGCATGAATATCAAATATTCACTTAGCATCCTTTATTATTAGAAAAATTCAAATTGAATCACAATAAAAAAAACACTACTCACCTATTTGAGTGGCTGAAAAAAATCAATATGACCCAGTAATTCCATTCCTAGGTTTTTATCTGAAAAAAAAATTATGTTCACGCAAAAACACCGGCATCAATGTTTATGGTAGCTATATTTATAATCACCCAAATTTCAATGGGTGAGTGAATAAATGGGCTCAGGCGCACTTCTACAATTGGATATTACTCTGCAATAAAAGAGGAACCAGCGAGTGATACAAGTAACGATGTGGAAGAATCTCAAATGCACTGTGCTAAATTGTAGATGCCAGATTCGAAGGGCTATGTTCTATATGGTTGCATTTATATGACACTCTGGAAAAACACAAAAATCTAGGGGAAAACACATACTAGTGCTTGCCAGGGACGAAGATGTGAGGGGAATGTTCGGTTTTAAAGGGACCTGCGGTAACTTTGGAGTGGGAGGGAGGGCTCTGTGTTGTGGCTGCGTTGGTGGTTATCCACAGATATGCATTTGTTGAGGCTATAGACCTGTCCACAACAAAGAATATATTTTCAACCTATAAATGATACCTCAATAAACTGAGTTCAAAGGTACACTGGGTGATGAATGCTTGGGGATTGGTTATATTATTTTCTTCATTTTGTATACTATATATTGGAGACCAATGGTTTTTTTTCTGTAAGATGGCTCAAGTAGCACTTAGTTGTCTTTAACTTCATTTGAAACAACTTTGATAGATTGTATTACGACAGCTGACATATCAGCATACATTTAAAACGACGTATCAAAATTGGTGAATTTTTGTGTAGCCATTTTAATATTGAAGATGGAAGGAAAAAAGCAACATTTTTAGCATATTATGCTTTATTTTTTTTCAAGAAAGGTGAAAATGCAACTGAAACACGAAAGAGGATTTGTGCAGTGTATGGAGAAGGTGCTATGACTGATTGAACATGTCAAAACAATATTTTTAAAAGGAAGAAAGATAATTTTTTAAAAAGTGGTTTACAAAGTTTCGTGCTGGAGGTTTCTTGCTGGACAATGTTCCATGGTCGGATAGACCAGATGAAGTTGATAGTGATCAAATTGAGACATTAAATGAGAACATTCAGAACATTCAATGTTATATCACATGGCAGATAGCTGACATACTCAAAATATCCAAATCAATGAAGTTATTGGTGCAAATGGAAAATGTGTCTTTTACTTTATGGAAGAAACTAAACGGATTTTTTTTGGTCAATCCAATATTTGCAAAGTAAAAAGCAAACAAAAACCAAGAAGGCTAACACCTACTGCTGGCAGGAATCCAGGGGAAAGATGTTGATACATTATTGATGAACATGTAAATTGCCACAGGATTCTTTTAAAGCAATTTTGTAACAGCTGTTAAAGCTTCAAATTACATAAGCCCTTTGTCCCAGAAGACCCACTATCTGTATCCCTCCCACAAAAATAAGAGCTCCAGGCTTTTAACAGTGTATAGGATGGGGTAAAATTGGGTTTACAGTTGTTTGTATGGAAACTAATACAACACTTAATAAATAATAACAATACAAGGATAAGCTCTGTGTTACACATGCTGACAATTGTAAACCTGCTTTTGTCCCGCCCTGGATGTACAAGGATGTGCGTTACAGCCTGTCCGTAGTGGAGAGCCACTGAACACAGTGAATGTCTAGAACTGGAGCACTCCAAAAACACTCCCTTGCTGTACATATGCCTTTACTGTCTCCCTCTGCCCCAATGGTACCATGGCTTAACCTAATACAGTACAGCTGTACTTTGGCATATTATACAGACACTAAAAGATAATGAAGTAGAGTATTAGTTTACGAATCTAATCAATGACAGAATAGTGTTTTATACCTAACTCTGCCTGACTCCAATGTCTGTGTACTGAACCTCTGTGCGCTACTAAGTTTTTTATTTTCCCTACTTTTCCCCCACGGTATGTTCTTCCTGGTCTTCACCTTTTCTCATTTAGGGTGGTAAGGACTGAGGAGCCGTGTTTAGGGTTTAAGACTAGAACACGGTGCTGTCAATAAGCTGGGCAACTTTTTCTGGGAAGCAGGTCCTTGCTGTGCACCTGGGCACCCCAGCTCACTGGCATATTGCAGTAAGATTTGGGAACAAAGCCCCAGATGCTGCTTCCGTGCCCACCTCTGTCCCCCACATCTCCCCGAGGACCTCGTGACCCCGGACCCAGCCACTGAGAAATCCTGGTGCTCAGTCGTCGCTCCTGACGTCCTTGTGCTCTGCGACGTGGGAACCACCGCTTACAGTAGCGGATGCAGATTAAGTGGGGGGAGTGAAGTTTGGGAGACCGAGTCCAGTGTGAAAAGGGCCGTCTCCTGGAGGGAACACGTTCGACTGCAGTCTCATGAGTCCTTTCTATGAAGTAGCAAGACTAATCCTCACTGTGGAAGCCACCATACTAGTACCTTTCCGGCTTGGAAAGTAGGGCTGAGGGTGGCTGTGGGCAAGCGTATAATGTTTTCCTTTCCCCTTGATATTGGTGCTGGTTACGGGAATGTGCTCAGTTTGTGAAAATTCATCAAATTGCACACTGTGATTCCAGCATTTCTCTTATGGACCTGTTACACTTCAATAAAAGATTAAAAACAAATTAACAACCACGTGCAATGTTCAACAGGATAATAAATGGTAGTTACTATGTACATGATCACAGAATCCCAATGGCTTCATATAATAACATTGCACTTCTTACTCACATTTCTGAGACTGTTGCTGTCAGAGAATACTCCTGAATGCCTCTTCCCGAAGCACTGACTCGGGGACCCAGGCTGCTTCTATCTTCGGGCCTGTATCATCAGCAAGGGTTTCTCTGTGGACAAGCGATGATACCGGAAAATCAATATGGGCAGATTTTTAGGGGTCAGGACTAGGAATGGTAAACGTCATTTTCTCTCACATTCTACTGGATGAAAGTAGTAATCAAGTGACTTCAATTGGAAGCAAGAACATTTAATCTTCCACTTTCTGTTAGGGATATAATATGGTTTGATAAACATGCAACATTATTTTTATCTTGCATAGACTCTACTTTAAAATCTATAATGCAATCCATTTGGGGGAAGAAAGATTGATATTTGAAACACAAATAAACAAAAAATGACTGAATGATTTAAGAAGGCCTCATGGAGAAAGCAGAAGTCCCGTTGTGCCCTGACAGATGAGGGCGATTTGGACAGGTGGAGGGGCAAGGGAAAGCTTTGGTTCTGGGGACCCTGGACTCATTATAGATTTACCTGCACATAGGACAGCAGGGGGGCATCAGTATTACATAGCAATTGGTGCACATGTACCCTATTTCCAGAGGACCCCTTGGAATGAAACTTAAATGAAAAAATTGGAATTAGAACTTGGACTTGCCTCTGCTGTACCTAGGTGCCTGCAGAAGCAACCTATTTTCCCCATCAGAAATGTAATTATCTTTTGTATGACGTTGCTTCAGACAAGAGAATTTACTGATCCGGTTTAAGAGCATTTGGTCATGTGTCTCCCTCCTCCCGTGCTGTTTTCTGACCACTCCATCATGTCCTGCATTCTTTCACTCTGTTTTAACTCTTTTTCTGTCTGCTTTGCATGCATCATAGTCTCTCCTTCTCTAATAGATTATTCTCTTTGAAAACAGTTTTTTCCCCCTCAGCCCTAAGCACAGTGTGGGAGGCATAATAGTTGTAAAAAAACTAAGACATTTTGGTTTTTTGATTCATTTGGTCTTGGAAAATATCTGACATTATAGTTTTTGCCCTTAACTTCTCTCCCCAGACTTTTATACAAGAACCACAAAACACCAGTATCATGAATTTGAATCTTTTTATCCCTTCCATCTTGACAGTTAGTCAGCGAAGGAGCAAGAGGCTAGGTGGCAATGCTTACCTGCAGGAAGCTACACAGGTTGCTAGCCTTGGAAGACGAGCCACAGAGCTGAATTTCATGAAAAGGTGGCTGCCTCCCGCCCTGCCTTTTTCATGCAGCCCCCAGTAACCCACAGTGTGCCGAATTCTTGGTGCTCCTATGTGCTATTCACTTAACGCTCTGTCACACTGACAGTTTGGAGCCGCACGTGCCTGCCCGTGCATTCACGACGGGCTTCCAGTTCCAGTGCCCTCACTTTCAAGACTGAAGGGAATTTGGTACAACTGTGATTATCTCCCAGAATCTCCTTTGCCAATTTGGAATCATAGATGAGCAAGGAAATAGCAATAAAATATCATGTAAAATCCAACACATTTCCAATTGTTGTGCTTCCCAGAAAAGAATCTTTACTCTATGTTAAACCGGTGTCTTAGGTTAATTGATGATTCTGTTAAATAGACCAATTGAATAAGAGAAAAATAAACCAAGTTAATTTTCACTTTCTAATATGAGACATGCTCTCTAAAGATGTGAATGATTTCATTCCCATTATCTTCAAGTGATTGCGTCACTGGACACCTTGGCAACAACAGTAACACGTGCCGAAAGGCAGGGTGTTCACTGCTGGGTCACCACAGGGCCTCACTGGAGTCCTTCGTCTTGAGTGCGGGGGCCAGGTTCTGCGTGTCTACCGTATTTGTCATGTACTTCCATAACTAAGGGCGTAATACGTGTAATTACACATCAGATCCTTCCAGGGTCAAGGACAGAAAGCCCAGACAAGGATTTAAGGTGTTACATGGGGACATGTTAACTTTCCAAACAAAAAAGATGGGTTGTTGTCCCAATCCAAGCAGGTGGGAGTAACAACAAGCCTGACAAGTCTTTGGGGAGCCTTAGTTCAAGCTCTCTCCATTTCAGGACTACTAATGCCCAGGAAAAAGTTTCCCTGAAAACATACTGCTCTTTTCACCCCTGGTACTTGGATCAGAAATTAATTTGCCAGCTAAGACCCTTGACTCACACCTCAGTGGTTCTGTGGTTACCCAAGACCCTCAGCCGTTTTGAACCTCAGCATTTCTGTTTTGCTGTCTCCCTATGGCTGCGTTTTAAGAAGGCCTGACCATCCCTGCATTGTTGCTACCAAATGTCTTTTTCAGTTTTGCTTTCAGGCAGGACTTCAAAGTTGCTGACACCAGTCCCATCAGTGTCAGAATGTGGATAAATGACAACATCTATTAATTTTGAATCTGTTCCCCTCCCTGGAATCAGCCCAACATTGGCTGAAGAATGAATTGGCTGGCTCCAAAGTCAAGGTCAAGAAGAACACAGACACAGGATTAGAGCAAAGTGGAAGAAAAGGATGAAGCAGAGGAGAAGGAGAGCTAAGATAGTTTCTGAGGTTGAAAAATTCAGTTGGATAATTAAGTACATTAGGACCAGGAAAAAAAAAGCAAGATAGTCTGGAATTTAGGCATTAAGAAATGTCAAAATATCAAGGTTTAGCAAACAATATTTTATCCCCAGCAATAGTGAGGATGATGAGGAAAATGGTGATGGTAACTGACATTTATTGAGTGGTTGTTATATAGAAGACACAGTTTTAAATTGCTTCATATGTATTTTCTAATTTAGTTCTATACACATAGGGTAGACATTACTATGATCTGCATTTTATGTATGAGGAAACCAAGGATCGAGGAGATGTAATAACACCTTGCCCAATGTGACATAGGTAATAAGTACTCATGTAGGACTTAAACTCTGCTCTGTTTGATGATATAGTAGGTGCTTTCGTTTTTTCTCATTTGTTTTAAATACTGTAGCAAAGGCTCTTGATGTCCCCAGATCCCCTTTACCACTTATGTGGTAAATGCTCCATCTCTGTGAGCTTTTCCTAAGGGTTTGCTCCAGCAAACTGCATAGAGGACTATCTTTGGGCTCCTGGAACTGCTTTGATCCAGCACACCAGAAGCCAGAAATGCCTGGGAGTTTTATGCTTTGGTCTCATGGAAGGCAATATAAAATAACAATTGAACACAGCTAATGAAGAAACTTTAGAGATTGCTCTGCATGTCGATTTGGCCTCTTGGTTACTGTTGTTTTATTCATTCAATCACTCATTCAACAAAGTGTGTTTTTTACCAAGTGCCTAAGGCCGATACTGATGTGTACACACCCCTTCATGGGGATAGGCAAAAAACACACTTTTCAGCGTAAACAATCAGGGTACCCAGAAGGAATAGAGGAAGAAGTCTCAATAAAATTCAGTCCTTTACATTCCTGTGCATCATTTCAACTTCCACAATATAATTCCTTCCAGATCTGAATTTATGGTTTTGGGTATTTTTCAGGGCTGAGTGGTGTATGATATGGAGAAACCTGAGGAAGAGGTTGGCCCAGAGTAGACACATTCACTCACAGTAGGTTTAGTAAAATGCCTTTCATACAGTAATGATAAAACCAGCCCTCTTGCAATTTTTACAGATATGCCTTAAGAACAAAGGTGAGTCATAGAAACAAAAGGATTCATCAAAGAAAATTTTATTAATAATATGGTTGATTATGGAAGGGAGATCGTGCCCTGGCTGCAAGTTACTCCTCTGCTCCAAATTTATTTTGTAATTGGTGTGAGAGTAGAGTTTGGAATAAAATTCTAAAAGGGGGGTGAGTAAGCTCAGAATTTTGAACCTTGATTTCTTCCTGCGAGAAGCCCCTCAGATTCGTGAGTTGTAGATGTTGTTCTCAAGCAGCTCTGCCTCTTACTCAGTTCTTCTGCTTCACTCAATTTCTTCATTATGTAAACATTCTCACTCTTAGAGAATGTTTCATCTGTAACACAATCTCTCTACTTTAAAAGCTCAAGGCTATCCCTGCCTCTGCCAAACATGTCGTTTAGTTGTTTTCCACTTTATTTCTCAGTGACATTTTACTCATTTTTTTTTTCTTAATGAGGTTTACTCTTTGCCCATCATTCTTTTTTTTAAGTATATTTTATTGATTATGCTATTATAGTTGTCCCATTTCTTTTTCTCCCCTTTGTCCCCCTCTTTCCTGTGCCTCTTCCCTCCCAGTCTCCCCCCACCCCTGGCTCCCCCACCTTAGTTCATGTCCATGGGTCATACATATAAGTTCTTTGGCTTCTCCATTTCCCATACCATTCTTAACTTCTCCTGTGTGTTTTCTACCTATGATTATGCTTCTTATTCCCTGTACTTTTTCCCTTGTCCCTGCTTATAACCCTCCACCTGATCTCCATTTCTATGATTCCTTTCCTGTTCTAGTTGTTTGCTTAGTTTGTTTTTGTTTTTCTTTTTTAGGTTCAGTTGTTGATAGTTGTGAGTTTGTTGTCATTTCACTGTTCATATTTTTGATCATCTTCTTTATCTTAGGTAAGTCCCTTTAAGATTTCATATAATAAGGACTTGGTGATGATGAACTCCTTTAACTTGACCTTATCTGGGAAGCACTTTATCTGCTCTTCCATTCTAAATGAAAGCTTTGCTGGATAGAGTAGTCTTGCATTTGGTCCTTGCCTTTCACGACCTCAAATACTTCTTTCCAGGCCCTTCTTGCTTGTAAGGCTTCTTTTGAGAAATCAGCTGATAGTCTTATGGGAACTCCTTTGCAGGTAACTCTCCTTTCCTCTTGCTGCTTTTAAGATTCTCTCCTTATCTTTAACCTTGGGTAATTTAATTATGATGGATCTTTGTGTGTTCCTCCTTGGGCCCCATTTCTTTGGGACTCTCTGAGCTTCTTGGACTTCCTGGAAGTCTGTTTCCCTGGTCAGGTTGGGGAAGTTTTCCCTCATTATTTGTTCACATAAGTTTTCAATGTCTTGGTTTTCCTCTTTTCCTTCTGGCACCCCTATGATCGGATGTTGGAACATTTAAAGTTGTCTCAGAGGTTCCTAAGCCTCTCCTCATTTTCTGAATTCTTGTTTCTTCATTTTGTTATGGTTGAATGTTTATTTCTTTCTTCTGTTCCAAATTGTTGATTTGAGCCTTGGCTTCCTCCCCTTCACTGTTGGTTCCCTGTATATTTTTCTTTATTTCACTTTGCATAGCCTTCACTTCTTCCTCTATTTTGTGACCATAGTCAATCATTTCTGTGAGCATCCTGATTACCAGTGTTTTGAACTCAGATCTGATAGGTTGTCTATTTCCTCATCACTTAGTTCTTTTTCTGGAGTTTGGATCTATTCTTTCATTTCGGCCATATTTATTTGTCTCAGTGCACATGTTACATTGTAAGGGGCAGGGTCTTAGGTATTTGCCAGGGCAGAGGAACCGAGATTGCTGCATTGTGGTGCCGTATGTCAGGGATTGGTCTGAGAGGGATTAATGCTGCTTGCTCAGCTCTTGGCTAGCTTTTAATTACTTCCTCCACTACCCACAAGCTACTTGGGCCCTTCTGGTGCTTATTCCTGAGTGGGTCAGCTTGTGTACATTCTAGGACCCCGTGGGCCTCTCCAACAAACTCTCTTGTGAGACTGGGAGTTTCTCTCACTGCTGCAACCCCCATAGATTTTTATAGCCAGAGGTTATGAGGCTTTATTTCCCTGTGCTGGAACCCTGGGTTGTGTGGTCTGTCTTGCTCCCCAGTTGGTCCTTCCACTTTATCTGCATGCAAATGTGTGACCACCAGGTCCGTCAGCTATCACTTCACCAGCCAGGTCCTCCAGCTGCCACCTTGTCGCATATTCTCTTTGCCCCAGCTGCCCACCTCCACCCCTCCTACCAGTCTGGATGAATGTTTCTTCTTTAACTCCTTGGTTGCCAGACTTCCATATGGTTTGATTTTCTGGCAGTTCTGGTTGTTTTTGGTTTTTAAATAGGTTGTTGCCCTTCTTTTGGTTGTGTGAGGAAACAAAGTATATCTGCCTATGCCTGCATCTTCGCCCAAGTCTTTACTCATCATTCTAAAATTAACACCATCATTTCATGTTGCATAGCCTTGATCAAATTAATATATATGAAACAAACAAGTAAGTTCAGGGTGATCTACAAACTGATTCATAGAGAGCATTTCTGAGTACGAATACACACTTTGCTACTAGAAACATCGAGGAAAGAACCCAAAATCATTAGCACCAAATTCATTTAAATGTAGTGTCAAAATGAATTCAACATTAAAAAAAAACAGTTGAAGAAAGAGAGAGTCAAATTTGTATGCATGTCCATGTAAGTTAATGAATGAATCATCTTTATAGACTCATCTTGAATGGATACATTTGGAAATAATATAGAAAATATCTATTATAGATTCAGAAAACATAAGGCAATATAGAAGTTGGTGTGGAAGAACCTCCAGCTCACAAGGTCATAGTCTCAGAGGCAGTGGGCTGGAGGAGCTAGGGAGTAGGGTTCATGGTGGAGGAAATCGGTCCTGAGTGGCCCCAAAATGACAAATGATCAGTACAGTGATAATGATGCTTATGATGATGATGATACTAATGTGATAGTGATTGCTAAAATTTCTCTTTAAGTCAGTCTCTGCTTTATATGTGTTATTTTATTTACTTATTTAATTTTCTGAACTACTCTACCAAGAAGGTAATGTTATTACCAGTTTGATAGACATGAATAGTGAGCAGAATTTAAATAGGTTGCCCAAGTCTTCAGAATGAGCAAGTGTTAGGGAAGGCAAAACAGTGCTGTAATCAGAAGCTGAGTTCTGAACGTGCTCTAGCCGCGGGGAATAGGCTCAGTGGACCTTGATAGTTTCTTTGGCATTTTTCCACCAAGTACCTCAGAACTTCCCCAGGGGCCTTCTTTAGGGTGCACACCATTCTGAATCCGAGAAGGGATGGCCTGCTGCAGAGAGAGGGAGCGCCGTGACTCCGAGCAACGAAGGCTGTGATTCTAGAGCTCCCCTGCTCCCCAGATTTTGGTGAGTGGCTTTTACCATTCACTCCAAATAAACATTTTGAAGTCAGACTGTAGTAACCATTATCTGTACTATAAGGGTGATGAGTTTGGGATTTCTTTAATAAAAACGTCATCTATTTCTCTGTCTTGCTGGATAAGTATATAAACCTTCTCCCCACCTTTCTTGCTCAGTACTTTTGATTGCTCATTTGATGACACGGCATGTATATTTCTGAGATGTTACAGTTTTTTAAAAACTTTTTTTTATTATTGTTCAAGTAAAGTTGTCTCCATTTTCCCTCCACCACTACCGCCCACCCCAGCCATCCCCATCTCTCACCCCTGATCCCAACCCCTCTTGGTTTTGTCCATGTATCCTTTATACCTGTTTCTGAAAACCCTTCCCCCTTTTCTCCCCATTATCCCTTCCCACCTCCCCTCTGGTTACTGTCAGTTTGTTCTTAATTCCAATGTCTCTGGTTATATTTTGCATGCTTGTTTGTGTTGTTGATTAGGTTCCACTTTTGGTGAGATTGCAGTTTTTTTAAATAACTAAAGTTTTTGTTCTTCTGAAACCACAGTAAGAGACATAATTAAGACTCACCTCCCTTCAGGTGACAGGCTCCTCCAACACGTGTTTTCAAAACTTATAAAATCTCTATCACTTGCTATTTTATAGCCAGGCTTCATCACCTAACTATATATTTAATACCTTCACGTCATTGTAGGTGACACGTCAGTGTGAGATCTGGCAATATCAGTGCCATCTAATAAATCTAATGAAAATGGCGAGCTTTCTCTCACAATGCTGGCATTGAAAATTTTGGTTATTTGACCAATGATTTGTTCTCAGAGGTGTCAGAAGGAGAAGAGTTCAAGTTCTTCTATATTAATTAATAATTAATAGATATTATGTGTCATTAAATCATCATAAATATTTTTATACAACAGAGCTAGAGTACCTTGTGTGCAGTAGCTGAATAAATCACTAAACTTGGCCAAATTTTTGAATAGTTGTTCAGTGAATATTTAATTAAGGAAGAGAGGAGGCTTCTGCAGGGGTCTGTGAGGCTCTTAGGGGTCAGTGTTCTCGGTCCCTGGGCTTCATTTTTGCTCATGACACTTTCCTTTATTGTTCAGACTCTGAGTAGCAGCTCCAGCTTCTCCGGTTTTATTGCTACCACCTGCTGTTTTTGACCAGGGTCCTCCCTTCCTGAATCTTCTGTGGAGCTCAAGGGTGTATCATAGATTGTCTTGTCTTTCAGTTCCTAACGTAAGCACAGCCACTATGGAGGGTTTGCGAGGTTTTTGCTCTGTTGTTCACCATAAGAATGAGATTCGAAGTAAAATGGTGACTGTTTCTTTCCCTCTATTCAGTGAACACACACACCAAACCACGGTAGGGCCTCAGCAGTGGAAATAGGCACTCACAGATGAGGGAACTAAGAGTGACAATGCTTGTGGGGCTAGCAGCAAATGAGCTGTTCCCTTTACACCAAGTTCATTGCTTAGGCACGTAATGAGCTTTCTTCTGCTTCCTATTATGAGCCTACAATGGACTAGGTGGTTGAGAATGTGGGAGCAGGCTGTCAATTTTTGATACTACATCAAAAGCTACAAAAAGATCAAAGAAAAGGATCTTTAGAATGAAAAGTACAACTCTCCCAAAAGTCTCAGATCTCAGTTCTGGGGTCTTTGTTCCCAGTCCAGTACCAAAGCCAACTTTAGCAACAAACAAACAAAGAAACAAACAAACAACAGACTCCTTTAAGATATAGGGCAGGAGAATATGGACAGAGAGAGGAGAAGCCCTTGGGAGATGGGAGAGACCTTGGAGACCTGACAGTCACTTGGCAGGACAAATCTCTTAGACCATGATCATGTAGACAAGTATCAACTCCACTTGCTTTTGGTTCTCTCAAAACATTCATAAGATTATCCTGGTCTAAGAGTTAGAATCATATCATTAATTCCACTAAGGACATGCAAGCCATGAGATAAGGGGAAGCCATGAAAACAGTTTAAGTAGGGAAGTGATGAGATCTGATTTATGATTAATATCCTCACTCTGGCTATTGTGCAGAGAGTGGATTAGAGGGCCAGAGGGTAGGCAGGGAGAGGAATCGGGAACTGTAGCAGTGGTCTTGGTGAAAGCTCCCAGACAGCCCATTGGAAGGTGATTTCAATAGAACTCAGACATCCCCGAGACAGTGCCCACCCACCTCAGAGACTGAGCCAGGCTCTGCCAGATTTGAGGATGCTCTCCAGGCTGCAGTAGTAGAACTCTCCATCTCGATCAACTTTTGGGCAATCATTTGCCTCCAAAAATAATTTGCTGAGAACATTCTATTTCTGTCTCTTTTAAATCTTCACCTGAGGATATGCTTATTGATTTTAGAGAAAGGGGAAGGGAGGGAGAGAGAGAGAAAGGGCTAGAGGCATCAGTGTTTGAGAGAAGCATAGATCTGTTGCCTCTTATACATGAAGTTGCAACCCAGGTTTGTGCCCTGACAGGGAATCGAACTCACAAACTTTCAGGTTATAGGACGATGCTCCAAGCAACCAAGCCACACCAGCCAGAGCTATTTCTTCTATTTCTGTCTTTTAAACAGACAGAGAATAAAAAAAGAATAACTTGGCATGTTTATGGGCACAAGTAATAGGGTGACCATAAAAATCTTTGAATGTAGAAATAATTACCCCAAATGAAAGGTATGAGAATGCCGAATGGCTCTCATAAATATGTTTCGTATCATGCAAATCTTGTTAAATTTGAAATTTGAGAAATGATATTTCAGTGGGAAGGCTACATGTAATTTTCAACCACATAAATTTATGCTCTCTCAAGCCCTAAGCAGGTGTCCCTTCAGCGTACAGTCTAATGGGAGAAGCATTAGCCAGGTCACCGTAACCATGAAATGCATCAGATGAGGAGCTGTCTCCTGTGTCGGGGCTGTATCTTCTTAGTAATGTTAGGCTGATGTTGTTAAAATAGCAGATATTATGGAGCTAGTTCTGCATTTCTGTTCTGATTGCTGGAAAATTGGCTGCTGCCCTTCACGAAAATGGATTTCTAACATCCATAAAAAGTGCTATGGGACTATGGGGAAAGGTTTTGAACTAATTCTGCCTGAGAAGATCAGGGAAGTCTTTAAAGAGAAGGTGATGTTAAACAGACTCTTCTAAGGAGGGGCATGATCATTCCAGGTGTGTTGATGTGGGTGGAATTGGGTGTCATCCATATGGCTGCATATGGCACATAGAAAAGTTGTGGGTTTTTTTCAATTCACAGAAAAAGCAGAAATAAATTTTTGAACAGAATTAAGCATTTTCCCTTATTACTGAGGAAATCAGTACATTTCTCCATCTCTGGGTGGGCACGGCTCTCTCCATCTCTCTACCTCCCTTTCCCACGTTCTGAGCAGCCTTTAGGGCTTGGCTTCAGGAAGCTTTCTCTGAGCACCCTAGTTAGAAAATAAAATTTCCTTCTTTTCTAATCCAGACCACTCACCTTTATGGAACATAGATATTTTGCATAGATTTCTGATCTGAAACATCTTTGTAGCATCCCAAGACATCGAGCAGAATTCCTCACACCTGTGTGCCAGATACTGTGCAATTGTCACTCCCCAGGTTCTCTTCTTTAACTCTGACAATTATGCTATCAGATGCAGAGTACTATCACTAATCTCATTTTATGGACCTGGAATATAAAGGTCTGTTCAGACAATATCTTGTCCCAAATCACTCGACCAGAGAATAGCAATCCTCAAATTAAAACTCTGTAAATATCTACCTACGGTGGATGAACACATTGACAGTGCTGCTGGTTCAAAGTTGCTGCAAATTCTTTGAATTTCTTCCATTTTGAGGCTGAATCTTCTGTCTCCTTTCCTGGAATCTGGATGGACTCTGTAATTGCTTCGACTTATAAAATACAGTGGATTGACATTATGCCAATTATGAGTCCAAGTCTTTAGAATTCAACTTTATTCTCTTTACTGTCTTGGTCCTCAGACGTCATGGAAGATATCCGATGCTCTGTTGGAGAGACCACCTGAGAGGCCCTGAGACTATGGAGAGGGAGAGGTTTTCAGGTGAACACAGCCTTCCAAGGCATCGATGCACCAGGCATTCGAGTGACATTATTTGGGCCCTCCAGACTGGCCCAATCGCTCACTGAATACCATTGAATGACCCCAGTCAGTGACTCACAGAGCAGCAAAATCAGCTAGTTGAACATTTCAAAAATTCATGAGATATTCTGAAATGTTTGCTGTTTTAAGCCATTGAGTTTTAGGGTGGTTTTTTAATGCAGCGGTTGGTAGCTAAAATAGCCTGTTCTGTCTGGAAACGTTGCTTGGGAAGTGCTGAACATGCTTTTCTGGTGTACCCACTCAAGGCAGTGTTATGTGAGATATTATGGAAGAATCAAAAAATTAGAAGATGGATTCTGACTTTCAGAATCTCATTATGTTCTTGTCCTGTGGAGGGTGCATGCTGGTGGTGGCGAGGAGGGAGGTGTAGTACACCAGAACCTCTGGGGGTTGAATGGCTGACTCTGAACAACATCCCCAGGTACAGGTGCCAGGTTCCTACCCTCTGCCCCAAAGAGTAACCATTAACCTTAGAGTAGGGTTTTAGAGCTGAAAGAGATTTTAAAAATCATTTAGTCATTTATTTTACAAATAAAGAAACTGAAGCCATGGAAGTTAAATCATTTACTTAAATAGAGTGCTGGAAATAGAACCGATAGGGGAATGAATTATAATGTTGTTTTATGTATATGAATATATAAATCAATTGCTAAAAATTGATATTACCACAATTATATATTAATGCTGCACAGTGAATGAATAAATTGAGATTCTCAATCAAGAAATGTAATGAGTTACCAGTATTTTTCCAATTTGTCCACACATTAAAACCACCTGTAGTTATTTAAAAAGTCACTGGGTATACATTGTAATTTGTTTGTGGGTGGCTGGGGCAGTTGGTCACTTTTTGCTAACAACCCGGATAACTAATAACAACTTTATTATTAGTAATAGTGATGTTGGACTTTACAGTTTAATAAACTGGTATAATATTAATAGTGCTTTTCTCTCATGACTGTGCATAATTTCTGTGATTTCTGATTCAAGTAATTTCTATATCTTTATTGTTTTTTAAATTATTTTTCTAGGGTTGAGCTACATCCTCTAAACATGTGCTTATCTTTAACTTGTACTCACGTATTTAACATAAATCTCTTTTAGTCTTAATCTCTTAGAAAAGAAGGGTACTTTCTGTTGTCCTTCTTTTAGCCTTCAGTGGAAGCTCTAAATGCAAAACAGGACCAGCACTGTCTGTCGTGGGACCGTTTCACACTCAGTTGATAAATCGTCCAAGCAGGAGTTATTTGTCAAACACATATATACTTGAACAAATTAGCTTTTTGTAAAGAGTGTGCTGGATTTATTAGCCAGCAGTTACTAATAATTTATCACACCCTCATTTGTTTGAAATGTAATTCTAAAACAACCCTAATTAGATTAAATAAAAGTACCAATATCTAAAACTAATGCATTGGAGGAAATATAATTCTAGTTCACTGCCATATCATAAAAAACATTATGGTAGTTCTAATTGCCTAATGTTTGCTAGTGTGTTTTAAACTGGGCATAATATACACCATTTATTAACCTGTTTCTTTACAAATGTAAGTTGTAAAAAAGGTTGAGCCGTTTGGAGAAACTAGTTAAAGAGCACACTGGGGCACTTAAGCAATGGACAATTGCTTGTGAATCTAAAATGATCTAAAATAATACATTTTAAAAGAATGACTGACATTCTCCATTGCTATACATATTACTCCTGCTCAGGTTTTCCTGCTTCTAGGCTGATTTGAAGGAGTCTTTGGTTTTTCCTGAGATCCGGACTGAATTCCAGCATCTTAGGATTGACTACATCTTTGTAGGATGTACGT
Source organism: Desmodus rotundus (assembly GCF_022682495.2). Lineage (NCBI taxonomy): Eukaryota > Metazoa > Chordata > Mammalia > Chiroptera > Phyllostomidae > Desmodus > Desmodus rotundus. Next base: position 15,806,040 of record NC_071390.1, read on the forward strand.
CTGAAATGTTCCAGTACTCAGAGGGAAACATAGCACCCACTATTACAAAACTCAGGGATGCAGAGATGCTCTGTCTTGATGTAGTGAGTGGTTTCAGTGGTGTCTCTGCTGTCTCTGCATTGGTGCCTGCGGGTTGGGTTTTGTTCCCATGGCCCAGAAAATAGAAAGGACTGCAATATAGCCTAGTGGTGAAGTGTACAGGCTCCAGAGTCAGGCTGTGGACTTCCTATCTATGTGAGCATGAACACATTTCTTAACTTTCCTTTGTCTCTGTCGTCTCATTGTAACATAGAAGTAATCATAGGGTGCTGGGTGCGGGGGCACTGTGGTTGGTTTGAGGCCACTGAGGGAGGTTGATACAATTCCCAAAGTGCCACATGAGGGACCCTGGCGGCTCTGAAACTGTTTGGTGTTCTAACTTGGTGGCTGGTACAGGCCTGTGCACCTGCTTGGATTGTGTAGCGCTGAAGACACAGAAAGACACCCTCACGAAGGAGCAGAATTAGCTGTGGCACGTATAAATAAGAAAGGTGGACTGTGTTAAGGCCAACACACTGGTCGTTATGCTATAATTTTGCCAAATGTTCCCATCGGGGGAAGCTGGGTGTGTTGGTTTTCCAGCACTGTGGTAACAAAGCAGCACCAACTGGGTGACTTAACACAACAGAAATTTGTTCTGTTACAGTTCTGGAGGCTAGGGGTCACCAATCAAGGTGGTGGCCAGGCCATGCTCCCTCCGAAGCTTTTAGGGCAGAAAGCGTGCCTCTTCCAGCTCCTGGTAGCTCCAGTCATTCCTCAGTCTATGCCAGCATCACTTCGAGCAATGCCTCCCTCTTCACGTTACTGTCTTCCCTCTTCGTGTCTCCATTTCCATGTTTGTTCTCTTCTTATACGGACACCATTCATATTAAATGAGGGCTCACCCCAATGACCTCAATTTACAACTGCAAAGACTATTTCCACAACAGGTCGTGTTTACCTATTGCACAGTTTCTGGTAATTAGGACTTCAACGTATCTTTTGGGGGGCAGGGTTCAATACTTAATACTGAGTAAAGGGTCCAGAGGAGCTATCTGTATCTTTTCTCACACACCGCATGTGAATCTACCATTATCTTAGTAAATAAAAGTCAATTAAAAATACAAATCTGTAGTGGCCATCAGTATGGTTGGCAAGCAGCGTAAGTGCACTGTAAGAAATAGGTTTTATAAACTGGGACGTGCGTGGTGCCACATGAAGAGGGGCTAGCTGATTGTGTGGGGCCGGGTCCTGGGCCAGATTGCAGTAACCTCATCCCGTAGATCACTCTTAGTAAGAACGAACAAACAAGCAAAACAAACACGTCACTGTGACCCTTGCCCCACATCAGATATGTCCTATATTGCTGATGTGTTGGAATGAGGATATAAATTGATAATTTTTGTGTGTGATTGAGGAGGAAAAGTACAGGGTTTGATAGTTCCAGAACTTACCTGGGGTTTTCCTTTCCCCATGGGGACATTTTCCGTGTTTTCGGTGGAGTTAGTTTGAAAAGAGGGTGTAGGGCCTTGTGAGTCTTCAGATCAGCAAAAGGAAAGATATTATTAGAGATAAAATTAATGCACACTCATAGGACAGTTGAAATATTTCATTAATCTACAAAAAGCCCAAAGTACAGTCACACACATAATTGTTCAGTAGATATAAGCAAGTATTCTTTTCATTTGTAATTCATCAGCTGATTTGAATATAGCAATGGGTCACTCTTACCACTCCAAAGCATCTGGGGGTATTCGGGGGTGAAGGTAAAACCAGACATACCTCCAAAGTGAGGACTTGGGGATAATATAGCAACAAAGTCACCAAGAACGTTAAAAACAAGAACATTCGTGTAGAAATAAAGTTTTCCTTTTCAAACGTGCTCTGGCTTTAAAGTCAGACATGGTTCAGTAAAAGAGAACTTGAATTCCTGTATGTATTGATCCAAAAGTTAATATGATCTGGTATAAGCTCTTTGCACCTTTTAGGGCTTCAATACCGAATCAATTCCTTCCTGCTAAATGGAAATTGAGGAGATTGTAAAGATCTCTCAAGTCAGGCAGGAGACCGTTTTTCAGCTGTTTCAGAGCTCAGAGTGAGGCCAATCAATTGGCTCAATTGAGAGAGACAAGTGTTTAATTTGTGTATTTTAAAGCCTCAATACAACATTTACCTTCACTTTTTTCCTGCTTACCATCTCTATTTTTGTTCACGAAGATAAAGTTCTTATTTAGAATTAAAAACATCTCTCCTCATATGAAAATTATTTATGTAAGCATTTTGATGGGAATGTACCTAAACAAGGATATACTTTTAATTAGCCCTTTTCAGTGGCTCATATCACATAATTAAAGTTCATTGAAGCTAATTCAAATGAAGAGCTGTCTTTATTTATTAGTGTTGTTTAAAGCGGGTTTAAATTGGCATTATCCTGATTACCTGTTCTAAGCAATGGCGTTGGTGATGAGGAAGAGACAGCGGCATCCGTCTGGTGGGCGATGCAGGTTTTTTGTTGCTCTTTTGTGTTCTTTTTGTTTTGCTTTTGACCCTCAGGCTTACCATTTGAACTTTGCTATCTACGAAAGCTCTAGTGATACCCATTCATTCACATTGGGCTTGAAGGAAAGTTTCCTGAGAGAAGGGAAAGTATGGAAAGGCACGACTCCAAATTCATATCCAGCCCGAAAACAAGAAGCCAGGCTCCTCATCATTGTTATTCCCACAGATGTCTGAGGCCTCAAACCTCACAAACTACTTATTCCAGTCATTCGTGGTACACACAAAGGAATCACCCTATGATTAAGGTAAGCCCACCTCTGACTGAGGCAAACATGCAGGATCTGAGGAATCCAGGTCAACTATCATTTATGAACTCTCTTTGTGATGCTTTTGTTATTGAACCCCAATATTTGAGTCTGTCTGCCTGCGTGCAAATACAACCAAAAGAAATGCACAAGCAGGAGTTTGCAGTGTAGAAAGGAAGTAGTCTACAGAATTGGCCAGTCTGGAATGTGGGCGAGCTCCTGTTCTGAAAGACCCGCCTGCCCGATGGCATGCAGGTTACAGATTCGATAGAACAAAATCACCTGACACTGGGGGGTGGGGGGTTGCAGGTGGTGCTGGAAGCTGATTGGCTGGAAGTGAGATAAGGGTAATGAGTCATTCCTTCAGGTCTTTGGGGACCCATCAACAGAAGTGTTGCTCTAAAAGGGATTTAAAGAATGAAGCCTTTTTATTAAGTATATTTAAAAGATTATTTAATTAATAATAATTATAACATTTTGAATATATGATACATTTTCATAATTTAAAACTCAAAAGATATAAAATGATATAAAGCAAAAACTCTCCTTTTCACTCCTGAGTCCCCACCAGAGGTAAACACTATCATTAATTTCCTATGTGTTCTTTCAGGTATATTTTATGTATGTACATAAAGGTGTATGCATATACCTTTATGCTTCTTTCATAAAATACATATTGATTTGCTTCAAGTGTTGTTGTTATTAACAATATGTCTTGGGGATCATTCCACACCAGTAAAGAGGGAACTCCTTTCTTCTTTTTTAAAAAGCTGTACAACATTCTAAGATAGATGTACCATAATCTACTTGTGCCAGGCACTAGTATGGATGTCCACATTGTTGCTAACCTTTAACATGTAGCAGTGTAACTGTAGGCCATGTACCCGAAGAGAAATTGCTAGGATAAGGTTACATGGATTCACCATATGACAGATATTGCCAAACTGTTCAACCTAAAAATTACACTAATTCATAGTTAATCCACCAGTAAATAATGTTTCTCTAGACCCTGTCAGTGTATATGTATGTGATCATTATTTGTGTTTGCCAAAAAAGTAGTTGGAAGTGTTTTATTATAGACTTATAATGTGTACTCACAATGGAGTGCAGTAATTTTTAAAAATTTTATATTGGGCACAATTTATTTACAAGTATATATAACATATCTACAATGTATAAGGCACTCAGCCAGCTCCTGCAGGTTATAGAGATATTTTAGTCATAATTCCTCCTCCAAAGGCCTTGCCGTCTAGCTTAGGGCTAAAAGAATGGATTCCTACCTACAATAAAAAGCCTAGATGTTGTAAATGTCTCCAGAACATGCAAAGTACTATGGGGCCTCAAAGGAGGGTAGGATCACATACGATGAAGTGACAGGAAATTACAAAGGGCTTCATGGAGAAGCCTTAAACGGTTGAGCCTGGGAGTGGGATAGGCATTCAAATGGAAAGGAATGCTGTGTGAAAGTAGGTCCGTGGACCAGTGACAAGCAGTGACAAATCTAGTTTGATAAGCGTGTGGAATTCCCAAGGAAGGAGACGAGATGGAACGACGAAGAGAATTTGGGTCACATTGGGAATAACCTTGACTTGGGGGTATGCAGGTGGTGAGGCATGATAGCAGAATTTGGGAATATGACTTGGGTAAAATGACTAAATCTATGATTTTTGAAAATTAGCCATATGTCTAAATTAAGGATATTGATGGGCAAGCACTTTGCACCAAGCTGTAAGAAGGAAAACAGTATCCCTGTTTGTCAGGAGCTTCCAGCTGTGGTGTATGTGTGTGTGTGTGTGTGTGATTGTGGGCAGGGCAGAGGTGAAGGTGAGTGTGGTTAATGAAATTGAATCTGGAGCCCTCTCCCCAGGGATGGGTATCTGAGCATTGCAATATTTAAAAACCGGTAATTGGTCACTTAAGTTATTTCAGCCTCACAAACTCATGCCAGAGACTATGATGTTGCCATCAGTTTATAGCACAGTTTTACAGGAGAAATACTTGGCATGTCCACAACCATCTGCTTTGTCCCCTTGAACCTGTACTAGGAATTGGAAGGAAAGAGGTGTTGACAGGTTTTCAGGCCAACACAGGAAGTACATGCTGAGTTGTCTGGATTCTTGCCTACCTTTTCCCGTTCTGCAACCTGGATAACAAATACCTTCAAGAAGAACATATTAAATTAATAAATTAAATGAGTGTGGTTAAAAAGATGAACAAATGATCAAACTACATTAGAATCGGCTTTTTTCAGTGGAATAGTTAAGCATAGACAAGAGGGTAGAACACCGAAGCTGAATTCTTTCCACATCCTTTCCAGTAATCCACACCTTCTTCTCTGCATCCTGCAGGCTGTAATGTATAAATGGGCCTCCTCACCCTTGGACCATTAATCATGGTTGTCTTTGGCTGTTCTGATTATCAAATGTCAGGGTTGACATTTTAATATAGCACCATTCTTTTTATATTATTTCACTGAATTGCATTCCTGGGAGAATGGGGACATGTGTTAGCAAAACCTTTTAAGTGGCAGATAGCGTTAGTACTTTCTTTGGAATAATGTACCTAAGACTCCCACCTCTGCTCAACTATGAGAAAGCAAGAAGCGTGGTGTAAAGAGAGCCATACACACAAAACAGCAGGCTACATCCACCCCGACAGGGTGGCCTCACAAAGAAAGCAGTTAATTTAAAAGAGATCCAGTTTTAAAGCTTTAATTAGAGTTAGAAATTTTGAACATTTAGGGAATAAAATTCCCCCATATTTTTAGTGTGTAATGCAAATTCCAGCCCTTTGCTATGGGAGAATTTTAAAAAATGATGAAGAATGGCTTTAGATAGGGTGGCCGGTTTGTTTGGAGGAAAAGGTGTGTGCACTGGTGGTGCTGGGCACATTAGTGTGCACAGGAAGTTGACTTCATCAATGTAGTATTTATGTTTGAATGGGCGGAGAGAGAGGACGATTTAGGTCGGAATCGGTTCACAGAAGTACGCAAATTGGTAGTTGCTGAACCTCTTGAAGCAAGTGATTGAAGTCAGTGTTTAGCGTAGCATGTTTTCTCTCTCTTTCCCTTCCTTCCCCTCTCCTTCCCTTCCTCCCTCCCTCCGTTCCTCCCTTCTTCCCTCCTTTCCCCCATTTCTTCCTTCCTTCCTTCTTTCCTTTCCTCATTTTCTTTCTTTTTTTGTTTTTTTTCCTTCTTCCTTCTTTCCTCTCTTCCTGCATTCCTCTCCCCCTCTTTCTTTCCTAACTTTATTGAAGAAATTAACAAATAAAAATTGTTTATATTTTAGGTATACAATGTGATAATCTGATATATATATACATATTGTAAAATGGTTACCACAATCAAGCAAATTATCATATTTATCACCTCACATAGTTACCATAGTCTTTCAAAGGCCCTGATTACTCTTCCCAACACGCTGTGATATACTTAAGGTGGAGAGTTTTATCTGGGGACTGTCAGCTGTGGAGTTAGGACAATGAATTAATTGATACATCAAAGATATTTTTTATGATTTTGAGATTATCAGGTAACATATTTGTTAAATGTTATATATGCTTGATGTTATAAAGACCAAATGCAAACTTCTCTAAATAGAAATAGAGGTTTTCTAGAAACAACGGATTATAAACCCTGGTGGGGTTCTACCCCAGGGCTGGGAAAATACATGCCTTTTTACAGAAAAAAGTAAACAGTATGACTGTAATGATTTTCTAGTTTCTAGTCATTTCTTATTTCTTCATTACAAAATGAAAATTGGATACATCTTTATGAAAAAAGTGTATGTTTTGATTCATTTGACTTGTGAAAATGGTTTGTTTTATTTTTTCCACAGTTCACTTCTGCGATTAGCATTATGACAAAGAGTTTGTACCTCTGGTATACCAGAACTGGCCTTTCTTTCTGGACCAGGAGAACTACCTCTTCACTTTGATACAGAAAACGATGCAGACAAAGACCACTTCAACAGTGGGGTACGTACCTCTAACCTTAGGTGGAAAATTGTCTAGTATTTGTGATGCAGTGGCTCCTATGTCTCATTGTGCAATCCAGCATTTTTAGTTTGGTTGAGATAAAGGATTTTAAAAACTATATTATTTAAAATTCAAGAAAACGTCTGAAGTGGATGGAGAGAGGCTATATTTGATTGGACCATGAGGAGAAAGGAGAGAAGACAGGGAAAATCATTAAGTAACAGAAACTGAGGAAGAGGATGACAAAGAAAATGCTTTGGTGTGAGAAAAGATTGCAGGAATAGAGGGAGGCCGCTTATGTGGGAGGCTGATCGGGGGCAGGACTTGATAGTGAGCTGTTTGTAATTGTTTTAAACAACAAGATCCCTCCTGTCTTTGCTTCCGATCAGTTCTAGAATGACAAAAGTCGAGTGTAACACAAAACATCCATGCTATTCTTCACAAGAACATGGCGTATTCCAATCCTGTTCTGAAGTGCTCTACAGGCAGTGGAGTTTTTATTAGATCCATTTTTAAAGAATTATTAGGTAGTTTTATTTTTAATTTTTTTAAATTGTTGTTCAAGTACAGTTGTCTCCATTTTCCTGCTACCACTTTCCCCCGACCCTCCCACCCCCACCTCCCACCCTCAATCCTTCCCCCCTTTGGGTTTGTCCCTGGGTCCTTTATACCTTCCCCTACTTTCCCCTGTTATCCCCCCCACCCCCTCTGGTTACTGTCAGTTTGTTCTTTATTTCAATGTCTCTGGTTATATTTTGCTTGTTTGTTTTGTTGATTACACAGCATCTCAAGATATATCTCAAAAATTTCACCACAATCCTATTGGATAGTTACTATTTCACTCCATATTAAAGATAATGGCATCAAAGCTTAAATAATTTAAGTAATGTATACAAAGCTTCACTCTTAAAAATGGTAGTGATGGGGTTTGTATCTGGATCTATAAGATAAGAAAGCTCTTAAATATTATTCTGCGTTGCTAGGACACTATTAGAATAAAGGTGTTTTTTTGAAAATTAGAATTAAATAAGTACTATTTACATCTTAAAATGAGATTTAAAAAAAGAGTAATAGGCATCTAGATGCTCTTTTGTGCCTTCTACTCACCACCTAGTGCCCATACAATTAACCAAGCTGCTATCGAACTAGCTTTGAAATTTACAGATGTGTGTTGGCAAGAAATTGTATAAGAGTCTGTGGTAAAAGTCAGCAGTTTTTAAGCAGAAAGAAAAAGATTTAGAAAGAAAACACCATTATGAAATCATCAACTTCTTCTTGCTTAAGGTGAAAATCTTACAACACGCAGGAAAAATATATTACATATGAGTGCGGGCCATTATCTAGATTTTTGCTCTTGTGTTTATGCCTGAGGTCTTTTTATTTGTTCATTGTTTTATTAATGGACTTGAGCCAAGGAACAAGGTGGGGAAAGCTGCAGTAAGCTGCAGTACCTGTCGGAAGAATGGCTACTTATTCCACATCCAGATGTAATACGTCACAGAAGGCACCTTAGCACGGGTAGTATGACTATATGATTGAAGGCTGGGGCATTTGTCAGGGGAAGGAGGCAGAGCAAGATTCATTCATACTGGAAGGAGAAAGTCGCTAGATTGTTGAGCCCTTCTCCAGTGTATATTTGGATATACTATTATGTCCAAAGTTCTATTCTCAAAACATTATGCTATATAAAGGGAAAATTAGTCTGTCATTTATGTAATCTAAAAAGACAGGTACTATGGCACCAGAATGAGGTCCCTTATTGGAGATAAGGATATTGAAGAAATCTGATACATTTTTTATTTCCTATAAATCTGGCATATACAGAGCAAGCATTCAGTAACGAGTGAGTGCATGAAAGAGTGTCAGGGACGTGCAGATGAGAACTCTGTATAAGGGATGGGGCCAGGAGTCAGAACTCATATGCATGATATATGGCTATAGAACAATTATTTTACATGAGGATTTTTATACATAAACTGGCTGTATTTCAGACATCGTATTTTGCTATATATCAAACACATGTAATTTATAACTGCATGAAATTTTGAAAATATCCACTTTAGTTTGCATATTTTACAGATGAGGAAACAAAGGCTTGGAGAAATTAATAGTCATATAAGTTTACCCTTTAGATAACAGAGGAGCTAGAATTACAATAAAGACTTTCTGGCATTCCCTTTAGTACACAGATTTTCCCCCAATAATTTGAGCCCATAGAACAGAATAAAGTAGAATGTAGTTTTTCTCCAATTTTGATGACATGTGAAAAGACAAATCACTGTATGAAAAAAACCTGCAAATCATATACATGAGGGACTTGTACCCAGAATACATAATCCTTACAACTCACTAATGAAAATACATATAACTCAATTTAAAACTGGAGAGTGAATTTGAATAGGCATAACTCCATATAGGATATACAAATGGCCAAATAGCACATGAGAAAATGCTTAATATGATTAGTCATTAGGGAAGTGCAAATAAAAACCACAAGCTACCACTTCTCACCTGCTGGGATGGCTAAACTAAAAAAAGACAATAATAAGTGTTGTATGTAGATATTGGACTCTCTTATATTGTTGGTAGAATTCTAAAATGGTGCAGCCACTTTGGAAAATAGTTTGTTCCTTAAAATGTTAAATATAAAGTTATTATGTGACCCAGCAGTTCTACTACTAAGTCTATAACCAAGAGAAATGAAAACATTTGTCCACATAAAAACTGGTACAGAAATGTTTATAGAAACATTAGTCATGATAGAAAAAAAAAAGTAGAAACCACCCAAATGTCTGTGAACTGACAAATGGAGAAATGAACTGTGGTACATCCATACAGTATATCCGTACAGTGGAGGTTTGTTCAGCCATGGTAAGGAAGGAAGTACTGATACATACTGCAATGTGGATGAACCTTGAAACATTACAGTAAGGGAAAGAAGCCAGACACAAAATGTCACATTTTGTATTGAAAATAAGCAAAGGCTATTTTTTTTTCAGTTTGTTGTAGCAAGGGAGGTGGCCCCCATCACTTGCATTTGGCAGAGACTCAGAGGCAGGCAGCTGAGTGGGGAAATCTTTATGGTGGAAAAAAGGGAGGGCTTTGACTATGCCCTGATTGGATGCTGTTGATGTAGGGAAGTTGTAGGAGGGCTAATCAGAAACAGGGCATTCTAAGAAACTGATTAGGTGTGAAAATTTGGCTTTCTCTGGTTGCTATTAAGTTGGAAATGGGGGCAAGAATTAGAAAAATGTCAGTCATTAATCAAGTCCTGGACATTTTGGGCCTCTTGTTCTAGGATTTATTGTCTGACTTCCCAGAACGGTTAGTTTAGAGAGTGGGTTGACTTCCTAGACTCAATGCCATAGGCTGTGGGTCAGAGGTCGACTTTTATATATGGTCTGTCACAACTGTGTGTGAGTATTCAGTGTCTCAGTTTATTATATGAAATGTCAGAATAGGTGAATGCATAGAAACAGAAAGTACATTAGAAGTCACTGAGGACTGAAGGGGTGGAAAGGTGGGTGATTGTTAACTTAATCGGCCTTTCTTTTCAGATTGATGAAAATGTTCTAAAATTAGATTATGATAATGGTTGCACAACCCTGCAACTGTACTAAATGCTACTAAATTGTATACCATATAGGTAAACATTGTTATTTAAATTATATACCAATAAATCTTTAAAAATAACTCACTAATAAATTTTTATTCATTTGAAATTATAATATTTTGTATTGGTTAAAACCATTTATAATTAAATTTAATTTTAGTTTCCTTTTACTTTTCTTAATCCAAATATCAGGAAATTTAAAATTACATATGTGGCTAATATTTATTTCACACTTGGGTCTAACGAAAGTCAGGCCTTGACAACGTGATGACAAGTGTAAACTGTGGTGAAAGCGGGAGTTTATCTGTGATGTTCTTTTTGCTGTTTGAGTATAGACCAGGAAAATGAAATTCCTAAGAATTTGTTAGGAAGATGCAGGAGCAACAACCTGCACCTTTTTATTCCTGGTTTAGAACTTTCCTCTTCCATTCCAGGACTACTTTCATTATTCATAAAGAACTATAGACTTCTCTATTAGCTGTTAGCATCAAAACAATTTTGAGGGTTTGGGCCCACAGTGAATCTGGTGAGAGCCATGGACACTCTTCTGAGAGGGAAAAAAAGTAACACGCTTATGAACGATGGTGAAGCCTGTGGTTTTGTCACTATAATATCAGTCACACTTCTGGTAACAGCAGGTGCACCTTTTGGGGGGAGCAATGTCCTTCCCCTGACTCACTGTCCTTATGATTGGAAAGTATGGTCTAAGAGATATTCACTTTTTCAGGTCACAGTGATTAGTTCAGTGATGAATGCTTTCCTTTAATTGGCCCAACCTGGAGGCTTTAGGAAGGAGAAACCCCTCTTCTGCTGAACTCAAAGTAGGAAAAGTCTGAGACTGAGGATTTTGAGGGCTATCACATGGAGTCAGGAAATCTGAGAGATGGAAAACAACACAGGCCTTTAATAACACTCTAGCCTCTGGATCCATCTCTGCCTTAAAATATTTTTTTAGATAAAGAAGTCAATGCACTTAGTTTGGGGGTGAGCTACTTTGAGACGGATTTTCTGATATTTACAACAGAAAGGACCCTGGTTGTTATCTGAACTAAACATAAAGGGGTTTTATCATGTCATTCAACACATACACAGACTTTGGTTTAAGGATCGCTGGAATATATCATTGGTAAACCAGAAGGGTTGTTTTGTGGGCTTTGAACAGTGTATAATTAATCAGCCTAAACTGTACATCTATGTGAATCACCCCGGGTGCTTGTTTGGGGAGGATGTGACTTACCAATTGAAAGTCCTGTAGTTTCTCTTTTCCTTGTGAGGGAGGGAGGGTGATTACCAATCGCTTCTAATAATTAGTTGAGTGGTTTTCAATTTAGACTTTATCAAAACCACCCAGGTATTTATAACACAATCACCCTTGGACCACACATGGAGAATACTGGAATAAGAATGTGTAGTTTTTAAATAAATAAATAATAAATTAATTAATTAAAAAAAGAGAATGTGTAGTTTTGATTTTCTCCCATGCTCCCCTGCCAAATCTAGTCCCAGTATAACCTCAGAGCCACTGTTAGAATTTAGTGTGTACAATTATAAATGAAATAAAGTATCTTCTAGGATTTTAGTTGCATAGAGTCCTCTGTGAATAATAATTGGGAATCTACGGAAGATTTGGGTCTCTGGTTAATCCTGCTATCTGAGTTTGGAAACTGTGAGACTATGGCAGAATTCCCTCTTAACTTATGGGTGAGGGGAGAAAGGCCTTTTGTGGCAAAGTGGGTTCATGGGCATCTATATGTCTGCCCTGGGAGACAGGCATCTGATGGGCAGGGGGCAGAGACCAATTGCAGCAAAATATCTATTACTAGCGGGTTTGCAGTAGCTCTATGCTTGAGCTACTTTCTGGAAGCAAGTACCCCAGAGCTGTTCAGGTTTGCAGGGGTTTAAATAGCTTTCTGATGGTGCTGTGTGAGGAGAGAAACACTGAGGACTTCATAGAGCAGCCAGTGGAAGCGACCACTGCAGGAAGCTACTGCGACAGCTGCTTGGAATAAGGACAAGAAAGCCACAGCTATAATCTCATGGGGGCAGTTGCCGCGAGTTATTACAGATATTTATTAAGCACTCCCTGTATTCAAGGCTTTTGCTAACTTTGAGAATGTAGTCAAAGAAGGGAAGGCCTGGCTTCCGTTCCAGGAAATCTTGAAATCTGGAAGGAGACTGAGCAGTCTTAAGAGCCTGATCTCCCAAGGCAGGTAACAGTATCTGTCTGACAGGGGCTCTTGTGAAAATTAAATACTGTAATCTTTCATAATACGAAACAGTCCTGAAGCATGGTAAAATCTAAATAAGTGTGTGGTTGGTGACCATTGCTGTCATCTCACTGTGAATCAAGAGACGGGGAATAATTGGCACGCTCTTCACAGGAAGAGAGTTGGACAGCTGTGATCACCAAGTTTGGCTCAGTTGCGCCACATTGAGATGGGCACCTTGAGTGAGTTCATTGGGGGAGTGTCTGATTTTCTTGGATTGCCCCAACTGCAACTAGGAAGTCATCCACTTCCAGATATTTTCTCAATTCAAATAAGTGTGTGTGTGTGTGAAACATTCATCCAAGAGATTATAATTGCTTACTTGGTAAGTTTCCCGAATGTGACTGGGTCTAAATACATGACTCATGTGATCTATTTGCCTAGGAGACTGACATTTACTGAGCTTTTATTCTGTCCCAGGCACTGCAGTAAGAATACTTTATTTCACGTAGTGTTTACATGCACTGTATGACATACATACTATTATTATTTCTATTTTACAGAGGAGGTGAAGGAAGCAAACTTTTCTAGTCACACAGCTAATAATTACTAGAGCTGAGACTTAGTTCCAGCCATTTCCGCTCCTCTTCCTTGTCGTAAAGAATGTTTATTTGAAATTCAACACTTCCTTTATTTTTTATTTCCATTTCTTTTATCATGCTAAATTGAAAGGTTTAATTAAAATATATTTTGATTCAGATGAATTAGATTTATTAAATACAGATATTTTTCTATTTGTCTAAATATTCTTAATTAATAGAAAGATAGTGTAAATGATGTTTAACAAGTGGTAATACTGTTTTCCCCTCCTTGGGATGTGAAACTTTCAGTGATTTTATTTTAACTCTTTTTTGTATGCTTATATATATTACTTATTCGTTAAAGTTTTAAAAAAAAATTTATTTCCAGAAATCATCACTAAAGAAAAGATCACTTAATTACTGTATTAGTTTCCTGTCAAGTGGCTTAAGTAATTGAGATTTATTTTCTCATAGCTCTGGAGTGTAGAAGTCTGAACTCAGCATCACTGGATTACAGTGAAGGAGTCAGCAGGGCCCCATTCCCTCGGGAGGCTTTTCTGGACAAGCTAGTCCTTGCCTCTTTCAGCTCTAGGCTGCTGGCATTCCTCGGTTTGTGGCTGCATCGCCTGAGTCTTCATGGCCAGGATCTTTCAGTGCTCACTGCTCTGTGTTCACATTTCCTTCTCCTCTATTTGCAGTCAGATTTCCCTCTGCCTTTCTCTGATGACAGTACATGTAACTGCATTTAGGGCCCAGCCAGATAATCGAAGATGATGTCTTCATCTCAAGATCCTTAATTTAAAACATCTGCAGCCTTTTCCGTATAAGGTAATAGTTACAGGTTCCAGGGATCAGGACCCAGTATGTTAGGAGACTATCATTCAATGTACTGTAAGTGGTTTCCAAAGGGAAAGTGATAACCAATGAAGATCCCTTACCTGCTTTTTAGATGGAGTCATGCAACAGGAAACCCTAATTTCATGTCTTTCATGTCTCTCTTTAGGTAAATGTGTGGTCCATGTACTTTGGATAGTTCTAGTTTGGAACTATATTATGTACTAATTACATTAGTATATATTATCTGCTAATAATTGCCCACAGAATTATAAATATATCCCCTTTACTTTCAGCAGTGTCTTAGTCCGTGTGATAAATTACGTGGTCACTCTGCACATGCTACAAGCACGTGTCTACACAGCCAGGCTCTTTTCAGTTTATGGGAGTCATGATCTTGGGGCTGGAGAACCTTGCTGGGGACAAAGTATGGGCACTGCATTCCGCCATACACCTCCTCCAAAAGCAGCTGCCAAATGACCACGAGAAGGCACCTCAGCAGATTGGGGCTGGAGCCCAAGTGCCTTCCCAGGGGGCCGGAGGGTGTGTGCAGGCCAAGTGGCTGATGACAGGCATTCAAGCTGCTGAATGCCCTTTTGCTTTTACATGCCATTGTAATGGTGTCTGTAATTGCAGGGCGGGCAAGGCCGTTCATCTCCTGATGCTCTCTGCTAGGCCACATCAGGACATCTTCTCTCCCCACCACCACCATCAATACTTGTGCTTGACACTTGGATGGCCTCTGGGCACATGCTCCTAGAAGGTAGATGCTCCTTTCATATTCGTGTCCTCTTCTATCTTCTAATGCAGATTGCTATGAATTATCACTGACACTAGAGAACAAGAGCAAGTGCTGGTAGGGATGCTCTGCGGAAAACATCTCCAGCCTCTTCGACTGCAGATCATTTGTTTAAATAGTTGACTTCAAACAGTTCTCTTTGTTTTCCCATTTCCTTCCTTTCTTCCATTAACTATCTTTCTCATAAGCCTAATATAGGTACTATTATCATCATATCCTCTTTGTAGGTAAGGTGTCATAGTCTCAAAGATTTCAAGTACTTTACCTAAAGTTTACTCAGCTACAGGCTGAGCTGAGGTTCAGACCTCATCTATGGACTCTGGAGTCCACACTGCTACCTATTCTACTCTACTTCTTACCTCCCCAATAGGGTATTAATTTAAAAGTAGACACCTTTACAAGCTAAAGGTCCAGGGAGGGCACCTATATACGTACTAACAACAGTCAGGGCTAGTTCTACTCTGGGAGCTACGGCTGACGGTAGTTGAGAGCTAGGCTCGCTGATATCAATGGGATCAGAGAATAATAAATGAAAGAAGTCAGTTGGTAGCACTTAACCCCAAATAAATAGGCCAGCATTTGAGGAAGATATGTTTCAGAAAAGTCCCAGGAGACTATTAGGCATTTGAGATAAAGATAGGAAAGCCAGAAAGGAAGACATCCTTAGTAGCTTATGAAGAAGCTCTCACCTCTGGCAGCAGGTGGGCACAGAAAGCTGAGGACCAGGTACTGAGTCAGAGAGGCTAAGCTCCAGAGAAGGTTAAAAGCCCAGCCAAGGGAGGTTTGCTTTGCTGAGAACTAGCAAAAAGAATGGGACCCTTTCAAGGGAGGTGTTGCTGTCCCAGCTTCCAGCAGACAGACTTCAGTTGTCAGCTTAGTCATGATTTTTGCTTGACCACAGAGCTATTTCCTCCAAGGGACTGACCAAAGCCTGCCATTCTGGCCCAACATGGAACTACTCCCATATCTGCTCAGATGGTCCATATCTATTCAAAACTTCTGGTGGGGTTGGCCAAGGTCTGTACGACCTGCTTTGCAGTTAGACTTGTCCCTCTCACCAATCTCACTTGTTCCAACACTCTTCCACAGGTGTTGATACCTAATAGATATCTCACATGCCAAATGGTGTCCTTTTCTCTGCTTCTGGAATACTGACTTCCAGTAGATCCCGAGAACCCACGGACCTAGCTCTCCTTTGGGCAGAATTAACATTCTTCTTTCTCCGATGCTGAGGAAAACCCCTTCAGTCAGAATGGTGGAGTGTCCTACATAAGTGCAAGAGGTGGACCCTTTTATGAAACACCTATTTCTAGAGCCAGTCTGCACAACCACCCAGAGACATCATTCCTCTTGTCCTTGATTAGCTTCTCGTGACTAAGCACTGCTTTCTGGAAGCAGACAGATGGAATACAAACCGTAGATAACTCAGTTTGCTAATGCATGATCATTCTTGGATTTTTGATGGCTTATTCGCACAAAAGAATGTGTTAGATCAGAATGTTTTTCAATCTGACACCTTCAAAATGCTTCAATACCCATAGCGGAGAGCTGCCAAATTTGGGAACAAAAACATCACCTCTTCCAAGTCTTTTGGGTAGTAGGCATGAGCCAATTCCAGAGAATGCCATGGCTGAGTCTTCTCACCCCCTCTCCAACCATTGAAACATGTAAGAAGGAAGCCCAGGCCAGCTGGGCAGGGGCGCAGCTGCCTGGGGTTGGTGTCACTAGGTTGCATTATAAAGAAGACCCCTTCAAGAGGGTCACGAGTCTCAAGTCCTCCATCCCATTTCTATCTTGGAGAATGGCTGTCCTAATCACCTCGCTGTCCTCTACCATAAAATGCCACATGGGGAGGTGTGTATCATCTTTAGCACTGCTACAACTCAGGGCCTCAGGCTGCTACCGTTTATGGCATCAAGTCAGATTTAATAGGTCTCTACTTGACAGATTTAATGTCCAACAACTCTTGGGGAAAATTTATCCAAAGGGCCTGAAGATGAACAAATTTGCCTGTCTACAAAGAGGAGTGAAATATTTCCACACAGCGTTCGGCAGGTTATAATCCATAAATCTGCCAGCAATCTTTACCCTCCACGTGCATGAAATTATGCAAGCTTCTTTTTTTCTTTATTGTCATTTTGAATTATGCACTCTGTGTTGCAGATAGATCAACTCTGCCTAGGCAGCTAACTGAGCCATTGGAAGAGAGGGATGTGTTTTATTTTCGCATCAACCTGTTCTGATTCAGTGTTTAGGGTGACATATAATCAGGCACCGAGTTAAAAAAAAAGATCCGTATTAAGGGTAGACCACTTTCCGTCATGACCAATGAGATGTCATCGGTTCTACTGACAGCACTCTGGGCTGCACGGGTTTCCTATCAGCCTGAAACCCTGATGACAACTATTGTTTTTACCCCAACTACAGTCATGTCCTGCATAACAAGGTCAACGATAGACCGCATATATGATGATAGTCCCATGACGTTATAATGGAGCTGAGATATTTTATTGCCTAGTGACTTTGTAGCCATCATAATATAGCAAAACGTATTCCTCATGTGTGTGCTGATGCTGGTGTACAGTGTACAGAGTCCATGGTAGCGTACGGTAGTGTCCTAGGTCTTTGCATACACTCACCACTCACTCACTGACTCACCCAGAGCAGCTTCCAGTCCTGCAGGCTCCATTCAGGGGAAGTGCCCTATACGCTGTACCATGTTTTGTCTTTTATACCATGTTTTTACTGTACCTTTTCTATGTTTAGACACACAAATACTTACCCTTGTGTTACAATTGCCTGCAGTATTCAGTACAGTAACATGCTGTACAGCCTCATAGCCTGGGACCAATAGGCTGTTCCATATAACCTAGGTGCATGTTAGGATAATGCCATGTAGGTCTGTGTAAGTACACTTGATGATGTTCACACAATGACACAATCACCTAACCAGACATTTCTCAGACCATATCCCTGTCATTAAGCGGTACATCACTATACGTAATTATGAATCATCGCAAAGAATAATTATGTAAATTTGTATATACATTATATAAATAATTTAGCTAGGATGCTTTTCCAAAAGAACCAAACTTGGACCTAAGTTATCTGCTACAACAACATAATAATTACCACTTGGTGACTGTTGAGCAAGGTTCCCTTGTACTGCTTCTTGAGACCCTACTTGACAGTTGTTTGCCTGGAAGAAAAGCATGTTTTTCTTATTCCAGCATGGGCTGGTGGAAGGCCTGCTGCTGTGTGCCCACATGCCAAAGGTTTAATGTACCATCATGGTTAATTTAAGTGGAACTCATGTGAGGTAGATATTATTGCCCCAAATCTGTAGCTGCAGGAGAGGCATTGTAGAGAGGTGATATAACTCCTCCAAGGTCAGATAAGCAGTAGAATGGAGGACTCATTTCAAGTCTTACTCTGTGCAGCTGCAGAGACCTGGCTTATGTCCCCTCAGATGCAGGGGCTGCACTGCTCACCGAGATGCCTTTCTATGGAGAGGAGCCGTGTCTTTCATTCGTCATAAGAAACCAGTTGGCTTACCTGCAGCTCCCCCAAACTGTTGCTCGTACTTTTGTTTATGGTCTTCCTGGATTATCCCGAAGCGTTAGCAAGCATGAAATGAGACTTTAGGAAAAGAAAGCTTTGCTTAGTTGGCTCCTTCCAATCTTTGCTTTCGGAATATTAATTCTAATATTAATAGATAGGGGTCCTGATCTATTTGGAAAGGAAGGTAAACAAGTACAAATGAAGGGGGTGGAGGGGAAGCCACGGAAAAACTACAGTGAGATTTCACAGGACTCTAGGAAGAGTGGAACGCCAGCCTAGGGGGTATTAGACGTCAAACCTCCAAAGGCTGGCTCTGAGATGTGGCAGCTCTATGAACTTACTATCTTTCTTGTGAGCTCTCTGGGCCTCTCCGAACATATATTCTATTAGTTCCCCTTGATCTGTATCCTCTGGGACTTTATTTCTCTGACAACATTGTGTAGATGAGGTGGTAACCTCCACTTTTATGGATCTCTCAGTTCTACCATCTGGAATTGGAATTTCACTCTGTTCAAATCCCCAACAGAAGGGTTCGAGATATTGAGCCAGACACTGGCCAGTCCGTGGATGGACACCCTCTACACTCAGACGTTACCCTTGGGCTGGGTGGGAGAGGGTGGGTAACAATGTGGCCATGTGGTATTCCATATCCTCTGCAGTGGAGAGTGGCCAGAGACCCAGATGACGGAAGGGCTTTAGCTCCTGCACATCTGCTTTAACTTCCTTCATGGTCTAGTTCCCGCTCTCTACTTCACATAGCTTTCCCTATCTGTTCCCCTTGGGGGCAGATCCCCTTTTTCTCTGACGAGCCTATTGGGGTGGCAGTAACATTTTAAATTATCCTCTAAGCTCTGATGTGACACTTTGAGATGCTGTTTTTCATACACGTTCCTGAGCCCCACTAACCAGATCCAGTTTTGATCTTTGTTCTGTAAGGTTTTGCTTGTTACTGCTACTACTATTGCTACTGCTGCTGCCGCTACTACTACAAAGAACTACCCTGTGTGAGAATTTACAGACTATCAAACACTGTTCTGTTCTTCGCATGTGTTAGCTCATTTGATCCTGAGGTCTGAACCAGGTACGGCGCCCAGCACGATGTCTGACACGTAGTATGTCCCCACAAGTGTGGCTATTATAATTTCATGGCTGTTACTATCAGGTGAATTAGAAAACAGAAAATTGATCAGAAATGATGAAAATCTTTGCATGTTTAAGACACCCTGGTGGCTTTCATCTTCCAGACAGCTCCCCCATGACCTTTGCCCTGCTCTCGTTTCCTCCAGGACTCTGCACTTAAGTGGAACTAACCCAGAAGGAATTTCATCAGGGGCTTCCTGAAGGTCAGGATCTACCCTGTGGAGAGCTCTTCTCAGTGAATCTGGCTGGGCCCAGGGGGTTATGATTGCCTTGGATCAGAGCCTGCACCACCGAAGCCCAATCTGCCTGTTGTCTAATTCATAGAGCTGTCCCTGCCGAGAGAGGGCAACCTGCTTGATCTCTGGTAGGGACAGCCCTTCTAGTAGTCTTGAAGTAATAGCTCATTCATAATCGATAAGATCCAAAGGCATCTCCATCATTTACCACCGAATTCAATGAAATATCTTGCTAACCAAAACAGTGATGCCAGAAATGTCTGTTGATTCCAAAGGCTGTCATCGTGAACCAAACATAGCACCACAACCAGTTAAATAGCCAGACATTGACATCTTAAGCACAAGCAAACTGAGAAAATACTCTCAGTGAAGCCCAGGCTGGAGTGTCTCAGTGGATTGAGTGCTGGTCTGTGAACCGAAAGGTTACTGGTTTGATTCCCAGTCAAGGCACATGCCCGGGCTGCAGGCCAGGTCCCTGGTTGGGGGCGTGTGTGAGGCAACTGATTGATATATCTCTCACACATTGCTGGTCCTCTCCTTCTCTTTCTCCCTCCTCCCCTTCTCCCTAAAAGTAAATAAATCAAATCTTAAAAAAGAAAATACTCTCAGTGAAAACTCTGCAAGAGCAACATGGGCAGCTACCAAGGCCTATGTCTCCTTGCTGGATTCTGCATCCTCCAATCTTGTGCAGATTTAAGGTCCTGGCTCCGCATGGAAAAGGAAGGCTAGCATTTAATTACTTGTTATTGGTCTTTTATTTGAAAGAGCACTTGAAACACCTGGAGAGTAGGAAAATGTGACTCTTTCAATGAGCACTTAGCCAAGAAAACTGGGATGAGATTTGTGTAAATGCCAGGGTCCCAAGGTCTTTCTATGTCACTCTTGCTGGGGTGGAGAGCTCTTGGAAAAAGATCCTCAGAAGAGTTTGATCGCTTTTTCTCACAACTGCAGTTAGGTGAACTATTTAACGAAGGGCTCTTCAGTGAACTTGAGAAGTCATTAAGCTACTGCTTCACTGAAGATGACCTTTAGACTTTCTTTGAACAAATAGAATCAAGAGGGTTTCTTTCAAAAATATATATTTACTTGGGAAAATAAAATGAAAACAGAGTAACAGTTCAGTGAATAATTACACAGGTTGTAATGGTAAATGGTAAGGAATTGTACAAAACTTGGCAGAGTTCACTTCCATTGCCTTGCTAGGCCAGCACAGCAGAATCACGGAGATAGACAGCCTGTGGCAGGGAATGCGTTGTTTCCCAAAGAGTGCCTACAGACAAACCGCAAGAAAATAACTCAGAGTTAGGGGCAGGTGTTAAAGTGGGGAATGGGATGGGATTGGAGGCTGCTTGTTTAAAATGAAGCTGTGTGAGGGTTCCCTTCTCCACGTCCTCGCCAGCTCTTGTTTGTTGATTTATGGATGAGAGTCATTCTGACAGATGTGAGGTGATATTTATTTCATCATGGTTTTAATTTGCATTTCTCCAATGTTTAGTGACATTGAGCATCTTTTCTTGTCTATCAGCCATCTGTATGTCCTCTTTGGAGAAGTATATATTCAGGTCCTCTGCCCATTCTTTAATTGGATTTTTTTTTGGTGTTGAGTAGTATGAATTCTTTATAAATTTTGCATATTAACCCCTTATCAGATATTTCATTGGTGAATATCTTCTCCCATTCTGTAGATTGTCAATTTGTTTTGTCAAAGATTTCAATTTTGTAAAGGGTATGATGGTCTAACCACTATGCTGTACACCTGAAACTAATACAAAATTATATTGAAAGGAAAAAATAAAATAAAATGCTTTTAAAAAATGAAGATATATGAGCTCCCTTTGGAGTGACTTACTGCATTGGTAAATTTGTAAACAGTGTATTGGGAGAACCAAGATGGCGGCGTAGGCAGACACACTGCGCCTCCTCGCACAACCAGAACTGACAGAAAATCAAACGGCAAGGAAGTCCCACACCAAGGAAATAAAAAACAAACATTCATCCATACTGGTAGGAGGGGTGGAGACGGGCACCGGGGTGGAGAGGACTTGAGTGGCTGCCCTGGACCAAGACTGGCAGAGTGTGGGACAAACGGTGCAGGCAGTCTGAGCACTAGCAGACCCTGCGGCCCCGCATTCACGCACAGATAAACCGTACAAACAGCGGGGAGCGAAGCAGACTGCGAAACCCAGGGCTCCAGCTCAGGGAAATAAAGCCTCAAACTTCTGATTGAAGACGCCCGTGGGGGTTGGGGCGGCAGCAGGAGAGACTCCCAGCCTCACAGGAGAGGTCGTTGGAGAGACCCACAGGGGCCTACAGTGTGCACAGGCCCACCCACTCGGCAATCAGCACCAGAGGGGCCCAGTTTGATTGTGGGTAGCGGAGTGGAAGATTGAAATCTGGAGGAGAGTGAAGCGAGCGCCATTGCTCCCTCTCGGGGGGGGGGCCCCCCTCCCCCACGTACAGCGTCACAGCGCAACAACAAGCATTACCCCGCCCTGGTGAACACCTAAGGCTCCGCCCCTTAAAGTAACAGACGAGCCAAGACAAAAAAAAAAAAATGGCCCAAATGACAGAACACTTCAAAGCTCCAGAAAAAATACAACTAAGTGAGGAAGAGATAGCCAACCTATCGGATGCACAGTTCAAAACACTGGTTATCAAGATGCTCACAGACTTGGTTGAATCTGTTCGAAAACCAGATGAAAAAATGAAGCCTATGCTAAGAGAAACAAAGGAAAATGTACAGGGAACCAATGGTGATGTGAAGGAAACTGGGACTCAAATCAACGGTGTGGACCAGAAGGAAGAAAGAAACATCCAACCAGAAAAGAATGAAGAAACAAGAATTCGGAAAAATGAAGAGAGGCTAAGGAACCTCCAGGACATCTTGAAATGTTCCAACATCTGAATTATAGGGGTGCCAGAAGGAGAAGAGGAAGAATAAAAAATTGAAAACTTATTTGAACAAACAATGAAGGAGAACTTCCCTAATCTGGCAAAGGAAATAGACTTCGGGGAAGTCCAGGAAGCTCAGAGAGTCCCAAAGAAGCTGGACCCAAGGAGGAACACACCAAGGCACATCATAATTACATTACCCAAGATTAAACGCAAGGACCTACATCCAAGATTACTGTATCCAGCAAAGCTATCATTTAGAATGGAAGGGAAGATAAAGTGCTTCTCAGATAAGGTCAAGTTAAAGAAGTTCATCATCACCAAGCCCTTATTATATGGAATGTTAAAGGGAGTTACCTAAGAAAAAGAAGATCAAAAATAGGAACAGTAAAAATGACAGCAAACTCACAGTTATTAACGACCACACCTAAAACCAAAACAAGAGCAAACTAGGCAAAGAACTAGAACAGGAACAGAACCATAGAGATGGAGATCACATGGAGGGTTGTCAATAGGGGAGTGGGAGGGGGAGAGGGGGGGAAAGGTACAGAGAATAAGTAGCATAGATGATAGGTGGAAAATAGACAGGGGGAGGGTAAGAATAGTGTAGGAAATGTAGAAGCCAAAGAACTTATAAGTATGACCCATGGACATGAACTATAGGGGGGAATGTGGGAGGGAGGGGGTGGGCAGGATGGAGTGGAGTGTGTGGGGGGAAATGGGACAATTGTAATAGCATAATCAATAAATATATTAAAAAAATAAATAAATACTTCATGCAATATGAAAAAAAATAACCAAAAAAATTTGTAAACAGTGTATTGGACATGATTGGCTTTTCCTTTGAGGAGTTACCTGCCTTCAGGGAAGGGGTGCTTCTGCTCCCCTTTTGGACGTGGCTCCTTCGCCACCCCCTTGGGGAGGCCTGCCCTGGCCCAGGGCCTCTTAGTGCACTGATACCTTTTCTAATAGTGGGGTTTAGTTGGCACACCTATTTGTTTTGCTTTGTTTTGTTTTTATGGTAAGCTATGCCCCCACTTTGATTTTAATGTAATAAAGCTAATATACTGAATTCCCCTCAGCCCTACTGTTTTGTTCAGAACCCAGGGCTGGTCAAGGAGCCATCCTTTTCTCACTTAAATTTGCTTACTGTTCACTCATTTTTACAGAGCAATACACTGACATCTGCATACTTTCTCAGACCTGTCTAGACCCAGCCCGTTCATTCTGCGTAGAGAATCAACTATTTTATTTGACTTCCCTCCAGTGACAATCCCCCATTGGCGTTAAACTCTTTTCTCTTGCATCCTTCTTCCCTCTGACATTTCTCTTCACAAATACTCCCCCTTTCCTCAAGCTAAGGCCTGTTATGATTATTGATATTATTATTATTAATTTTTCCTAAACATAGGTAAAGTTGTTTGTTCTTCAAGCATGATGGGTGTTCTTTCTTCATTGGCTGGTACTTTGAAGACACCTCCTCTAATTCATGTCAAAGAAAAACGGAAGAATTCCTTGGCAGGAGCAGTCTCTTCCTTTAAGTCCCAGGGCAAACAATTGCCACTTTCATGAACTTCCCTTTTATTCATCAGCCAATACTTGCTCATTACATTTGACTTCCAGAAATTGCTTCTTCTAACATGATTAAATGTCATTGTGCCTTCTGTAAGTAGTTTGTATGCTATTATTTCTCTTACTCAATGGAAGCCCTGTAAAGGCAAGGATTGTAGGGATTTTGTTTCCTCTGTATACACCTGCTTTCTAAACCAAATTCAGAAGGAGTATGTGATCTAGCATCAAAGGCCTCATGCTTCTGCCCTCAGGACCAATATGAAAGGCCCCTGAGTGGAAGCTTAGCATGTGGTGTAGGTAGCGCTGGGTCAGAACTACACATAGCAGCTCAGATGGAAGGGGCAGGATAAGGGGCCTTACACATGGGTGGAGCTGAGCTCACAGTTGCTGCGGCATTTCTGACCAGAGTGGCATCTGTCCAGTAGCATGGGGTAGATGAAAGGTACAATTGAAGGGCTTCTCGGCTTCCTTATTTGGAAATAATTACAAATAGTCTGTGGGGACAGCAGTGAGTCCAAAGTGTTTGCAGATCTACCCAATTTGTGATCATGCTTTTGGACATGAATTTTTATTCAAAAACAAGAAAGTTTGTGTAAAAAGTTTCGGTGTTTACTCAACTACTGTAGCTAAGAAAAGTATTTGTATTTGGTGCTGATCAGACAAGAACCAGTCAGCAATTCACTCATATCTTCATTACAAGGTCATACTAAAGCCAGGAAATGTAACTGCAATCAGGGTAAAATAATTTATTTATAAACTGCATTATATGCAGTTGCATTCCAGCCTGGTACTGTATGTGCCTCTTTGTGCTATAAAGTACAAGGTCATTAACCTGCAATTTCACTTGCCATCTTGTTTACGACATGACACTCTCTTATGATTAGTATGGAATTGTTAAGTTCTGTTAGGTTATTCATTTGTTATCACTGAATTTCTCTGTGAACCTCCATAAGGTTCTGATCACAGCTACTTTAGCAAGTGTGACTGGCACTGTAAGTGGTTGGCTTTCCTTCCATATCTGGAGTAGGTTTGTAGTGGGTTCTTCTCTTCCCCTGTCTCTCCTTCCTCATATCTGTCCCTGGGTGCTAGTGATTCTGGAAGCTCAAAACACGTTCTGCAACATCCGTGTTCTTGGCACCTTTATGAACACTTAGAACACAGCACAATGAGTTGTCGATAAATTCTGCAAGCAAAATGCTACTCCTCTTTCTGAGCCAGCACGTGACGAAGCTTTGGGTGGTCTGGTTTGGTGAGCTGAGCTGAGTATGTGTGGTTAGTATGTGTAACAATTCTAGAGTGCAGGGGAAACCCCCGTGTTGATAGCTTCTCCCAGATAAAACCTGTTTAACCAAGAATACATGCAAACTCAGTCAAGAGCGGCCATCACTGGGCGCTCTGAGGATCAAATGTGTGGATGGGCCAACACACATCTGCCCCCGTGCTGGCAGAGTGACTGAATATTCCTAGGAGTAGGAGGGAGACACTATTCATTGAGGCTCTGCTATCAACGTGCCAAGAACTATTAAGGTAGGCATTTTTCGTTTGATATCTTGATCTAATTTTCCAACACTCATAGCTAACTATTATTAAAAATTTCATTTTTAGCCGAAGAAACTGTGGCTGAGAGAGGGAAAGTTACTTGCCCAAGATCACACAGCTACTAGGTAGCTGAGTTCAGTTTCAAACCCCCGCTCTCCTGGATCCAGATCTCTCTCCGACAATACCCTACCCCAGCCGTCCTTTCTGCATCACTGTTGCAATTTTCCAAGGGTTAGTTACCCTTTCTGAGGATAATTCTACAAGTGTTCCTTTCCCCTGCCAACAGAAGGGGCAGCCAGTGTAGGGCAGTCGCAGCGAAAGCCCTGCTGTTGGTCACTCCTGGGGAATGCGTATTTCAGAATGAACAAGTGTTCTTTATTTATGGAGCAGAATGCCCATATTCACTCCCTCAACATTAAAAACAACGCTCATTGACTCTTTTTCTAAGATGAATTTTACTTCCTGTCTTTTTGAACATGACCACTTTATAAAAATACTTTTTTTAAAAAAAACTACCTGCCTTCACTGCAGGATGGCAACTCCGTCATGGCCATGGCATTGACGCCGATGTTGATGACACGTCCCCCTGCATCGGCAGCAACGCACATGTCACGCCAACCTGCTCAGTAGCTGTTGGGTTAACGAATGCCTCTTATGGTAATTATTGGTTATCCTGGATGTGATTGCAATGTACCTTTAAGGATAGTGAATTGTATAAGACTCTGTTCCTTATCCTAAAGATAAGGAATCTTTATTGTTTATTGTTCTATTTTCCACAGTCCTGCAGGCTCCTCTTCGCTGTCGGCTCTCACCACCCCACTGTCATTTAGTTAGTGCTCAGCATATGTCTGCCAATAGGTGGCACCTGCCACTTCTAATATGGAAGCTACAGTGAGTTAGGGAACTAGATGTGTTTCATTATTCAAATTTTGTGAAGGTTCGAAGCCTCTCCTAGGAGTGGGCAAATGTGTTTGAGTATGAATTTGTGGCATCTTTCACAAGGAAAGAAGCTTTGTGTACTCAAGGACCCCTTTCCAAGTGAGCTTCTTGGTTTAGATCTATTTTAGAAGTCGACAAGTGGATGATTGTGGGAGACACTGCTGATGCCCTCACTACGTCCCCTCAGTTCTTAGCTCTTTACTGCAGGCTGGCCCGCCTTGGACCTGCCTACCTGCCTCTGTCTGTCTGAGGCTTTCTCTGACCACCAGAACCCGCTCCACTTGTAGACTCCATAGTCCAGATGTGTTGGGGAATTACTACTCCCAGGGGAGGCCTAGGGGAGGGCCTAGGGGAGGGCCCTAAACCAGCGACTGATGGGATTGGTGCCTAAGTACCCTATGCGGGGAAACTCTAAGGTGTACGTTCCCTACTGATTTCCACACTCTCCTAACTTGCTTGGTAACTCTTCATTACTGACCTCCTACCTTTTGCTGTCCGGATCTCCTATTCCCCTACCTGATACTTCCTCCCAACAGATAAACCACCTGCACTTGGCTCTTTGTCTCAAGCTCTACTTCCTGTAGGTATTCAAACTAAGGCACAGAATTACAGATAAGTGAAGTGTTTACACTATTTGTTATAAGGGAATCACTATTTGAATGGCAGAAAAATTTTGAATTCTTTCCAGTTTCCATTATCCAGGCTGCCCCTGTGTCTCTCATCCACCCACCTTGTAAGTATTAGGCAAGACATACTTTTTCCCAGTAGATACGTCATCCTCACTACAGTTTGGAATCAGAGCTGATGTGTGAGCTTTATGTATCTACCCCTTAGGAAGACGGTGCTGAGTCAGAATGTAAGGTTAAGGGAGCTAAGCAGCTGCTTGACCTCAGCATCAAGTCAGCCCCCAGAAGCCAGAAATGAGAGTTTGCTGGCACCTGTGACCTTAATAGTAAATAAAGGTGACATTGCTTAAATAAGTCATCAGTGGGTTCTTTTGCCAATGGTGCCAGGGAATATCCACTTTTTTTCCTCCCTCAGCTTGCTCAGGGTCAGCATTTTAAAATGATAGTTCTAATGTAACGCAGCCGAAGAAAGAATATAATTTAAAAAACCAAACTTTTCAACTAGCACACACCTACTTTCCTTCAAAGGCACCATGGTCAAGAGTGGGAAGGGTGAGGGCAATGGCTGGGAATTTTCCTCCATCTAGGGAAAGAGAGAGCCAAGAGAACATAGCCTTCCCTGGAGGACAGAGTAATCTTTTTAACAAATGGTGGTTGGACAACTGGGTATCCATGTCAAAACAGCAAAGTTGGACTTCTTCCTCACACCGTACACAAAATTAACTCACAATAATCCCAACCTTAAATGTAACAACTAAAACTATACCAAAAAGAAAATCCAAGAGTAAATCTTTTGACCTTGAGTCAGGCAATGGTTTCTTAGATATGAAGCAAAAGCAAAAAGGACAAAAGAAAAAATAATTTGGACTTTATCGAAATTAACGACTATACTTCAAAGGATATCATCAAAATCTAGAAACACAAACCACAAAGTGGGAGAAAATACTTGCAAATCACATTTTTGATCAGGGACTTGTTCCAAGAATACATAAAGAACTCTTACAATTCAATAATAAAAAGGCATATAACTCAATTTAAAAATGGAAAAAATATAAATGAACGATTAAAAGATTCTCGAATCAGCAGCTGTTCTGGAAATGCAAATCAAAACTATGCTTAGCCACCACTTCAAACTCACTAGGATTGCTGTAAGTGCAAAGACAGATATTACCAAGTGCTGGTTAGTGTGGAGACATTGGAACCCTCACACACTGTTGGTAGGAAGGTGATGTGGTGCAGCCAATTTGGAAAAGAGTTTGGCAGTTTCTCAAAATGTTAAACACAGAGGTACCATGTGACCCAGGAAATCCACTTCTATGTATGGAATATGTCCATGCAGAACCTTTTACATGAGTATTCATAGCAATATCACTCATAATAGCCAAAAAGTAGAAAAAGCCTCAATGTCTCCAACTGATTCATTGACAAATTAAATGTGGTTAATCTATTCCAGGGGTTATTATTTGGCACCAGTAAGTAAAGAAGTACTTCAACAATATGGATAAACCTTGAAAATATTATGTTAAGTGAAAAAAGCTCATTATAAAAACCCACATACTGTATAATTATATTTATACAAAGGAGCCAAAATAAGTAATTCTCTAAGACAAAATGTAGACTCACAGCTGCCCAGAGCTTGAGATGGGGGGATGTGGGAGTACCTGGCGAGTGACTGCCGATACGGGGTTTTTGAGGGGGTGATAAAATTGTTTTAACATTGATTGTGGTGATAGCTGCAGAACTCCATGGGCATGTTAAAATTCATTGAATTTTATACTTTAAATGAATAAATTGTATGGTATGTGAATTATAGCTCAATAAAAGCTTTTAAAATGCTCATTGACTGCTTAAATACAAATAATAATTTATCATTTATAAGTTTTGTGTCAGTAAAATATGACAATAAAAGCACAGTGTATGGGAGTGGAGAAAGCAGAGTATGCTAGTATAGGTTTTCCAGCTAGGTATCAGGCTGGTACTCAGTTTTGGTATTATTGACATTTAGGACCGGGTGATGTTTTGTGGGTGTGGACTACATTGTTTAGCAGCGTCCTTGGCCTCTACCTTCTACCCTGTTGATGGCAGCAGCATCCTCCCTCTCCCCAGCCCATCCCCTCCCACCTACCTCCATTTGTACCAATGAAAAACGGCCCCAGATCCCATCATTGTTCTCTTGGGGACAAAATGGTCCCTATTAACAACACCCACCATACATGAAGTGGTACAATATGATTTGAATATGAGGTATTAGTTTCCTATATCTAACACATTATCACAACCTTAGCAGTATAAGACAACACAGTTTGAAGTTCTGGAGCTCAAAAGTCCAAAATGTTCTTACTGGGCTAACAATAAAGTGTTAGCAGGGTGTGCTCCTCCTGGAGGCTCTTGGGAAGGATCTACTGCCTTGCCTTTTCTAGCTGTTAGGTGCATTTCTTGGCCATGGTTCCTTCCTCTACCTTCAAAGCCAGAGGGCAACATCAAGTTCCCCTCTCTCTGTGCTCTGAATGTCATCGCATCTTCCTCTGACTCTGACCCTCTTCCTTCTTCTCATGAAGACCTTTGCGATTACTGTGGGCTCACCTGGGTAACACAGGGCTGTCCTCTCATCTCAAGATCCTTGACTTAGTCACAGCAAAGGCTACTTATTCTATGGATGAGGACATGGGCATCTCTGGGAGAAATGATGCAGTCTATCACTGGGCTTTGCTAGGTTAAAAAGTATGCTATTTCCCCTAAAGTAATCATTAGAATAGTGATTTATATATTTAATGACATCCTACGGGTCCCTGAGACTATTCATTTAGCATTTCCTCTCAATATTTTGGGCTGGATAATTTCTCTTGCTCTCAAAGAGATATCAGCCTCCCCTGATTGTTTGCCACTAAGATCTCTAATATCTTCAACAGTGTTCCTGGGTTTTCTCACCTTCTGCTCTGAATAAAGCCAACATTCGTAGCTGCTGACCCTCACTCCCTACTCACATATCTGGAGTGGAATCTCTGTGCCACAGAGCTAGAGCTGGGGCAGACTGGGGACCAGAGCTGCAGGTTCTCGTGACCTGCCCTGCTTGTCCAGAATGCAACTTCTGCAACATGGAGTTTCGGGATAAGGAGCTGTACGATGCAGTTCCTAGTATAACCACCTCGTATTCCTGCCATTTTTACCAAGATACATTTGCTATTCTTGAATAAATATTTCTCAATTTGTTGTATGCCAGACTTATTAGAGATTTTAAAGGGTTGTTTAAAAAATTTTTTATCACTACTATTTGTGATCCTGTCTCTTTTCCCATGAGGTCAATGAGGCAACATGAGACTTAAACCTTTTTACACTGCAAAAGCTTCCTACCTCAGCAGGAAGGGCTGAGGCCATGGTTTGAACCAAATCTGCACTGCATCTGAGGCAAACACTTTCCTTTATTTTCGTTAGAGACGTTTACTTAGGCTTGCAGTCTGTCACCATTGACTTTTATAATATTTCCAGGCATAGAGTTCACTGGGGGCACAGTGATATATCCAAGGAAGATGCTCAAACTCTTTTTGTGCCAAGAGTCATACCCGATAGAGATCAGGCTAAAAGAATCCTGGGAGTTTCAATTTTTCAATCCCATGTACAAGTGAACTACATAGATTCTTTGGAGCAAAAACCTATGACTCTAAAAGCCATGTATTTTTGGTTTATAAGAAAAAGAAACCTACTTAAGCAAATTTTTGCAAGTAGAAGAACAGAGTTGTTTTAAGAATTCAGAGATCTCACAGATTTTACGGGAATTAGGTTTGAGAGCTGAAAACAATGACGAGTATCCCTCTGTGTCTAAGTGTGTCTCTGACTCTGTCAGATTATATCTCAATTTCTATTTCTGTCTCTTTGTATCCTCTCTCTCTGTCTCTCTCTCTTTCTCTAAGACCACCTTGTTTCTCATTTCTTTCTGTCTCTTCAAATGTTGCATTATTCTCTCTGCAGAAGCACACTGTTTACTTTATCTAATTTGCTTCTCCTTTCTTCTTTGCACAAACCTTAGTTTTTAGATGACATAGACTCTACTTGCCCTAACACTATGTGAACTTTTATGTCAGACACTTAGACCACTGGTGCTTATACCAATATTAAGCATTAGGGAAAGAATATTTTCTATATAAAAAGAATGCATGATGCCATTTTCCCACTGATAGAAGTTTTCCTTATTTTTTCTTCCCTTCTAAAAGTGAGGATAGGTGTTCTCTGAGTCACCCACTTCCTGGCTTAGATCTCTCTGCAACAGTGTGGGGACCCATGGTACTGTCTGAAGAAGGAAGCAAAGCTAAGTAATCCACAAAGGAATTTCATTCATGACCTTGGCTGTACTAGTATTTCACCAGTTACCAGCAAATGAACCAATTAGATTTAAGGATAAATAATTGCTACCTGTAAGAGGATTTCAGGCAAATTGTTTCAAGGCTGGTTTGGGAGAACCCCAGGAGCTTCATCAACTACATTACTTTGAGTCTGTTCGTGATTATATCCAAGGCTGTTCCTGGGTCAAGGTAGTGTTCAAGCAGCTTGGATGACAGGGTAGCGTATTGCTCACCTAATGTCTCTGCCCCTTGAACATCTCATGGCAGCCATGTGGGTGTTCTGGGCAGCTTACTGCCCCCACAATCTAGTCCTGCCTCCTCACCCTGTTGGGGGACAGAGGAGACCCATGTGTCACTTACTGTTGCTCTCATCCAGTTTTGCAGGAACTGTCTATACTTCTCTCTTAACTGTGTGATAAAGAACAGGTGGTGTTTTGACTATGGCGAGAGGGCAGAGCAGAAATTGAGTTGTGGGTTACATAGGTTACAAAGATGAAAGCAAACTTGTCACTTCAAAAGAAATACCTGACTTATTTGATTAGAGCAAAGGAGCAAAAAATACAGGGATTTGGAGGTCTCTGGCAGAACTTAGATCAAATAAAACTCTTCACTTACTGGCTGTGTGACTTTGAGAAGATTAATTAACCTCTCTGAGCTCAGTTTTCTTGTTGAGTTGTGGATGAAAATACCAAGCAGGAAGTATTGTTGAGAGGCTAGCTACTCCATGCATCCATTGAATCAGGAATGAACTGTGGTTAGAGAGGGTAAGAACTGGTAATGGGAGACCAAGAACTGAGGTTAATTGTTTGGTCCTGGTGCTCAGAATTGCCCACTTCCTTGGTTTTCAGAATTTGGCTTGAGTTCCTCAAAAAGTCCCCTCTATTCTTGTTGATCTGCCTAATTATGATGACCTTCCCCTTTATAGTATTAAGTTCTTCACCTTTTCCATGGTATATTAGCAACTCCATTCTCACAAAGTTTTATACCAGGGGAGCAAGAAACCTACTTATTATTAGCACAATTAAATCAAAGTGTAGTTATTATCAAGTGTTCTTTTTATAAATATTTCCTTGGGTGTATTTCTAACATATAAAGAAATATTTGCTTGTATTAGAGTTTAAGATAATTCAGGAGAATTGGGTATTATTCCAACTTTATTTTATAACTTATACCTTATGATTTACACTTTGAAAAGCACATCATGTGTATTACTTCATTTGAGCCTCATAATATCAGAATTTATTTCCACTTTTCAAATGAAAGAGGTTATGACTCAGGAAGCAGGAGAAATAAGATTTCCTAATCCAAAATTCCATCTGTTTTACCATATTCTCTCCCATTAATAGTATTAAATTTTATAATGTGGTAATAAAAAGATTGTTAATGATAATAAGGAAATGTCTTTCTACTAATTTATACCCCAATATTTCTCATTCTTACAGAAAAAAACCTGTTTGCTTATAAGTGTATATGAGTTTATGATTTTCAGACCATGATCTAAAGAAAAGAATTATTCTTCCCTTTCCTCCGAAGTTTTCTCTCCCACTCCATGAAATGATTTTTAATACTAGGATTTCATAACTTTAAATAATGTTACAAGCTTGAGTATTCAACCATAACATTTCTAATTGGCTATAAACATAATCCAATATTCTAATTTTACCATATTGTCAGAAGAGTTAATTGAACTTGCATAGCCACCAGCAAAATACACTGGTTTAAGCAAACAGTGAATGTAATTTCCTCCATAAACATTCCTGCACAGGAATGGTACAGAGAGGCAAAGAGAGGTTGCTCAGTGTAACTTCAAATGATTAATTTAGTTCCAATTTTCTACTCCTGATAGATAGACATAGAAGGAAGTATCATTAATTTATTTTAACATATATTCGCCCTAAGCTGGGCCAGAGCAGCAAATAAAGAAATGATGCATTTTGCAGCGCAGTCCAGCCACAGTCGGGGACAGGGACTCTTCCGCCTCGTTTCCCAACACTGCACAAATCAAGCCCCCGAGAACTTTAAGAATTAACACAGACAAAGATTTTTTTTTTGGTAATCAACATATATCTCCTTTAAAAAAATAACCTTATTTATCTAAACTTCACTGACTTAGACTGGGTAGATTTTCATCAATGCTTACCTGACTTATTAGGAGGAACTTTGTTCTAATGATTTCTGGTCCCATCCCTTACACACACCTGTCCTTTGGCAAGTCACAAAATGCCCTTAAGCCTCACCAAGTTGCCTATGAAAAATTTTATTTACTTCTTGAAGATAAGAAATGATTAAATAAGAAATCAATGAAATATCACTTTTAACTTTAATCTATAGCACATATTCAAGAAAAAAATTATACCACAAACCAAAGGGTCACAGGTTCAATTCCCGGTCAAGGCACATGCCTGGATTGCGGACCAGGTCCCCAGTGTGGAGTGCATGAGAGGCAACGACACATTGATATTTCTGTCCTTCTCTTTCTCCTTCTCTTCCCCTCTCCTTAACAAATGAATAAATAAAATCTTTAAAAAAAGAAAATCCAATTAAATAATAAAAAAAGAAAAAAATTATAAAACTCAACAGACAATAATGTAGACAGCTACAAGAGGAAGAATTTAACTTGTTTCAAAGAATAAGCTGTTTCAGTCACATGGGGATCAATCACTGTTTACATTCTAACAATAAACAGAGTAATGCCAAACCTTCATGATAAGTTTGCTAAGGGATTAGTTTGTTGTGTGAACAATTTTCTGGTTACATTTTGTTAATCATACTGAAGTTATTTCACCTTTTAAATGTTCTTTATAAATCTGAGTTTTTAGAATTCACATTGATTGTTACTGCAGCCAAAATAATTGAGCTGGTGTTACTGCTTTCAATGCCTAGTTTGACAAGCCTCAGCATTAGAAATCCATGTTGAAAAAGAAACTTCCTTTTCTCTTTTGAAAAAGAAAGAATATTTCCTTAAATTTAACTGGTCTGCAATAAGCCCTAAATAGAAAATATAAAGAAGAAATAGAGTTATGGTCTCCTGTCTCCATGATCATTATTAGTATAATACTTTTTAGGAGGACAAAACGTATCCCTTATACGACAAACCCTGTTTCATCACTCAGCCTGAAATCACTCTTAAAGATATCATTTGGACTGGGAGCCAATTATGTCTCAGTAAAAAGTTACCCTGGAAGTCCACAGTTCTGGTTGTTGTGGGGTACTGAGTGTCCTTCATATAAGCGATTCTAACCCGTTTCTTCCCCAAATCCATTCCTAAACCTAAGTTCACTATGAGTTTAACTAGGTTTGTAGTACAAATTGCTGATGATACAACAAAGATAATTGTTTCTTAACTACGCTATTAATAATTTTTAAGGGGCTGACAATCTATAATGAATGAGCTATACCTAAAAACAATGGATAAAAACCACATTTATCATCAATGAGTGCAATGTGTAAATATAATTATAGTGATTATATTTTTGAAGTTGGAGAAAAGATTGACAGTTATGGATGTGGTCCTTGATAAACAGCTTCAAGGAAGAAGAAAGAAATGCATTGAGTATTGTGGGGAGAACAGAATTGAAATTGGATAAAATGTTAGTCAAGGGCTATTCAAATCAAGCTGCATAAGGGGCCACAGGATCAGAGCTACTGATGGCTTTGCCTGATCATGTGTACTATGCCATTCTTTTTTTAAATTCTAGTTTTGCAGGAAGGCACAATGACCTGGCTGATGTCGGACTTGCCCTTGGACATGTACAGTAGTTACAATCAATACTTAATTATTCTGTCTGACCAATAACCCTCCATGCTGGGGGGGAAGCAGCACAACTTTTTCTAAAATGTTACCTTTCAATAGCATTTGGTTAACAAATATATGACTTCTAACTAGATGGCTATTTTATGGCCCACCCTCTTGGCTGAGTTTCCTTCCTGTAAGAGTGGAGTGAATGATACAAACTGTGCCAACGAATCTCTTCATATCTTTGAGACAGAACCACGAAGGATGTTACACCAGGGGCCTGTGGCCCGCTGGCCGGTTAGGAAGGGGCTGCAAGGGAAGCTCACCTGAGCTCCGCCCCACCTCCCCCATGTCCCCGGAGTCTCCCACCTCCCCTCTACCCTGTCTTCCACAAAACCGGTCCCTACTGGTCCCTGTTGGCAAAAAAGTTTGGGGACCACTGTGTTAGACCACAAAAATAAAAAAACTTACAACTCTTTCCTTACCACCAAAAGAAATAAACAAAACCCCCAAACAACAAGTGAAACCCTGCCAAAGTATCTGGACATTTGCTATTCTGAAAGAAAAGCCCACCATTAGACTTGAAATCTTATAAAAACACTTCAATGTACTAAAGTGAATAAAAGGAAAATAAAATTCATAGAGAACTCTTGCAGAATATCTGTAAAAAATATTTTGTACCAATCAACTCAGTAAAAATTTTCTAACCTCAGAGTAACCACTATAAAAGTAATTTTAGAATATAGTAAAATAAAGGGCAGGGGATTGAAATGGTTGACTGGAAAATATTTAACAAAAAAGGAGGCAGTAATGGAGGAAGAGAAAAACAAAAACATCAGGAGACATAAAGAAAACAAATAGCAAAATGATGGATGGAAAGTCTAATTTAAAATAAATGGATTAAACAAATAGAAAGAGAAATTAGGAAAAATTAAAAAATTTGATCCAACTAAATATATGTGATACGTATTTAAGATTGAAAGACACAGATCAGTTGAATGAAATGGATGAAAAAGTCATTACCACGCAAATAACTTTTTAAAAGGAGATATGGAGTGGCTATACTAATACAAAATAGACTTCAAGAAAAATGTTATTTGAGACAAAAATAAAATGTTATAATAATAAATCTTGAAAACCATTAGGAAGATAAAACAATTAAAATAGATATGCACCTGAAAATAGAGCCCCCCAAATACATTTAAAAATCCAGAAACATTGTCAGAATTGAAAGGAGGAAGATAATACAGCAATTAATAGCTGGAGACTTCAATGCTCAACATTTCTTTAATGAAGTGTCATCCCTGTAGGATGAAATTTACCACTCGAAAGTGTACGGCTCAGGAGCATTTGGTACATTCACAATGTTATGCAGCGGTCACCTACATTGAGTTCTTCATCACCCCAAAAGAAAACCAAGTGTTCGCTAAGTACTTATCTTCTATCCCCCCATCTCTCCAGGTCATGGAAATCACAGGTCTGCCTTCTAGGCATTTATCCATTCTGGATATTTAATGTAAACGGAACAGAGACTATTTGACATTCGTGTCTGGCTTCTTTCATATGTTTTCATGTTTTTGAGTTACACATATGTTGTAGCATGTATCAGTGCTTCATTCGTGTTTAAGGGTGAGGGATGCTCTATTGAATGCATACACCCCAAGTTTTACTGCATTCATCTGTTGGAAAACGTTTGCTTTTTCCCGCCTTTTGTGTAGTGTTAATAGTGTTGCCATTAACATAGAGGGACATGCATACACTTGTTTGAGTATCTGTTTCCAGCTCATTTGGGCGTGTGTCCACAGTGGAATGGCTGGGTCACACGATGATTCTATGTTTAGGTTTTTGAGGGTCAGCCAACATGTTTCCCACAGCCGTGAACCATCTTCTGTTACCGCCAGCAGCAGACAAGCGTTCCAGTTTCTCCACATCATGGCCAATGTTTATTTATTTATTTTTAATTATAGGCATCCCAGTGGGTGGAGAGTGGTACCTTATTGTGGTTTTTATGTGCATTTTCCTAATGGCTGATAATTTTGAGCACTGTTCCCTTGACTTGTTTACCATTTTATAAATCTTCTTTGGGGAAATGTGTATTCAAGTTCTTTCCCCTTTTTAAAAGTGAGACTGTCTCTTTTGCTGTTGAGCTGTAATAGCACTTCGTATATCCTGGGTGCTGATCTCTGCTCTGATACGTGATTGGTAAATATTTTCCCCCATGCTGTAGCTTTTCACTTGCTTGATGTCTTCAGATGCACGAACGTTTTTACTTTGATGAAGTGTAATTTATCAGGTTTTCTCTTGTTGCTTGTACTTCTGGTGTCATATCTAAGAATTCAAAGGCAAACATAAGCCAGGAAGCTTTGCCCCTATGTTTTCCTCTAGAATTTTATAGTCTTAACTCTGATATTTAGGGTATTCGTCCATTGGAGCTTCTTTACGTGTATACTGTGAGGCTGTGTCATTTTTTTGCACGTGGTTACCTGGTTATACCTCCAACATTTGTCGAAGAGACTATTTCTTTCTTTCTACTGAATAATTTTGACAGATTTGTCAAAGCCAGTTGACCACAGGTAAATGCAATTATTTCTGGACTCTCTGTTCTGTTCCATTGATCTAGACGATGATCCTTATTCGAGTACCACAGTTTTTAAATTACTTGAGATTTTTAGTAAGTTTTGAAATTAGAAAGTGAGTCCTCCAACTTTCTTCTTTTTGGTATTGTTTTGACTATTTAGTCCTTGCAATTCTATATGAATGTGTAGATTTCATAGATTTTTTTCACTTTTGGAAAAAAGGCCGCTGCTATACTATTTTATTCAAGGATTCCAAATATTTTATGTTCTGCCAAAAAGGCTGTCGGGATATCAATGGGTTTGCATTGACTCTGTAGATTGCTTTGGGTAATGTTGCCATCTTAACACTATTAATTTTCCAACTCACAAACGTGGATGTCTTTCCATTTATTTAGGTATTTA
Organism: Desmodus rotundus; assembly: GCF_022682495.2. Classification (NCBI taxonomy): domain Eukaryota; kingdom Metazoa; phylum Chordata; class Mammalia; order Chiroptera; family Phyllostomidae; genus Desmodus; species Desmodus rotundus. The sequence continues at coordinate 15,844,427 of NC_071390.1, forward strand.
AAAAAAAATTTCCGCATCATTTTGTGTACAAATCTGTCACTTCCTTGATTAAATTTATTCCTAGTTACTTTACTATTTGGATGCTATTACAAATGGAGTTTTGTTAATTTCCTTTTCAGATTGTTCACTGCTGGTGTATAGAAAGACAACTGATGTCCATATGTTGATCTTATACTCTGGAGCTAAACTTACTTGTTAAGCGTAGTAGAATTTTGTGTGCGTGTGTGTGTGTGTGTGTGTGTGTGTGTGAGAGAGAGAGAGAGAGAGAGAGAGAGAGAGAGAGAGAAAGGGAAATTCTTCAGGGTTTCCCACATATTGAATCATGTCGTCTACAAATAGAGATAGTTTGATTTCTTTATTTCCAATTTGAATGTATTTTATTACCTTTTCTTGACTATTTACTCTGTTTAGAACTTCTAGTGCAGCGTTGGATAGTACTGGTTTTTTAAAAAAGCAAATATTCCTATTTTGTTCCATTTTCTTAGGGAAAAACACCTTTAGACTTTCATTATTAAATATGATATTACCTGTATTTTTTATAAGTGTGCTTCAGTCCCTGAAGTTGTGTTCTATTACCCGATGAGCAGGGTCTGGGGCACGCACTGGGGCTTTGGAAGGTTTTGTGAGTGGCTATCAGCAGTAGTTCAATGAATGGGCTGAATGTTGTTGAGGTACTCTGCAATTAGTGCTGCTGTATGACTGTCCCTGGGCTGCAATTTACCCATGATCTGGGACACTGTTTGCACCCAGCGTGTCCCCAGAGAATGTGGGCCATTGAGCAAGTGACTGCTCACGCCTTATGGGCTGTGCAGCACCATGAAGGGAAGAAATGGGAGCTTGAAGGTGAATATAAAGGAAAGCTGTAGTATATATTTGAAGTTTATAATTATCTACTCCAAAAAAAGCCTGATTTCATCATCTCCCCTGTGCCCAACCCGAAGAAGAACTATTTTTAGACAGAGGTACTGCAAACATTCATTCCCTTTGTCCTCTCTACTGTCATTTTCCTTGGATTTTATTCTAGGGGGAGTCTCAGGGGATGTGAGACACCATCTGAAGTTACAAATGACTAATTTTATGCTGCGACTGCCACCATCTGCAATCCAGAGAAACATGCCAAAGAAAAGCAGTAGGTATCTTTCAGTGATTTACCTTTATTGACCTTCCAAAATATTTAACTAATGCTCTAATTAACAGGTGACAAATCCAATTATCCTCTAGTAGAGGAATAAAGTCATTTCATATCCCATTGAATAGTCTGATTACTTGCCCACACCAACTAGAAAGGTGAGCTCCCTAATTAGAAGTCAGGTTTGCAAGATCTCATCAAAAAGGCGTTCTCCAAGAAAATGGCTTTCTCCGCTGAGAAGACTCTCTCCTTGGTATTTCCGTATTTCTTGGCATTTCATGACAACGTCGTCATTGTCATCTTTGCCATTGCCATGGTACTTATGGAAAATATTGGTGTTTACCATATGTAAGAAGGCATTTGACATTATTTTTTCATTTGATTAACACAAAAGTCCTGTGCAGGAAGAGACACTCCGTTATTCAAGTGTGCATTCCGTGACACGGTCTGCATAGTGCATTGTGTGCCCCCCCCCCAACGTCCGGTCACCTTCAGTCACTGTGTGTTTGGCCCCATTACCCTTTCCTACCTTCTACCCCCCTTCCCTCTGGTAACCACCATCCAGTTGTCTGTGTCTGTGAGTGTTCATTTGTTTGTTTTTTAAATAAGGATGTGAATAAAATTTTAAAAGTTAAGAATGGTCATTTCTCAGAGCTGAATTGGGGAAAGTGAAGCATTGGTACAAGACAACTTTATTGATAAAAAAGTGATACCACTTGTTTCTTTTTACAGTGATTTTTTTACTACATGCTTAGATATTATTATGAAATTTAAAAAAATAGTTCTACAAGGAGTTAAACACAGATGAAGAACATAGTCAAAGGAAAGAGAACTAGTATCTGTTCCTGCCTTTCGGAGAGGAAGCTAGGAGAGGGACCAAAGCTGGTGTATTGTGACCTATCCTGAGCGACGTCCCAGCAGGTGCTGGCCACACTGAGGTTCACCACCAGCTATGGGTTAGTACTTTACACATTGTAGATACTTGATACATGACTATTGAACTGATCTTTGTAGCAAAATGTAACAGCCAGGGGAGCTCCCTCAGCCCCCAAACATCTTGGGCAGCTTGTCCCTCCTGAGTAAAATGGCGTACTCTCAGATTCAGAGGTTGTCTCACAACAGAGTCTTGACTCGGGGTGGTGAACACTCAATACGGTGTACAGACGATGTTTTGTGGAATGATGCACCAGAAACCGGTATAATTTGTTAACCAGTGGTAACCCAATGAATGCAACAAAAAGGATAAGTAAACAAACCAACAAATAAAAATGCAAAGGAACATAGTAAGCAAATGTTACCACCCTTACACATTAGAGAAAAAACCACTAATGTCTAATAGGGGGGAAATGTTTGGGAACAAGTTGTTTTATAATTGTAAAGAATGTGTGAGCAAATTAAAGGAGAATACGTGTAATTTGATCTAGTCTTAAGGAGTTTACACACTGGTGGGCTATGTTGTAGAGCTATTTTTCCTCTTTTTAATATCTGTCTTTTACTGTGTGGAATAAAAGTTATAAAAGTTAAAAAGAAGAAGTTGTCTCACATTAGAGGGACTGACTTAGCTAAGAAAGGGAATATGCTCTAAGTAAAAAGTCTCCAAACAAATAGAGATGGTATTATGGTTCACCTGTATCCTTGCTTTCTTGCTGATTTCGACCATGTAAACATGGATCTGGGGCATTTGTCCTGTTCAGATTTAGAGTCATTTGACCAAAGTCCCATGTATCTCTTGAGAAAAAAACAGTACCTTAAAAAAATTTAGATACTGGTATGTACACACCAAATTAAAGTAGTTTACCTGAATGAGCTTGCTTTTTGTCTTTCTCCATCCAAAATGCATTTCTTCTTCTAAGACAAAGTAAAATATATGAGAAAATAAAGCAAAAACAAATTAAACTAAACCAATAAACAAAAGAAACAGTACCGGGCAGATGGCCACTTAGGGGCTAAATAAAATGAAAGTTGCTGTGACACCGTGGAGTCTTATTTCGGGGAAGTGGGGGGCAGGTGTGCTAGCGAGAAGGGGGCGATTCTTTCGTGATGTTCATCTGTGAGAGCGACGCTCTCTCTAGACTGAGTGTCTGTGCATTATTCTGACTTGTGACAAGCAACAGCCGTGGCACAGGCACACACGGTTTTTCAATAAATCCTCCGAGTCAGGCTATCAAATTGTCAGGCAGATAGTAGATGCCAAACATACTGCTGACAAGGCAGCGAGAGATAAAAATGCAGTGTACACTCTGGATGGAGACAGACTTTGTGGGAGAATAGCTACGCATTCGTGGCCAGAAACTGGGGAGCACAGTGTCTGCATCTTCACCGTCACCACGTGGGTTCCTGGAGAGTCACGTTTCGATCGCGTGCCTTGGGATCTCCATCACTTATTTCTTCAAGTAGGTGTGGGAGGAAATTGTGGAGCAGCAGCATTTTGTTTAATAGCTCTATGTTAGAAACTTTATTTTTATTTCCCCCCAAAACTTCTTAAATGGCTATGCTGATTACTTTTCTATAAATGTGGGGTGGGAGACTCAATAAATTAAATGATGGATACACAGCTAACGTGTGAAAGAGCAAGAATTCAAATACACATCTTTCTCTAACTACAGCTTTTATATTCTGTCTTGCACAAAGCTAGGAATAGACAAAAAGGGGGCTACCTATTTTTATTTGCATAAATCTATATTTATATTCAGGCCCTCGTGTTTTATATTTTACTCTGTGTTTATCATGTTATCTCGATTTGGAAGTATTTTCGCTTATCCACTCTTCTGTCACAAACACACAGACTTTCCTCCTTCCTTAAGAAGGTATAGTTGCACATTTCCACAAAATGCAACGCTACACTGTATACATAATGCTTAGGAGTCTTACTGCCAGCATTTGAATTTGGGCTCCAGGACTTAGTTTTCACCTTAAGTATGCAACTTAAACTGAATGAGCCTCCATTTTCTCATCTGTACAATGGGGGCGATGCTACTAGTATCACTGAGTTGCTGTTTAAGACAGATACCAAATGCGAATTGCTTAGTGCAGCGCCCACCACTTGGAAATTTCTCAGTAGAAATCCAGTGCTAGAGTTACCTTCCTGTGCGCACCCACTGGTGAATCCTCTGGGGTCCAGTGAGTGTCCGGAGCCTCTTCCTCTCTTAGATCTCCTGAAGCCGTGTGGTCCAGTGATCCCCCCTTTCCGCCAAAGCCCAGGGTTTCGCAGAGGTTAACTGAAGGCTGGTTCTCTCCCACTGCGCTTAACGTTGGCTGCCGCTGTATCACTTCCTGACGTCCGCTTCGAAGTTTAGAGAATCAAATTTTAGATAAACATTGTGGGATCCAAGCTCAGTTTTTCTCCCTGAACTGTGAAAATGGGGTGAAAATGAAGCAACAGATTAGAGCGACGAGGAGTACAGTAAGGGTGGCGGCGGGGGCAGGAAGTGTCATCTCTCCGTGTGGTCCTCTCTCTTTTACGTTCACTCTTTCACACAAGTAGATTGAGTCCTTGTGCCTCTTGTCTGTCCATTGAGTCATCGAGCCCTTCTCAGTTCACGTTTACGAGGCAGAGGTGGGCATGTGGCAGGAAGTAAAATCTGAGAGCTATGCAGGAAATAAAAATGAGTAAATACTGTAACTTTGAAAATAACATATTGGAAGGTAGATGTTTGACAAAGGAGTGTGTTACAATATGGGCAACAGAATAAAGTGTAGGTATCACAGAAAATAAGAGGGGAGCACACATATCGATGGCTGGGAAACAGCTTCCACCTACGAAGGGATCGTACGGTACATCATAGTATGTGGAGCAGAACTTTATGTATGAAACACTCATGAAGGGGAAGGAAAGCAGGAAGGCAGGGTTACAATACAGGGCGCTCGTTGGATGTGTACTATTCTGACCGGGTAAAGGTAGAAGAGAGTACAACCGAGGGCATATTCATTTGTTTTTTATTCTTTTCTGACTGTGTTTTTATGCTTTTTGCTTAGGCAATAGGAATGCCAGAAATACACACCCACACCCACACCCACACCCACATATATATATATATGTATATATATATATATATATTTCCAGAAGGAAACCCTATTATATATCTTTCTAGACTTTCTTTCTTCTAGGCACACTTAGCTGCAATATGTATGTGCAAAGTAATGGAGGTGCTGCTGGTGGTGGGCTCCACGAAGGATGGTGTAGAGTGGTCCCCAGGCTGGTGGTTCATTTTAGCACATAACACAGCCTCACTGCTCGGCGGCTGTTGCGTTCACGTGTAAGGCAGATCTGATTAGTCTGAGTGCAGGTGAACGGAAGTGGCTCAGCAATCGTGGAAGGAGACCAGATGTGCAAAGGATGACACTGAGGAAAGCCTGGGGCAGATGAGGCATCAGTGATATTGGGGACAGAGAATCAGCTTAGCAAGATCTCAGTGACCCTGTGACCTCTGAATTTTGCCTACTGCTTTGATTCAACTGAAGATACTTGAGATGGGGGGGGTGCGGGTAGTGCACACAGAGGTGAGAGAGAAGATCATGGGTGCATCAAAATAAACCAACCAACAGTATTTTGGGGTGTTTTGCTTCTGGAGATATATGAAGAAAGGCATTATTCTTGTGTTTGGTCACATAGGTTTCCTGGAATACTAAAAAATGTTATGTGAACACAATAAAATTATAGAAGAAATGCAAGCCCTTCTCTACAAAATGTACCTTGTTTTATATTCTAGGATTGGGAAATTTCATTTGTTTGCAAAAACTTTGACTCAAGAACAGATTATTTAGTTCATTATTAAGTTGGGACTCACAAAACATCGATGATAAAAAGATGTGGCTGAGATCTATATGCTGGAAGAACACAGTAACTTTTTGATTTAAGGGAGAGGAAAACGTGCTGCAAATTAATGAAACAGGAGTTGGTTTAAATTCTGTTGTGAAGGAAAATTCACTTGCTTATTGTTTAGGATTAAATATAGAAATATACAAACGTGAAATGAAAGCAGAAGCATCAAAACACAAACACATTTTAATTTACTAATAGACACTAGTGGCTTTGAATAAGACAAGCCTGTTCACTGTTAATAAATGGTTGACCTCCACCAACAGAAGTGTGACTAATGTATTTGATTGTTATTCTTTTCTGCTCTAGATCTTAGCTAAGCATTGATCTCTGGCTGTGACACATGCTTCAGGCAGTTGTCACTTGTCTTTGCTGATTGAAGATGATGTTGTTGAGAATGATTACCACCTACATGAGCAACTATAACTACAGACTCCAGTAGTAGGTCTTTAACTGTTTTTTCATATTATTATTGAGTGACTGTCTTTCAATCTTGGGTGAAATTTTCTACTTTGGAGTTTGTTGCTGTAGCAACTTTGACACTTATATTCCTACTTGGCCCCACTCTACTGTTCTAAGCCTCTTCATTATAGAGGTTGGGTTATTATTGTACTTTCCACCGTTCTCCAGCTTTGCCTTGATGTCAGCCTATAGGCATCAGAATATGTGTAAGTTGCTCTTTCTTTCTGGTCTGCTGCCCATACCACAGTGGTTTGGTCTAGATGCAATGACAATTGCAATTATAATTCATGTAGTATTGTCCTGTACACCAGGTTACTCACTAATTGACCTTTTTACACGCTGCAAGGACACTGAGAAACAAACTTATAATACATCCTTCATACTTTGTGGCCATTGCCAAGCTCTTTAAGAATATTTTCTCTCTTATCCCAATAAACCAATGAGGCAAATGTGGGTGGATATGGCTGCTGTGAGCTGCCTGTTTGGCACATTGACTATATGTTAAGGTTGTGATTTGATGATAGTCTGCCTGCATGGTCGCTCGCATTCCTAGGTGCTATTTCATCCTGCTAGGCTATCTGAGAACATCACGAGATGGCTGATGGCTCTTACGTGTAGTTGATGGTCTAATTATCTGGTTCCTATTTTCTCTCCTCTCTGCCACTTTGAATCATGACAACTTTCTTCTATCATTGTCCTTGACCTTATGAGCAGCTTGTTTGTTTTCCTGCAAAAACTCTGTGCTGGCATTCCTGGTGGGAGGCAGTCCTGAATGGTGTCTTGTGCTAAAGCAGCCGCATTGTCTTATTGAGCTATAATGCTGTCCATAGAAACGCTTCCGATTTGGGAGCATGTCCTGTGTCTGGCACTCTTGCCCAAAGTTGGTAGTAGCCATTGCTTGTTGAGAAGAGACTTTGTTCGGGTCATTCCAGAGGTACCCAAATGTGGATCACTGCTTGGCTGTCTGCGGAGGATGGTCTACAGTGGCTGCTCTACAGTGGCTGGTCTACAGTGGCATCCAATGACTGACGTGTGGGGCTGTGTAAAATGTCACCCCAACCTCATTATATTTCACTGGAAAATCCAAAATCCAGTGGTCCGCAGAAAACTAGTTTCCAGTCGGAGGAGACCAAACGCGTACACTGCTACAGGAGAATGTGACGGTCTCTGAGGGCTTTACACTAAATCAACGCTGTGTGTGTGTGTCTCCTTCCAGGGTGTCAGCTTTGAAATCAGCAGTCTTCTCTGCCTTGCTCACTGCTCACTGTTGCCTCCCCAACATGTGGAGCTTCATAATCATTTATTGAACAAAAGAGTGATCATTTGATGAATCCATTAGAGCCAAGGGCTCTGACAAGAACTTGTCTTCATGTTGCAAGTGCTCTGCTCTCCCTTGACCCCTGCATCCCACTAGCTAGGAGCACAGCCCCTGCCTGACTCAGCCCAGGAGACCCTGGTGGGGGCCGCTTGGATATTGCATCAGCAAGTGCTACAACACTGGCCACCAGTGGCATTAGGCAGTCTCTCTCCCTATAATCCCTACCCCTATCCATTTATCTAGATATATGTACCTATATTACACAGATGAGGATTCTCAAGCAGTTTTTGGCAGTGTTAATTCTTTAGGACATTAAGAAATATTAACTGACAGGGAAATAAAAAGCTTCATAGCATCAAATAATTGACTTGATGCAGATTCTCCCAAAGTTAAACAGGTGGAGAACATAGAGGGGGCACCTTGTACATTGTGAATCCTCAAGGGGTGGGCAGTTCATGTAAGACTTCCAAAGTCGTTTGAGCATGACCCACTCCCTCTTTTACTTTCTGTAGAGTGTTTTATGGGGGAGTGAATAGTCCATAGAATATGTTTTGAGGTATGCTGATGTAGATTTTGGCTCTTCTCCTTTGAAGATTGAAGTCTCGCAGAGTCACTAGCTGATGGTGCCTAACTTCTGAATACCCTCCTCAAAAAAGTCACTCACCCCTTGCGTGGGAGGGTGTGTATTTGTTATTGGAGGGAATTTCTCAATACCCTCCCTCTGGGTTTAATGGGTTTTTACAAATCAAACTTTACAGTAATAGGAAAGCTTTCTCTAATCAACCCGACTAATTACAGGGAAGAGTGAATCAATCGCTAAGCATCAGTAGCACTGCTTATAAATCACAAAATCATTTAAACAGGGCTTTAAATCCCAGAAAAAAAGAAAGAGGGAGAGGGATGAACATTCCAAGAACTGTCCCTGTTGTGAATGGCTTTTAAGGACATGACTTCTGGGTCTTCTTCTGTCTGCGGGCATGTCCAGGGCTTCCTGAGCATTTATCACATGGTGGGGACATGATGGGGTCCAGCCGTATTTGGTGCATCTCGCTTGATCCTCTTACCAGCCTTCTGGGGTAGGTCATGGGGTTCTGTCTTGATGCAGCTTGTGAAGCTTAACGAAGTTCATGTTTTCCCAAGTCCTAGAGTTCATATATGGAGACAGTGGGATGGAAAAGAAGGCTTCTGGCTCCCAAACAGCCCCTTCCAGCTTTCCAGCCACCCCCTGACCAAACCCACAGGCCTTTGTTGTTGGCTACGAGAGGGGACATCAGGGTGACACATAGAACACTGCTATTTTTACCAGGAAAATTAACTGCTTGAGGTGCTATGAAACATTATGTAGGAGATGACCATGATACTAACTAAGAGTAATAATTATAATGGCCATTAATATATGTTTCATTAGGAAGCAGATACTTAGGAAAGTGCTTCTACAATTATGTCATTTATTCTCTATAATGACCTTATAAGAAAGTTTCTATTATTATATACGTGCATACTTTAAAAAGTACACTAAGGCTTATAAAGATTTAAAAACATGTCTAAGATCGCAGGGCTAGCTCCCAAGCAGCCTGACTCCAAGGTCAGACAAGGTCAGACGTCTCACCCTCAGTAGAAGTAAGGAAGTTTGACCTCTTGTGTTAGAGCTGCTGAGGACTCAGGCTTGGGAACTCAGTTGAAACTAAAACCCACTTATTTTTTTAATTTGAGAATTCAAAGGATCTAATTAGAGTAGATACTGTCTAGACAGACTCTGCCCTTGGAAATGCATATGTATCCTGTAATTTTTTCTTAAAAATATCATTTAGAGCTCTGGCTGATTCTGGTCTAGTGTCTAAATGGTTGCCACATAATTACAGGTGCATCAGAAACACCCTTGCTTGTTACTGAATGGATATATGGTCATTCTTTCTCAAGTCTCATGTCACCTGAACCAGGGATGTTTTTGTTCAAGGAAAAATGTAACAAAACACAAAGAGAAAAGAAGACATAAAATTTATCTAATGAAATTGGGGCAGTTTAATATTTTTGTTTCACTTTACCGTGTATCGTTCAAATTTTCTGCAATAGGCACAATACTTTTATTATAAAATAGCCATAACAGAGAAGTTCGTAGATTCAGAGTGCCAGCTGAATTTTTCTGATGATTGATTATCTCAGTTAAGAACTATTATGGCCAGCATGCTAAATGAAAGCAGAATCTCACTGCTGCTCTAAATAAAATATTTGAGGATTGGACACTTTTCTGTATACTTAATTTCCTAATGCATTCCCTCTTGTAAACTGTTGTGTTTTTTTCCAAGTTTGATGTCCATTTAGTTTGGCCTTGGCTATTTTTTATCTGCTTCTGTTAGTTCTTATAGAAAAACATGTTGGCCCTTGGATATACTTTTTAGAAATCCTTGTCTTGGTTAGTGTTCAGCTAGATAAAATGCCATTTAAAATTTTACTTAGCAAAATATTTACCATTTCCTCACTTGCTCTCATACTTATTTCATATATTCACAGTTCTTCTACTTCTCAAGGACAACTCTGTTTACTCTAGGATGTTAAAGTGGCAAGCACAATTTATAGTCAGGAAATAAAATAAAACTAATTGCCTGGAATAAATGGCGAATGCTTAGGTTGTGAAAGTGATTCATGTGTTTCACTCTCCCCAGGGCCAATGAGACATCCTTTTCTTCCACTCCAGTTAGTTGAAGTCAAGGCAATCAAGATTAACTGAAAATATAAGTGTGTTCCAGTACTTAAAAAAAATCTAACTGACTGTCAGGCATTATGCTAAAAGCTTATACAAACAATATCATTTAATGTTTACAGTGATCCTCTACAGTTACTCTTATTAGCCTCATGTTATAGATGAGGAAACTGAGGCATCTAAATAACATCCAAACACACACAATTAATAAGGAGAACCAGGACTGAATCCCAGACATTCTGACCCCTACTAGTAGCAGCAACTTTGCAAAACTGCCTCCTGGGGGCCTCCAGATCCATCACTCTCTGTTTCCTCCCGTCCTTTACGTCGCCAGTCTGGGTTTGTAAGCATTCAAGTTCCAACACCTACCATAGCTTCTCCACCTCTGTGTTCCCAAAGAGCCATGTGAATGGCTGAGGGCGGGGGTAGCCCTATTCACTACCAAGGAACTGACTCGATGACTGACTATTCCTCCACTTCTCTCTGAAAAAGTAGTTAGTCCTTAGCTTGGAGGAGGTGGGTCTCCCAATTTTGCAGACTCAAAGATGAAGCCACCAAGAATATGATTGACTTTCTCAGTCACACAACTGTGCGACAAGATGCACAAAGCAGCTCTTGAAATATTTCAGGCCGTGTGAGGATCCATCAAACTGATGAAGGACAGGACCAAAAATTGGACTCCTGTAGTCTTTCGGGTCCTCCTGTGCCTGAGGTTCACATGTTACATTTGCTGAGAGGCCCCGATGGCTGCTTTGTACCTTTTGTCAGTAACGTGGGAACCTGATATAAGCTCCTGTCATGTAACAAAAAGAAAAAGAGAAGTTAACTCTACTTTTTTTAAGTGCCTTTTTTTTTAAACTCACAGTACTGAAAAACTAGCAGATCAAGCATGAAAATCAGTTTCTCAGTTTCCTTTGAGGAAAAGTCTATTGACTAATTATCAGACCAAAACAGAGTCTTTAATGAGGACAAACATACCAACAAATAAAAGATCAATGATGCCTTTTAAAAATAAACTTTGTATATTCGTTGGTGAAATGATCTGTGAGTGTGTGTTTTGTGTTTTGACTCGCCACCAGAAGGTGTGAGTGTGTGTGTCATGGTGTCATGTGGTGGGAGTGAATATGAGAGTTTGATTCCTGCTACGAAAAGAACTAATTTGGTATTTTGGGGGGTGCTGCATGATTGCGCTGAACCTCGCTTTGTTTATTTGCTAGAGTAGAAATAATCCCACCCACACAAAACGGTTGCACACGCTACTGTTTGACTGAGAAAGGTAACATGTACAGACACCAGCCTGTAGCTGGTTTTTAACAGACATGAGTTTCTTTCCTTCATTGGAGCAGCATTTCCTGCACTGCCAGCAACTCAGCTGTCCTACGAAACTTTAATGAGGAGAGCTGGTGGTTCGGCCCTTCATCCTAATGCCAGCTCTAGGCTCTTAGTTACGGTCTGGATTTAAACGCTGAGAAATGGGGATTGACTCAGAGGGTCAGTCCAGGGTGGGAGGCTTCTCATCCTGATTCAGTCCATTTCTCGGCATGGCTCACCTCCCCAGACCCCATCCTTCTCTTCTGGTTTGTGTAACTGTCAGCAAGAAGAGCATTTTTCAGAGTAATTATTTATTTATTAATTCCAACTGTAGAGAGCAAGTGTTGATCTCTCTGCCACAATTAACTTTTTCCCCCAAGACCCTGGACTTTGCTGGGCATCTCTCTAGACACCTTGGGCACTGAACAAAATCATGTGTTGGTCTCCATTACAGTGAAAGCAAATGGGCAGAGAGATCAACTCTCCATTGACCCAACTAACAAATTTTTACTAAACACTTAAATCTCCCAGGACACTGTGAACTTACAGGTTATTGCTAAGGTGAGGCTTGGGAGAGGGGCTTGAAATCTGATAGATTTGATTTGACTTGACCTCTGATGCTATGACAATTAGTCCAAGTTAATTAATCACTATTAGCTTTAGTTTCCTCATCTGTATAACAGGGAAATGATATATAACTGACAGCATTTTTATGAAGCTATGAAGGAATATCACATGTAGCCCTCAGTACAGTTCCTGGAGTATGGAGAACCCTCAATAATGGCGGCTAATGATAATATTGATAATATCATTATCATCATTATCAAATCTCACATCAACGCCCAGCTTACACCCTCTGTTCTGACACAGTAGAAGTGGTTTGGGCAGGAGCTTTTGCATCAGTGAAGTCTTCTTCAACCCTCCTGTTAGGTGGAGAAGGCACCTCGATGTGGGGGGCCTGGGAAGCATGCAAGAGAAATCCGACAGTCACAGCGAAATCCCTTCCATTGCCGTGGTCTCTCTTTCTGTTCTCTTTGAGACTCATTTCATAGAAGTGTACGTGCTCAGGTCTGACACTGAAAGTAAATGTCAGTTTCTGAGAGTGCAAGCTGTTGACAGTTATTAATAATAACTACATAGCAGAGACCTTTCTGTTCCCAGGGAGATATTACTTCTCCTGCACATGATATTTCAGATCCATGCATTTATTTACCAAATCAATTCAGACCCTATATTTTTGAAGCAGCAGAAAACCTGACCCAAATTGTTTTGGGCAGAAGAAGAATTTCTTTGGCCCAACTAACCAGGAAGTTTAGAATGGGCTAGTTTTATGTGAGCTCGATGTCAGGCCTACGTGATGTCATCAGGCCCCAGTCCCCATTTCCTGCATCTTACCTTTGTTCTGGCTCTAGTTCCAGCATTTCAGCATTCCTGTAAGAGGCAGATGACAAACAGCAGCCTCGGGCTTCTGTGTTCTCCTACTCCAGGACATTGCCAAAGCAGATGTCCCCTTTTCAGTCACTGAAACAAAGGTCCTCTATGAGCTCTGAATGTCTAACCCAGTCCCGGTGGATAGTCACAACAGAATGATAGGCCTAGGTTCCATGCCTCCCGTAAGATCAAATCCATTCAAAGAACTTGGACTGGCACAGTGCTGCTTCACAGGAAAATCCAGGCTGTTTTGCCAGGAACGGGATGGCTCTATGTCAGCCAGCAAAACAGGATCACAGATGTTCTTTACTTTTCACGGAGAACCTTCCTTCACCACCTCCATCTGTTGAGTCTAACTCTTCCTTCCCGTCCTATCGAAAGTGTCACTCCCACTATAACGTAGACCTTGATGCAAGGCCCATTATCCTGGGACTTGGCTCTCTTCCTCTATTGAATCCAAATGGCACTGTGCTTCTCATGTGGATTTGTTATAATGTGCTTTTTGTTACTTAGATGGGTTTGAACATTTGTCTTCGCTAACTAACAACTCACGCAGAGCAGAGACTCTGCTGCATCACCCTGGAATCCCTTGAAGCAACCAACATAGCCAACTATACTCAGGAGATATATTGTAAATACTTTCTAAATGAGGTTCCAATAACAATTCCATGTTCCTAAAATAGTTATTATATTTCAACTGGAAAATTAAAGGAAACAAATACTAAGCTCCAACTCCACTTCTTCGGTGGAAACATCAGCCTAGATTTCTGCTTTGAAGTACTGTAAAGCCTGGTCTTAGAAACTGCCAGCGATTGGAATTTACAGGCTTGAGCTCATGTGACAGGTAAATGAGGGGCATCTTTTCACTTCCAGAGCCATTCCATGCAACTGCCTTCCGAACCACACTCTTAACGCGATGATTTCTTTATGTGAACTGAGCAGATTCTTAAGTCAAGAAGTAGATGGAATTCTGGGGAGAGACATCTGCTTGAATGAAAACAATGTTGCCTTGTAAATGTTTGGGCTCCTAAGAGTTTCTATGTGATTCATAAACATGAAGGGTAACTGGAAATGCTATTCTAGCCTAGATGTCTGTGTACCACAGCTAATGCCAACAAAAATCAGGTCCAGTCTCCTCATTCAAAAACACTACTTTTCTCGTGATAGAAATCAATCCACAGTAGAATCAAGCCTCATCTATAATGGAGATGAGCAGGTGAGATTGAATTATTGTTTAACTTCCACAGTTTTAACTTGTGACTTATTTCTTGGGGGTAAAATGTAGCTCTGAATTGGAGATTTTCTATTGCTTTTGTGAGTTGAAATTGATGAAGACATTGAAAATTGACATGCATTAAATGTGCTGTATGTTGTAATTTTGTGGTAGAAATAAAATTATTGATTAAATATCTACTGAGTATGTTCCATGTGCTGAGCACTAGGCACAAAGTAATGGGATTATGTCTTACCTTAAGGAACATGCTGTTTTATCAGGGGATTTCCATTTACACACAATACACTTGGTGGCCCAGTTCCCAAGGTCTGTCTCCTAACGTCAGCAAGACAGCCAGGCTCTGCCAGACTCTTACCTGTCTGGCTCATGCCACGGTCTGGGAAGCACTAGGAGGCAGGAAGCTTGGGGGTGAGGGGCTGATCTACTGGGTTTCCCCCTGTCAAAGAGTCCCATTCTGTGTCACCTGTGTCACCAGTGTCTAAAAATGGTTGCCTCAGACATTTTGTCCAGTTTTTATACACATACACACACACACACACATGTACATACACATATACATATATATAACTGGACAAAATATATGAGGCAACCATACAGTTATGGTTGGTGTGTGTGGGTGTGTATGTGTGTGTGTGTATATATATATATATATATATATAGAGAGAGAGAGAGAGAGAGAGAGAGAGTGTGTGTGTGTGTGTGTGTGTGTGTGTGTGGCGGGAAGGCTAGTCCTGACCTGATTTCTCCATCATGGGTAAAAACAGAAGTTACTGTAACTACACATGTTGTGTTCAAAGGCTGAAGGTTATTTTTACCTTCAATACTGTTATCAGGGGGATTGAATCGTACATCGTTACTCACAGCACTGGTTCTTTGCTCCTTGGGGATTAGGACCAGGATAATAGAGCATTGGTTTGCGCACGAAATGTAACTTTCTGCATTGTCTTTAAGACACGAAGAAAAAGAAAAGTCCATATTATCGACACAATAAGTAAAAACAGTAAGGAGAGAAAGCTGATCATACTCATTAATGTGAGTGGATTAAAAAGAGCAACAATATGGTTTGAAAATTTATTACAAGACTAATCAATTTCCATTTGCAGTGTTGTTGTAAGAAATTAGTATAAATTATGATGACTCTTTTAAATGACCATGGACACTGAAGAAAACAGAAAGTAGGTGATAGGAAACAAAAGGATAATTTGTTTTTCAATTACACATGAGATATTGAGTATGGAAATATGCACATCACATAGTTAATGATCCATTTTAGAATTATGTTTATTAGGATAAAAGCAAATATATCACGCCATCAGGGCAGTGATGGAGAACTCTGTTAACAACGGTAAACTCGCAGGTCCACCCACGGCATGTCTGCCTTGAACTGACCCACGAGAGGGGATATGTTTGCCCAGTCAAGTGCAAACTTTGGGATGAGGAGGGATAGAAGAAGGCATGGTCACAGAAAAGGGCAACCTTGTCATTTTGAGAGGAGTTGTTAATAGTTGGTAAATTTCCTCACCAGATAAACATTCTTAGAAATCTATGTGTCTCCCAGCAACAAATGTGTATTTCAAACTACACTGGAGAAGATATATGGCTGAACATTTCAGTGAAAGAGGAGTTATACGCCCTGGTTTCTCCCAATCAATAAAATGAATAATACCAAACTCAGAAGGCTTACATAAGATTTAAATTACCCTATATAAAAATGCATCTTAGCCCTGGCTGGCATGGAACAGTTGGATGGGCATCATCCTGTGAACCGAAAAGTTCCTGGTTTGATTCCTGGTCAGGGCACATGCCTGGGTTACAGGTTCAGTCCCTGGTCAGGGCATGTGTGGAAAGCAACAGATGGGTGTTTCCCTTCCCCTCTCTCTAAAGTTAAAAAATATATATATCTTAAAAATCACCTTGCACATAGTCCTAATATTATAAATGTTGATTAAATGAACAATTGCATACAGGCACTATCATTATCTTCTTGTTCTAGGTGTTACAGAGACAATGGCCCTGTAACAACAAGCACGCTCACCACCCACTCTCGGTCTCTAACACTGTCCCTTGAACACAGGGTGACTGGAGGGTTGTGGGATGACGGGGTTCCAGGGGCCCCTAACGTTCCAGTTTTGGTTCGGCCATGGGTTGAGCTAGTGCATTCAGTTTCTGAGAATTTTTCAAGCTGCATACTTTATTAGGTGCACTTTTCTATGTATATGTCCATACATGTACATATGTATATTTGTGTACATGTACATATAAAATATATATTCAAAAAATACTGAAACATTAGAGAATCACTCCAAGAACACCTACAACAATCATAAGTAGTGCAACCAAACAATCATAAAAACCAACCTTAAAAAATAAAGAATCACATAATAATGATAAGGGGAAAATTAAAGGAGAATCCCTCTATCAGAAAATCTATGTTTAAGGAATGTGGTATATGAAATATAAAACTAAGCAATGAGCTTCCTGAGCTCCATGGCCAAAATCAAAATAGTATGTATATAGCAGAAAAGTCAATAGTATTATTTTATGTATTAAACCAGTTTTGAACTCATAGAAATATGGTATTCAAGTCTTTAAGTTGGGGACATTGAAGAGCCTAATATGCAATATTAGCATTTAAAACGCTTATGCCTTACATTTCTTCCTTTTGAAGAAGGCTCTGAAAATAGATGATACCTTCTTGGATACACTTGTCCAAGACCCATAGTTAGGAGGCTTCCCAGTGGGACATCTTGTTGTGTAGCCCTTGGCCCAATCTGGGACTGGCCATTTACTCATTGTTTCACACTGGCGAGGCAGTGGCAAGGTCACTAGCGGTGACTTTCTAACCAGTTCTGTGCAGAGAAGAAGCAAATCAAGGCAAGAGATACATCAATCAGTTGGCTTTGTCTTTAAATGACTAATGGTTTTTCTACAAACAGCATCATACAGCTTCCCTGGTTCTTGGAAAACAAAGCTTGTGGTATGCTGATTTAAGGTGATGCAAAACAGAAATTCCAAAACCTGTGATATATGGTCAGAACTGTTCCCACTTAGTGATTCATTTTACAGTTTTCTTCTGGTCACTTCTTTCCCTTCGAAGTCCATATCTATTCATTGTGTTCCAGTGTCTGAGCAGGTGATTGACCAGTGCAGTGAGTGCCGGAAGAGAAGATTGCTGCGAGTCGAGGAGGAACCCAAGGAGAATTGGATGCTTCTGTTGTGTGTACAGCTGCTGAAAGATTGGGTTGTCACTGCAGACAGACAGCAACAGAAAAGGCAAGTTCATGTTAGTAATTGGAGAGCAGGGAACTGGAGCGGTGTAGGAGTGATCTTAGTTGTGAATGAGGGCCCGAGGAAAAAAAAATTAGAGGAAATCCACATTGTCATTACAACTGTGAAAAGCCTCACTCTGCCCCTGATGACAGCCTTGCTCAGACCCCCACTACTCGGTGGCCCTTTAGGAGGGTCACACCTCCACACTGACTGTTCCATCATGGCCGCTTGACTTGCCCGTGTGTGTCAGAAAGCCCATCACTGTTCCCAGTGGGCAGGGGCATTCCTGAGGGAGGCAGAGAGGACAGAACCAATGTATCCCACTGTAGGGGGTCGACATTATTGAGATTCAGAAGCTGTCTTCAAGTCAAAGGGCAGGTG
Source organism: Desmodus rotundus (assembly GCF_022682495.2). Classification (NCBI taxonomy): domain Eukaryota; kingdom Metazoa; phylum Chordata; class Mammalia; order Chiroptera; family Phyllostomidae; genus Desmodus; species Desmodus rotundus. The sequence continues at coordinate 15,862,483 of NC_071390.1, forward strand.
GATAGGAGACTTTCTGGGTAGGTGTGGAAGGATTCAGAGAGGTTGGCAAATGTGAATTCAATTCAACTTCCCATTTATCCAGCTACCCCCTCATGCGTTCTTGATATTCTTACCCAAACTGCTTTCTCACTGCATTTCAGGTTTCATTATGACATTGCTCAAATTATAATTTCCTGAGGATGCGAACTTCTGTCATTGCGCAGCTGGAGCAGTTCCCCGCTCCCTGTCGCGGTGAATGATTTGGAGCAGCAGGACCCCCTTGAGAATGTAAGCAGCTACTCTGTAATTCAGACTGTACTGCGGTACCCAGAGCCCTCACAGCCAGCACAGGCAGCCTCGTCTTGCTGCCTTTGAATCCTCCCTGGTCTTTAAGTCACACCTTCCATCTTCACACCTTTGACCATCTGAACTCAGAGGATATTCCTGTCTTATTTGTTGTAGAGTTTACTAAGTATTTCATCACACATATCTTAACTTGCCTTGAATTGTTTTCATTGTATAGATATTGAAATACTCTGTATGTCTATTTTTATGCGTATTGAATTCTATGTGTATTACATTTCTATTGTATTGTATTATATTTCAGCAGACCCCCAAATGTGTGTGGAGTCAGATGCCATCCCCTCAGGCCGAAGCCCCAAAGGCAAACAGCTGACCTTCTCCCACACTAAGTCTGGGTGCCCTTGGATAGATTGCTTCCGCACTGGACCCTGGGGTGGGTGAGTTCCAGCGTTCTGACCCTTTAGGAGCCATTTTTCAGATGGCTAATCTGTGGGTCTGGATTTTGTGGAGGCCAGCCCTGTTCATTTTCAAAACTGTATGTTATGGGGGCTTCTTTCTTGGGTGGAGGTCTTAAAAGCTGGGGGTGCCTGAGACGGAGTTTAAAGCATTTGCTCCTCAGGGAGAAGCTCTGGGTTTTGAGGTCCCTCTCGACTGTGCCTCACTGGCCTGGGGTGGGCTTTGGGGGCAAGACTGTGCGTTGGCCTCTCCTATCTGTTTTCATGTGGGGGAAGTCGCTCCACTAGTTGTTAGGTTTATTTCAAGTGTAGCTATAGATTCAGCGTGTTTGTGGGAGGAGGTGAGTTCAGGGTCCTCTTTTGCCTCCATCTTGAAGCAGAATTTGTCTCTATTTCTAGGTATTAAATATGCATATTTTCCTATATGTGTTTCTGTATTGACTTTTTTATGTGTTATCGTGCCATAATTAAACTGTTCTCTCCATAAAAACATAGGATGGTGTGTCAAAACGATATCTGCATTAAGTCCAGATTCCACAACCACAGTCTCAGTTTATCTGTGTGCCCCACAAACACTCCAAGACAGGAATGATTCCTGCTTGCACTTTAAAGGGGAAGCCACTGAGGGTCAGAGAGAGAACTTCCTTATGCCTATAAAGCCAACAATAACTCAGAGCTTCTGAGTCTAAATGGCTTAGCTTTCCTCCAGCGAGTGCCTTTTCTGAGTTTAATTCCCATCTTTGAGCCAAGCACAGGGACTGGCTCATAAGGGTACTAAAAAACGTTTGTGTTTGCACAAATAAGCACAAACGTGCAGTAAGCTTGGTAGGGATGCACTACGCAGTAGGGTTAGCAATGTGGGAAGTGGGAGGCCTCTGTTTTCCTGCCTTCAAATGTTTACAGTCCAATGGGGGCATGTAAATAGACAAAATATAAAATGACTTGCTGAGAAACATCCTGAGTTATTAACAAAGGCCTGTGTGAGGATAGACAAGGGTGGTGATTAATATTCTCCGGGAGAACCGGGGAAGTCTTCACAAAAAGGGTAAATGTTTCTGGGTCCTGAAAGATGAACTTGAGTTTTCCAGGAGAATAGACAGGGATGGACCTTAGATAAAGGGGGACCGATCTGTGCAAAAGACGGGGAGTTGTGAGGAGAGTGGGAGGGTGAGAACGGCAGAGTGGCTGGAGGGCAGAGACAGGAAGGAAAAGGGCAGTTGTTGGCCAAGCTGTCTGTAGAGGTATGTATGGCTTCTGTGTGGAATGATTTCTGTCCCAAGTCCAGGTTAACCCTCTTCAATCCTGTTTATCAGAGAAGCTCTATGATCCACTTTTTATAATGAAATTTTAAAAATAAACTGTTTATCAGAGGAGCTATGCAAACCACTTTTTTTTATATAGGAATTTTAAGAATAAATTTTAAGAGCCACGGCTTAGTTATGTTACTCGTAGATAGCTAAGCCCTACGGTGGGTGCTTTGTGGATGTCATAGAGTTCATGGACTAAAAGAATCCAACAAAGTATATAATATTATTCTTATTTCACTGATGATGGATGGGAGGGCAAGAGAAGATAAGTAACTCACCTCTGGCCATGGAGAGGGTAGACAGTGCATCCGGAAGGTTGTTGTAGATGAACTCTAACTTCTGTGAGTTTGCTGAGGACACCCAGCCATATCTCACATACGGAAAGCTGGGAGACCAGTTATGAGAGGGAAATCATAGTATACTAGGCTAGTAAAGATGATATGAGAGACTGAACAAAGGCAGAACCATTGGGCTTCGTGAGAAAGATGGAACTTGAGGGATATCTCTAAGGTTGGCTAACTCTGGCCATTTTCTAATCCAGCCACCATCAAATTACAGAACATTCTTTTTATGAAGGATTCAGTTTAAAAAATCAGTAAGGAAATAAATACCTGCCAAATTTACCAATCGCATTCCTCCATTCCAGGAATATCAACATTTCTCACATTCTTGCAATGTGCTGAGTTCTTTCTAATCTCAGGACCTTTGCATATGCTTTTGTGTGGGTGTGTGAAATTAACACCAAGACTTGATCCTTTCAATTAGTTGAATTATCCTACTTTTCAGCTTAAATGTTACTTTTTCAGTGAGGCCATTTTTGATGAAGAATCACTTTCTAATGATAAAATTTGGTCAAAATGCAATGCGCCTACTTATATAATAGTGAGCTACCTATCACTAGGATGATCTATCAGAGACTTGTCGGAAATTATACCAAAGAGAATAAAAATGGAAATTTTGGCTGAAGGCAGAGGAAGAGCCAGTCTTATGAAGGTAGAGGAAGGCTTGGTCGTGAAGTGAGGGTGTGAAAGATCACGCAGGGAAGACAAGAGTGTGCAGAGGCCCTGGGCGTAGTGAACTTGACGCACTCAGGAACCGGAAAGCAGAGCAGGGTTGCTGGGCCACGCGCAGGGCTGCAAGGTGAAGGTGGCAGGATTATCGTACAGAAAGGGGTCTCGAGGTCTGTGCCGAAAGGTTCCCTTAGGGCCACAGGGTGCAGAAGCTCCACTGACCTTCATCGTGAGGGGCAGAGGTAAAATTGCTTTCTCTTGGGGAAATTCAGAGTTCAAAGGTGGCCTGTGGCCCAAGCCAATTTTATCTGCCAACAAGTTACAATCCACCCATCCTAATGGAAAATTCAAAGATGTCTCTTGTAAAGTCAGAATATAAAACAGATTAAATTCAAATGTGTCTGAGGAAAAGGTCAGGGGTGTGCTGAGAAATCTTCCTTCACCTCCCACATGAAATAATTCTTGAAACCCTGCCCTGTCAAATGCTCTCGTTCACTTTAATATTATTCCTGGCTGAAGGAAAAGCATGTGGAGTTTGCGGAAGTTGGCTCTTTCAAAATAGAATTTTTCATGCTCCTTATAAAAATGTCACTGGGTTGATTCAAAATATTTTTGTTGGCACCTAAATTGATGAGTCTGCAAAGGACTCTATACCAGTTGGTCCTTTAAAATACACCAGGGTCCCTCCAGGCAAGAACAAACAAAATCCTCAGACCCGAGTCCTTAGAACTTTCTCTCTGAGCTTTTTGCAAACACACTGTTTTATGGCAAATCTGAGACAACTGAAATCACCCCAGCCTGCCAGCAAATAGTCTATTTTATTTATTTATTTATCTGTTTATAAATTAGTTTGAAATAGTTGATAAGTTTTACATTGGAAGCATTTCAGTTTTAGGGCGACTGAAGCAATATTTTGCTTCATTAGAAAGCATTCTCGTAAGTGGTCGTCCACTCACACGCCCTTGAAGTACTTAAAGCATCCCATCCATGAAGACACAGAAGAGGAAAGGAATCTTTGCATAATTTCAGAATAACTCTTCACACATACAGTACTTAAAAAGAGAAGAGTTGGCTTTGTGGTGAAGAAACACTACTGAATCACCATCTTCCTAAAGTGAACACCATCAGTAATGGGACACATTGAAATCATTTAGATGACAAAAGGAGAACACAGAACCAAACACGCATCTCACCTAATCATGAGGTAATAGCAGACACACCCACGAGGGACATTCTGCAAAATATCTGATCCTCAGTCTTCAAAAGTGTTGAAGTTGTGAAGTCGAGGGAAGACTCCAGAGGGGACTACAGAGGCATGATGATGAAACACAACTTACGATTCTGAACAGGATCTTTTTGCTATAAAGTCATCTTGGGACAATTGTATTTGAGTATTATATGGCGGTAATGTATCAATGTTAATTTCGGGCTCTAGGGGATCATTGTATTGTGTTATATGTAGGAGATTGTCCTTGATTATAGGAATGACACTGAAGTATCAGGGGTATATCCCACTAGCAGCTTACTCTCTAGTGGTTCAGGAAACAAAAAGGTATGTTGCAGTATTTTTGTGACGCTAGAGAATATTTTGAAATGTCCAGAGGTCCTTTTATAAACCAGAGTCTATTAACAGCTCTCTTTTTTTCTTTATTTCTCTCTCTTATTCCTGTTTCTCTCTTTGGAGTTGGGCAGGCAAATCTCTGTTCAGATATCAGCTCTGCTACTTTTAACTTGTGTGAATAAAAATATCATCTGTCCAAACCTCAATATTCTAACCTATAGATTGAGGATAATAACCCATAAAAAGTGGTTATTAGCACAGTAACTCATCCATGTTAATCAGTCAGTAAACATTAGGTGTGCTATTATTAGGTCTTACTGTTTCAACAGTTTTTAATATTCAATTATTTTGGTGTATTCCCTACATCTGTATGCCTTTTAATTATATGTGTATACATTTATAAATGATTTAAAAAATTCTTTATATTGCTTACAGATGTGTTGCTCTTGCGTACAGCATTACAGTGGACATCTCTGGGTCTCCATCTTTCCTGTTTCACTTGTTCCCTTATTCCCTTAGGATATAATCCTAGAACAATCCGGAACATCTAGATGAAAGACGTAGGGGTCAGCAAACGTTTTCTGTACAGAGATAGATATTTTAGGCTTTTCCTGCCGTAGAGTCTTTGTCCCACTACTCTGCAGTCACTGTCACACAACCAATTAACCCATGAGTGAGATGAAGTCCTAGAAACATTATTTACAAAAGCAGGGTTGGGCTGTATTTGTTTTACACTCAAATCATGAAAGAAACGATTTCTCTAGTATTTTTAGTCTCAGAGTACTGAAAATCAGGAAGAAGGCAGCCGTCATTCTGCAGTAACCTGGATATGGACGTGCCGCAGAGGGACAGGGAAACGTCAGGGGCCGCAGGTGGAAGCACATTTGCTCTCTAGTCTGACAGCCACGACTCCTGTCACCTGAGGGCCACCATCCAATACCACTCCTGACCTCACTGACCCTCGGGCAGAGAAGAGGTCAGAAAAACATTGTAATTGTTCTTCACACTCTGATGTGGAAGGGTGATCAGCTTGTAATGGATTTTATACACGTTTTAAAGTAGGGGACGGATGTAAAGCATGTGGTGTGGCTTTGACAAAAAGAGAGACGGCTGTCTATTTAGGTGCCTTCCGAAACGGCAGGGATGAAAGTCTCCAGTTTGGGCCTGGGCCTCGCTGCAAGTCTTTCTCTGGTACTTTCTTGTATATTTAAATGAACCATCTGATCACTGCCTGCCTCTTTTTGTCTTAGCATCAGCATCGGCTGCATTTCCGCAGCGGACATCCAGGCTTTAGGGGGGTCTGGGCAGTTTTTTGATCTAAGGCTGCTGGTCGTTGTGGAACAGGGATCTAAGCGGCTGTGTGTCGGCTGCAGCCCGCACTGACAGTGCTTGGGGGCAGAAGGCCAAGGTTGCTGACAAGTGGACTTCCCGGGGAAGGTCAGGCTGAGTTGACATTCTCCTGTCATCTAGTGCATGTTGCTGTGGGGACTGGAGGCTCCTAGAACTGAGGATGACTTGCACTTGAGAGGTTTTTTTCCTTTAAAAATAAGAACTGTGTTCAGAAAGTTTATTCTGGAGCTAGGCTAAAGATGTCAATGAGATGGTTTCACAATTAATTATAATATTAACCATAAAAAGAAATGCAAAAACAACACGTGTATAGGACCTATAATTTGTCAGGCACAGTTCTAAGCTATTCACATATATTAACTAATCGAATTTCCACAAAAACTCTATAGTATGGGATAGATGCTTTTATACCAGTCATTTGAGAGTTGCAGAACTGGAGGCTAAATGAATGCTCGAGTTATCCCCGTACGCTAAAAATAAAAATGACAGCATGGCTGTTGGATCCCAGGTGGTCTGGCTACAGAGTCACATTGTTATAGTGAGCCACACAGCTTCAATAAAATGGTTTAATATTGAATTAGAGAGGCCCTAAGTTCCCACAGGATCCCCAGTCTGAAAATAGGGGTCTGCCATAGCTAATGACTCACATTTGGGGGCAAAATTCAGGTGGGCTTCCAGTGCCATGTTGTAGAGTCTACATTTCACTTTCCCGAGTTCCCTGCAAGGCGGTTCCTATATATTTCGCCTTTGACAGATGATGGACCCAAGGCTCAGAGACATTAAGTTTGTCTTTTTTGATCAAACCATCGCTAAGAGGTAGAGCTGGCATTCATATACAAGTCTGTATTGAAAACCCCAAATCTTAACAGATAGCCTATATAAACTCAGAGATAATGAAATGTGAAGAATACTGGATTGGAATTAAGGTGTCTAAATTTTAGACCCAGCTCTTCTGGTGTATCATTAGGAGGCACTGGCTAAGTCACTGCTTTTCTCTGGGCCTGTTTCCTCTTATCTCAAATGAGGGATTGGTCTTATTTACTGTTATTTCTGTTCCAAATGATATTGTATGAATTTGTGATGTTTTTAATGTCAAAATATGCATGGGTGCTTTTCAGATTCTAAATTATCCCAAGATGCATCTCAGTCTCTAAAGCTAAGTATAAATAGAGGAAAGAAATGTAGATTAAATACCATTTTCAGTCATTTGGGATAAGACACTAAAATTTTAAATACAGAATACTTACTTTAAAAAATTAGCTAATACCAATCTTTAATAGAAATCATGCTGATTTATCCAGGCTTCACTTTTCATATCCATTTGAAGGCCAGTGCTCAAATCTCTTTTTCTGGATGCCACACACCTGACCTACAAAGTGGGAGACCACAGGAGTTTAGAACTCTCTGGTGCCAAGCTGCCATGGAAACCCTAAGCTTGTTTCAAGGCATCCTGTAATGCTGGATTTTCTGTTTACTTAATCAAGGTATATCAAGGAGACATGGAGAGTACGTGAGCTATTATGTCATTGTTCACACTGCCTGTTGCAGGATGCCACTAACTCATGTTCTCAGAATCCTTCAGGGTCATTTCCACTTCCTCGCTGTGTATAATATTATGTCACAGACAGCTTTCCCTGGGATACTTCTAGGTCCTCCTCATTTAGAATCTCTCTTTTCCTTGCTACTTTCACTTCACCAATCCACATGCCTCAGGGATATGTTGAGGATGCTTCCTACAGATTGTTGGAATCTGAAAAGGAAAGCTAATTCCTTGTGCCATTTAAACCAAAACAGGTTCTTAAACTTTTCTCTCTTTCTTTTCTCATTATTACGTGTTTTCAACTTAGCTGATTGACACCCAGTTCTTCCTCTTTGCTGAAAGTCCATGATATAAAGGGTGAAAATACCAAATATTGCACGGACTTTCCCAGGATTCCTTAGTTTTAGGACATAAAATTATTATCTAATTTATGCAATGGTTACAAAGGAAAAGTATCAGTCAATGATAGGGGATGGGACAGACTCTGAAAAAGATATACACTTAAGTTTTTTCCACTTTCTTTCCTCGGATCTGGTTAGATGAATGTATGATGCAGGGAGCAGTAGCAGCCATTTTGTATCATGAAGACATACATTTGAGGATTATGGCCAACATGCTGAAGATGCTGGGTGGTAAGATGGGTCATAGATGATGTCACGATACTTCCCAGTTAACCAAGTCTGGAACTCTCTAGATCTTTTAGTTGAGATGATAAAAGCATTGACCTTAAGACACTTTTAATTGATGACTTCATGAGTTTCAGCTAGAAGCTTTTCGTTACATCATGCAAATTCAAAAGCAACCTGCACAAACTTTTTCATTCCCTTTGTCTGACTTAACATTCTTTATTTCATGATCCTAGAAGAAGTGTTATTTCAGAAGGACGCTAGATGGCAATATACACTCCATAATTTATTGTTGGTGGGGGAAGGACTTTATAAAGATTGAACTGTCATCAAAAGTACACAAAATGCTTCACTTACCTGTGAAAATGCATCTGCTTTATTTACTATGTAGCTCTGTGAAATTATTCTTTTAATTAAATAGAAATAAAAACAAGAGAACTATCTGAGTGCTAGTGGGCGGGAAACTCTGATACCCTCCCCAGGTTAGGAATGAAAGAGCATCCTAACTCAGAAGTGCGAGTGAAGACAAAGGCCGGCAACATGCAAATCTCCCCCTCCCCCCCCCCCCCCCCCCCCCGCTATTTATGTCAGGCAGGCTATTATGTCTACGGCACAGATGTAATCCAGCTGGGCCACGTGTAAGGTAGATTTGTCTTCATCTGGGAAGAATTCCATTTCTTTTGGGTCTAGAAAAAAATCATTTAAGAAGTATTAACCATATGTTCAAATTTATAGCCTTAAGCTTTCGACCAAATATTATTCTTAAGTGAATTTGTTTTTATTTATAAGAAGTAGTCTTAAACGTTGCAGTTGTTTTCATTCTTGACAGGAATGTGCATGTGAGTTTACCTTTGAGCCTTAATACATCAGTAAAACACTGGTGCATAAAATATAGATACACCTTCCTCTGAATAAGCTAATACATGGTATCAGCTGCTGTTTGGGGCATCTATTATCCATAAATAGTACATCAAAGGTCATTTGTTATTGTCAGAAGATTTTTGTGTGCCTGAGTTCATCACCCTCTGCGCTCATCTGTGTATTCTCTATAGTCTCAGTGACTCTTTTCAGACACACTGTTGTGTACCAATAGAATGATAATTTTGTGAACCCAATTGGTGATTAATTTTAGTAAAATGAAAACATGGACTTGAGAAATGGAATGGAATGGAAAGTTAGGGGATTGTTTGCTCTGGGGCCCCGGGGGCTGGGCTGCTGTTTGGGGGGCAGCTTTCATTCATGTCATTGTTTCGCTTTCATTGCCTATCGCACTCTAGTGGAAAAACAATCAGCTTGTTCCAGAATGTCTTCCTCCTTAATTAATGGGGAATTAATTTGCTTTAAATCTTATGACAGCTGAAAACTAGGTAATCTTTATCTTAAATCTTTTTAGAATAACAATGTTGGAAGTCATGGAATAAGTATGTGTGTCTTTGTACCTATTTTAGAGGAAGAAATGCAACTGGTTTTCAGGGTATCGTTCTTCTCTCTGATACCAGATAAACCCTTATTTTTTCAAAACAGTATATTCTCATTCTCTCATTAACAGCTTGGAGGAAATCGAGAGCAGATGCTAAAGTTATTTGGCAGCTTGTATGTTCTGCCCAGGAAGGTTTATGAAAGGGGAAGCGGCAGTGTGAGGCGTTTTATTTGAGCTTATTCCTAAAAGGATAAGTCTTGGATGGAGGCATACTTTCTGTCATTGAATAATTGGATTCATTTCTGAAATTGAGGTTACTAAAGACTTCCTTATATAGGAACTTGATCCAAAACATTGAGTTCAATGAATATTCAATAGAAATGAACATCCTTATATCCAACCCAATAGATCAGTAACGGCATTGAAGCCAGACGGCATTTCTCATGAAGGGATAAAAATAGCTAAAATTTCGTGAAAGCCTAACAGGGGGTGACAGGATCCTGAAGAAAATGATCTGTAATCATCACAAAACCTGAATTGTTTTCCCCTGTGTACACGGGTGGACAGAAAGTCCAGAGACGGTAAGCAACCTGCTGATAATGGGAGGGTCTTATTCTGCACAGACAGGTTGATGACTGTGTAATTCCCCAAATACAATGCGTACATACACACTCATAGCACACCCTGTACGAGAAAGGCTGTGCTGTTAAACACTTTTTAAGCTTTTGCCTTTCTAACTATTTGTAATGGAGAACTGTATTTTCCCAGTCCATGGTAGACCAGTAATCTATGCTTAGAGCTGACCAACATATACAGTATTGCCTAGAACATAATAGGTGCTTAATAAACATTTGGCAAAATGCAATGTAATGGCATTGCCTTAAGCTTTTGTTTGTAACGATGTAAATTATTAACACGGTAGAAAATATGTCAATATTTTGAGATAATATTAAAAATGTGGTTGGTAGAGATACTTCAACTGGACCATCATTGGGAGAAAGAAATAATCTTGTATTTTCTAATTCCAGCAGAGATTAAACTTATTCCCAAAGCATGTTCAACTTTTGATGCAATTTGTGAACAAACTCGCCCTGAAATCCCTTAAGAGAAATCACGACTCTCTATTTCTCAAAAAAGATGTGCGCACAGACACTGCGATGCTTCTCTGTCCTTCAGTCTGCTTTTAGAATATTTATTTTGCCAAACTATAGTAAGAAACAAAAACCTGTCTAATGGAATAATGCTTATGTTCCAAAATTAGTAGATTTTGAAGTTTCTAAAGCTCTCCAGGTAGAAAATAATCTGGGAGTGAATCATCCAAGGCACCATGGTTGTATTAATACTGATATATATTAAAAAAAGGTTTCTTGAGAGAAATTGAAAATCAGTCTTAGTCAGTGACAACTACACAGTAGCATCGATACAATAAATAATATCACTTGCAGTTTGGCAATGTAGAAAGTACAAAACAAAGCATCTGCTGTAGGATGTTTCCCAAGTCAGACATTTCTGCCTCGCGGAGAAAAAAATAGTGGCAGAAAATATTCAGCTCATTTCTGATAAAATATTAATCTAGTGCCTCTTTATGAAATTGTTAATATTTGTTGCAGAGAATTAGTGTTTGTGATTTTTCTATTCAGCAGCTTGAAGAATGAAATTACCTCCCTTTGGGATGCAATTATTTTCATTAGGCTGCTGGACATGCACACAAAAGATTTATATTTCATTTTAAGACTAATAGGTTTTTATATATGAAATACATGAAAAAAATGGGTTTTTTTCCTAAAAACCAACATTCTTTCCTTTTCTTTTATAATTACCCATCAGTTTTCCTTGCTGGGTGAATCAAAATAAATAAGCTAATGTTTAATTCCTTTTACATCACCCATAGTAACAAGTCTTTCTTGAGTGTAAACCGTGTGTAAGGAATGCACGGACTGGAGGGAGGGGGAACCCTGTTCCCGGGGGCTTCTACCTCGTGGTGGTGCAGCCTTACAGGTGGGGCTTATTCTTCATGTTGGACACGGGCAAGCCCCTGCTCTGTGCTTTGGAGGACTGGAGCTTGTCCTCTGTGCCAGACTCTGGGCTCTTCTCAGTCCCCAGTTGGAAGACTCTCACCGAAAGTCTTGGTTGTGCTCTTTGGTCCTGAGTGCTAGTTTTATAACCCCTTGGAAGTTTGTACAGGTATCTTGAGATCTCCCCAGTAGTCAGGAGTTTGAATTTTTACTTCTGAGTCCCTTAAAAACTCCTGTAAAGAAGCCCATCTACGTTCTCTATTGATTAAATCACAAGGCCTTGTAATGGGAGAGGATCTCCACTTAGAAAGGGGTGATCAAACACTGAAAACCAATTCCAGAACAGACCCCCGCTTAAGATTTTTCTCACCCTTCAGGAATCTTCCTCTTTCTGACATTGAAGTTAAGAACAATCTAACAATAGCCGGGGGTGGGGGGGCAGTGGGAAGAGGGGATTACAGGAACTACTATAAAGGACACATGGACAAAACCAAGGGGGAGGGTGAAGGTGGGGGAGGGAGGTGGGTCAGGAATCTTCCTCTTTCCCATTTCTTCTCCCTGACCAGCCTTTAAAGTTGGAATCTGATTCAGCCGTAAGACGTGGCAGGATCCTTGTCCTTTGGAGTTTCTTTTAGAGATGGGACCAGTCCTGCACTAATAACCCAACCCACAAGAAAATAAAGAACACAGAAGGGAAGTGTACTTTTACTTAGAGTAATTAGTTGGTTTTAACTGAAACAGTTATCTTTTGCATAAGAGAAAAATCACTTTAATGTCAGAGAGTAAGTCATAACACCTTAAAGATTATATTGATTAGGAATCCCGTTGGTTGCAAGGAACAAAACACTTCACTGGTTTTAAGGTGGCTTGAACATTTAAAATATTATTTTTCTCAAATATAAAGGATTTCAGGTTATCAGCAGTGTTAAGCTGGCACAGCTTCTCAGTGGTACCTCCACAGAGGCCAGGTGTCAGGAGGACCTGGTTTAAGGGCGTGGTCAAGAGTCATCAGTTTGACCTGAAGCCATAGTCAGTCTACTCAGTATATCTCAGAGAACCTGGAAGGCAGGTTAGAAAAGCACTATGAATAGCACCTGGGCCTGGGCTACAAGGGAGGCAGTAGTAGGAGGCGGTTAAAAAGAGGAAAGGCTTCAGTGTCAGGGTGACCAGGGTTCAAATCCTGGCTCCCCCACTGCCACCTGAGATCTTGAGCAAGTGACCTACACTCTCTGAGTCTCAGTTTCTTCATATCTTCCTAGAAATTGTATGCAGGGAATAAATAATACCTCCTGCATTATTTCTAAAAGGATCTCAGGACATGAGTACAAAGTGCCTGGCACATGGGGCGTGATCACAAAATGGCAGCACTTGCTTGGAAATATGCGAACCACAAACAGGAAGCTCATGGTGTAGAGGTATTGCGTGCATAATGAGGTCCGCCTGGCAGGTGTGGCTTTTATTTCTGTGTTTAATTGCTCCACATGAAGTTTTCTCAGCACTGAGTGGGAAATCAGTTTTTTGGTGAATGTACACTGGAGATTCATCCTTCTTGCTGTGAAATGTAGCAGTGTGAAGGCTTTCTACAAACACCATCGTTTTTTGAAGTGTTAAATTATTCATTAAGTAATATTTCCTTGATGAAGCATGCATGTTATTTCCTTTATCTCATTTTTTATCCATAAATTTAATTATTGGGTCTAATTATAATCACTTTATAATTACTGTATTTAGACATTAATTATATCACATCAAACCATTAACAATATTATTCAGCATAAAACTAATCAAATTGTGAACACACATAGCCTGAGGTTTACCTGTATTGTCTTCCTTTTCTTGTTTTTTAAAAAATTTCTAACACATTTGAAAAGGTTTATTGATGACTTAGTGGTTTTTCAGTCTCGTTTTCTCAGAAGTGTACAAAACCTTCAAATGTCTCATGAAGCCTATTTCCAAGAAACAACTTTCTCCTCTCACCTACTAACAACCTAAACTCATCATTCATCAATCTTTTCAGAAAAAGGTGCACCGAAGCTGTGAGGAGATATT